>NC_073306.1:197344588-198544588 GCF_027595985.1 Sorex araneus
TGATAATAGATTAGAGAGAATTTCTTGTCAGTAAAAATTATTTCCGAAGAGCTCCGGAGCCTAGCCGTCATGTTCCAGGCCCCTCTCCACACGTTCAGACGAGCCTCACGCATGAAGGTACCAGCAGAGGAACCCAGATGTTTGGGTCCCAAAGCTGAGACCTCCAAGCCTGCTCAGATCAGGACTGGGCCTCTTCCACCCAGATTCCCCATTTCCAGAAGTTAGGCAGTCACACCCAGGGACTGTCCCCGGCTCCGTGTAATCCCACCAATGACCAACATCCAGAGACTATAACACCAAGCTCCTGGAAGCATCTTCTAGCCTAGTTCTCCCTCTGAGAGAACCTGGCAAGCTACTGAGAGTTTCCTGCCCACGTGGGAAAGCCTCACAAACTCCCCATGGTGTATTCATATGCCAAAACCAGTAACAATGGTGGATCACATTCTTCTGACCCTAAAAGAGCCTCCAATGATGCACCATTGGAAAGGACAAGTAAAGAGAGGCTTCTAAAATCTCAGGGCTAGGATGAATGGAGATGTTACTGAGACTGTTCGAGAAATTAGATTATCAATGGGATGATGATGATGATGATGATGATGATGAAAAATTATTTCCTATTGGCACACAAACAAAACGACTTACCAAATACACATCAACTTCTATATAATCAACCGCCAAGAAAGGCTATATACAGATTTCCCTACTTTCCAAACATTTAATTTGATCACCTAGTAAAGCCCTGAGATGTGCATATACTTAGAACTCCCAACAAAATTAAAAGAATCTGATAGACATATAAGATAAAAGAAATATTAAGAGGATGTTTATCTTCTTTATTCTAACCACTTCATAAGTGGTCCAATCTAATTTTTAGAACATAAGTACCACCTATGTCATATCTTTCCCAAATCTATATAATTCAAGCCAAATCACTCGTTGAATTATATACTCCTAATTCAATTGTTTAATGGTTTTTATCTTTATTTTGATTATATAACATTAACATGATCAAACAATAAGTTTAAATTCCTTGCTGTTGCCCATCTAATCCTTTTTACTATGAGTTTTTCTATCTCAGTGGTGACAGCTTCACATTTACATTTGATCAGGCAGGTCTTACTTCTATCTTTAATATTAGGATGCAATGGCTTTTATTTACTCAATCAAGTTCTGTTATCTCATTCTTTCACTGAATCTTCAAACTATCAACTTCTCATTAAATCAACACTTCCACTACAAGTTACAGCATCATCTTGCACCCAAACTGTAGTAAAAACTTTATTAATATAAACCATATTGCTCTTTTTCATGTATCCTTGCCTCTCTGTGTCCCTATTTTTCTCATAGAACATGGAAAAAGTTTATTTGTTTTTAAGTTTTGGAATCTCCCAACTGGGGGACCCTTCCAAAGATCCTCAGGTAACCAGACTTGCAGCTCAATGCAAGCACCAAGGATGCAGTGCTACTCAACCTCTGCGCTGCCAGGGGCTAACGAGGACCCCTCAGTGGTGCTAGGTCCTCCGAGGCCACACCCAGTGATGCTCTGAAACCTCTAAGGCTACATCTTAGCATGGTACAAGGGGTCAGAAGGAGTACATAGTTTCGGGGAACAAGCTGGGGTCAACTGCATACCAAACACTTGCATTAATCCCTACACTCTTTCATCTCTGAGCATGATTTTTTAATTAATAAAGAATTGTTTTATTATTTTATTATTTGCTAATTCTGCTCAAAATACTTCAAATGATCTTGACATTTACAAAAAGGAAATCCAAAGTTCTCATTGTTCAGTGCACAAACCCTGAAACACTACCACTCTAAATATTCTTACTAATACTACTTACCCCACTGGGTCTTTGAAAATATCAAGTAAACTCTACTTTGAATTTTTGAATCTGTTTTTCAATCTGCCCAGAATGTATTTACCCAAATTCTAAAAGTTTCATATTTTGTCTTTCCACTATCTTCAGGACTTTGCTATCACTACTCTATTAGAGTACTGTTTAGATAGCTATATCATGCATAGGCATATATATATATATATTACATGCAATCTATCACATAATTATTATGTTGTTAAGATGCTTGTTAGAGATAAAAGCCCATTAGTCACTTTTCTAAAGTTGATCCAATTGGATTTGTATATTTCATGAACCATAATTAGACCAAACACCAGATGAAAAGAGGAAGGCAGTTGAGAAAAACAAAAAAGCGTGATTCAGCAGGGGATTTAGTGCATCATTTCACACCACTTCCTGTTATTTTTGTAGGTCATTACCCAGTATCATATGCCCTAAAAGTATAAAGATGGTTAAAACTAACTTTACTCAACATCAGCAATCATTGCTGGAGATAGTCAACTGCTTTCATCAAGACCAGATGATGAAAGCACAGTAGAAAACTACTTTATAATCCTTCCATTTAGAGAAGTGAAAAATTAATTATAGTATAGAATTTTATTAGCAGTATAGAATAATAGGATTGTATGGTAGGTATGTAATTTTATTTTACTTTTAGTTCAATATTAAAAAGGTCAAAACATTTATAAGAATATTTAAAATATTTACTCGTTTCTTTTTTTTCCTCCCTATTTCTCAAATGCCCATATCTTTACTAGGTTGGTAAAATGAAATATTAGTTAGTAAATAATTATACTATATATTTCTATTATACATGAATGCTTTAATAAATTGGAGTCAACTCACAATTTTACTTTTTACAAAATTATTTAATAATAAGCTTTGTACTACAGGTATCAGCATGGGTAATACAACCAAGCTGGTGAAATCTCTCTTATAAATTACTGTTCCCCTACACATAAATGCGGAGCTGGGTATTGATATTATTTTTATTGGGTATGTATGGTTTCCCTCCCTCCCTTTTTTTTGCCCTTATTATAATCATTTTATTCAATACATGTACAAAATCAGCACATGGCATAACTCTAATAAGTACAAAGATCTTTATCAGTTTTATCTCAACCATGTGCAAAAATGAATGCATTGCTGAAATGCACATTAACTTGGTTCAATCACAAGAAATTTTCTTCTTTTCAAGAATACATACAATTTGAGCTATTCATTTATATGTAAAGTATAGTATAAAGTATTGTTACAGATATCATATAAAGAATTGACTCAGATCTGGGGGTCTGGAGGAGAGAGTTCATGTAAATGACAGAAGAAAACTTTCTACGAGTATAGAAATGCCTAGTTTTCTGTTTGAGGCATTAATTCTATAAATTTTTCTATATAACAGAAAAATTTATGAAACCTTTCCCTTAGCACGTCGCATTTTATTTTTGAAGTGTATTAATCAGTCACATTTATTTATTTGAAAAAAAAACAAAAAGATTTACAATTTTCCAGAGAAAGGTATGCAAAATGGGGTCAGGATTGACCCTTTCAAATAATAGGAACATATGCTTTTCATGCAGGAACCCTTGGTTCAATTGCAACATCATATGGTTTTGCAAGCACTTCCAGTAGCAATAATAGGAACATATGCTTTTCATGCAGGAATCCTTGGTTCAGTTGCAACATCATATGGTTTTGCAAGTACTTCCAGTAGCAATTCCAAGCACTGATCCAGGAGTAGCCCCTGAGCACTGCCAACTATCACTGTATCACTGTCATCCCGTTGTTCATCGATTTGCTCGAGTGGGTGCCAGTAATGTCTCCATTTGTCCCTGTCACATGCTAGTGTAGCCCGATGACGTATTGGAGGCTCTTTCAGGATCAGGGGAATGAGGATCATCGTTGTTACTGTTTTTGGCATATTGAGTATGCCACAGGTAGCTTGCCAGACTCTGCCGTGCAGGCATGATACTCTCAGTAGCTTGCCGGGCTCTCCAAGAGGGATAGACACTTTTGGGATGGCCACTAATCGCCTTTACAGGTGTTCCCAGTCTACTGAATGTAAGCTTTTGGTCAACTGGCATGTTGTAATGATCTGCACACTGACAATCACACACCTTCCTATAGCGCTGTGGAACATAGAGCCGTGGTGGCAGTGTGCTCAGTGGCTCACCCACTGTGGGGTGCTGTTAGCCAACCACCAGGTGACCTGGGACTCGGCATAGGTGTTCGAGCTGGCACAGACCCTCCACGATAGGGTCCTGCTCTGCCAGCTGCTCAACAACCTCCGGGCACACTCCATCAACCTCAAGGAGATCAACCTGAGGCCACAGATGTCCCAGGTGCTGCCCAGAGATGCAGGCAGGTGCATGTTTGTCAGTGTGCAGATTGTTACAACATGCCAGTCAACCAAAAGCTTACATTTGGTAGACTGGGAACACCTGTAAAGGCGATTAGAGGCCGCCCCAACCTCTGTCCCTCTTGGAGAGCCCAGCAAACTACCAAGAGTATCTCGTCCTTATGGCAGAGCCTGGCAAGCTACCCATGGCATATTCGATATGCCAAAAACAGTAACAAGAACCGTTCTCAATCCCCTGATCCTGAAAAAGCCCCAAATACGCCATCGGACTACACTAGTACACAACAGGGATGAATGGAGGCATTACTGGCGCCTGCTAGAGCAAATCGATGAACAACGGGATGACAGTGATACAGTGATGTATGATTTGGCTCTCCAGCATCGTGAACTGCCAAGTCAATAACCAACTCATTTTTAACAACAGTGTTATATTTTCCATGGGTTCTGATAATGGATTTGTTTATTGGCAACAAATTAATCCTTAAATTTAGACATTGAAACAGAAAAAAATCTGATTATTAAATATAACTCAAGTGTTTCATTGTAAAATTCAAGTTTAAATCACATCTATTGTGAGACTCAGAGGACACAAATCTGCTCTGGGAATGGGTAGAATGAAGGTCTTAGGAAATTCAGTCAGAGAGAATAAAGCCTAATGAAACCTCCTTTGTATAGGCAAGTTATGACTTAACGGAAGAATCATCAACTACCCAAACACTAATACTGTAGAAAGAGGCAAGTTATGTCTTAAAGAAATAATCATCAACCAACCAAACATTAATACTGTACAAAGACAAGATCTGGCTTCATCCTTACAATTGAATAGATAAACTCCCTTGTTAAGTCTTTCTGTGAAAAGAACAGAAAAAAAGAAAGAAGTTCATGAGGTTGACTCAAAAATAAATGAGGAGGAAAAATCTCAGTGCTTAACTTACCACACGAGACCAAGTGTTAGCTTAATATTGAGACATGACAAAGGCAATCCTGGAAGATATTGCCATGGCAGATTATCTTTAAGCAGTGTTGACTGTATCTTGGCAAATCATATACTAGGGCAATCTGTCTCCTGCCTGGAAACTAACACACCTATAATGGTTTAAGAATGTGTGAGAAAAGTCATTAGTCATATCTTAGGAATAAGAGACTTTATAACTTAATTACACCTCACATTCCTAATGTATATTAATCTATTATAGCTTCAATTTTTATTTTTATAACTTTAAAACTTGTGCATTCCAAGGTCATATGGTGTTTCTGGAATAGAACAGGAGAAAAGAATCATACCCGTATCCATCTCAGCTAACACTATTCCTACAGTAATGGGAACATTATTCCTATATTCCCCCAGCGGTCAAACTGTGAACTAAGTTCCATAACCTAAGAGAATTAAAGGGAACATATGAATCTCTCCTATGTCTGCTTGTCTTGACAATACCACTTTCCATCCATACCAGAGCCCTTAGATGAATACATAATATTTGAAGGAGAGAGAGGTGTAAGTTTGGGGGAACTGTCCAAGGTGTCAGAGGAAGTGGCTCCCTGGGAGTATATGTCACCTTTGATCACCAAATTTAAAAGTAAACCAAAATGTGATTTTTCCCCCTCTGGATTGAAGCTCCAAATTTTTACTAGTTTTCTAGGAAAGGTGTCTGAAATTTGAACTATGGTTGAGGACCCAGTGATTAGCTAATTTCTAATATTTATGATAAGGTCCATGATATATTAAAAACTATACCTTTCCAGAAGAAGTTAAACTATCCCAGATAAATATAACAGGAATAGTAACCTAAAAGACAAAGAGACTTATCTGTTTACAAGGTTTTTAAAGAGGCTGTTCAATGACTAGAGGTTACCATTATCAAGAAGAGAAGGAATTGGGGGCTGGAGTGATAGCACAGCGGATAGGGCGTTTGCCTTGCACGCGGCTGACCTGGGTTCGATTCCCAGCATCCCATATGGTCCCCTGAGCACGGCCAGGGGTAATTCCTGAGTGCAGAGACAGGAGTAACCCCTGAGCACTGCCGGGCGTGACCCAAAAAGCAAAAAAAAAAAAAGAAAAAGAAGAAGAGAAGGGATAAAAAGAGCAAGAAAAAAAATAGAAATATATGTTTGCATATGTATGCATGTATTAGTATATAAAACACATATATGTGTATTAAAGACTTAAATATACACCAAAAACAGGGAAATAGAAACCTCTTAGATGCTGATGCTGAACATTTCTTTCTGAGTACAAAGACAGTTCACTTAGAAACTATGTTGGAGAGGAGAGGAAAAGGAAAATATGATACAGGTAAACTAAATGTTTTGGGACTATCTAGTTGAAGTAATAATACGGAATTACAACTCATCACCTAATTGAGGGAGATGGTAAATAGAGTTTAGACAAAGCAATATATGGAAGTGATATTAAAGAGACTTAAAATAAGAATAAAAGAGAAAACCCAGAAAATCAGTTATGAAATCTCCTGTTAAACTTTGGTTATGAGCATTGATGTACCTATGTAGTTATGGAAGCATATTGAAATCATGCTTTCTAAGTAAAAAGGTTGCGGGGGGGGGGGGTGTTGGAAAATTGTACTTCTTCCCAAAGTAGAGCTTGCCTGTCCTCAGTCCAAGAAAGACTAAGTTTCCTTGTATCTGTTATCATAATGAGGTAACTGAGACCTGGCTGAAGAACTTCTGTATGAAACTAAGAAAGCTTCTAAGAACCAGTCAGAAAAGGGAAATAGAGCTATTCCTATTGCCTTTTTCTGACTGGTTCTTAGACTCTTAGGAATAGCCCTCTTGCCCTTTTCTGACCAATCAGACCAAACCAAAGACCAAACTTTAGTCTCTAACTAACAAACGAATTAATAATCTCTAAAGCCTATTCTACAAATGATTAGTTTCTATCAGCCATATAATAAACTGAGGTAGAATGAACGATATGTTTTAAATTTTTGTCTAATGAGTATGTTCTTTTTTCATTCAGATCATTACAAAACAACAGCCTTGTCCCTCACTGAAAGTCAATAATATCTGCGGGATAAATGCATCAATAAGTTCACTGGCAAAAATAAACCTTTTCTTTGAGTCCCAGTGCTTTTTCAACCTAGGTTAATTATGAAGAGGATTAGATTATTTGAGGAAATTCTGAAATTGCACTATTAAGAGAACACACTGATCTGGCTGCTATATTTTGGGGGTTTCTAGTATGAACTATAATAGCAATGACATTGGTGGGAATATTGTCATTTTCTTTAATGTCTTGGTACATTAGATTAGGCCATCAAAAATTATTCACCTTGGGTACTACAAAATAGAGGTAAAGAGAAGACAACGGACAAACCATTTTTCTTTAGTATCTTTTTGACAACCCCATGGTTTTAGTCCTAGACCTTTGCTGGGTTGAAGAATTCCTGAGAATCTGCAACTCATGATATTCAACACAAAAATTAGTAAATTATTTACTAATATTACTCAGCAGGAATCCTTCTGGTGGGGGGGCAGGATTGTAGCTTCTTAGAAAGGGGCGTGTCGAGGCAGAACCAAAACTGTAATCCTATATATAGTGCTCTTGAGATTGGGTCTGTTGTAGGCTGAGTGAGTTCTAGTATAAAACCCATGTTCTGTAAATCCTTAACACTTAGGCCCCTCTGCCCAGCCAGACTTGTTGTTCTTCCTTTTTCAATCTCAGCTTCTCCTGTTCCCCCACCCAAGGTCAGCACTCCTTACTTCTAAATATCTGCCGTTCTGCCCTCAGTTAAGTCTCCCTGTGGTAGGGACTGTTATATTCCAGAAAACTCTCTTAGTAAGATCCTCTGTGGGATGCTGTGCTCCATTCATTTTCCGTGTGTTCTTTGGTCTATACCAAAGGAGCACTCAAAGAACTTTTATGTCTTGGTTTCACCTCCCAGAAATTTTAGGGTAAACTCTATTAATTACAACTTCTATGGTCACTAAACTGAGGATTCTGAACTAGCTGACACAGGAAAAGTTCACCCTTCTCAATCATGAGCAGTGTAGCATATTATCTGTGCCCAATATGTAACAAGGAAAATGAGAAAGCTTAACTGTACATGAAATCAAAATCTCTTGATGGAGCTGAAGTTAACAAGTATTAGGATAAGAAAATGAGATATTCCTCATAGAAGCCAGGGCATGTACTTGAGAGAGAGAGAAGACTGAAGTAGACAAAGAAATTATGTGGGTAATATTTAGTTACAAAACCACACAAACAATAAAGTTAGATCTCTGAAACTATAAAGTCACTCTGCCAAACCCTTCATAAAATGTTGCCTTATTTTACTTTACTAAGGCATATTATCAATAATCATTTATACTATTTAGGTCTTCACACCTACAGTCTTCCTTGATCTTTCTTCCCTGGTCATCACTGTCACTGTCATCACATTGCTTGATGTCATCCTATTGATTTGCTTGAACGGGCACCAGCAACATCTCCATTGTGAGACTTGTTGTTACTGTTTTTGGCATATCAAATACGCCACAGGTAGCTTGCCAGGCTCTGCCGTGCAGGTGAGATACTCTCGGTAACTTGCCGGGCTCTCCGAGAGAGGTGGAGGAATTGAACTCGGGTTGGCCGCGTGCAAGGCAAATGCCCTACCCGCTGTGCTATTGCTCCAGCCCTTCCCTGGTCATAATGAAACATTTTACTATCTTTGACTGCCTGTCAAAAACAATTAAAACCTAATAAAATCATTAGATAATGGTTTCCAGGGATCTCATAATAGATGGTTGAAGGCCATAATCATTGAGAGATGAGAAACACATGAAGTTGTAATTCCTTAACTGTCTTGTCATTTTGCTTGGCAGATCTCCAAACACTAAGGAGGCAGAACTTAAATAGGAATCAAGAAAAATGTGTTCCTGGACATGCAATTGATGAGCAAGTACTGAAAAAACATGGTAATGAGTTCTCAAGCCAAAGAGTAGTCTATTATGTATAAAACTCTGAGCCTTGGAAAATGTGGTCTTCAATGTGATAAAGAGCTGGGAAGCCATGCCTGAAGTCATATAGTGCTGTGATTACACAGTGCCAGCAGAGAAAGAGTCCAGTGACCTTGCTATATTCAGCTTCCAGTATTTAGGCAAGATGCTCCAAACCTATAGTAAAGGAAGTAATTTAAGATTAAATACAAAAGCAAATAGAAATCTTAAACTAACCCCAAAAGCTTCCTGCCAGAACAGAAATAATCTACCAATACTGTAATCCTTTTTTTTTTAAATTGAATCACCACGAGACACACAATTTCAAAGTTGTTCCTGATTGGGTTTCAATCATACAATGTTTCAACACCCATCCCTTCACCAGTGTACATTTCCCATGACCAGTTTCCCCAGTTTCCCTCCCATACTCCAGAGCCTGCCTCTATGACAGATACTTTTCATCCTCTCTCTCTCTCTCTCTCTCTCTCTCTCTCTCTCTCTCTCTCTCTCTCTCTCTCTCTCCTATTTCCATTTCCATTTTCAATGCTGTGATTTGCAATTCTGTTACTGAAAGGTTATCACGTATATCACTTTTTCTCCTTTCAGCATTCAGTTATTTCCCAGAGTGATCATTTCCAGCTATCATTGTCACAGTTATCCCTTCTCTGTCATAACTGCAATACTCCACAACTTGTGGAAATCTTCCCACTGTGGACCAGTCTTTATGTTTTCTGGGTTTATTTTAATTTTTTTAACCTGAAAATGAGTGAGAACATTTTACATCTGTCCCTCTCCCTCTCTCTCATTTCACTCAGCATGATACTCTCCATGTCCATCCAAGTACTGTACAAGCAAATTTCATGACTTCTTGTATCACTTGTCATCCTGTTGATCTTTGATTTGCTCAAGCAGGCACCAGTAATGTCTCCATTTGTCTCTGTCAAGTGCTAGTGTAGTCCAATGGTATCTGCTTGCTCCAGGAACAGGAAGAGCCTCAAACCATTCGTTCAGGGTTTTGACAAAAAAGTCTGACCATCTCATAGGTGGGTGGCCAGTCGGTAACAGCTCTAGTTCAGCTGTTGTCTCTAAATCGCATTACTTATCTGGCCCATCTGATTTTTGATGCCTTGGCAAATGAGACAGTGTCCCTGATTCTTGATCGTCTCTCACTTGAGTGAAACGTGATATGCCATGCAAAGCTCTTTTGACTGGGATACCTCTTTGGGATACCCGAATAGCATTCTCATCCTGTTTTGTAGGGTCCAGGTCTCTGAGGTGTATGTATGCATGAATGAATGAATGTATATATGTATGTGTGTACATGTGTATGCATGCATGTATGTGTCATCCTGTTTTTGTAGGGCCCAGGTCTCTGAGGCGTATGGATATATGAATGAATGTATGTATGTATGAAAAATAATTTCATTTTTCCTAATGGCATCATAGTATTCCATTGTGCACATGTACCATAGTTTCTTTATCCACTCATCTGTTCTCAGGCACTTGGGGTGTTTCCATATTCTCGCTATTGTGAATAGTGCTGCAATGAACATAGGAGTGCAGATGACTTATCTACATTATGTTTGGGGGCTTTTAGGGCATATTTTCAGGAGCAGTGTTCCTGGGTTATGGAAGCTCAATTTCTAGCTTTTTGAGGAATGTTTGTTGTTTTTCAAGAAGGCTGGACCAGTACACATTTCCACCAGCAATGAATAGAGTCCCTTTCTCCCCTCATCCGTGCCACCACTGATTGTTCTTGTTCTTCTCATGTGTGCCAGTTTCTGTGGCATGAAATGATATCTCATTGATGTTTTATTTGCATTTTCTTGATGGTTAGTGATGTCAATCACTCTTTATGTGCTTTTGGCTATTTATATTTCTTCTTTGAGGAAGTTCCTGTTCATCTCTTCTCCCCATTTTTTGATGCGGTTGGATGTTTTCCTTGTAAAGTTCTAAGAGTGCCTTGCATATCTTTGATATTAATTCTTTACCAGATGGGTGTTGGGTAAAACATTTTTCCATTTGTGGGCTGTCTTTGTATCCTGCTCATTGTTTTCTTTGGGGTGTGGAAGCTTCATATATTTTTTGTTGTTGTTTTGTTTTGTTCTGCTTTTTTGGGTCACACCTGGCAATGCTCAGGGATTACTCCTGGCTCTGCACGTAGGAATTACTTCTGGCAGTACCCAGTGGGCCATGAGGGGATCAAATGCAGGTCAACAACCTGCAAGGCAAATGACCTACTTGATGTACTGTTGTTCCGGCTTCAAAAACTTCCTAGTTTAATGTAGCCCCATTTGATTATCTTTGCTTTCACTTGCTTGATCAATGGCGTTTCATCCTGAAAGATGCCTTTGCCTTCAATGTCGTGGAGAGTCCTGCCTCTGTTTTCCTCTATGTGCCTTATGGATTCAGGTCTGATAATAAGATATTTAATTAATTTTGATTTGACTTTTGTGCATGGCATTAGAAAGAGGTCTGAGTTTTTTATTTTTTTTTACATGTAGCTGACCAGAAAAAGTCAATATCCTTCAAAAGAAAACACCATTCCAACTGATATAAAATGTTCTGCATATAATGGAATGCCAGTACATATATAAAGAACTTTATGAAAAAAATTAAAAAAACAGAAAGAGGCCATCCAAAATAAACCAATTTAAATCAGACGTTATAATTGACAGACAAAAACAGCTATACTTTTAAGAATTTAAAGGATAGTATTCTTAATGGTAAAAAAAGGAAAATCATATAGTTGAGAAATTAACAACTAAAATAAATGAAAGTTTTGAACTTAAAGCTGCAAACTAAAAATTAAAAAACAAACAAACAAAACCCACCAAGGTGAGAATGTGGCTTAGCAGGACATGCCTTGAATCATGTGTGATTTCCTGATCAATTCCTGACTCTGGAAAAAAATATTACTGGATAGACACGAGACAGAAACATAGATACAAAAAAGCTAGAAATACATTCAACAACAAAGATATGATAGGTTTAAAAATAATCACATCAATGGATATGTTACATTATAAATCAGCTAAAATGCCTAATGAAAAGAGGTTTTTTTTTTATAGACTGGATTTTTAAAAGTCAAAGTCCTAAATTGCCCATGAGAAACACACTTTAAATAAAACAGTTTATATGAATTAAAAGCTGCTAGATGTAAAAATACATATCATCAATAAGGAAGCTTATGAAGATTCCAGAAGCCTTATCATTAACTGATATATATTCAAGAAATGCTTTTATAAAGGGATATCAGAGCTAAAGAAGGACATAATGATAGAGGGGCTATTCATCAAGGAAACATCAGCCTAAACAGGTAATGTCTAAAAACAGCTTTATATATTTTAGTTTTTTTATTTAGAGTACTCTTTCGGGGGGGGGGGACTTTTAAAAAAATTATTAGTGAATCACTGTGAGGTACAGTTACAGACTTACAACTTTTCGTGCTTGTGTTTCAGTCATACAATGTTCGAGTACCCATCCCTCCACCACTGCCTAATCTCCACCACCGATGATCCCAGTATCCCTCCTACCCCCCATTCCCCTCACCCCACCCAACCTCTGTGGCAGGGAATTTCCTTTTGTTCTCTCTCTCCTTTTGGGTGTTGTGGTTTGCAATAGAAGTACTGAGTGGCCATCGTGTTTGATCTGTAGTCTACTTTCAGCAAGTATATCCCATCCCCAGCGGGTCCTGGAACCACACTTTACCCTTCTCTATCTGAGCTGCCTTTTCCCCTAGTATGTGAGGTCAGCTTCCAAGCCGTGGGGCCAACCTCCTTGTACTTATATCTACTATTCTTGGTTGTTAGCCTCCCATTCTGTCACTTTGTATTCCACAAATGAGTGCAATTTTTCTATGTCTGTCTCTTTTTGACTCATTTCACTTAGCATGATACTTTCCATGTTGATCCACTTATATGCAAAAGTCATGACTTCATCTTTTCTAATAGCTGCATAGTATTCTATGGTGTAGATGTACTAAAGTTTCTTTAACCATTCATCTGTTCTTGGGCACTCAGGCTTTTTCCAGATTCTGGCTATTGTAAACAGTGCTACAATGAACATTTTAGTGCAGATGTCATTTTGACTATATTTTTTTTTGTCTCTCCGAGATATATTCCCAGAAGTGGTATTTCTGGGTCAAATGGGAGCTTGATTTCTAATTTTTTGAGAAGCGTTCATATTGTTTTCCAAAAGGGCTGAATCAGTTGGTATTCCCACCAGCAGTGTAGGAGGGTATCTTTCTCCTCGCATCCGCACCAACAGCGGTTGCTTTAGTTCTTTTGGATGTGTGCCAGTCTCCAGGGTGTGAGGTGGTATCTCAGAGTTGTTTTGATCTGCATCTCTCTGATAATTAGGGATGAAGAGCATTTTTTCATGTGCCTTTTTGCCATTTGTATTTCTTCCTTGAGAAAATTTCTGTTCATTTCATCGCCCCATTTTCTGATGGGGTTGGTTGTTTTCTTCTTGCAGATTCCAACCAGTGCCTTGTATATCCTTGATATCAACCCCTTATCAGATGGGTATTGGGTGAATATTCTTTCCCATTCTGTAGATTGTCTTTGTATTTTGGTCACTGTATCTTTTGCGGTGCAGAATCTTCTTAGTTTAATATAGTCCCATTTGTTTATCTCTGTTTCCACTTGGTTGGTCAGTGGCGTTTCATCTTTGAAGATACCATTAGTCTCAATATCATGGAGGGTTTTGCCGACCTTGTCTTCAATGTACCTTATGGCAGACCAATGGAACAGGGTGGAATATCCTTACACACATCCCCAAATGTATGAATATCTAATCTTTGATAAGGGAGCAAGAAATGTGAAGTGGAGCAAAGAAAGCTTCTTTAACAAATGGTGCTGGCACAACTGGACAACCACATGCAAAAAAATGGGTTTAGACTTTGACTTAACACCATGCACAAAAATCAGATTAGAGCATTATTTTTTAGTTGAATCAATGTTGAGATACAGTTGCAGAGCTTTCATGACTGAATTTCAATCATACAATGCTGGAACACCCTTCCCTCCACTAGGGTATACTTCCCACCACCAATATCCCCAGTATCCTTCCCATCACCCTCACCCCATCACACCCCACCCCTGCCTTTATGGCAAGCACTTTCCATTTTACTCTCTCTCTACTTTGGGGCATTATGGTTTGCAATACAGATACTGAGAGACCATCATAATAATAACTGTAGCACTGTAGCACTGTCTTACTATTGTTCATCAATTCACTCGAGCGGGCACGTCTCCAGTGTGAGACTTGTTGTAACTGGTTTTGGCATATCAAATATGCCACAAGTAGCTTGCCAGAATCTGCCATGCGGCCTGGATACTCTCAGCAGCTTGCTGGGCTCTCCGAGAGGTACGGAGGAATCGAACCCAGGTCAGTCGTGTGCAAGACAAACATCCTACCCATTTTGCGCTATCGCTTGTTTTGTAAACCAGTGAAAGAAGTAGAAATATTTCACAGACAGGCCAAATAATGCATGTATGCACCCTTCTGCTGGTCTTATTCTCACAAACAATACTGTTCCACTCTACTGTATGAAATATGTAAGAATAAACTAATTAAAATTCAAAGAACTATGTAATATAAACATTGAACATATCAGGAGATATGAATGAATGAAAAGTTATCTATTCCATATTCACAAATTGGAACACTCAATTTGTGGAGATGAAAATATTCCCCAAGTTGGTAGGTACATCCAATATTATATCAAATAAGAATCCTAGAAGTTCTTTTCTTTAAAAGAAAGCCATCTTGGGCTGGAGCAGGTAGGGCATTTTCCTGGAAGTGGCTGGTCCAGGTTCGATTCCCAGCATCCCATATGGTCCCCGGAGCACCACCAGGAGTAATTCCTGAGTGCATGAGCCAGGACTAACCCCTGTGCATCGCTGGGTGTGAACCATACAGCAAAATAAATAAACAAATAAATAAATAATAAAATAAAATAAAATAAGTCCATCTCTTTATAACATTTGTACATATAAGCAAAAAAATTGACAGTGACCTATGGCGGTAGTAAAAAGGAAAAACAAGGGTAGATGATTCACCCTTTAATTTCAAGATTTACAATCTATACTAATAAGGATTTTTTGGTTTTAGGTAAAGAGATCCATGAAACCAAACATAAACTACAGAAACAGACACAAACAACATATGATCATTTGAATTCTGTACAATTCAAGAAATTATGTGTAATTCAAGAAAGCAGAACAGGAGGAGGCTTTTTTGTGTGTGTTTTTTGGGGGACCACATCCACTAGTGTTCAGGACTCACTCCTGTCTCTGTACTCGGGCACCACTCTTGGTAGTGCCTGATGGACCATATGGGGTGTTGGGTATACAACCCAGGTTGGCCCCGTGCAAGGCAATTATAAGAAAGTACAAGTACCCTCTGTATTTCCTCTCTAGCCCAAAGGAGAGGAATTTTTAAAAAGAAAGAACTGAATATTCATATGGAAATAAAAATAAAATAACAAAGTTTCACTACTTCCCTTTGTCTGTCCACTGATGGGGGAGAGCTAGACACGGGCCATGGGCCACACCCACAGAACCTTGGTGCTCTTCCTGACTCTGTGCTCAGGACTCCTGGTAGTATGCTGGGAATCGAACCCAGGTTCTGCCGTGTGCAAGGCAAACGCCCTACCTGCTGTGCTATCGCTCCTAAGGGGACATGTGTTGGCAGGGGGAGAATTCAAACTAAGTTCTATTAGAACTGCTACAGCCACATGCAAGGCAAGTGACTAACTTCTTGGCCCCTAACTTTATGGCATCTCTTTGGAATGATTCATAAAAATTTAATTTTACATGCTTCTTCATGATAGTATCATTTTTGTTTTTTTTATTTTCAAATCAACTAATTACATTTACACTGCATGATGTGTCTATTACAAAGAACTAAATTTTGCATAATCATATTGTGAGAGAAGCCAGTTTTTGCTCTATTTCTAATTAGCCACTACCGTTTTCTCGTTCTTTTGTGTGCATGACATAATCCTTGGTCACAACATTGGCCAGTCTGCTTCTCAGACTTAACTTAGGGGAAAATAAAGGTTGTTCTCAAGGAACATTCTGTCCACAGTAAAGACTTCCAGTCTGATTAACTAATTCTAAAATTTTTGGAAACCAAAATGATTCAAAGAAAAACATTTTATTAAAGCAGTTTGGTCAACTAACTCTCTGGGGAAAGTCATGCACCAAACTTTCAACTATTCGGTAAGAAGCTCATTATGTAAGGGTTAACCAGAATTTTAGGATTCATGATGCTTTATTTGACATTGCAATACCTTTTATGCCACTAGGACAAATTTCTTATCCCCAACTCTTTTTTTTTTAATTTCTGTATCTTTTTTTTTTAAATTTTTTATTAGTGAATCACCGTGAGATAGTTACAAACTTACAAATTGTCATGCTTGCGTTTCAGTCATACAATGATCGAATACCCATCCCTCCACCAGTGCCCATTTACCAGCATCCCTCCCACCACCCCCACCCTGTCCCCTTCACCCCACTCCGCATCCGTGGCAGGGCATTCACTTTTGCTCTCTCTCTCTCTTTTGGGGTTTGCTACAGAGGTATTAAGTAGGCATCATGTTCAATTTATAGTCTATTTTCAGCCCATATCTCCTATCCCCAACTCTTAAAGTGTTCTTTAAAAAGAATTCATTTAAAAAATTATTCACTGACAATTTCTAAAAAAGCTGTGTAAAGAATTCAACAATAAGATTTGACTTTTGATTTTCATCCTTTCGATAATACTACTTAATTTTCAATCCATGTGGGCTGCTATAGCAAACTATCATAAGTTAAGTGGCTTCTGAAGAGAAATATTGCTCACAGTTCTCAATATTGGGATAGTCAATATCACGGTGCCAACATATTTCTTGTATAGTAGTTTGCTTTTTAACTTTTATCTGACATATCTTTGCTATGTCTATATCTAGTAAATAGAAAGGGGCAAGGGATTTCTGTGGGAACTTTTAAGTCAGGAAATTGATCCCATTCATGAGCACTGTTTCCTCATGGCCTAATCACCTCCTAACACAATCATATTGGATATTATGATTTCAGCACATGAATTTTGGCAGGAACACGAATAGTCAGGGCATATCATTACTGTTGATGGCACTGGTGAAGTAGTGGTGGTGGTTATAGTGATGGTGTATGTTTCACTTTTAAGCTCCTGAAAATTGCTTTAAGTATTTTTCCAATGTTCCAATGTTATTTGTTCAAATAGTAACAAGGGAGGAGGTCATAAGGTTTTGATGATCCAGGAAGTACATAAATCATGAATTTATAGAGACATCATAATTATTCCTACTAAAACAGTAATCAATGAAATTCTAATATATGTTGAATGAGAATAGACTACAATATAAATTCACACAACAGTTGATATTCTAAAACAAATATTAAAGCTATGAAGAGGGGAGTCAGGAACGTTACAGGCTAAGGCTTCTGTCTTGCACATGGCCAACTCTGGATCAACTCCCACAACCACATATGGTTGTCTGACCAGTGCTGGGAGTAACCCTGAGCACAGAATAGAACAAAGAGTAAGACCGAAGCACCGCTGGGCATGGCCCAAACCCATTCCCGCTCCTCACCTCCTGAAAAATCTGAAGAGGAGCTGTGGAGGTATCTCGAAGAGCTGGAACAGATATTCTGCAGAGAGAGCCCTGGGTGTGACCTCTGGCACTGCTCGGTCCCTCCAGCACCACTGGGAGAGACCCTGAGTGCTCCCTGCAAAAAAGCATATAAAGATATGAAGATGATAGGGTAATAAGTGACCATTATTAAGCATTTATTATAAGTGAAATTTCCATAAGGGACTTCAGCAATATCAAGCCAAGGATGTCTGAACACGGGCACAGTAATAGTACAGTAGATAAGCCTTCTGCCTGCATATGAGTGACCCCAGTTCAATCTTCAGCATGACATGGGACCTGCTCCCCACTTGGTATCACTGGACATAGCCCTCAAAGCCACTTGTCACTGCTGGATGCAACTCGCTCAATGTCAATCTCAGACACCACAGGGAACAAGCAATACTGCATCCCCAGATGTCAGCATCAAATCTCTGTGGCCAGGGGGCCCACAGACCTCCTAATAGTGCTTGGTAGTTGCCCCAGTCTTTCAGTTAAGATCTAAGATGCTTAGTGTGTATGTGGACATGTTGTGTAGGTGTGTGTTCGCTTAATTCATACAAAGCTTCTAAATAATGAAAGAAGCTATTTCTGATAAACCTAGGTCTTTGGCAAACAAAACTGCAGTCCTCATCTCTATTTCTTTATTTTTCCTGTGTGTGATCTTTTATCAACAAAACATTTTGCAAATGTGCACATCTGAATTAAAAATAAATAGATCGCAAGAAAATTACTACCTGTGGTTAGTTGGAATCTGGCTTAGTTTGTACTTTATCAACTCTTATTTATTTACTCCTGTCTATAAATGGACAGCAAGGAAGATGGAATTGTGGACAAAAAGACAAAAAACATTCCTGAAATTTCATCCCAGAAACTGCTCTCCGGTGCCGTGCAATCCCACCAACGGCCAACATCCAGAGACTATAAGACCAAGAAGAGAGCAACGCAGAGTCTCTTGCCCCTGCGCCTGGCTGTCTTCACCAGGGCCCCTCGGAGTGGGTGGGCTGAGTTTCCCTCCCTGCCCCGAGCAGAGCCCCCACAGCTGAGGACCTCCAGAAGCCAGCCACAGCCATGCTCAAGACCCCTCTCCACACGTTCGGTCAAGCCTGACGCATGAAGGTACCGGCAGAGGAACCCAGGTGTGTGGGGCCTGGGGCTGAGATCTCCAAGCCTGCTTGAATCAAGCCTCTTCCGTCCAGATCCCCCATTTTCCAGTAGCTAGGTAGTCGCACCCAGGGACTACGCCCCCGGCGCTGTGTAATCCCACCAATGGCCAACATCCAGAGACTATAAGATCAAGCTCCCAGAAGTGCAAGGCCGCAAAGCAGCTGCGTGACCTCTTATAGCCTAATTCTCCCCTTCAGAGAACCTGGCAAGCTACCGAGAGTTTCCTGCCAGCATGGGAGGACCTGGCAAGCTCTCTGTGGCGTATTCATATGCCAAAATCAGTAACAATGATGGGTCTCCTCGGGATACATTCCCAGAAGTGGTATTGCAGGGTCATATGGAAGCTCAATTTCTAGGACTGTCCATATTGTTTTTCAGAAAGGCTGGACCAGTCGACATTTCCACCAACAGTGAAGGAGCATCCCTTTTTCCCCACAGATGACTGGTTAAAGAAATTTTGGTACATCTACACAGTGGAATATGATGCAGCTGTTGGGAGAGATGAAGTCATGAAATTTGCTTATAAATGGATAAACATGGAGAATATCATGCTAAGTGAAATGAGTCAGAAAGAGAGGGACAGACATAGAGGGACTGCACTCATTTGTGGAGTGTAGGGTAGCATCACATGAGGCTGAAACCCATGGACAGTAGATACAAGGGCCAGGGGGATTGCCCCATAGCTGGAAGACTGCTTCATGAGCAGAGGGGAAAAGGCAGATGGAATAGAGAAGGGATAACTAAGCAAATGATGGCTGGAGGAACCAGTTGGGATGGGAGATGCCGAAAGTAGATAATGGACCACACATGATGACCTCTCAGTGTCTATGTTGCAAGCTATAATGCCCAAAAGTAGAGAGAGACTATGGGGAATATTCTCTGCCATAGAGGCAGGGGGAGGGTGGGAAACGGGGGGTATACCCGGGATATTGGCTGTGGGGAATGTGCACTGGTAGAGGGATGGGTGTTTGATCATTGTGAGATTGTAACCCAAACATGAAAGCTTGCAATTATCTCACAGTGATTCAATAAAATTAAAAAAAACAATGATGGGTCTCATTCCCTGACCCTGAAAGAGCCTCCATGGGGCACCTTTGGGAGGACGAGTAAAAAGACACTTCTAAAATCTCAGTGCTAGGACCAATGGAGACGGTACTGAGACCGCTCAAGAAATGATCGACGGGATGATGATAATAATGATGATGATGATGATGATGATAATGATGATGATGATGATGATGATGATGATAATGATGATGATGATGATGATGATGATGATAATGATGATGATGATGATGATGATGATGATGATGAAATTTCATAGTGAATCTGGGGTAACTCGAAAAAAACTTATTCTCTCTACAATGCTGCTTCTTTGTTGAACTGCCAAGCAAATGTAGGCAGCTTACATTGATACCGAAAGGTTAGCCCAAAGGAAAAAGTTTTTTTTCTTTGCTTTTTTTATAGAAGCAAGTAACTTTATCCTTTCCCTTAACTGTTCCTAACTGAAAGACTCAACAAATTGTTATTGTTATCCTTAATGTACTTAACTAGAAAACAATATGTTTATGTCTTTAGTTACTTTATAACATTTATTTAAAATAGTGAGTAGGTCATTTGCCTTGCACACGGCTGACCTGGGTTCGATTCCTCCGTCCCTCTCAGAGAACCCGGCAAGCTACTGAGAGTATCCCACCTGCACGGCAGAGCCTGGCAAGCTCCCCGTGGCATATTCAATATGCCAAAAACAGTAACAACAAGTCTCACAATGGAGATGTTACTGGTGCTCGCTCGAGCAAATCGAAGAACAACGGGACAAGAGTACTACAGTGCTACAGTAGTATACACTAAGGAAATGGAAACAAAATATATTTGAAAATACATATTTAATATATTAATTCAAATGGTAAATGACCTCCTTAATTTGTTGGAGTGGATAAATGTAGAATAACATTCTCACACTGTTGGCACTCAATAAAGTGTGACTTAATCAGTATTTTTTTATGACTTATCTCCAACAATTTTTGAAGCCATTGAAAATATGCAATTTGATTGAAGCTTTAGATGTACAGATTTTCTTATTTTTAACAACAAATACTACCTAGTTTCTAGAAATTTTTTGAGTAATTTAGATTCCAATGACTGAAAACATTACTGAAAATAATAACCAAGAAATAATTTCCAACATCCAGAAAAGTCAATTCAACATACAGGAGCTTAAATAACTGATGATATCAAATCATCTTATTCTTTCCTCCTTAACTTTAAGATTCATTTGCAATTTAAAGAGCACTGCAAAATAACAGTGCTTATTATCTGACACATCAAATATTCTCTGCTTGCTACCAAGTTTGAAATTTATGAAAAGTTCCATGAGATAAAGACTAAAAGAATTTATAAGTGATTTGAAAGAAACAAAAGCAAGAGTAGAGAATAATTAAACTCTAACTCATGAAATAGTTATTACAAGTACAGTTGATGTTCAAACACTAGCAATGGAAAAAATACATTTTTCTTGACTTTTTCAGAAAAAAAAATTCTTTCAAGGACACTGGGAATTTTCACTTGTCTTAAAGGAAGAGATTTTGAAAGCAAGTGACAGTGTAGATTGGTTAACCGAGAATGTTCTTAGATGTTTGACATCACTGTGGCTAGAAGTAGAAAGACTACGAATTTCAGGAGCTTAAAGTATGGTGTTGAGCAACACAAAGTCACTTTATTAGCCAGATGTAGACAGCTGGGGAGTGTTTGCCAGAGACTATGAAGAAAGTGGTTTACATCTGGAAGCCATTAAAGATTTCTTGTGGCAAATTCTCTTGTGCTTGACTTCCAATCCTGCATTTTTTAAATTCTAAACTTTTTTCAGCCTTCTTTCCCTTAACTGAGAAATGCGAATAGAAAAATTTTCTTATCTGCATCAAAATTTCAAGATGAGGCTCAAATGATGAGCATGAAAGTATTCAAGAAGCTGCAAATCCTTAAAAATGTTAATATTCTCTAAAACTGCATAACTGAATATAATAACTAAAATTCTATTACTCTTGATAACAGTATATCTTTTGGCCACACCCAAAACCAAAATGGATTAACAAGATGGTGGTACTTAGGGTTTACTCCTGGCTCAATACTCAGGGATCACTTCTGGTAGCACTCACGTTCATATGTGGTGCTGGGGACAAGCCACAATAAAGTGGGCTAAAAGGAAAATTGCCTTGTCCACTGTGTTATTTCTCCAGCCCCAAGGGCACTATTTTAGGTGGCATTGGTGGTATAGTGGTGAGCATAGCTGCTTTCCCAGTGAATTATTTTATTATAGCTTGGGAACAAAAAAAAACTGAGTGATTTTCTCTACAACCTGAATATCTACAAGTATCACTTGTATCACTTGTAACCCCGTTGATCTTCGATTTGCTCCAGCGGGCGCCAGTAACATTTCCATTTGTCCGTGTCGCAAGCTAGTGCAGCCCAATGATACCTGCTCGCTCCAGGAACAGGAAAAGCCGAAAATCATTCATTCAAAGATTTGACGAAGAAATCTGACAATCTACTCGGTGAGTGGCCACAAAGTCTTCTGATGTCCCGTGGAATCCAGTCGGTAACAGCTCTTGTCCAACGGTTGTCTCTGAATCGCATTACATCTGATTTTTGATGCCCTGGCAAATGAGACAGCATCCCTGATTTTTGACCATCGACGGAGGTCAGAACTCCGGATTCCTTCTCTCACTTGAGTGAGACATGATATTCCCAGCATAGCTCTTTTGATTCCTCTTTGGGATACCTTAATAGCATTCTCATCCTGTTTGCGTAGGGCCCAGTTCTCTGAGGCATATGTTAGTGCAGGAAGAACGGTGGAATCGAAAACATGTGCCTGGAGTCAGAGGTTCTTCATTCTCTTAACCACCTCTTCAATGCTCTTGAATGCATTCCACTGCATTCCACGCTGCTCTCTTCTTCCTGCGAAGTAGTTCTGGCACCAAGTCGTTCCTCATGTTGATTTCTCGACCCAGGTACACATAGCTGCTGCATTCAGAGATGTTTGTTCCATTGAGAGCAAATGGAGCTTCAGGGACTAGTTCGTTTTTCATGAACATCGTCTTGCTTAGATTCAGCTGCAATCCGACCTTTCCACACTCGTGGTCAGCATTTGTGCCGCTTCTCATAACACCAATCTACAAGTTAAACAAATTCCTGATAAACTGGCGATAAAGATGCAATTACTTTTAAAGAACTCTGTCTCCTTGGTACTTGGTACTTAGTACCTATTCTCAACAATAGGGAGTCCTTGGACCATCCACATGCACATCTTTGCAAAAAACACAAGTCAGAGATGCTAAGGCAGGAGTTGGGCCAACTAATTTGAATGACTTCAATGAGACCAAGGTTAAGTTACACAATGTTTCCTGATTTGATTGTGCAACCCAACAACCCACTTCAAGTGGGGACTTTCTATTACCTGCTTGATAGCCAGAAAATTTTCTTTTGTAGTATATTCTGTAATTATATATTCTGTAATTGTATATTCAGTAATTATTATCAAAATAGTTGACTCAGTGCAAACCAGGTGAAGCATGCATGTCTGAGTGTCAGAAGGAACTGGAAATCATATTGCATGACTCTTCGCTAATCTTAATTTGGTAAGAAAACTGATTTATATATTCATTCATGTTTAAAATAGCTGATTCAAAAATAACCTATATATGCGACCGACCCAAGTTCGGTTCCTTTGCCCCTCTCAAAGAGCCCGGCAAGCTACTGAGAGTATCTTGCCCACATGGCAGAGCCTGGCAAACTACCCGTGGCGTATTCGATATGCCAAAAACAGTAATAACAAATCTCACAATGGAGACATTACTGGTGCCCGCTCTAGCAAATCAGTGAGCAACGGGATGACAGTGACAGTGACAAATTTAATATCTGTCATCTAACCTTTTTTTTTTTTTTTTTTTTTTTTGCTTTTTGGGTCATACCTGGCGATGCACAGAGGTTACTCCTGGCTCTGCACTCAGGAATTACCCCTGGCCGTGCTCAGGGTACCATATGGGATGCTGGGATTTGAACCCGGGTCGGCCGCGTGCAAGGCAAACGCCCTACCCGCTGTGCTATCTCTCCAGCCCTCATCTAACCTTTTTACAAAATTCTATTATACCAGTTCATTCCCTGCAGTTGAATTTATCTGCCAAAAGGATTTCTTTAAAAAATTATTTTTAAAACATTAAATTAAATTTTTAAATTGAATCACTGTGAGATATAACCTTACAAAGCTATTCATAATTAGGCTTCAGTCATACAGTATTCCAACACCCATCCCTCTACCTGTACATTTCCCAGCACCAGTGTCCCCACTTTCCCTCCCATCACCCCACCCTCCAGCCTGCCTATATATGGCAGGTGCTTTTCTCCTCTCTCTCTCTCTTTCTCTCTCTCTCTCTCTCTCTCTCTCTCTCTCTCTCTCTCTGCTCCCCCCTCTTCCTTTTGTAACTGCCGAAAGTTTTAATCACATTTAAAAGTTGTGCCTTATCCACATTCATATTTTTCTTTTCAAAAAGATATTTTATCTTTTGCCCTTAGATATAGTTAGTCTTTAAGGTGTCAAATCTGGAGGTGATTTTCCAGATCACTTCTCTCAAGAAGGCTGGAGAATCATGTTAGCTGAGTCAGATGTGATGCTGATGGTATCAGGAAGCTCTACACAATGAAGAAATTCTCATGCCGCTTCCCACAGAGTGGAGCGAAACCTCCCAGCCTTCCTCAATAGGACAACTTCAAGTTCCTTCCAGACTGAGAGCTCACACCTCTCCCTTACTCAGAAACAGAGGTGATGTCCTGCCAAGAGAGGTATACGGAGGAACTAAAAGGATCCCCTAGGGTCATGAGGAAAAGAAAATGAACTTCATCCCATGACTGATTTCCATCTCCATCATGCTTACTCATGGTTTCTGCTTACTGTGATAGTCTGCTGTGAAATTTAGGGTCTAAGGAACAACAGATTCTCATGAGGGAAAACCTGCAGGTACTTCCTTAGTAGATGGGGGAGTCAGCCTGGCTGTGCTCAAGGCTGACTCTTCTCTCTCTGCTCAGGAGTCACTCTTGGCAGTGTTCAGGGATGAAACTGCTGGTCATTTCCATATCAGAATAAAAGGCTAAATAAATTTAACTACTTTCATGTAGTTAAACAAGCAACTGAACTTGGCCTTTAAAGTTTGTGTTCTACTTCTGTAGAGAGGGGGAATGGAAATGACGTTACCCCTCAATTTCAGCTGACGTTCTGGACTCTAACTAGAACAGTTCTGTGAAGACAGCCTTGGATATACTAAATCACAATGGTGGTTAGTTCTAAGCTTATGTGTATGAATCAGCCCACTCTCTCTGAAAAAAAAAATTGTTTGGGTGATACCAGCGTAGATGCTGACTTGTTGTCAAATTTATTCAAAATCCCTAGACCAAATTTTCAGATGAGCCTCTTAAACTCATCAGCCTCCCATACCTTCTCCTTGGATCTCTAACATGGTTACACTCCATACCTGTCCCATCCCATCCCATTCCCAATGTAATACGTTTATTGAAACACGAAAAACAGGGCATCATCTTCCAGAATAATTTGCTGTGCACTTTTTAGGGAAAAAAAAAAGAATTGTGCTCAATTTTGAAGATGCTTGGTAGACTACACAAGGTTAAGATTTCCAGTAAGCAGACTGTAATTCTCGACTCAAGTGGAAGTGGAGACTCTGATGTCATATTTGTTTAAGGGGTGCTTGAAGCCCAGAGAATTATAAATTAATTCAAGGACCTAGAATGACAAACTAGAGAAGAAAAGCCTTTCAGCTTATGCTTCCTTAGAACCCCCATCTTTGATGATGATGATGATGATGATGATGGTGATGATGATGATGATGATGATGATGGTGGTGGTGGTGGTGGTGGTGGTGGTGGTGGTGGTGGTGGTGGTGGTGGTGGTGGTCATGGTGGTGACAGCGTTTTTCTAAGTATCAATCTTGCTACTTTGGCTCATCCTCCTCTGATGGGCATGACGGAGATGATGGGCGTCTCTTGGCGGGGTGTGGGATGGGGAGGGTTCTGTCCCCCGACCCCCAGCCCCCAGAATAACCTGCCCTGACTTGCCACAGGGAGTCCAGGTTATGAAATTCCGGACTGTGCCGCCCCCCTGGCGCGTGAACTCTACCCACCTCAGGCCCGGGCTATCACTTCCACCCACCGTGCTAAGCGCGCAGGCAGCTCCGCCCAGCTACCCCGCCACCCCTAACTCCCTCTGCCCAGTGCCCCTCCTCCCCTCGACCCTTCTCACTTCAGGGACTTTCCCCAGCATCCCCAAAACTCCAGCTTCCTGCCTGGGGGAAGGGACGCAGGAGATAAAAGGGATGCCGAGGATTTGCGGGCAGCCGCGGTGCTCCCAGGACCTTCAGATCCCCGCGCTTGCCCACGCCCGAGGAAGCTGCTCTGCGCCGCGATGAGCCGCCTGCCCGGCCCTGCGGGCTCGCCCTGCGCGCTGCTCGCGCTGCTGCTGCTGCTGCTGCTGGCGCCGTCCGGGTCCCCGGCCAGCGGTAAGAACCCGGCGCGGGCCGAGCAGGGGGTGTTCCTGGGCCCGATCGCGGAGTGAGAGCGCTCCCCACAACCTGCCGGGTGGGTAACCCTCTCCTCTCTCTCTCTCTCTTTCTCCCCAGCTCAACCCGTCGCGGCCGTGCAGAGAGAGCTGCGCTGCGTCTGTTTAACCACCACCCCGGGCGTTCACCCCAAAATGATCACCAATCTGCAGGTGATCGCCGCAGGCCCGCAGTGCCCCAGGGTGGAAATCATGTGAGTCGCGGTGCAACTCCCCGCTGCCCCTCACCTCTAGCCTGCGGGGTCTTCAGCCCCTGCAGCTCACCCGCGCATCCTCTTCTTTCTGCAGAGCCACCTTGAAAAACGTGAAGGATGCGGTATGTCTGGACCCGCAAGCCCCTCTGATCAAGAAGGTGGTCAAGAAGATTTTGGAGAGGTACGTATCACTTTGATCTGCGTGGTTCTCTGTGTCCACTGAGATCCTAGAATGAGTTCTTTGAGTGAGATTTGATTAGTTCAAACCTGAATGTTTGTTTGGTTCAGGCAGGTTGTTCTAGAAAAGAGGGGGAAGTGCTTTGGGGATGTCCTGAGGCTGAGGCGTTGTTCTCAAGTGTGTGTGTTAATTGCCTAAGATGTTACCAGAGTTCAATCGGATGTTCTTTTTGTCCGAATAAAGTGCTTCCATTTACCTTTGTTTTTCGCTGAGCTTAAACTTTGGGTTTTGTGGGGGGATGGAGTAGCTGGGGGCTTGGAGAATTGCTTAAAACTGCAAACTCTTCTCTCAACAGCAATAGCAAGAAAAACAAGAGAAAGAAGGACCGGGCATTGGGAAAACTGCCCTCTTCTGAACCTGTTTCCGTCAGAACCCAGTGAAGATAAGAGCAAAGGCTGATTTTCTCCCAGGAGTTAAGGATCCTCCTGAATTCTGCACTTCAAAACTGGGGTGGACAGCTAGCCCTACTCTGGCTCCTGCTGCCCACTGCTCAGCTTTTTAATAATTAGCATAGTATTTCTTGCTGTTTGTTGCCTGTGACTTTTATCTGCTATACTTGAAGACTTTTTGTCTGAAATGTGAGTCTAGTATCACCCATTTGTTAAAAATTTTTCAAAGTGACTTTTATATCTAGAACATATTCCTTACCTAGAAAGCTGTGTGTTGAAATGTGTATGATACTTTTTTAGAATACTATATATTGAAATAGACTATTACCTCCAAATCACGAAATAGGAAAAATTAATATTGCTTCTTTGAGAATGTGTTATAGAATGTCCTTGCAGCTGACTCTAATACAATATTTTAAGTTAGGCTGCATTGGAAATCTGGGTATATTGTACTATTACCTGTGTGGAATATATTTCCCTAGTTAGAATTTGAAAACTTCAAGTTCTATAAGGACGAGTATATTCTTTTTCTATAACTTTAGATATTTGATGTCTCTAAGTATGGCATAATGTCATGACTTACTCATTAATTTTATAAAGTATTTATTGTTAAGTATTTTATCAAGAATACTTTAAATCTACTCATTAAATATGATTTTGGACTTATGAAGAAACTGGAAAATAAGTAAATTCCTTATTTCTAGTTTTCCTAGAAATTAATTTTTTAGTTTTAATAAAAGAAGGCCAAATAGTCATTTTTACTCTGAAAGTTTTTAAATAATATTTATGCTGCTTGAATATTATTTGTTTACTTTCCAAGAAATACACAGTACTCTTAAGATTTAGAGATGTTTGTACATGTCTTTTTAATAAAGGATTTTGATCATTTTGTTATAATTATATCACATTTACTGTATTAAAATACATTTTATTGCATGTTTCATTGACTTCCAGTATTTCTTTGGTTCTTTGGGAAAAATAATAAAAATTACTAAATTTACTGATATTGTTTCCTTCTTCTGCACTGTTAGAAAATGTTTAGTTTTGATGCTACATTATTAGCTTTGTTTGTTTGTCTGGGGGCTACACCTGGCAATGTTCAGGGGTTACTCCAGGCTCTGCAGTTGGGAATTATTCCTGGTGGTGTTCAGGTGACCAGTTTAGATCCCCGGGAACAAATCTGGGTTGGCCACATGCAAGGCTAGCATCCTACCCACTCTACTATCTCTCTTGCTTTGAATTCTACATTATTATTTTTTTTCTTTTCGGGTCACACCCAGCGATACACAGGGGTTACTCCTGGCTCCACACTCAGGAATTACTCCTGGCGGTGCTGGGGGACCTCATGGGATGCTGGGAATCGAACCCAGATTGGTCATGTGCAAGGCAAACGCCCTACACACTGTGCTATCACTTCAGCCCCAGAATGCTACATTCTTTTTAAACATGAGCTACACTACCCTCTGACTAGCAGACAGGACCCTCATTTTGATGTCAGTGGGCCCCACGGGTGACTTACATGAAGCAGGGAGGAGAAAGACGGTCACTTTCTCTCCAACCGCCTCAAACACCCGGGACCCAGGGTGCTGGGTTCTTGTCTCGCTCACGGAAAAGAATTTCAGGAGTAGACAAGCAGTGAAGTAACAGATTTTATTCAGAGGTTTCTGAGGGAAGGAGGAAGGATAAGTGGGAGAGAGAATAGTAAGAATAATGCGCTCAAGAGAGAACGTGGGCTGTGGGCTTCTCCAAGGGTGGAGAGAGCTCTACACACATCCTAGCACTGGACACGAAAGCATGAAAGTACACATCTCAAGGGGGGAGATGTGGGCGACACATGTGCTCGGCCACATGGCACAAGCAGCACATGGGCTCAGGCAGCATATGCACGCACTTCCTTTGTTCAAGGTGGCCTTTATAGGGTTTCTCCAACCTGCCCCCACGTGGGGGCTTCTTCCCAGGTAAAAGTCCGTTGCTAAGGAGGTTACCAGGGAGGCTGGGTCTTCTTTAGGCTGGATCACATTTTAATCAGATTAAGGGAGAGGTTGACAGAATTTGAGGAACTTCATGGGGAGGGATCCAACCTCCTCAGGGTCTGCTGAAGGTCTTATCAGGTCTGTTTTCTGTATCCACCGGGTGGGTCAGTCTCAGGATTCTCCTTCCTGGAGACTTTATTAATCTGTTTCCTTGCCAAGGGCCTTTCCCTATCTACCCGCCTACATCAATTTCCCAGTGCTTTTGCATCTAATCCTATGTAATTTGAGGGAGAAAGAACCTAAGTTCAGTCCTTTGCCAGTTACAGCCTAACTAACCTTTGGGTTCTTTAGATTTTGCAAAATAGTCATGCCAACAACAGGTACTCTATTCCCTGAATATGGTTTAAAAGTCATAAGGCATAGCAAATTAGGCACTGTGTCATCCAATTCCTGATTACTAGTTCAATTTAAGTTTACCTCATATCTTCATAGTCAATTTCGTTCCCTCACTGCCATGCTCTTCCTGTGTCCACGCCTTTGCATGTGTAAGGCCTCCACCTACCATACTTTAAGACCCTTTCATCTCATAAGGCTTTACTGCTATTCTGCCTCTAGAAGGAAGCCTGACTATCCTTCAGAAGTTGGCACAAACGCAGCTTCATGAAGGTGTCTTCAGCACTCAGCGCCACTCATGCTTTCAGTCTTTGATGTTCCACATAGCAAGCTCGAGATATTTTAACTTTTCTGATTAGTAAATATTGCATGGCTTTTTATCTGTTTGTAGTTTTCTTTATTATACTAAAAGTGCTCCTGAAGCATCTCCCGTGACTGACAGATTATTTTATTGAATAAATTATTCTGAATCAAAAGTTGTCAGATTGTGTCCTAAAATCAGAAGCCTGTCTCATAGGACGTGTTAAATAACCTGGAATTTCTTTACTCTCTTTCCTCCTTCTTGTCTACCAATAATCCAAGCAAGGCTTCCACATTGCTCTACTTGTAACCTCTACCCTTCACTCTCTCCCATCCCTATACTAATTCCCATACTTCCTTTGGGATTAGTTTACTTTCTCCTTAAGGCTCTTTCAGCCTCCCCTCTTCTAAATAAAGGTCCTTTTCACTTCTCTCAGAGAACTTTGCCCACTTCCTGCAGACATTGTATCAGCAACTAGGCTAAAGAGACTACACACATGTGGTTGTTTTGAAACTCCATGAGGACAGGGTCAATGCTTGTCACATCCATCTCAGTTCCTATGATGATGCTTACCACATAGTAGGTGCTTAACCAAATGAGCGGCTTAGGCTAAACAAGCCCCACTGCCTTGCTGTCAGTAGTAGCAGTGTCATATAGTTCTTTCTTAGCTTTCGTACGGGGCTGGAGAAAATAGTACAGCAGGTAAGGTACGTGCCTTGCACATCACTGACTTGGGGTTCAATACCTGGCATCCCCAAGCCAACCAGAATTGATTTCTGAGTGCAGAGCCAGGAATAACCTTCTAGCACCACAGGGGATGGCCCCTGAACTAAACCCAAAACAAAAAACAAAAACAAAAAACAGCTTCCTTAGACCAAGCAAGGAAATGAACAGAGGAGACTAACTTTATTAAGATATAAACACATACACTGATTAATACAAATGCTTATAAATACATGTATTTATGTTTGAGTATATAATAATACATTATTAACATATATGTAACGTAAGTGATACTTCATTTTTATCTCTGTAAAACATCTATTAGATTAGCATGAAATCTATGGCTGTACTTCAATATACCTATGTAACAAAGAAAAAGAAATAGAGACAGAAAGAGTCAAAGATCTGGGATGCCTAAGCTACGTTTAGTAGATATAAAACAGCAAAATCAGTACTGCAAAGGTAGCTCAGGGTTAAGGTACTTACCTTGCATGCAGCTGGCCATATTTGATCCCCAACACCACATGTCATTCCCTAGAGCACCTCCAGGCTTCTAGTAGTGACTGACCCCTGAACATAGAGCCAGGAATAAACCCTGAAAATCAACTGTGTGGGAGCCTCAAAACCAAAGTAAGAAAACAAAGAGAAAAGAAAAAAATTTTTTTAATTATTTTTAATAGCATTATGGTAATTTGGTCCAAGGATATCATTCAAAGATCCAGAGCGTATGCCAGAGGCCCTGGGTCAGTACTTACCTTGAAAGGATCCTTGTCAGTACTGCTAACTCTGAAATGAGAGGATCCTCTAAACTCGGCTCATGCAGCCCAAAACATTCCCAGATTTTAAAAATTAAACTTTTATTGTTTCTCTTTTGCTCTTTTCAATAGATTTCCCCTCTCCTCTTTAAACTGATACATGAATGTAGGGAAACACTAAGAATGCAAATAATATTACCAAGGCTGTTTGAATTATAAACTTAGTGTTTTAAACAATTTCTGATTTTTCAGATCAACTTCCGGATAAGGGTATCACTGTATCATTGTATCACTGTCATCCCACTGCTCATGGATTTGCTCAACCGAGCATCAGTAATGTCTCCATTGTGAGACTTGTTGTTACTGTTTTGGGCATATCAGATACACCACGGGTAGCTTGCCTGTCTCTGCCGTGTGGGCGAGATACTCTCAGTAGCTTGCCAGGCTCTCCAAGAGGGTCGGAGGAACCGAACCTGGGTCAGCTGCGTGCAAGGCAAATGCCCTACCCGCTGTGCTACTGCTCCAGCCAGATAAGAGTATGATAATAATATATAATTATATTAATGCCCTTTGGGTGAGTGAAATATGTGTTCTGTAAAGAAAAAAAGCATTACTTATAACTCTTTTATTATCCAAGATCTTAATTTTTTTTCTTTTAGAAGCAAGTTTAGTAAATTTAATTTCTTTAAAGACCATAGACTCTGGCTTTATTTATAATATCCTAGAAATCTTGTTTTTCATGTCAATGCTATAATGATTTTGTCCATAAAGAAAACAGACTGAAGGGCCAAGGAGATTGCTCTATGATCTAAGCACTTGCTTTGTATGCAGAAGGCCCAGTTTTGATTTCTGACATCAATTTGGTCCTGTGAGCACTGAGCACAGAGCGAGGAGTAATCCTCAAACACTGTTGGGTGTGATCCAAAAACAAACCAAAAAGAAAGGGCCAGAGTGGCAGAGTGGTAGGGATGCTTACATATGGGACACATGACTGTTGGCGCTCTATCAGAAGTGACTCCAGAGCACAGAGTGAGGAGTAAACCCCGAGCATCACCAGATGTGGCCCAAAGCCAAAAAAGAAGAGAAATAGATTATGGTGTATTATCAAAATATAACCTATAGAAAGAACCTCCAAGTTAGCTAAGACTCACCAATCTTCCTGTAACTACTGCTCTTGTCATTATCAAAGTGAAGGATTAAAATGTCTTAATAATGTAAGCATATCTATTAGGAATGTTTTATGCTTTCTCTTTTTTGGTGGTTAGGGATGCTCCCAGCCAGTGCTCAGGAGGCCTCTGGGCCCTTTTCAGTCCCCCTGATGATGACTCAATGGTCTGTCCCAGGCTTGTTGTGTGCGTGGACCCTGTGGTACCACCTAAAGGGTCTCTGAGGCCACACCTGCTCAGAGAACATGTAGTGACAGTGATGAAGGCAGGGTCAGCTGCAATTAAGGCATGTGCTTTAATCTCTGTTTTATAAGCCCTGTCATATTTTCTTCATATCAACTTGTCTAAACATTATATTCACTCAGATGTTTATCTGAAACTCATTTTAGTATATCAAATACTGGGAGTTGAACAGGTGCTCATTGTAAATACACTCCAATGCAGACGATAGTCTCTGGGTGTGACTCATTCCCATAATCTCTCAATTCCTGAAGATGTGACAAATTCCATGACAAAATATGACTAGTAGCTTTGCTTTTCTGTCATTGTTTTAATTGTTGCATAAGAGAACAATCATTCTGCATAACTCTTGTATTGTACGTAACTTTGAAAGTCCTTCCTGGATGTTAAAAATTGAGAAATTTATCAGAGAAATGAACATCTGGGAATTTCAATTTGCTTCTCTGACAAAATCAAGGAAGACATGGAGAGCTGACGTGATTCTTAGTTTACCCGAAAAACCTTTCTTATTTTTAGTCATGAAAATTAGCATCTTATTCCCGAAAAGGACTCTTTATGCTTCAAATACCCCAAGTGTGACATAGAAAGACCGAGAATTTAGTTGTAAAATTTTGCTTCTACAAAGTTGAGTGTTACTTCATAAACATTAAGATATTATAAAAATGTTACCCTTCAGAAAAAACTACATCCTTGATGAATATATTTCCACTGCCACATAAATGTGTAATGATTGTTTTTGACTTGCCACTAGGGCAAAATATAAAAAATAACTGACTTCCTTCCAGAAAGAGAGGCCAGTGATACTTTTTTACAGTTTTCAGTGCAGTACAAAGTCATAAAAATTATACTCAAAATATCATATTTAGTCGTGGAAACTTACTTAATCTCTCCAGATCTCAGATCTATCAGTTTATTGGGCAAAATTAGTACAAAAACATCTAGTGTAGTAAAGACTGATACTAGGGCAGAGTAGATTAATGGTAAATATTAGTACAAAAACATCTATTATAGTACTAAAGACTGATACTAGGGCAGAGTAGATTAATGGTAAATATGAATTACTTCCTTTCTTCCTAAGTCTCTCATTCTCTCTTCTTTTTGTGAGGGGTTAGGGGAAAAGTAGGGGAGGAGGTGGGTTGGGTGAGTATTTGGGGCTACACCAGCTTTGCTCTTGGCTCTTTACTCAGAAATCAGTCCAGATGACTGTGAGCAAGGTGCAAGCACTCTACAGGCTGTTCTATCTCTCTGACACAGCTTTCCAACTTTCTTCTTCTTTTTTTTTTTTTTTTTTTTTTTTTTTTTTTTTGCTTTTTGAGTCACATCCAGCGATGTTCAGGGGTTACTCCTGGCTCTACACTCAGGAATAACTCCCGGCTGTGCTCAAGGGACCATATGGGATGCCAGAGATGGAACCCGGGTCGGGCGCACGCAAGGCAAATGCCCTACCCGCTGTGCTATAGCTCCAGCCCCGCTTTCCAACTTTCTTAATCCAAACTCACGATCACGATCACGAAATCCCGTTAATCATGGATTTCTCCAGCAGGCTCAGTAACCTCTCTATTTGTCCTTTCCCTGAGATCTTAGAAGTCTCTCTCTGCTTGGCCCTCTCAACAATGTTGCACTGGAGGCTCTTTCAGGGTCAGGGGAATGGGACCCAGTTTGTTACTGGATTTAGCATATGAATACACCATGGGAAGCTTGCAAGGCTGTCCCATGTGGGCAGGAAACTCTCAGAAGCTTGCCAGTTACTCTCAGAGGGAGAAGTAGGCTACAAGATATCCAAACTCAACTTTATAAATTAAAAAAAAAAGATTTCTATATGTTTAATTACCCCATTAAAACTTTATATATATATATATATATATATATATGTACCTATCCATATTCTTTCTGTGCAAATGTTGTGTGTGTGTGTGTGTGTGTGTGCGCGCGCACGCGCGCACACACACTCATATGTGTCTTTGCCTAAGTATTTGTTTAATGTAAGTCTTTTTTAGGAAGTTTATGAAGACATCCATGAACTTGATATAGTTTCTATTATTTGTATTCTAATATTCTCAACATGTACATTTTCCAGTCATAAACATTTGCCTATTAAACAGCCACTTATTTGCTAGTCTTGTTACATAACCTTTGCAGGGAATTTACAAAGGCTTGAATTCTAAATCAAAGTACTTTGGCAGCAAAAATACTGTTTTCTCTGACTTGAAGAGTAGATGAAAGGAAATTAGGCATTTTTAAATGAGAAAGAAAATGTTTCTTAGATGGGATTTCAAAGACTCTAGCTTTGAGAGGCCATTTTTCATGTGCAGGAAGTTTATTGAGAAGTGGCCCCAAAATGAATACTTATCAATCAGGAAGCAAAGAAGCTGGGTTAGGCAGAATCACTGTTACCAGCCAAATCAAGAGATTCCCCCCAAATTCCTTGCTCCTGGAATGAATTTCAAGTTATTCTGAATAAAAAAGGAAGATTTCTGTAATCTGCCAGTCTTTAGATTAGATTATGTCCCCCAGGGAGTGGACATTCCTTGGTGATTCAGTTCCCTCGGGCCATGGGCTATAATGTAAGAGCAGTTTTGGGTGACCATTCCTAGCAGCTGAAGACAGCTGTGGTTTGCTACCCAGACGAAAGGGATATAGGAGGTCTATCAAAGTTTCAGAGACCAGGTCCAGAGAGACAGGACAGCATGAAAGACCTGCCTTGCACATGGAAGTCGGATTCTGTCCTCCTTAAGTGACCCTTCAGGAGTGATCCCCAAGCACAGTGGGGAGAAAGCCACTGATCACACAATCCCCCCTCAAAGAGTGAACATTGGAGGGACTAGGGAAGGATTGGAAGGAGAGCGAAAAGGAGACAGAGGGAGGAACCAGAAAGAGGGAAGGCGAGAGTAAAGTGGAGAGGTTGAGTCTCTTCTATTCTTTCTTTTTCCTTTCTTCCCTGCTTCTCCATTATCCCTCCACCTTCCTCCTTCACTCCCAGGGTATGTCTGGAGAAGAGCAGTGGCACCTACAGGCTTGGGTAAACTATGTCTAGTCATGGAGGGCAGAAATTCATGATGAGGGAGATCTATTCTCGGAATCGTCATGCCCAGTCTAAGAATCAGGGAACCACCGACTTCCTTGTCTGATAAGGCAGTTTTAAGACCATCATAGCAATTCTAGGAGGTGGAACCAGAGAAAAACTGCAGCGTTAATCTTTTTATAGTGAGCATAAATGTAACTACATTTAGGAGGGAGAAACTCCAAATCAATAATAGTGAAATTTTTTGTTTAAATATTGAATGTAATCAAAGTAACGTGAAAGTAAAGTGAAATTTACCAGTTACACATGCGGGGTGGGGGGCTGGGGAGGTGGGGGGAAGGGGGGAGGTATATCGTGATTCTTGGTGGTGGAATATGTGCACTGGTGAAGGGATGGGTGTTTGAGCATTGTATAACTGAGACTTTAACCTGAAAGCTTTGTAACTTTCCACATGGTGAATTAATAAAAGAATTAAAAAAAAATGTAACTACAATGCAATTTTATTGTGATTTGTTTTATTCTTTTGGCAGGGGCCGCCCGCAGTGCTCAGGGCCAACTCTTCTCCTGGCTCTGTATTCAGGTAGCCCTGATGATGGGCCTTGGGGAACCATATGTGGTGCCAGGAATCGAACCTGGGTTGGACATGTGCAAGGCAAGCATGGTAGAACTGTACCATCTCTCTGGCCTCCACAATACTAATACACACACACACACACACATACACACATACACACACACACGCACATAACATAATGAACCATAGACCTTTTGGTGATCAAGTTAAATAATAAAATGCTGGTACAGGTTAGAGAAAGTGCCAACCAAATCTGAAAAGAAGTGAAGAGGTGAGGCTAGTGATCTGCTGTTTTTGGTCAAGATGGGAACCTTTGGTTGTGAGATAATTTGATTTAGGGCTTTTCCTTATAGACAAAGTTGGAGGGGGGCACTTTTCAAATATCATCTTGTGAGCTAAGATGTGTCTAAGATATTATGAAAGCAAAACAGCCCAGCCACCACAATTTTAGTGCAAAAACATTTTCATTTTTGTGATGGCAAAAGTGTAGGATAACATTGGGTTTGTCCTTTCAGTTTTGCTGCAGAGAACTTACTTTACTTTAAAGCAATGTCCTTTCTGTATGGACACAGGAAGACAGTTAATATTATGCTTTGTAACTTGGGAGCTGATTGACTCCAATAATATTTATTCCTGGGCATCTGCTTTCTCAATTCAGTTGCCCTTAGTTCCTAGCACCCCAAAAGCAGGGTCCCAATGAGGGACGGAATGAACCCAGGGCAAGCTGTGAGCTACCCTGGCATCAAAATGGGCCAGGCCAAAAGGCCACAATACTCAACTATAAGTTGAAAGCATGGTCATAGACAAATGCTGTCATGATCCAAAAGTAACAACAAGATTAGGACCCTGCTGGGATTAGGAAGACTAACCTGGCCTGAGGACTGTGGTCTGGAATATATAGTGAATGTCCTCAGGAAGAACCAAACTTTAATTCTGATATATCTCTTACTGTGCTCATACAGAATGACATTGCTAGAAATATTAGAAGTAAATTTACTACAACTATTTAAGTGGATTACTAGCTCAAGAAGGAAGAAAGCGACACACCCTTGATTGGATCCCACCCTTGAGCAGATCTCCTAGTTAATCTCCTGCAGAAATGGTCTTACCCTTCTTTGTTGATTTGTTAATGTTCAACCCACCTTTGTGTCACCACCCTTTGTGATTTCTAATAAACTAAGACTTTAAGCAGAGAGAGAGGCAAGACAGAAGCAGCAGAGAAGACACAGAAGAGAGAAAACAGAGAAGTGGGGCAGAGGTAAGGCAGAAGTAAGGAGACGAGACAGAAGCGAAGAGAAAATACACAGAGGCAAGAGAGAAGACACAGAAGCAGAGACAGAGAGAGGTCAGAAGAGAACAGAGGAGAGACTACAGAGACAGAGACAGAGAGAGAGACAGACAGAAGAGAGCACAGCAGCACACACAGAAGCAGACCACAAAGGAGAAGCCATCCTGATCCGGTCCATACACAGCAGCTTGAGAGCACCAAACGCAAGCAGCACATGTGAGAGAGAACTGCCCTGAGAGCCCGAGAATAACACAACACACACACACACATCCCCTGCCCCCTGCCACCCGTGCTCGAGCCTTCTAGTTTTTACACAAGAGGAAAGCATTCTCTTCTCTCTCTCTTTCTGTCTCTCTCTGTCTCTCTCTTCTCTCTCTCTTCTGTCTCACTCGCTTTCCCTCCTTTCCTCCTTTCTGCCTTTCTGCTTTTCTTTTATTCCTAAGAAAAATGGTGCCAGTTACCGAAGGAAGAGGTGTTGAATTATTGTATGCCTAAAATGCAACTACTAGTAACGTTGTGAATCATGGCTCTTTAACAAAAATTTAAAAATAAATAAATAAAATGGAGAAAGTTGCACTGATTAAAAAAAAAAAAAAGGAGGAGGAGGAAGAAGAAGAAGAAGCTGCCCCTGAAGAAATCTCGGCCCAGCAATAGTATCCCTGTGAAAGAGACCACCGTGCACGTTTCAGATCCTCAAACCCACTGGAGCGTGTTCAGGTAGACTGACAGCAGAAGCAGCCCTGGCTAATATACAGAGTTACTGGAAATTGAAATTTAGATTGTTGTGCTAATCACCTGCTCATTGTTGACTTGCTCCACAATAAGGAGCATTAGAAGAGAGTCACTGTTTTTTGAATCCCAACAAAATGAAAATGAAAAGTCTCAGACCTACACAGGTACAGTATTCTCTGTAATAGTAGGCAGGAAGCATTTCCCCTTCCACTCCTTCACCTTCTTCCCGCTCAATGAAGCTTCCCCTACTTGGTGGTGTAGGGCCTCCACTGACTTGGGTGCCCAAGTAATAGTTTCCTTCATTCCTGGGAAATGTAAATTCAAGGCCTTCTACATAAGACAGAGTTTACATATGTCTTAATTTTAGCTGATAATGGCCCTCCAATGATTTTAAATGCTTTTATTTATTTATTTATTTATTTGTTTGTTTATTTATTTATTTATTTATTTTGCTTTTTGAGTCACACCCAGCGATGCTCAGGGGTTACTCCTGGATCTGCACTCAGGAATTACTCCTGGCAGTGCTCGTGCCCAAGCAACAAATTTTGGTTTGAGTCTTAGAAAAATTGGTGGTTTCCTGAATGACTATTCTATTTCTACAACGACTTCAAGGAAAAAGAGAAAAAGGAAATGAACTAAGTGACATTCCCTTCATCTGAATTAAAATTAGATGACTGCATGGGAGTCATAAAAAAAGTTGCCAGGTTAATTTAAAAATAGCTACCTCACGGGTTGATTCCCAGCATCCCATATGGTCCCCTGAGCACCGCCAGGAGTAATTCCTGAGTGCAAAGCCAGGAGTAACCCTTGTGCATCGCCAGGTGTGACCCAAAAAGCAAAATAAATAAATAAATAAATAAAAATTTAAAAAAAAAAGCTACCTCAGGGCAGAGAGATAAGACAGGGGCTAAGGTGCATGCATCAGACCTGTTTGTTTAGATCTATACTGCATCTGGATGCCCCAAACAACACCAGGAGTGTTGCCTGAGCACAAAGCCAGGAGTAAGCTCTAAGAAATGCTAGGTATGGTCCATTCCCCCACTGCCCCCGCCAAAAAAAACTAGTCTGACCTCTATGTATATGTGTTTTGTTTTGTTTTGTTTTGTTTTGCTTTTTGGGTCACACCCAGCAGTGCATAGGGGTTACTCCTGGCTCTGCACTCAGGAATTACTCCTAGCGGTGCTGGGGGACCATATGGGATGCTGGGAATTGAACCCGGGTCGGCCGTGTGCAAGGCAAACGCCCTACCCGCTGTGCTATCGCTCCAGCCCCCCCTCTATGTATATGTGAATATATAATTATATGTATGTCTGTCAATACAATGTGTAGAAGGAAGATAAACAAGAAAACAAACTTCAACTGTTACCAATGGTCACCATTGGAGAGTAACAGAAATCAGAGAAAATAGAAAAAGGAACTTGCAGCTTATATTCCACATATATCTGCAGTGTAGGAATCTTTTGCAACAAATTAAATTATGTATTTCTCTATCAGATTAACAGGAAAGGAAAAATAAAATTCTGGGGTTGTCTTTCAAGGTATACACTGAGACTACCAAATACATAGTTTATTTTATAATATGAGGAAAAATTAGTTTTGTTTCCTGTTTCCAGAAAGAATTGCAAAAGATAATCCATCTGGAAGATGGAAAGAAACCCTTAAATTAACAAGTCTTTGACGGTAATGGGCTCGTGTTTTATCAACCTGCTCTAAACATTTAACAACAACCAGGCTGGGAACATTGCTTTCTTTGGCAACTGGAAAGGGGAGGTAACTTTTCTTCCGGGGGGGGGGGGGGGCATGACCACATACTTATGCCTTAAGATATACATATAATGTCTAATAAAACTATAAAACATATAGTTGGAAAGACAGAGCATCTGGTAAAGAAAAAACATAAAGACATGTAGTACTTCACTCTAGTTCTGACAGCCCCACGTAGACTATTATATATTTATGAGGGAAATGCCAATTGAGAAAGGGAAAGACGAGGATCAAAGGGAAGCCAAAGTAAACTTGAGCAGGAACTTGGACTCGTTCGGGTTATCTGCTTGGCACAATTCAGCCCTGGGTATTTATAGACATGCCATTTGCCCCTCCTTTATCTTTTCCACCTTGAAGGAAGCATGTATAAAAGACTGAGGCCTGAGCGTGAAAATCCGCTTAGCTGTGGGTTTGTGAGATCTCTCGGGTCCTGGAGAGATCAAGCTCATTCCTCACTATGGGCCTCAGACCTCACACCGCCTTTTCCCCCTGCACCCGGGCCGGCCCCCGGCGGGGACTCGAGATGCTGCTGCTGCCGCTGCTCCTGACCACGCTGCTGCCCTTCACCAGCGGGGAAAGTAAGAGGAACTTGCCGCCTGCTTGCCTGCAGCTGTGGCTGCTTTTGTCGCTGGCTTTGGGGTAGAGATCTCCCGGTGCTGAGGACTGACGTGGTTCTGAGGACTCTAAGGCAGCTTCTTAACCTTTTTCCCACCATAGCTCCCTTCCAACTTTGTTTCCTGTCTATGGGCCCTTCTGATTTACCATCCCACTCCCGCTTAGTCTTATGCGGTGGCTCCTTATTTATGCAATTATCACCTTTGCTCCCCCCACCCTGAAGTATTCTTAGGTCCCAAAAGGTCCACAAGGCCTCCTGGTTGGGAAATGATACTCTAGTCTTTTTTTTTTTTTCTTTTTGGGTCACACCCGGCGATGCACAGGGCTTACTCCTGGCTCATGCACTCAGGAGTTACACCTGGCGGTGCTCAGGGGACCATATGGGAAGCTGGGAATCGAACCCGGGTTGGCCGCGTGCAAGGCAAATGCCTTACCCGCTGTGCTATTGCTCCAGCCCCGGGAAACGATACTCTAAACAGACACTTAAACATTACACTTTGCTAAAAGTCTGTGGATCACGTTCATAATGGGCCTAGGAGAGCAGTAAAATTAAAACAGGGGGAACAGAGGAAACAAGTCAAGAGATTAGATCCTTGAAATAATCGTGAGCCGCCCTTTCTTCCCTAGCTGAAAGAGAAGCCGGTAAGAAGTCCCTTGAACTTCGCTGCCTGTGTGTGAAGACAGTCTCTGGCATTCATCCCAGTAACATCCAAAATTTGGAGGTGATGGGGGCAGGAGCGCACTGCAGCCAAGTGGAAGTGATGTAAGTTCCTGTTTCTATTAAATCACCTGAGTAAGGAACAACCCTCCAGCTCTATCCACGCTAACAGTGTTTAAAATCCAGCTCCATTCGATCCCTTTCATTTGTCAGGCCAGGGCATTTATTTAGTAATTAAATAACCAACTCTATTTACTCTTACAGAGCCACCCTGAAGAATGGGAAGGAAGTCTGCCTGGACCCCGAAGCTCCCGTAATCAAAAAAATAGTCCAGAAAATTTTAGAAGATGATAGGCTAGCTAATTAGTTTGCTTTCGTTCTGTCGAATCTTTCCATTTCCCAGAAAGGACAAGATGCTTTCAAGCCTGGACTTTCTAGAGTGCTTGTTTAGCCATACAACCTATTTATACTGCATTAAAATTTATGTATGTTTTCCATTCCATTTCAAATAGTCAATTTTATTCTGAGAAGGCTGCTCGCTAGATAGCAGAGAGACAAAGCAAGCCAAGTTTCAAAGTATAATATTTGGTTTATCTCCCTAATTCTTGGGTAACATGGTGGTTTGTTTTACAACTCTTAAAATTTTCTTTGAAAATACACTTCTGAACATTTAACTTGCTGTACTTCACTGTGAGACTAGACACGCCATGAGTATAATCTTCAGTGGTAATTGGTAATAGGAATCACAAAAGACCCAACCTAGAGCATTTGTTTAATAAATGTTTGCTAATACTTTTAGGAATTTAATAGAGCATGCTATTATTTAGTCCCCGGTGTCTTGTTTCAACACATTCCTGAAAGACTCTAAATTTAATTAGTCTTCAAGCCCTAAAAATAAAAAATTATAAAATGCATGTCTTGTATGTTGTGCTTATTTAAGTGAATATATTTAACTTTTAGAGCACCAAATTATGTGATGAGAGAAAAATATTAGCATGCTTTATTTTTCAAAACCACTTTCTTGGGGGAAGGATGTGGGTTCTGGTGATGGGTGTGGTGTTGGAGTTATATGCATGTGAAACCATTACTAACAGTATGGTAGACCACAGAATCTCATTAATTTAAAGGAGAAAATTTTCTACATCTCAGACAATAACAACAGATTGTAACTGGTTTTAACTGTTTTTATCTTGGCATGTTTGTATTTATTTGCATTTAGTTAATTTTTTCATGATTCCAATTTTAGTTTTAGAAGTAGCTTTGAAGGGGACAGAGAAATAACTCATCAGGCTGACATGTCCTTTGCATCAGGAGGTTCATGTTTGATCCCCAGCACCACAGGATTTCCCAAACACTGTCAGAAGTGACCCACTGCCGCTGAGTAGCAGAGGGTAGCCCCCGAATACTAACCTCAAAAGTAGTCTAAGATTATTTAAATATTATAGGCTATCTATAGAAATTTTCATTCATTTCTTCACCACTACACTCTTCTTTCAGAAACAGTAAAATAAAGTTTGCTTGTTTTTTCATTGTTCTATGCCACTGACATTAATATCACGTTTGGGGGGAGGGTTTCATTATCTTTTTCCCCACACTTTGCCATTTCACAATATGGTTATGAAGGTGATTATATGATCATATGTTATATGTACCATGTGTTGTAATGATAGTTTATTAATTACATTCATAAAAATTAATAAAAATTTGTTAATAAATTTAATAATTACTTTACTATGCCAGTTATATTGCTTTGCATGCATGAGCCAAATAATTTTTTTAGTAAAATAGTTATGACCTGATGAAAACATATCTTTGAGGGTCTGAAAAAAAATAGAACATCGGGTAAGAAAGTTGTCATGCTTGCAGTGGACTTGGTGTTGAATTCCTAACATTACATATGATTCCCAAAACCCCACTAGGAGTGATCCCTGAGCAGGGAGCCAGGATAGAGCATTGAGCACAGCTGGATGCAACCAGCTAACCCTATGCTCCAACCACACAGAAAAAAAGGAACATATCCATTGGATGAAGAATCATTATGTAATCATTATCACTTGCTAGCTGAGCAATGGGTTGAATAACCTCTTTGCACCCAAGTCTATATAATTATAGGCTCAATGCCTTACCGTATTTTGCCTAAATAAATATACTTTTTTATTACCACCAAAAATACACATAAACAAGCAATAGCTGGGAATTACAATCCCATGCATAACTCTGATATTTTCCTACTAAAATTTAACAGAACAGCAGCTGGACACAATATAGTGTTTGCACTGTGCTAATACCTCCAAAGATGGAGGTGTTATTTATTTTTAAATGCACACAGTGAAGTAAAGATGGCCCACAGTGATCTATTTTTCCTGAGCAGGATTTAGTTGCACATCCTCTCCATATTAATTTCTCAGATATCCTAACCCTTCCTAAGGTCCTCACTGGCCCTAGCGACAACAATACTGGCAAACCTCATCACTGATAGGATCCCAGTTACCAGCAAGCATTGGGAATGTGCCCTGGAACCTTACAGATATAACATCCTGTGGCTGACCTAGAAGAGTAATAAATCAGGAAATTTTGCCTCCTGTAGAAAGTACCTTGTGCAGATGCTGCAAAACTTGATGACTGCAAAGTTGTCTTATTCTCTAAGCAAACATCTGTATGCTCACACAAAAACTGGTAACTGGTTCCATCCTTAATATGTCAGTATTTTGATCAGTTCGCTTCTGTATTTTTTAAGTTCTGTTTTTTCTGTTGTTGTTTTTGCTTTTTGGGTCACACCTGGCAATGCATACGGGTTACTCCCGGCTTTGCACTCAGGAATTATCCCTGGCAGTGCTCAGGGGACCATATGGGATGCTGGGAATCGAACCCGGGTTGGTCGAGCGCAAGGCAAACGCCCTACCCACTGTGCTATTGCTCCAGCCTCTTCATTTTTGTATTTTTTAGTTTTTGCAAGTCAGCACACAAAGCCTGGAAGCCTGGTATGTTCCTGACAACAATTAATGATTAATTTATTCTAGGCAGCAAAGAATGAAAATAACAAGACCTAAAACAAATCAAAGGACTATGTCTCAAGTACATAAACACCAACTTCCTAATATACTCATTTTCATGCACTTACATTATTAAAATCACCCACTCCCCTGGGTAGATCAAGATAATAGATTTTGTTTCCATCTAGAGAACAGTGAAAAGAGACAATTGTATCACATCCTAGAGCCCAAGGAAATTCAGAAAGGTGATTTTGGCTAGAATTAATTTTTTTTATAATTTCCAAATTTTAGTAGTAGATGGCAATGACAAAGGTAAATAAACAAATTTCATCTGAATCAACTTAGAATTAAATTCACTTTATCCAATGATTTTGTAAATCTGGCTGTGCCCCATCTAAGTAGATAGGCACTGCAAGGAGACGTTCAAAACAGGGGCCAGAGCAACTAACAGTAGATAGAGTACATGCAAGGCAGGTGCCCAATATGGTCTCCAGAACCCCTGAGTATAAAGCCAGGAGTAAGCCCTGAGAAATGTCAGGGTTGCCCCAAAAACAAAAAACAAAGACAAAAAGAAAGGGGGGGAAAGGAGAAAAGAGAGATTCAAAATAAAGGTACTTGTAATGAGAAAAGAAAGCAGGAGGCTTCTCTTTTCCCCAATTTCAAATTATACTATATAAACATAGTAATCAAAACAATATGGTACTAGAGTACTGGAATAAAGACCGATTATCAATTCAATAAACAGAACTGAGTTCCCAAAAGTGCCCGGAATTGAGTGCTTGGGGACAGAAGTGAGTGCTGTTATATGGACGCTGATTTTTAACAAGAGTCAAAGAGTAGCAGTGGAACTCGAAAAACTTCTTCAGCAAATGCTGTTGGGAAAAGTGGTCAGCCACATATTCATAAGATGAACTTAGAGCCCTTTCTCATACTGATCTACAAATCACTATCACTATCATCCCGTTGATCCTCAATTTGCTTGAGCGGGCGCAGTAGCGTCTCCATTCGTCCTAGCCCTGAGATTTTAGCAGCCTCTCTTTACTCATCCTTCCCAATGGTGCTGCATTAGAGGCTCTTTCAGGGTTAGGAGAAAGCGAATTAAAAATGGATATCGGACCTAAATCCATAAATTATGTTAATGGAAACAGAGGCAGAACTCTTTATGACATTGAATCCAGAGACATCGGCAACAAACAAATGGAAGCAAAGACAAACAAATGGGACTACATCAAACTTAAATGCTTCCGTGGAGCAAAAGAAACAACGAGCAAAAGAAAAAGACATTCCACAAACTGGGAGGAAATATTTGCCCCACACTCTTCTTTCTTTTTAAAAGACCCACAGGACACATTTCCCAACGCTTAAGTGTCAGAGGCAACTCAGAGACAATCAACACAGGAGAAATGTGAGAGCAAGTGGAGCTCTGGAAGCTGGGAGGAGGGACGGGAAGAAACTGCAGGTCCTGATGGTGCACTGGGTGAACTGCAAGACAGAGACAACAGAGACTGGCACGCACCACAAAGAAAACATGCAGTTTGTAGCATTCAAGTACTGTTTCCAATGGCCAAAATGTGCACGTGTGTGAGTTAAGGGCGTGGATCCTGCTTCAGCTCTCAGCGAGTACAGTTGACTGAGGGTTATTCATTTTTTTTCTTCCTAATCTTGTCTGGCCAGAGCCTGACTTCCCAGAAATGTCTCAGCTGCTGCCCTGCATCTCCCCGGCCCTCCATCCCAGGCTTCCGCCCTGGCCCTGTTCAGGCAATAAAAACGGGCTCAGAGAGCCTCTTGGAACCACTGGCTTGCGGAGTTCCGAGCCAACGGTTGCTGGGCTCTCTGATCCTGCTCTCAGCTCTTGGACATGAGCCTCCGAGCCTCCTGCCTCCAGCCCGGCCCCGCGGCGCTGCTCTTGGGGCTTCTGCTTCTGCCTGCTCTGGTTGTCCTGACCAAAGGTGAGAACAGAAGCTAAAAATCTAGGCAGGGGGCGACAGGGCGACAGGTAGAATCTGGAACCCTTGGGGCAGGGAATGAGTCTTTAACCCTGGTGAGTTCTTACTCGCTAAGGGCAAACACTGAGCCTAGAATGGCCCAGTGGGGTTTTACCATCTTTCCAAGGGAATGACTTAGGGAACAGGAATGAAGGTCGAAGGCAGTGGGAAAGATCCCTGAAGAAGTTCGCTCTTTTACGAATTCTCCTCTCTCCACTCCACTTCAGCCTCTCCCGTAATCCTGGAGGACCTGGAAGGAGAAGGTAGAGATCTGCAATGCCTGTGTGTGAAGACCACCTCTCAGTTCCACCTCAAGCACATCTCCAGCCTGGAGGTGATTGTGGCCAGTGCCCACTGTCCTGCCCTCCAAGTGATGTGAGTTCTTTTTGGTTCTTTTTTTTTTTTTTTTAAGTCACACCCGGCGATGCACAGGGGTTACTCCTGGCTCTGCACTCAGGAATTACCCCTGGCAATGCTCAGGGGACCATATGGGATGCTGGGAATCGAACCCGGGTTGGTCTTGTGCAAGGCAAACGCCCTACCCACTGTGCTGTCGCTCCAGCCCCTCTTTTTGGTTCTTTCACGCCCATCCTGTGCTCCTCTGCCTCTCCCTGAATCCCCGGCCAACCCCTCCAGCCAAACACACTTTTAGCTCCAAACTCTGAGTCTGTCTGTCCCTTCTCTTGGCAGAGCTACACTGAAGGATGGGAAGAAAATTTGCTTGGATCCTCAAGTCTCTAAGAATAAGAATATTCTCAGGAAAATTCTGAAGAGTCAGTTACAAGCCGCTGTACATCCTATGATTATACAATGAGTTTTGTTTTGTTTTCTCGTTTGCAATCTAACTGTTTGAAATTCTAAGTAACTAACTCTTTCAAATTCTAAGTAAATAAAATAAATGAAACTATGGTCTTTTCAAAACTTTTTTCTTTTTGGGGGGAAGCTCCCAATCAGTGCTCAGGGGGACCAAGGTCACTTGATATTCATGCAACTGATTTAATACTCCACCCAGTGCTACTCAGAGATCAGCTTGGGACCGTTTATGCAAGGTCACATGACTGAGCTACCCCAGTCCTTATTTTTTTTCTCTTCTTACTGAGCCACCCATGGTTGGAAACTTGCTTCAATGGTGGATAGGGGGAGGGCAGTTCGGATAGAGAAGTATGCTACGACAGTGATAGCTGGAAATGATCACTCTGGACAAGAACTGAGTGCCGAAGTAGGTAAAGGGATAAATACGATAACTTTTCAGTACCTGTGTTGCAAACCACAATGCCCAAAAAGAAAAAGGGAGAGAAAAAGAAAAGTGCTAGCAATAGAGATGAATGCTAATAATAATAATAATAATAATAATAATAATAATAATAATAATACTGCTACACTTTTGGGAGAATAGGAAGGGTTGGAGCAAGGTTTGCTTCCAAAATAAATTACCACAAACTCAAAGGCTTAAAGAAAAAACACAGATTTGTTCCCACACAACTGTAGAAGTTACAAGTTCAAAATGGGTCTAAATTCAGGTGTCTTGAGAGCTTCATCCCTTCTGGAGATCCTAGTAAAAACTGTCTTTCTTAGCTAAAGAATCCACCTCTTTGCTCCATCTTAAAGCTCATGCCAACTCCCATATACTTATTACATGATCCATCTTTCCTCAGCCGTTACTCTGGTGACTAGATGATCTTTCCATCTCAGCCTGTTATAGGTCTTTGAAGTCTTATTATCTCATGAAGTCCTCACCAGTTTCAAGGATTAGGGTGTGGCTCACTCAGTGAGAGTGAGCATTATTCAGCCTGTCAAATGGGCAGGAAGGCAGAATCTAGTTGATTGAAGACAGTAAAGCTACAGACCCTTGCTCATGAGCTAATATTTTTATTTCCACAGAGGCATTATTTGTGTTGAGATAGGTTCAGACTACTAGGAGAGCATGTTATATAGAATTATTCACTCTTCCTTTTGGTGGCAGTATATGTGGGGAGGAGATGCTAGGATGGTGAACAAATTTTAGAGAGACACACTTTCAGAGATTTCCACAATGCATATTATTCCTATCGTAGAGTCAAGTATATCATTGTAGAACCTCAGAAAGATGAAGAAATCTACTGAGGTCACAGCTGGTTGGGGGGTGCACAGATCAGTGTGACTCCCAATCCTCTGGTTTACTTTTATCCTGTAGCTTTTATCCTATAGCTTGTATCTTGTTAGTTAATTAGTTAAAGATAGCCTTTTGACTGCAGTTGGCCCTTGAACAACTCAGAGATTAAGGTTGGTAACCCTCACCACAGGAAAAATTCTATGTATAACTTTTGATTGTCCCAAACATAGTCAATTAAGATACACTTTATATGTTATATGCTTTTTCAGACTGCACCTTTTTTTTTCTTTTTGGGTCACACCTGGTGAAACACGGGGGTCACTCCTGGCTCTGCACTCAGGAACTATCCCTGGCGGTACTCAGGGGACCATATGGGATGCTGGGAATCGAACCCGGGTCAGCTGCGTGCAAGGCAAATGCCCTCCCGGCTGTGCTATCACTCCAGCCCCTACAGACTGCATCTTACAGAATAATTTAGAAATAAAAGAGAACTTTATTACAAATGTAAAACTAAGGTTTTATTTGGAGTTTCCAGAGAAACTGCATTCCAGGAAACAGTACTCAGCAAGACCATGTAAGTGTCCCAACTATTGTAGTGCTTATATTTATAGAACTGACTTTTGCAAAAAAGATAGTAAAATTCTAAAACAAAGGAATGGAAAGAAAAAGCGAGGCACGTTTGCATGTTGGTGTAGTAATATATTATCTACTTTGAAGTCAAAATATGATAGCCTTTATTGATCTTTGTGAGTAGGTTTGGTGATATTTTTCTATACAGTAAGATATAGATGCAGTAACTGAGCAGTCAGGCGGGAGAGATATTCATAGTCTACTACTGTCCCCATTCACCCATTTGCTATACTTTCTTATCTTTACTAATTTGAATTTCGTGATTTAGCTAATTTTTCCACAAGAAAAGAAAATGTTGGGGCTGGAGCAATAGCACAGTGGACATGGGGTTTGCTTTGCACGCGGCCAACCCGGTTTTGATTCCCAACATCCCATATGGTCCCCTGAGCACCGCCAGTAGTAATTCCTGAGTGCATGTCATGAGCCAGGAGTAACCCCTGTGCATTGCCGAGTGTGACCCAAAAAGCCAAAGGAAATAAAGAAAAGAAAAGAAAATGTTAAGAAATAAATCAGGGAGAAGAAAAATCATTTTTAGCACTGATTGTATTGGTCAACAACATAAATTTACAATATTTTTCAAGAAAATTTGAGTATAATTTGTACTTCAAGGTTTGTGCTCCTGTAATTCAAGGTTCAACTGTTGTTCTTTTTTTTTTCTTTTTGGGTCATACCCAGTGATGCACAGGGGTTACTCCTGGCTGATGCGCTCAGGAATTACTCCTGGCGGTGCTCAGGGGACCATATAGGATGCTGGGAACCGAACCTGGGTCGGCTATGTGCAAGGCAAATGCCCTACCCGCTGTGCTATTGCTCCAGCTCCATCAACTGTCATTCTTAAAGCTGGAATAGTCATTTGAGGGAGGAAGGAGATGGAAAGGGAAGAGTGGAACTGCTAATTAGTAGAAAGACACAGATAATTTAAGTCTTGATCAAGTTTATCAGTCTTAGAACTGGAGTTTGGTGCATTTGGTCCATTTGGTGCATTTCACTTTTATTCTAACTCTACCTCATGCACAGTCACTCAAAACATAGATATTTCTTTGTATAAATGCTCTAAAGTCCTTTTTACAGTACTGTCCCACACTCACTTCCACACTGTCTTTGTTTCCTGCTTGAAGTGGAGATCTGATAAGTATCTATTTCATAGGTCACTGCATGGACAAAATGGATCATGTATAGTACGTTCTTGGCATCGTTCCTCACACACAGTCCTTAAAGCTGAGCAGCTCCATATAATCTCATTAATGGCCATGATCCAGAGACTCAATATAAATCTCTCAGAAGAAAGCATAAAACGATACTCTATAGCCATGCTGCAGGACCCTGCATCGGGCTGTTTCATTCAGAGCAACCCGAACAGGAGCAGATGAGGCCCCTCTCAACCCCAAGGGACCCAGCCCCAGCAGCTGAAAACGTCCAGAACTCAACCACCACCATGCTCTAGGCTGCTCTCCACATGCTCAGATGAGCCTCACCCATGAGTCAATCTATTCCTGGACCCAGCGCGACAGCTCGTATTTTACACCACCAATATATGAAGAGTAGAATACCATATTTGATTGGGTTTAAAGTAGAAGGCAACCAATCTTAGGGGGAAGTACATTTATATAATAGGGCTTAATGACTACTGGGTGAGATTCAACCATTTTCACACAGTTTCCTCTAAGAAACCTTCTTTGTCTCATTTTTAGTGGATTATTTATAACACTTGCATGGCAGAGCCTGGCAAGCTACGTGTGGTGTATTCGATATGCCAAAAACAGTAACAACAAGTCTCACAATGGAGACGTTACTGATGCCCGTTTGAGCAAATTGATGAACAACGGGATGACAGTGCTACAGTGCTATTTATACCAAGCAATACAAAATAAATTATTTCGGTTCTGCTTTGGGGGCAGGGTTCGGGCTTAGGATGGAAATATGGTGGTAGGAAGGCCTAATGGTGGTGGAACTGGTGTTCAAATATTAAATGTAATCAAATATTTCGATCTGTAGCACTGTTGTTCCGTTGTTCATTGATTTGTTCAAGTGGGCACCAGTAATGTCTACATTGTGAGACTTGTGAACAACTTTATAAAATAAAATTATTTTTTTTAAAAAAAAAAGATGAGCAGCTATTGGGGCTGAAGATAGTCCAATGAGTAAGGAGCTTGCCTTGCATGCTACTAACATGAATTTGATTCCCAGAATCCCAGATAGTTTTTACTGAGTAGAGAACCAGATATAAACCCTGGTGTGGCCCAAAAACAGAGAGAAAGAGAGAGAGAAAGAGAAAGAAGCAATTAATTATTGTTAATATTACTCTGAAAGCACAACCATCAGTTTGGAGTGTTGAGAAAGACAGTGGCCAGGGTGATTCTCTGAGATAAGCAGCAACAGGATTACAGGAGTCATGTCAGTTCCAAAAATCAAATGAACATTGAGAGAAAACATTGGAATTCCGTTGTCATATCTTCTTGCTTTTCTTTTCCCACTTGCCTCAAACAACACATAGTTGCCACCAATAATTAGAATTATGGTTTACAGGACCAAAGAATTAAAACAAATTATGTCAAGTCAACCATTACTGATTCTGAGGATACTTATGTTTTAAATTGAATCACCTTGAGATAAGGAGTTACAAAGCAGCTCATGGTCGGGTTTCAGTCATAGAGAGTTCCAATACCCATCCCTCCACCATTATACATTTCCCACCACCAATGTCCCCAGTTTTCCTTCCACTACCTTCTCCACAGCCTGTTTCTATGGCAGGCACTTTCCTTCTCCCTGCCCCCCTCTCTCCTTTTGGGCATTATGGTTTGCAACACAGATACCGAGGGGTTATTCTGCTTGTTCCTTTACCTATTTTCAGCACACAGTCCTTAACCAGAATAGTCATTTCCAATTATCTTTGTCACAGTGTTCCCTTCTCTATCCCAACTGCCCTCTCCCCCAGCACTTGAGGCAGGCTTACAACTGTGGACTAAACCTCCTGGCTCTTATTTCTACTGTCCTTGGGTATTAGTCTCACATTGTGTATTTTTATATCCCACAAAAGAGCCAAATCATTATATTTCTATCCCTCTCCTTCTGACTCATTTCACTCACCACAATACTCTCCACATTTATGAATTTATAAGCAAATTTTGTAACTTCATTTTTCCTAACAGCTGCATAGTATTCCATTGTATAAGATATGCCAGAGTTTCTTTAACCAGTCATCTGTTCTCAGGCATTCATGATATTTTCAAATTCTGTCTACTGGGAATAGTGCTGCAATAGACAGAGAAGTGCAGATAGCATTTCTGCTGTGAGTGTTTGGGTTCCTAGGGCATATTCCCAGAAGTCATACGGAAGCTCAATTTCTTTATATTTTTTGTGAGGAATGCCCATATTGTTTTCCAAAATGGCTGGACCAGTCGTCATTCCCACCAGGAATTGAGAAAAGCCCCTTTTTACCCACATCCACACCAGTATTAGTTGCTCTTGTTCTTTTTGATGTATGCCAGTCTCTGTGGTGTGAAATATCTTACTGCTTTGACTTGTATCTCCCTGATGATTAGTGATGTAAAGCATTTTCTCATGTTTCTTTTGGCCATTTTTATTTCTTCTTTGAAGAAGTTTCTGTTCATTTGTTCTTCCCATTTTTGGATCTGCCTTCTTTATCAGCAACAGCATAGTTGGGAGACTTTCCTCTGAGAAAAGGCCAAGTAATTAACTGTAACTCCCTGCAGTTTAGAAATTCAGGAAGTGATAAAAAGTGAATGTCCTTTTTTTTAATTATTTTTTGGCTGGCTTGAGATACTTGACAGAAAATGTTCATAAACTCAGCACTAACTGCACAGTCACAAAAATGAAACCACAAAAGGTCATTTTGCTCTTAAAGTGATTCTACATTTTTCTAAATTTTTGCTTCCTCCCTTTTAATATAGATCTTTGTGGGTATAAAGAGTTTCCTCTGCAACAGATGGAGCATTGTTTGTTTGGTTTTAAAGATAGAGCCATTGCTTTCTCATAAAAGATAATGAATGAATGCTCATTATTGACAGCATGAATATACAGAGAAAAAATTTTTAAGTAATTTTACCATTCAAAAATTTTGTTTTCTTTGAAAAATAAGAGTTTCTTGCCTCCAAGCCTGGCTGTCTTGACCAGAGAGGGGCAGGTTGAGTTTCCCACCCTGAGCAGAGCCCCGGCAGCCGAAGCCCTCTGGAACCCAGCCACAGCCATGCTCAAGGCCCCACTCCACACTTTTAGATGAGCCTCACACATGGAGGAACGGGCAGAGTAACCCAGGTTTGTGGGACCCGGGGCTGAGATCTCTAAACCTGCTTGGAACGGGACTGGGCTTCCTTCACCAAGATCTCCATTTTCCAGTAGCTTGGCAGCCACACCCACAAACTGCCCCTGGCACCGTGTAATCCCATCAATGGCCGAGATCCACAGACTATAAAATAACGCTCCCAGAAACTCTGCCGCAGCTTGACCTCTTTTAGCCTAGTTTTCCCTCTCAGAGAACCTGGCAAGGTACCGAGAGCATCCTGCCCACCAGCAGAGCCTGGCAAGCTCTCCGTGGCATATTCAATATGCCAAATACAGTAACAATGATGATACAATGATACAGTGAAAAATATTAGTCACTTGGTATAATTTCTGATAAAATGTTGTACACTGTCATAAAACACATTTAATAATCTTATTGCATTCCATCTAAAGAATATCTTTCTTAATTTGGGGCAATAAACAATTTTTCTCTTGGATTGAGAAAAATTCTCAAATCCATGTATACAGCATTCACATACACATACACATATATAAATACTGACTATGCACATCATATAGGGGCAGAGAGGAAAAACTTTAGTTCTTCCAGGTTCCTCTCAGGTTAATATGCAGTAAAATTAGTATTAGAGAGATTAGTTGGTAAAAAAATAGAAAATTTAATCACATACATATGGAGAATCTAAATAGACACGGATTCAAAAGCCAGTGGGACAAATAATGATAGAAACAGGACAGGAGTCTGGAGTTCTAGATGAGAGAGAGGACACTCAATGTCACTGATGTGCCAAGAGCAGCACACCACATTTGATGGGGTAATGTGTAGGAGGCCAGCTATTCAGTCATTTGATCATAAATATATATAAAAATATATATATTTGATTGAAATATATACATATATATTTATAGTGTAAATATAAACAATATAGGTTATATATATACATATATATATGTAAGCACAAAAGTGTCAACCTGTAACAACCTGTTAGTAATCTCTTATGCAAGGACTTAATGGCTCCAGGGTGAGATACAACACTCTTCACACACTTTCCACTAAGGAAACAATTTTGGATCATTTTTAGAGGATTATTCATAATAGGCAATACAAAACGACTTATTTAGTACGTGCTTTGGGGCAGGTTTGGGTAGTGGTGGGAAAATTTGAAATAATGGTAGTGGGATGGTGTAAAGGTGTTGAGATTGGCGTTGGAATATTGAATATAATAATATTGTGAACAACTTTAAAATATAAAAAATTTAAAATTTTTTTAAAAGAATAATTCAATTTTTATATAGCTTCATATGATAAAGTACTCTGATTATTATATGCTTTCCTGCTGCTCAGGGATAAAGGTTATATCTATTAATGTGTCGTCATCTCTTCATTCCTGCTTTCAAAAAAGTGTCTGTCAGAATATGTGATAAAAGCACATTTTTCAAATATAACCGTGTGGAAGGAAACAATAACGCAGTGAGCCCTATGATATCATGTTGGGGACTGCTCAGGACCCTGAACAAAAGAGGACCCCGAAACCTTTACCCTGGACAAACCGGAAAATTCCATTACCAGCTTTGCTTGACCTGAGGCACAGGTGCCCTTGTGACAAAGGAAATAGCCAAACTCAAGAGGTAAAAGTAGCCCAGGGCAGTTAACTTAAGAGACGCCAATAAGCCCCTAAGTAGAATGCCTTCCTCTACCTTGTGCATTCCTCCTGCCAGATGCTCCTGCCAGATAGACCTTTGCCTTCCTCTCCCCACTATTTCTCAATCTACTCTTGAAGAATGTTGTAAGCCCACCTAATACACCCCGAACCTTTCCTTATTTGGCCTGAGAAGACACTTCCCTGATGATTGACAACTTATGTACCAACCCCCTGCTAAGAAAAGTATAAAACCAGCGTGGCAGTTAATAAAGTTGCCCTTGATCGGCATGTGTCGTCTTGGGCCCCCTATTTATTATCCTCACTAGTTTTATTTCAGGTCGGAACTGCTCACAGAACCCACCCAATTAGGAGCGCTTTCCACTGTTGTCTCTCCGCGGGCCGGAGAGATCTCCAGGGGAAAGCGCAATATCATGCAGCTGGTACTAGATAAGGAACCTCATGGACAGAAACTTGATCAAACACTAAAAATACTATTTCTGGAGACTGAAGCAATACTATAGCTGATAGGACTCTTGCTTTCCGCTTGCTGACACCAGTTTGATCCCCCAGCAATCCATATGAACCCCTGAGCACTGTCAGGTGTGGCTCAAAAACAAAAAAGAAAAATTTTTTTCTTAACCCCTGAACTTGTTAGGTTCAGATCTCACGAATTAGTCCTAGTCATATAACCCTATCATTGCCCCATCAATGATACATATTATCATCTATTAATATTAGGGATCTGTTGAGTGTTTCCCTAACTTCTTTATTTATGCCCATTAGGCACACACATATGCTATTATATGTGTTCACGAAACATTTTTTATTTGACCACAGATCACATTCTATGCAAATTGTACATGTATGTAAGATATGTACAACCAACCCAACTTTTCTCCACGTCACCCTTTTTACCTTATCTAACCGGATCTCATATTTCTTGAAAAAGTCCTCAGCTACTTCAGAAATGTCAGTCAAGGAGCTAGTTCAGCTGCACACCAGTAGAGCCTCTCCTTTGAAGTATCAATTCAAGTCTTTTGCCTACAGAATTACCTGAGTACATGGACAACACATAGAAAAGAAAAGAGAACAAAAATATTGCAGACAAAAAAAATAAGAACAGGGGAATAATGAACACTGAAAATATTGTGGACTGTATGCTCAACATCTGGGTGTACTTTGGGGCCACACCCAATGGTGCACATACTAACCCCCAGCTCTTCAGATATCACTCTTGGGGGCTCTCAGGGGACCACATAGGGTGCCAGGAGTCAAACCCAGGTCTCCCATGTTCAAGGCAAATGCCCATCCCACTGCTCAAGTCTCCAATATCAGTTTTTTTATGATGATTCATAAGTTTTTCTCGTTGAAAGTTTTATCTTTATGTATGCTATTTTCCTTTTATACTTCCCAAATTTTGTTTCCATAGTACCATAATGTCTTAGTGATGTTTTTATCTCAAAAAAATGGCTTGCGTGATTACATCTTAGAAAACATTTTCTCATTTCCTTATTTTTGCAATTTTTGCAATCATGTAGTTCTTATTGCTACACTATGATTAGAATGCCATTCATTTAGTGAGTACCACATACAGACAATTGAGATAATTTTAAGAAAATAAAAGTTTAAAGCAATTTGTGAAAACACTCTTAAACTAATAAATGTACCCCTGCAAGAATAACTCTTTCCAAGATCTAATATAGCAGTAGTTCAAAAGTGAATTGTAAACTGAATGATTTTAAATATCTGTACATCAATAATATTAAATTATCATGCAAGGAACAAAAATATTCATCTTAATTGCAGAAGAGAGTATACAGGTTAAAAGAGAAGTGCTTAAATTTGAACATTACATCTAGCATTTTTAGACACATAAGTTAATCTCTTTTTTTAATTTTTGGGTCACACCCGGCAATGCAGAGGTGTTGCTCATGGCTCTGCACTTGAGAATTACCCCTAGCGGTGCTCAGGGGACCATATGCCATGCTGGGAATTGAACCTGAGTCGGTCGCGTGCAAGGCAAACGCCCTATCCGCTGTGCTATCGCTCCAGCCCTAAATTACTCTTTTTAATTATGAGAAAAATGACTATTATCCATCCATGTCCTGTCCAGATTTTTTACTTTTAATTAGATGAATCCTCGCATCTAATTTGGACAGATGATCCATTACTGTCTAACATACTCCAGCTCCACTGATGCCTGCCAATCAAAACTTCCCTTGCTTTATTTCTTTTTTTAAAAAAATCATTAAAGAACACAGTGACTTACAAAGCTATTCATAGTTCAGTTTTAGACAATGTTCCAGAAGCGATTGCACCCTGAGTGTCAGCTTCCTTCCACCCCGTTCCTTCACCTCACTTCTCAAAAGCAGAACCTGAGCAATCAACCTGCCATTGATTGCTAAATTTATTTAGGGGAAATGCATTCTGAATAAATGGGAACTGAATAAACATGACTTAAGAAATGGAAAAAGTAAAATATGGAAAAATGGGAGACAAACAGTGTTCGGTCCCCCTAGGGATGTTTTGAGGGATCAAAGACTGTCTAGATCATGGAAGAGAGGGGAAATGTTTATATATTGACTCATTCCCTATTGAAGAGAGATTTTCCTGGCAGAGTCAGAGAAACTTTGGAGCAGAAAGGCACCTGGGACAGTTGAGGGGACAGCTGTAGTTATATATCTGCACAAGCTGATGCTAAAGCACTGACTAAGGTAAAAAATACATAGATAGACGCGAACCAAAGCAATAGTACATTGCCTTGCATGTGACCTATCAGGGTTCGATCCCCAGGCACCCATATGATCCCATATATGATCCCCCAGGCACCACCAGGAGCAATTCCTGAGTTTTCAGAGCCAGGAGTAACCCTTGAACATCACCGGGTGTGGTCGCAAAACCACCACCAACAAAACAACAACAACAATAATAATTTTAAAATAAACTATCTTTTAAAAAATGAAAGTTTTAGAAACTCAACTTGATTCAAAGACAAATAAATTTTCATTTTAATTTTTTTAAATTTTGATTCAAAGACAAATAAATTTTAATTTTAATTTTGACTCAAAGACAAATAAATTTTAAAGTCTTAGAACCTCAAATTGATTCAAAGACAAATAAATTCTAATCTCTAAAGCTTCCAATTTCAAGATTATTCCCTTTCTTTAAAAATCAATGCAAGAGTTTAAAGAAGATCTTTAGTCCAAGTTGTGCAAAACTCTTTGTCTTGGGAAAGCACTGTTCAACAAGAAAGCACATTTGTTTATTGTGCTGGCCACAGCATGTCTGTGCTTATAAATATTTCTGTGTTTTGGGTTGATGGAAAACTCATGGATTCAAGCGGCATGTTAAGGAAATAAATAACAAGTGAAGAAAGAAAAAAATTTTAAAACCCTTTTCTTTTTTACTTCAATTACAAAAACAAGTGTTTTTGATTAAGTTATTCTTGAATTCAATTTTGCAAAGATCTACAAACCTTGACTACATCCCAACACGCTTCATTTCATCCATCTTCAGGAAGCTTTGTAGCAAACTCAGAATTCTGTTGTCCTAGAATGCCCTCCTTTGCATTAGCTCAGACCTATGTCTGGAGAGCATTACAGCATTTTTGCTATTCTTCGGTTATAATAAATTGATATTTGTCAGTATGATCGATGGTTAAAAAGAAAAGCTTTAAGTTTATGAAACTCAATAAGTGTCCAAAGTGAGCCAGAAGATGCTTGGGATTTTCATATTTCATATGAATTCCACAAAAGTTTAATCCTTTTCTGGGAAGTTACCATGTCAGCCATTCACTTTCACTGATTTTTTTATTAGTGGTAGCACTGTAGCACTGGCCTCCTGTTGTTCATTGATTTTTTGCGGGCACCAGTAACGTCTCCATTGTGAGACTTGTTGTTACTGTTTTTGGTATATCGAATACACCACAGGTAGCTTGTCAGGCTCTGCTGTGCGGGTGAGATACTCTATGTAGCTAGCCGGGCTCTTTGAGAGGGACGGAGGAATCGAACCTGGGTCGGCCATGTGCAAGGCAAACGCCCTACCCGCTGTGCTATCGCTCCAGTCCGTATTAGTGGTACTATTAGTCAATTTAGAAGGAGAAACTTATATAAATCAAGTGTTGTATTTTGAAATAAATTTACAAAAGTTGAAAAGAAATCTTTTTCTATGTACCCCTCACTTATTCCCCTTATCACATACAGTTTGTATTACTGTTGTACATTTTCCGTAACTAAACAACCAACATGGCACATTACAATGACAAAATTCAAGTCTTTGTTTAGATTTCACGAGTTTTTCTTCTCACCATCGACTTTCTGTTCCAGGACCCAATCCTGGTACCACACTGCAGTTCTATCTTGTACCTTCCTCTGGACTGTGACAGCTTGAAAATTTTTTTCCTACTCTTCAAGACTTTGCCAGTCTGGGAGAGCTCTAGTCACTTATTTGATATCTCTTCATTTCGGCCTGAAAACTATCTTCCTTGTGTTTTTTTAGCTGAGGTTATGAACTTTTGGAAAGAATACCAAAGAGGTCTTTCGCATAGCATCATATCAGGGAGTGTATGATTCCCATCTACTATCACACTGATGAAAATAACCATTATCTCTTATTAACCATTATCTCTTATTAATGTTTGCCAGACATCTCCCTGATAAAACCTACCTTATTTCACAACTGGACACTTAGAGACAAACAAGTTATTCAGTGCCACAGGAAGATGCAATGCTGTGAGTGAAGAAGCAAAACTGTGGAGTTTTATTGAGCATTTTCACTATGTTTGCACTTTACAATAAACTCGAGTTAATCCATAAAAAGAACAACAAAAGGTATTCAAGAATCACTCACCAGCAAATTCTTAAACTGTTCCTTATAGATAATTTGAGAGTGTTTTCTTTTGGTGGTGAGGGGGGATTTTTTGTTTTATTTATGGAGGTATCTGGATCTGAACCCACCATCCTCTGTATGAGAGCCACTGAGGTACATTCATGTTCTACCACTGGGATACATTCCCAGCCTTCATAGAATGCTTTTGCTATAGTCAGATGATTAGAAGTCATTCACTGAGTATGAATCCAGACCCGACATCCTATAATCTTAGTGAGTTCCTTAAACTCTCTTTCCCGCTGCTTTTATATTTGTAACTATGAAGCTTCACAAAAACAATAATAATATCTGCTTCCAATGAGTGTTTGAACGACTGTATGAGTTAATGTTTGTAAAATTATTGGAAGAGCACCTATAATTTTGCACAAAATGAATATGCTGCACTTCGGGATGGGTACAGAGGCCTAGAAATATGTCTGTAGCATGTGACAATAAACAAAATAAGCAACTTGTTTCATATTTACTCAAAATTCCACAGCTTATCAGCTACTGTGTTTAATAAAGTATCACTGTATCACTGTCATCCCATTGATCATCAATTTGCTCCAGCGGGCCCAGTAACGTCTCCATTCATCCTAGCCCTGAGATTTTAGCAGCCTCTCTTTACTCGTTCTTCCCAATGGTGCCCCATTAGAGGGTCTTTCAGGGTCAGGGGAATGATACCCATCATTGTTATTGTATTTGGCATATGAATATGTCACAGGGAGCTTGCCAGGCTCTCCCCCAGGTGGGCAGTAAACTCTCGGTGACCTGTTATAGTTTGTTTCACAGAAAAGGGTTAAGAGAGATTAGGGGGAAATAATTCTTTATACTTTTCTATTATAAACATTAATAAATGAGTCTGTATCACTAACTTGAAAAGAAAACAATACATCTTTCAAGTCCTAAAGAATAACTTTAGTGGGACAACTCAGTTTCTCGTGAATTTCCAGAAAATAATCAGTATCAGAGAATTAACCCACAGACTCAATTATTCATGTTCCAGTCACATATTTTATAACTTTTTGATTCTTTTTAATTTCCTACAGTTCAACATAATTTTTAATATTCCTTTAATTTCTTTACTTTTTCCTTTCAGGATTATATTATGGAATTTTTTTAAGTTAGGGTTTTAGTTTATAAAACTTTCCAATAAATAAGATAGTCTTTTTGGGAGCGTGGGAGGGATACTGGGAACATTTAGGGAGGGGACTGGGCACTGGTGGAGGGATATAAACAAAATGCAAACATGAAAGTTCATAAGTTTGTAACTGTAACTCATGGTGATTCACTAATAAAAAAAAGACAGTCTTTCATTCAATTTCCCATTTTATAGATGAAGTGACTTAAAGTAGGTTTATAAATAAATCAATGATAGAGATAAACGGTTTTTTTAAAGTTTATAAAAGTGCATTTCTTAGTACAAGTGTGTTTTTCTCTGGGTAAGTGCACTACAGAAAATGCTTAACTAAAAGGAAAATCGAATGGAACCTTCCATTTATATATATGTTATATATATGTATGTATACCTATATATAATGTTTTTTTATGAAAGAATTCACAATAGGTTGAATTTCTACTAGGCAATGTTGGGGTGATAATTTTATTTTAATCCGCAAACATAAACTCTTTGTCTGTACTGGCTCTCACAACATGTTTGTTGACTCACTTCTTATAACTATGTTGGGATGCGCAAAGCAATGCTTACAATTGCAGGTGGCAGTTGGTAACTACACTGACCCATGATAAAGCAGGCCAAGGGATGTGTTGTTGCAGGGAATGGAAAGACATACAGGAACCTCCCAACACCCTAGTGAAATCTGTGTTAAATGTATAGGCGGCACTCCTTGGAGGAGATTCTGCACTGGGCATGAATCCATGAGTGCAGAACCCTAAGAAGAATAAAATATATAGTCTGAAAGGACACTAACAGGATTGGAGAGGTAGTATAAGAGTTCGGATGCCTGCCTGCATGGGACTGAGTCTAGTGCAAATCTCCAGCACTGCCTGGTCCTTTGAGCACTGCCAGGAGTAATTCCCGAGATCAGAGCCAGTAGTAATAATCTCTGAGCCTCTCCAGGTAATGGCCCAAAAGGAAAAGAAAAATTTTTTTTTTAAATTTTAAATGGGAGCCAGAGTGATAGGACAGAGGGGAGGGCATTTCCCTTGCATGCAGCTGACCCAAGTTCGATTCCAGGCATCCTATATGGTCCCCCGAGCACTGCCAGGAGTGATTCCTGAGTGCAGAGTCAGGAGTAACCCCTGTGCAACGCCAGGTGTGACAACCCCCAAAAAAGAAAAAAAAATTTAAATGATGATGATGATGATGATGATGATACATAGGCCACTGTGCAGCACAAACTGTGCTGTCCAAATTGAAAATTCAGCAACTGAAAATTCAGGAGGTTTCCATCGGCAAGGCAAAGGGATGTAGGCTCAGCTGAGTTGGATTAAGCATGGCCATGTCCTTCAACACCCAGTCCTGGGTCAGAGACATTCCTTCTTCTGCTCCCTTGCGTCCTCCAACCTCATACCTGTGATCCAAGAGGTCTGAATCCCACCTACCTATTATACCCAGATCCTCAACAATTCACGTTGACTCAAACTTCTCAGAAACTCACGTTGGGTTAAAACACTGCAATTCTGGTTCAGAAAGCAAGGCTAGGTCGATATTTGCTTCTAAGAGAAAAGAAACCCAAGCATCAAAGCTCCTGTGGAAGTGGGGAGATTTGAAGTGTGACTGGGGGCGTTTCCGATTTCCTCTGCCCACAGGGCCAGGAAGGCAGCCCCGCTGCCCCGAGGGCACTTTCTCCACCCCCGGCTCCTCTCACCTGCCTGGTGAACTCCAGAGCCGGTGGCCGCCCTTGCCCTGTCCCAGAGAGTGTCTGAAGCCCTGGTGACATGTAAAAGCAGCTCTCTGGGAGAAAAATTCTGGAAATTCCAACATTTCAGGGGGAAGAAGGAAGTTCGGCAGGACCCAGCGCCGAGGTCCTGTTACAGCCCTCCACACTCCCTTGCAACTGACACTGACTTCAGCTCTGACACTTGACCCCCCCGCTCCCACCAAATGGAAAACAAAACCAAGATAACCTAAAAGTGTGAGTCAAAAATATTGACCCTGCGCATTCTTAGTTGCATCTGGGGTAGTGACCGCTGTATTTCCCACGTGCTTTGGTCTGAATCAGCCCAGAATGGAACTTCCAGGGGCAAGGACGATTTTGTTGATAGAGGAGAGAGGGCTGGGCAGCAGTGACCCCGTGCCTGCTCTTTCCTCTCCCGCCTCTGATGGACCTGACGCTTCCTGCAGAGCTGCCCGGGGGTCCTGCCAGCACTCGGCCACCCCGATCTAGCCGCTGTCCACCCCGGCTCCGCGCACAGGGTCCGCGGGGACCACCGGCCCTTCCCGCAGGCGCTGGCCTCGGCGTGGCGGCGTCTGGGGCCCGCTATAGGGATGTGGATCCCGCAGGAGAAATTCCCATGCAGATGAGCAAGAGACCAGGGGCGTTGGCCCGTGCAGGGCCCCCAACCCCTGGCCCAGGTGGGCGGGGCGGCGCGTTTCCTTGAAGCCCCGGGATCCACCTGGGCGCGGGGATTTCCCTGGACCTGGACGGCCAGCCTTTCCGCTCCCATCATGGATAAAAGGGGCTGGCGGCGGCGGGGCGCTCAGATCGCTCTGCAAGCCGTCCTTCCGACCCTGCACGCTCGGCACCATGGCCCGCGCCGCGACCCCCGCCACTCCCAGGGCTCTTGGGACCCTCCGCGCTGCGCTGCTGCTCCTGCTCCTGGGCGCCGCCTGCCGACGAGTTGCAGGTACAACCCTGCGACCCCGCAGCCCGGGAGCCCAGAACGGTCCTCCCAGGACCCCATCCTCTCACCCGCTCTCTCCCCGCCTCCCCACCCGCAGGGGTGCCCCTGGCCTACGAGCTGCGCTGCCAGTGCCTGGAGACCATTCAGGGCGTTCACTTCAAGAACATCCAGAGCGTGACGGTCACGCCCCCGGCACCCCACTGCCCCCGCACCGAAGTCGTGTAAGTGTCCCCGCGTCCTGCCGAGGACGTCATCCCCAAGCCCTCCCCCATCATCCCTAAGATACCCCCAAGCCCTTCCGCTCCTCAGTCTGACTTGACCCTCGCTTCTATCTGCAGAGCCACTCTCAAGAACGGTCATCAAGCCTGTCTCAACCCCGAAGCCCCCCTGGTTAAGAAAATCGTTGAAAAGATGCTAACAGAGTGAGTGGTGGGTCCGTTTCTCCGTGTGAGTCGAGCTATTGACCGCTGCCCCTGAGAATTAGGTCAGGGGAACTGAAGATTTCTCATTTGACATTGCTCTAGTAAGAGCATCCATCGGCACAATATTGCCAGTGGCCTCCATGTCCACATCCGTCTGTCCACATTCAAGTTAATACAGGTAAAGCTGTATTAATCTCACGGATGCTGGCCAGTTATGCCTAAAAGCCTTTCCCCTGTTAAAAGGATCTCAGGTTTTCTCACCCTTTCTTTTTGGGTTTCACTCCGAAAATGCAGGACCTCGGTTTTCTGCAATACAGAATCTAAAGCTTAGCCCTAAGACCTGGGACTTGGCTGTAACACTCCACTGGCACACAGATGAATTTTACCAACTATTAGCCTTATGACTCAAGGGCAATTACTTGGTATATCTAAGCTCAGTAAAATAAGGAATACAGTAGTAGCTCCTGCCAGGGAATTGCTAGGAGGCTTAAGTTAGGATCCGTGGTATTTAGAGAGCAATAGGTTCTGTCTGGCCGGTTCTAGCCAATGTTTCACAATCCATATTCCAGAAGGTTCCGGAGCCTAGAGGTTGCCCCCACAAGAGAAGAGGCAACTGTCACTTGATTCCAGACTGAGCAAACTAATTCCAAGAATTCAGGAACCTGATAGGATGGATAAGATGCTACGCAGTCAGCTTTCTTGAGCACAGACCAAGGACCACCTTTTTCTCGTTACAGGAACACATCCAAATGAAACGAAAAAGAAAGAGCAAGTTGAAATACGGTTTTACCTGGAGCAGATCCTTCACTTACAGGAGTCAGGGAAAAGAGGAAGCACCACTCCCAGGGCACCTGGATTAGCCTTGGCATTAGTGTGCTTGAGTCTGTATGAGGAGAAACTTTTGACTTGCTTGTTTATTTATGTACAGGTTGGTTGGCTTTCAAAGAGTTTCTGTTAATATGTTACATTGAAATAATCCAGCAGGCCCTTCAATATACCTGTGCAATTGAAATACTGGTCTGGTTGTTTATTTTTTGTCAGACCCAAGTTGATACAATTCTAATTCTCTTTACTTTGGAGGTTTGCAAACATTCTTCTGTCATTAAACGTTTTTCTCCCCACAGTACGCCAGGCTGTGTGACCGAGGAAGGTGGGGATCCCAGAAAATTGACAGTCAGGGCAGAAATATGTATGTGTACATGCAGTTTTGTGTCTGTTTCAAAAACTACCAACTATTATTTATTAAAATGATTTCATGGTATGTGGTATATTTTTCATATTGATCTTTGGAAGCTGCAATGTTCTAAATATCCTTTGGATACTTTTTCTGTTTTTTTCTGTAAGGTGTGGTGTCTTGTTTAATATTTAATCATGTAATGTTTCTCTGTGTCTTCAAACACAGTCTTAAATATTTATTGGTTTGTTTTGCATAAGAACATAAAAATCAAGTATTTAAAAATCAACAATGTTTTCTTCATTTTCTAAATAATATGAGGATTTGCATCAATGTTTCTCCATTTTCTTTTTCCTGATGGAACTCCAAGTTGTGTTTCATTTCATTAGGGAATAATGAAAGTTAGGATCCGTGGTATTTAGAGAGCAATAGGTTCTGTCTGGAAAGTTCTAGCCAATGTTTCACAATCCATATTCCAGAAGGTTCCGGAGCCTAGAGGTTGCCCCCACAAGAGAAGAGGCAACTGTCACTTGATTCCAGACTGAGCAAACTAATTCCAAGAATTCAGGAACCTGATAGGATCCTAGCTGTCTCCCCACTCCACTCCTAGCTCCCATCAACACAATGTGCTTTTCTAAACTATAGTCTGGCCCTCGAGCCACTGATTTAGCGGGTAGGGCATTTGCCTTGCACGCAGCTGACCCAGGTTCGATTCCTCCATCCCTCTCGGAGAGCCTGGCAAGCTACCGAGAGTATCCCGCCCACATGGCAGAGCCTGGCAAGCTACCGGTGGCGTATTCAATATGCCAAAAACAGTAAGAAGTCTCACATTGGAGACATTACTGGTGCCTGCTTGAGCAAATCAATGAACAACAGGATGACAGTGCTACAGTGCTACATTTTTGTGGTTTGAGGTTTGGACCACCAGGGCTACACTAGATTACTCTACTGTGAAGGCACCGATGCCACACCCAGCAGTGCTCAGGAGATCGTTGGGTGCTAGGAATCAAACTCAGGGTCTCAATGCAAGGTATGTGTTCTATCCCTTGAGCTACATCCTTGCTATCTACATCTATTTATCTATAATTTTTACTTATTAATTTATTCCTCTATACTGCCCCCTGCTTCCTTCCCTTTGTTGTTCTCGATGATGTGATGATGTTGGAGACAACCCTGGGGGTTGCTATGGTGTCGGCCAAGGGTCACGTGTCCTGGTCATTTCTCTCATATTTCTTTCTAGTGGCAGAGTTCTCAGGGTCACACCTCTTCTTCTGTTGGTCATTCATACCTGGGTTGTTGACATTGTAGTAGTGGGATCACTAAGAGCACAGTGCCAGGCTCACACAGCAGAATTCCTGGGTTGCACTCAATAGGTGTGTGTCCCCAGGGACTCGAACTCATGACTATATGCCTACAAAGCAGGCCCTCTAAGCCCTCACAACTCTAGGTTGGGACCCCACATGGTATCATATAAATGCGTGTTGGGGTCAAGAAAAAATTCTCAACAATAGAAGGTTTTGGAACACATTAGTTACCACAATTCAAAATCAAACATAATAAATAGGTGTTTCTGGTAGCAGATGTTGCAGCTTTCAGGAGAAACTAGTCCATGAGAAGTTTAAGAAGCTCGCACTAAGCCACTACACTACTTACGCAGACCCCACATAGCTGTTTGTGTGTGTGTGTGTGTGTGTGTGTGTGTGTGTGTGTGTGTCCTTAATAAGCAGCTCCTTCTATCATATTACTCAAGTTTACCTCCCTAAAAACATTTACATTCATGGAGCCATTTTAAAAATCAGTCCCACTTCACAACTTTTGCTCAATGACTTTTTACACAATTATCGACAATTTAATGAAACAGCAATGAAAGTAAAGTTTTTTCCCCCCAAAGCAAGTTATGTGGGATGGAGAGACAGTGCAGGGTACTTGCCTTGTACTTGGTCAACCCTAGTTTGCTCCCTAGCACTATATATGGTCCCACAGTACCGCAAGGGGTGTCCCCTGAGCACAGATCCAGGAGTAAACCCAAAGCAATGCCATGTGAGGCTGAAAACAAACAAAAACGCATATCATCAATAGGAGCGGGGAAAGAAAGTGCTGAGCCTTTGATCTACAAAAAGATCAAACTGATATTCCATTTTCTAACCTTAATATATTAGCAACCGACAGCTCCTCTGCTCCTTAAAGACTATGATCCAGGAGGTCTACTAACCCATTTTGGCACCCAGAGACTTATAGAAATGCATCTAGACTGTGAGCTGAGCTACGACCCCATGCCGCCCGGGGAGGGGGAAGGGTTTTCTCTCCCAAAGCTTTCCTTCTATGGGGAAGATGGCAGTGGCAGCAGCAGCAACTCCCACGTGGTGTCCACCATTTTTTAGGACTCACAACCCAGAGGTACAGCTTGTAGTGGCGTGGTTCGAGAGAGATCATGGGAAGGGGCTGTTACCGGCACACCCTCGGCCCAGATGAGATCCGGAGCAGCCTCGAGAGACACGGCTTCTCTGCTCCTTAAAGACTATGATGCAGGAGGTCTACTAACCCATTTTGGCACCCAGAGACTTATAGAAATGCATCTAGACTGTAAACTGAGGTAAAACAACAAAAATCCAATAATCTTCATTTTCAGCAATGGAAAACAAACTATCAAATGATTCCTTTTTTGCAGGTTTGATTGTTGGGGGAAAATTCCAAATAATAATAGTTAGTCCTCTGTTGAAATATCGAATGTATCCAAAGTATAGAGAGAATAAAGTAAAGATCATTGGCCACTCAGGTGTGTGGGGGGGTGGAAGGTGGGTATATTGGGGTTCTTGGTGGGGGAACAGGTGCACTGGTGAAGGAATGGGAGTTTGATCATTATATGACTGAGACTTAAACCTGAAAGCTTTGTAACTTATCACCGTGATTCAATAAGATAAAATTTTAAAAAAATATATTAGCAACTAACTACCACTGAGTTCAGTGTTATTCCTAATGCTTTAAATCTTCTCAAATTGAGTTCCCCAGTTCCCACCTTTACAAGTGCAATGTTCATGAAACCCGATAGGTGGTCTAGTGGGAGAAATTTCTTTGAACTTGGGATCCAGTGCAACCCCTGATGACAGCAGCATGCCAGGTTTCCAAGACGGAAATCAAGTTGGAATGTCAAAAGAGGGAAAATTCTCACAATCTAAACGAAATCACGTCACACCGAAAAGAAAGAACAGCTATGGAGACATAAGGTGTGTGTTTGCTCTGACTCAGGATGGTCAGGAAATCCTGAGCTTTACACAAATATCTTTGACAGAGTCCCGAAGGTGGGGCCAGTAGCCTGACTCCTTGGCATCAGGTTCTGGCTTGCTTCAAAGAACTGTGTAAATTAAAGCTCAAAAAGATAACAAACAACCTCGATGAAACTTTGTTTATACTGACAAAATTAAAAACAACAGCAACAGCTATCTCGTCACACCACCAATGATATTAGTTTATTATAAATAGCAAACGAGATAATTTGAAAATTACACAGAATAATACAAACCATTCTAACATCTCTATATTAATGCCAGCATCACTCTATAATCCCTTCCAAAGGATACTGGAAAATATTTCAAATTGAACTCCTGGTGCTTAATAAAGCCTTCACATCTAAGACAAGACTCTCTCGTCAAATGTCATGAATTTGCTCTTGACAATATAAACCTCTTAGCTCTTAGCAATATAAACCTCAAACTCTCAGCTCTTGACAATACAAAACATGGGGCACAAAACAAGGGAAGTGGGGGGTTGCTTAAAGTCTGAGGTTTGAGTCTGACTGATTTGGGAGTAAATTTAACTTTTCACTTTTGTCTACATGAACTTGGTTGAGTTTCTTGATTCCACCCAACTTTACTTTCCCTGATACAGAATACAAACAATATGTACTTTCTAAAATTGTGCAGGGAAATCTACCATTAGACCTCAAGTCAATTTCATAGATATTGAGTTGGGATGGTTCTGTAGTGGTGAATAAGTTACGTGTCATTGTCAAACCAAATTTTCTTAGATTTTACAAATATAAGGCAGTCTGTTGTTGAGAAAACTATAGCAGGAAGCGGGACATGAGAGCGTATGAGGTGGCAGTCATGGGGTGAAGGAAGTAGGAAAAGAAGAATATGTGACACATCAGAACTTTAAGAGATCATCAGCAGAAAAAAACAATGCCACCATTATTTCCTGAGCAATGAGTTCAAAGGACCTCCTTTTCTCCTAAAGGAGGAAATATGATTTACCTCGTTCTATCACCAGCCTTCTCTGGAGTTTCTGTAAGGCATTCTTTCAGAGCTAAAACTAAGTACAGAGACACAAGGGGAATGCTAGAGATGGTAGGCCTGCATAGGGGGGACAGTCTGAATTCAGATGATAGTTTTCTTGTCACAAACAAAAAAAATCCAAATAGCAACGGAAAATATTTTGTCCTATATTTTTTTATTGCTGCTCTGTTTATCACTGTGTTCAAGGGCTCCAGTGGACAACATCCCTCTGAGTTTACAGCTTCCCAGTTAAGTTCCCTTGACCGTCTACTTCTATTCCTTGATATTTAAAGTTCTTGAGGTCTAATGGTAGACTTCCCTGCACCATTTCAGAAAGTACATATTGTTTGTATTCTGTATAAAGGAAAGTAAAGTTGGGTGAAATCAAGAAACTCAACCAAGTGGTGGTCTAGAATGGAGAGAGCAGTGTCAGAGAAACGTTTCCTCAGCTCACAGGCACAAATGTCTGTGGTTTAATGTTCTGAGAGGTAATGCCCTCATCAAGGGCTAGGAATCACTGTACAAATATTTATTTTCTAGCCACTTGGTTTAACAGTTTTAAAATTTAAGCTATATGGATGGCTATATGTGTCTATATCATGCATATATCATGTATATACATTTATGCATCAATATATACATATATATACAAACATATACATATGTGCTTATTGCTTGCAAAGCATATAAAAATTTTCAATTCTCTCTTCACTGAATTTATATCTTCTTTTAAACCTGAGTAAATTTATAATAGCTATATTAAATCATTCTCTATTAGCTCCATCATTCTGTCATTTTAAAAAATCTAATTGTACTGACTAATATTTTTCCTTTTTTAGTTCTTGGCATCTACCATAATTTTTCATTGGATACAGGAAACTTCGAATATCACAATGTTGATTTCAAGACTTTGGACTTTCCCTTTACAGTCTTGGTCACAATTCTACAGGTTTTAGTTCCTGGAACATCAAATCAATCTTTTTGAAGTCTCATGAAAGTCTGTAATGTGGTCTAGAGAACTCTTTGCCCTAGACCTTGTTTAACTAAATTGCTAAGTCATGTCCCTTCTGTGAACTACAGTAGTCAAATATCTCCCCATCTAGTAAAATATAAAAAATCTTAATTTACAGATTTCTGGCTTCTCTTCCAGAACCTATATTTCACCCAGTGCCTGAGTGACTTAGTACTGATCAAAGACAAATGCTCCCAGATTGACAAAACCTATTTTTTTGCTTAAGGCTTGCCTTTTGGGACTTTTCTCTGTAACTCTTAGATACTCAGTTTCCCAGAATTCATTGCCTCAGTTCAGCAAGATCACCATGCAGTGCTTGGATTCTCCTTGAACAGTGTGCCGGAACTGTTCCAGCAAAACGGCTAGGTGATCATGGAGTCAACCTTGTCAGAGCCCTTTTCTCAAGAAACATTGTCCTCTAAAACTTACAGTCCTGGGGCAGGAGCGATAGCATAGCAGGTAGGGAGTTTGCTTTGCACGTGGACGACCTGGGTTCGATTCCCAGCATCCCATATGACCCTCTGAGCACCACCAGGAGTGATTCCTGAGTACAACAGAACCAGGAGCAACATCTGTGCATCTCTGGGTGTGACCCAAAAAGCAAATAAAAAAAAAACTTATAGTTCAATGTTTAAAGACAGTTGTTCCGTATGTTTTACTCTAGCATGACTAGAAAAGTAAGCCTGTGGGGACAATTCTGAGGGATGTTACATTCCAAATTACAAGTGTTCTCAGAGACTTCATCCAAGACAATTATGGTGATGATTTTGTTTCGGGGGCATACCTACCTACCAGCGCTCAGACATTATTTCTGTCCCTATGCTCAGGGTCACTACTGGGCTCAGGGAACCATATAAAATAATGCCTGGGGGGATTGAATGCAGATTGGACACATGCAGGGCAAGTGCCTACCTACTGTATTATCTCTCTCACTTCTCAATAGCAAGATTAATTTCTAGTTACCTATGGTGATGCGTCATCTAGGCATTTTATCAAAGCATCTCTCTTCACCCCCTATATATTTCTAATTCTCTCACTTATTTTTCTATGACCATCATTAAAAAAAAAAAAGAAACTACTACACATGTCTTTATATCAGAATCTGATCTTAAGGGAACTCAAACTTGGTCTCTTAGATTAGCTCTGAGGATTTAAGATTTAATCTTACTAAATTTATACTACTTAGTACAGTACTAGAGAATCAGAAGGGAGAAAACCATGAAAGGAGACAGAAAATAAGTCAGAGCTCATCAAAGAGTATGAACCCATAACTATATGGGGCCAGAAATAAGTACAATTTTTCACTTCCAGGAGTCTACATAAGTGTGGTTTTTTTTTTTTTTTTTTTGCTTATTTTGAAGAAATTGTGAAACCAAAGTCAAATCATGAAACCTGCTGTATTTATTTAGCAAATAATCCATCATTCATATGCCAAGGGTTCTGATTTCTCTTCTTTGGTGGAACTTAAAGTTAGACTGAGGGATCTAGGTCTGTAAAATTCCAAAACAGATGTGAGGAGAGGAGGCCTCAAATCATGTACATAACCAGGAAGTTATCTTCTGTTAAGACGGTGATGCTTTGGGGCTAGAGCAATAGCACAGTGGGTAGGGTGTTTGTCTTGCATGAGGCCGACCCGGGTTCAATTCCCAGCATCCCACATGGTCCCCCGAGCACCGCCAGGAGTTATTTCTGAATGAATGCAGAGCCAGGAGTTAACCCCTGTGCATCTGGGTGTGACTCAAAAAGCAAAAAAAAAAAAAAAGATGGTGGTGCTTCTATTAAACTATTTATTGTCCTTTGAACTAAAAGAGATAAGGATCGGAGAGATAGTATGACAGGCCAGGTATTCTTGCCTTGTATGTAGTTGACCTGGGTTAGATCTCTGTCAGGAGTATGCCCTGTGACATAGAACAATCTTCACACACTTTCCTCTAAGGTACCTTTTTTGGATCAATTTTAGTGGATTCTTCATAACAAGCAATGCAAAATAAATTATTTAGGACCTGCTTTGGGGGTAGATTTGGGTAGTGGTGGAAAATTCAAAATAATGGTGGTGGGATTGGAATTGGAATAATGAATGTAATAAACTATTGTGAACAACTTTATAAAAAAAAATCTAAAAAGGAGTAAGACCTGAGCACTGCCATTTGGGGCTCCAAAACAAGCAAACAAAAGCAGAAATGTTTTCATTTTTAAGGAAAAGACTTGGAATTATTTTTCAAGAATTTAAAACAAAACCCAGATGATTTGGAGAAGAACGAACAAGTATTAAAACCAGAAGTTGATCTCTTGGGAGATACAACATAGTTTGATCCAAAGTCTGGGCAATCACACACACACACACACACACACACACATGCACAGACACAGAGTTCTCTAAGAGAACTATAGGATTGTGCAACTGTGGAGACTCAAACCATGAAGGAATTATCATATGTTATGGAATAATATTAAATGGAAAAAATTAAAACTGAACCAGAGGGGCCAGAGAGATAGTACAGTGGGCAGGGTGTTTGTCTTGCATTCAGGTGACCTGGGTTGGATCACCAGCATCCCATATTGTCCCCCACCCACTGCCAGAGTGATTCCTGAGTGCAGATCCAGAAGGAAACCCTGAACACAGCCTGGTGTGACCCAGAAAACGACAATAACAAAAATGGATCAGAATCCAAATTTCTGATTGCCATGGGCACCAAAACTAATCAAAACATTTTTATTAATTAAATAATTTTAATAATTTCTATAGGGGACTATAAGCTTGAAAATTGATTCAAGCTCATTAGTTTTTTAGTAAGTAGAATTGGTCTCTGGTTACTTATTAATAATGAATAGTCCATTCATACCATTAGCCCCCGTAGGGTAATCTGAAGGAAATGTGATTAATATATCAACAATTTTAAGTAAAAAAACTCGGTCTAGCCACTTTGCATGAGCTGCTAAGTTACTCTATTGGTTGCTTCCTCCATATGTCACTGTCACTGTCATCCCGTTGCTCATCGATTTGTTCAAGTGGGCACCAGTAACGACTCTCGATTGTGAGACTTATTTGTTACTGTTTTTGGCACATCCAATAAGCCATGGGTAGCTTGCCAGGTTCTGCCGAGCGGACGAGATACTGTCGGTAGCTTGCCGGGCTCTCCGGGAGGGGCGGAGGACTCGAACACGGGTCAGCTGCATGAAAGGTGAACGCCCTAACGCTGTGCTAATGCTCCAGATGTAATGACTGAAAAAAATCATCCTGGCTCGTGACCTTCAGGTATAAACTTAAGCTAGATGACAGAGCAGGAGCAGCCTGAATGGGCTCAGACATGTCCTTCTTGGGATACTCCACAGGTGACTGCAGTCATGGGGCTGCCCCAGCCCAACAGTTTCACTGGCCCGTTTGTTGCTAGGGTAGGGCCGCTACCTGGGCTCATGTTGCTCGCAGATAAACTGACCTCTTTCCTTCTGATTGATGACAGAAGCAGCATTCCAGCAGGGCAGGAGGGGAAGTGCCCTGGCTTCCTGCATCCCAGATCTGGAATATATGTCTGTACAATGTCTATCAGAGCCTATTGATCAAAGCAGGTCAGCATAAAGTAAAGAGGTTTGGAAAATAGACTTTGCCTTTTTTTTTTTTTCTTTTTGGGTCACACCCAGCGATGCTCAGGGGTTACTCCTGGCTTTGCACTCAGGAATTGCTCCTGGCAGTGCTTGGGGGACCATATGGGATGCCGTGGATCGAACCCAGGTCGACCGCGTGCAAGGCAAACGCCCTACCTGCTGTGCTATCACTCCGGCCCCTAGACTTTGCCTTTTGAAGTAAGTTCTTGTGAAAGATTAATGGGCGTTTTTAATTCGTTATTTCATTTTTTTTCTTCCCACAGAAAAGTTCTGATGTGTTTAGAAATCATGGTCAACCTACCAAGCATCACCTTCAACTCAGAGAGATAATATTAAACGCAGAACACCAGTGCAGTGGCAAATGTTCACCTTTCTCATTAGTCTATACATGCCTGAAGCATCAAAAGCTCGGTCTTGCTTTTCCTTTCCTATGTCATACAAGAAAAGAAGTTGCTTCATCTCCCAAAATGAATAAGAAACTTTCCACTTGTTTAGCATGAGAACATTAAAAAGAGAAAGAAAGGGGTGGGGGGAAAAAGAGAAAGAAAAATTCTCTGATGACCTGCACTTAACTCTGATTAAATAAAATCTATGGTAATGTATAAATTTGTAGTATTACCGGGGCTTTAAAAATGTTCCTAAAATGATTCAAATTATCTTTTAAGGGAAATATAGCTATTTCCAGGTTCTGGGGAAAAACTTTCTAAAACATGTCACTTTGGCGTAATAGATTCTTTCATCCTGAGGTTTACTGAGGTCCTAGAGAAACGTTTTTTGTTCATTTAAAATTTTTTTTTGCTTTTTTTTTTTAATGCCCTATCCGCTGTACTATTGCTCCAGCTCCAATTTTTTTTAATTGAATCACAGTGAGAAACATAGTTACAAAGTTGTTCATGATCGGATTTCAGTCATATAATGTTCCAACACAAGTCCCTTCACCAGTGTATATTTCTCATCACCAGTATCCCCAGTTTCCCTCCGCCCTGTCTTATGCACACCTGCTTCTATGGCAGGCAAGCTTTTTCCCTCTCCACTCCCCCTCTCTCTCATTCTGGTTATTTTGAATTTTTCACAATTATTTAACCTTTCTGGGATAATTTCTTCCCCTGTAAAACAGAAACATCCCCTTGTAAAGTTTCCTAATAATTACAAGAACTTATGAATTGACACCAAGCATAACCCAATAATAATTATTACTGCAATGATATTGCATAAATTTTAGTAGTTCTATAATTCAAGGGTCGGGGTTCGGAGGTCGGCTCAGCTGGCTGAGTGTTTGTTTTGCTTGCTGGAGGCCTGGGCTAGAAGCACAACAGGAAGCAAGCTCTCCCTCCTGCTCTCTCTCCTCCGGAGCCACCCCTACCAGCCCCCATCCCAAGCACAAGAGTTGGGAGTAGTCCCTGAGCACTGCTGGTGTGTCCCCACCAAAACTGAAAACACCAAATTTAGAATTAGTGACCTGTATTTAATAAGGTCCTTGGATTTTTTTAGCACCAACTCTAAACAAATTCCTAAACAACTAAACTAAACAAATTCCTAAACTTAGGGCTGGAACAATAGCACAGTGGGTAGGGCGTTTGCTTTGCAGGCGGCCAACCAGTTCCATTCCCAGCATCCCATATGGTCCCTGGAGCATGCCAAAAGTAATTCTTGAGTGCAGAGCCAGGAGTAACCCCTGAGCATCACTGGGTGTGACCTAAAAAGCAAAAAACAAACAAAAAACCTTCCTAAACTCAAAAGAAAAATTTATCATGCTATCCCCAGTCTGTCTTCAAAGTTTTTAAAAAAAATAAGTTGTTTTGGCTCTTTGAACCGCTGGTTTTATTATCTTTATATATTATTTTATTAGGATCATAATATTTATACATGTTGCTAGCCCAGAATTTTATGATCACTGCTTGATAGAGGAAGGAAATGAGACTCAAAGGAATGAAGTTTGTGTCTAAATAGTTCTACATCATTTGCAGCTATTGTGTTTATTTAAAGGTAAAATTTGATTTGCCAATTGAATGTTGTGGTTATTAAAGCATCTCATTTCGAAGTTGAAATGATTTCCTCCATCTCTTTTATATTTGTTTCCTCGGGTTGCTATAAAAAAAAAAAAGGGCACAGGTCAGATGCTTTTAAAATAACAAGTTTATTTCTCACAGTTCTAGAGGTAGTGAGTCCAAAATCAAGGGGCTGGCATGGTTCCACATGACTGGCTTCTGGCTTACAGATTGGTTATTGTATCTTCAGAGCCTCTGGAGCATGGGGAATTCTGAGGGGTCTCTTTCATAACCTCATTCATGAGAATTCCAATTCAGGAACCTAATCACCTCCCCCAATTCCTGTGTGTTTAAAAAATGCAGGCACTCGCCATAGCCATGTGCACTTGGTGGTCAGGCCACTTCCTCACCCCCCGGGGTGACTGAGGGCAATGGACAAAAAAAAGAGGAAACGGGGAGGGTGTATTTGTGGGGGGGCCAAGGAGATCAGGCCAGGTGGGTTGGTGATCAATCGCAGTTTATGACAATCTCTAGTCTTACTCTCTGTCCCACAAGCTAGTCTTCCCCTATCTTGTCCTCCCTCCCTCCATTCTTCCCTCCCCCGTCCCTCCTTCCCTCCATCCCTCCCTTTCTTTCCCCCACTCTTTCCCCCCACCCCCCTCACACCCCTAGTTAAAGAGAACAATCACCAAGGGCTGGGAGGAGCAATTACACGTGGGTGGGGTAGCACACAGCACAATAAAACGTATGTAAAGCTTCCAGGGAAGCTTTTTCTAAGATAAAGATCTCATCCTGTACGAGATCTGTTCAAGGGTGGAATTTCATCTAAAGACATACTTCTCCTTTCCTTAGTCCATATCCATTTAAACAATCATCTAAAGTTTACCTCCTAATAATATTTCTAGTCATTTTGTATTGACACAGTAAGAGATACATTAAGCTTAAAGGGTGTCTGTTCTGGGGACATCTCACACTATAGATCCCAGACTACAGTCCTCAGGCCAGATTTTTTTTTTTTTTGCTTTTTGGGTCACACCCGGCGATGCACAGGGGTTACTCCTGGCTCTGCACTCAGGAATCACCCCTGGCCATGCTCAGGGGACCATATGGGATGCTGGGATTTGAACCCGGGTCGGCCGCGTGCAAGGCAAACGCCCTACCCACTGTGCTATCTCTCCAGCCCCCCTCAGGCCAGATTAGTCCTCCCTAACCCCAGGAGGATCCTTGTCAAGTCACTTCTCTTTGGGTCATGATAGAGTTTGTCCACTACTGTGCTCTTCACTTACAAGTTTTATGTTGCTTGGCCTGTCCCTTTTCAATGGCAGGGTAGCTCACAGCTTGCCCTGAGTCCATCCATTCCCTTCGTCAGGGCCCTGCTTTAGGGGTGCTAGGAACTAAGGGCAACTGAGGCTTGAGTCGAGTAAATATGACAGATGCCCAGGAGTGAATACTATTCAGAATCAATTAACTCTCAAGCAACAAGACCACAGCATCATTGTCTTCCTGTGTCTATACAAAAAGGACATTGCTTTAAAGTAAACTGCAAAATTGCTCTAAAGTATGAAAAGAGAAAAGCAATATTTCACTTATAAATACAAAATTCAGAATCCTCTGCAGAATCTGACTTTACAAGTCACAAGGTCTGATTTGAGACATAAGTGATTAACAGATAGGGGAAGCAGAGCACAAAGGAGAAGTTAAAGATGAATACCAAAGAAATGGGAGTGCTTTGGGAGCATTGTAATGGGTGTTACTCAGTAAATCTCAACTCCTTGCACAAAGGAAAAAGGACCAGACCACTGTGAAGGAGAAAAGACCAGACCAATGTTACCCAACAAATTTCTCCCCACAACACCATTACACTGGGGTGGGTGGTTAGAATTCCAACATGAGAACTTAAGTGGGAAGGGCACAAACATTCAAGTCACAGCCATATTTCACAAAACCATGTCTCAAGCATTTCTCTACCATGTGAGTTTGCCAGTCTTTTGAGTTTGCCAGCTGCTTTTCATCTTTACAACTCCGAGGTTGCTATCTATGTGAAGTCTTTCCTCCTCTATCTCCAGGTGCTTCAAACATATCTAGTATGACATGCTCACTTTGATGGATTTGTTTCACGTCTGCTTCTCCAAGTAATTCCTGTGCTTAGCAGGAGCACAAAAAACAAGAATGCTTACATTTGTTTAATGCATAGTGTTCAACGATGATCTTTCCAAGTAAAATATATGTAATGTGAACAGGCAACAACAACAAAAAAACCTTAATATCTAAACTAGGCTTACTTTTGATGAAAATCTTCTTTTTCATTAATCACTGATTCTTCTATTAAATGCTTTTATGAATTGAATTGTGTCCTTAGCCTGATTTCCCAAATTCATAGGTTCAAATCCTAATCTCTATTACTTTGTTTGGAAATAGGGTTTTTTTTTTTCCACAGAGGCAATCAAATTAAAGTGAAATCATTGGGATAGACTCTAATCCAATATAACTGATAGTGTTATAAAAAGGGTTGTATTTGGAGACTAAATTGCACAAGAGGAAAATACAATGTGAAGGGAAAATGAGCTATATGACAAGAAGAGAAACTTGAAAAGCTCTCAGATCCCTAGGGAAGAACTAACACTTTCAAAACTCTGATTTTGGATTTCTGGCCTCCAGAATTATGCGAAAAAACATTTTTATTGCTTAAGATCTAAACACCAGTTTGTGGTACTTAGCTGTGGCAATCCTGGGAAATTAACAAAATGCCTTCAGGTTCTATCCCTGGAATCGTATGGCCCCCAGACATCTCTTGGAGCAACCCTGAAGCCAGAACCAGGAGCAGATCTCAGCACCACTGGATAAAATCTAAAATCCATAAACACGGACACCCCCCTCCCCCTACCACACACTCACACACACACACACACACACACACACACACGTACACATGTACACACACATACATACATTCACACACGCACACACGTGCGTGCACACACACACACACACACAAACACAAACACACACACTTTAGGCTCCAGTGCATTTGAAACTGCTGCCTTCAGACTGCATGTAAACTGTAAGTAAACTATAGTTAGCTATTTTTGATGAAACAAGGGTTATTGTGTTGTGAACTGCAGTTTCTTTGTAGTTTACCTGTACTATAAATGTCCTTTAAGGTTTGGCAGAGGCTGTTAAGTCTTTAAGTCGGATTATGCAAATAGGCACAAAAAACCCAAAGCAAATATTTGCTGTGGAAAAAAGCATTTTAGTTAATACTTTGAATAAACATAACCTTACAAAGGAAGTATGGACATTCTGACAACTCTATTTTCCAAGTCAGCAATAACTACGCCTGGCATTGACAACCATACATTAGACTCCCTTCCAGGAAATATAAGGTTCTTTTCTCTATTCAACAATTTCATCTGAACTTGCTCCACAACTAAAAGTTTGCAAAACAAACCCAGCTTCCTTATTCAGTTGCTTATGACAAAGACACTTCTGGATAAATGCAGCTTTACTTCTTCGAGGAGAAAGAATGTTAGACCAAAACATTCTCAGGTTCCAGGGAGTACATGAAAGAAGACTGCAGGGCACAAGTCACCGTCCCCAAAGGCACTGAGTTCAAACTCAAGCAGACATGGCCTCCAGGAGATCACTCCTGCTAGCTCTCCTGCTCCTGGGCCTCTGTGGTAAGCCAACTACAGGTCTCACCTTTTCTTTGCAGCACCAAACAAATTCATAAAACATTACAGCTCTCCTGAGATCTTATTGGCATAAAGCAAAACGGAAAACCTAGAATATTAAAACCCAAGCATGACATATAGATTGTGGAGTGCCAAAGAATTTATTGTGCAAATCAAATTTTAAGAATCTGCTTAAATCTCTATAATTATCTAACAGGAAGAGAGAGAGAGAGAGAGAGAGAGAGAGAGAGAGAGAGAGAGAGAGAGAGAGAGGAGAGAGAGAGAGAGTGTGTGTGTGGTGTGTGTGTGTGTGTGTATCCTTGTGTTTCATTAGAGATAACAGTAGAATCATTGCTGCTAAGAGGTTGAGGGCATTTATTTTCTTAATAGCAGGCAGCTAGAAACTAGCCACCTTCAACTAAAAAGTCACATAGAACCTTCTTGTTTGCAATTTTTGAGTGTAATCAAGTTAATTTTATATTTTCATTTTATATGTGAGCAAGTTATTTTATTAGCCATACTTTTCTAACTATATTTAACAAAAGCCATTCGGCACAGAACGTTCAATACATACTTGTTGATCATAATAACAACAGATGACTAGATTTGTGTGTGTCTCCATAAATATATATATCAGTATTTATTTGCATCGATTTCAAATTTCTATTAAAGAATTAAACATCATAGGTTGCTTACTCAGGGGCTTGCTATTCTTTTCTCACACAGCTGATACCTGTAAGGACCAAGAGTTACGATGTCAGTGCAGTCAAACACATTCTGATTTTATTCCTCTCAAATTCATTACTCATATCCAGTTGATACCTGAAGGTGCTTAATGTAGTAGAAAAGAAGTCATGTAAGTAGTGAAGATAAGGGTGGGGGGGAAAAACATCCTAATATGTACTTTCAAAGTTGGTATTTGCTTATAAAGGCCGGGGTAGATTGAAAGTACAAAAGACCAGACTCTATACTCTGTTCCTGAATGGGAAACAATACCCAGCATATGCTCTCATTTGTGAAAAAAGGTCATGTGCTCTGTCCAAAAATATAAATAAATAATAGGTTTTCAATGGGAATATGGGTAGAGTTTAAATTCTTTTGAGTTTTCTTTAAAACCAGTAATTCTGCATAATCCTCTGAGGATATGTAGGTATTCTTTTGTAAAATAGATTCTTGAAGGACTAGAAAGAGTACAGCAAGTAGGGAGCTTACTTGCATGCAGATAACCTGGGTTCGATCCCCAGCACCCAATGTGGTCCCTGTGCTCTGCCAGGAGTGATATCTGGGTATAGAATCAGGAATAAGACCCTCCCAAAACAAGAATATTTTGTGTAGCCCCCAAACAAAAATATTCTTTAATATTATTTGTTATTAACTTTGAGCTGATAATAAGGTTAAAACCTTGGATACTTAAAAAAATTTAAATTAATAATTTTGGCACTTTTTGTTACCATTTTCATTAAGGGAATTTACAATGCTGTTAATTATATGTTTATGCAGGCTTCATTGCGACACCATACCTGTCACCAAACTGCCCACTTCCCTTCACCAGCCATACACCCTTCCCAGCCTCTCCACCCTCACATATAAGTTCAGTTCTATAGACAAAATCTCCAGTTTTGATGCTTTTAGTCATTCGTTGTTCCTTTACTGTTTTTCTCCTATCCCACATGTGACAGAGATTTTTAAAAATTGTATTGTGGGCTTTTTCTACTCTGGAGAGGCCTGTGTTCTCTCTTGAACTCATGTTTCTCTCTTCTTCTTCCCTTATGTCTTTCTATGCAAATATCTTTTGATAAAAACTATCTACTAAAAAAATAAATAAAATAAAAATGTATTGTGATACCTATATATATACAAACCAATAAAGTCAAATGCCACAAATTACACAAAATTGTCATTCTATAAGTTTGATAACATTTTTTTTGTCAAAGTATCTTTCCCTTTGTATAGGTATGTACACTTTAAAAAATAATAGTATGAATAATTCTATGATAATACATTTTAAAATTCACATGAGGTAGACAAATCTGATAAACATACAATCTAGTAAGTATGGGTAAAAGAGAATAGAGAAAATTTTAAGGAAATATGAATAGAATTTAAAACATGTAAAAGTACGTTTTGTCTCAAAAAAGGAATGTTGGCTTTATGCTAGAAAACATAATATTATATATAATGCTTAAGTATCTGCATTAACAGTAAAACATAATAAAAATCTTTATGGAGATTAAAAATCACTAGAATAGACATAGCACATTCAAAATAAATAAGACATTAATTAAATATTTTAAAAAGCATAAATTTTTTAATAAGCTATGAACAAGCAGACCTTTCTTAATCTAGTAAATTGTACCCATTAGTATTATGAATGAATGCCATACTGAATAACAAAGTACTTCAAAGTTTATCTTGTCTTTTAGAAAAGCTCCTTTAATGCTTCTTGAAAACCTGGTTTCAAGGTTCTAGATTCTCTGAGTTGTTGCCTATCCATAAAGCTCTGCATCATGCCTTCAAATCTGAATGATAATCCAGTGGGCTGGAATACTCTTGCTGAGGTGTTCATTTCATTAAGCTTTATGGACTATATCCCAACATTCTCTTCTGACTTGTAGTCTCATGTGATATAGATGTGTGAATCTTAGGAGCTTTCCTTTGTAAGTTTCCTTTTTTTAGATCTTACTGTTTTTGATATTCTGTCTGTCTTTGCTTTTTCTCATTCTGATTATGTGTCTTGTGTCTTGGAGTTTTTCTATTTGAATCGATTTTCGCTGGGACGCTTCGGGACTCTTGGATCCGATGCCTGCATTCTTCAACTCTGGGATATTCTTATCTATGATTTTTAAAAAACTAGTGCTTCTTCATTAAATTTTTCATCCTGTTTTTCAGGAACTCTGATGGTCCTTACATTGTTCCTCTTGAAATCATCCCACAGTTCTATAATACTCTATTCATTTCTTTAAAGCCTCTTTTTTTCAAATGAGACCAACCAGCCTGGCTCCTGTTCCTCCCTTCGCCTGCCTTGTCATCTCCATCAACCTCCCCAGGGTGGGGGAAGAGGCTTGAGACTACTGAACACAGGCGGCAGGAGAGAGATAGAGCGCCGCTGCCCTGTGCCCCCTTCTTTTTTGTGTTTACACAAGAACTATTTCTTATAAAGGAGTCTTGCACTCATATAACATCAGAACTAAGTATACAGTGAAGGAGAACATGTACATCATACAGTTACGTGCATGGTATCATTTTGTGTGCTGCATCCTGAGACCCTTGTATAGAACCACTTGATGAAGGTGGCAGGGTATCCTTGGGGTGGACCCCTAGTCCCCTGAACACTGCTCGAGAGGCATCTTCCCTAAAAGAGAAGAAAGTCAGAGTGTTCTACTTAATGTTATTAAAACTATAAAATCCCAACTAGACTTCCCAGTTAGACCTAAAAGCCCATTCTATGGTACCTACTCATATCATCTCATCAAACAAGAAGGCAGCTCCAAGGGGCGAAGCACATGCTGAACGCCAGTGGCCCTGAGTTCACTCCAGCATCACGTGCCTCCCCACCCCTGGTGCCACCAGGTGTAGGTTAGCATTCCTGGCCCTCGGCTCTGCTAGGCCAGAACAACACTGCTCTGGTCCAGGCACGGCCCACACGGCCAGCAGAGAACAACTGGGTGTGGCTCCCATGTGCTTTCCTGCTCAACCCCCCTTCATAAACACACACACACACACACACACACACACACACACACTCACACACACACTATCTTCTCTACAGTTATACAGAGCATACCTCTAAACTGTCGGAAGTAATCGCAAATTTCATTTCTAAGGAGCAGGGCAACAATAAAATAATAATCATGTCATTCAAATACACTCTAACAATTAGCTCTGAGATTAAGCTTGATCAAAAACATCTCAAATGGGTAAAAAAGCAACATTTGAGAGGATAATGACAGAGATTTAGTCCCTCAGTAGATTCTGAGGAAGACAGAAAAAATCAAATTTATACCGAGTTACACTGTAGCCAGCCAACGAGCTCCGAAGTACAAGAGAAAGATCTTAGAATAGCATCGTGGCCTGGCGCACCACAAGGGCTCTGGCAGGACTCAGGAAGAGGGCAGGCCGGGTACAGGCCTCAGGAGATACGTGCTCTTCCTACATGGAATTCTGCATGAATTAATAGTTAAAAAACATTTTTGTTGATGTTTTGCATTTTAAAAATAACCAATGTCACCAAATTTTAATTGTATTAATTAATTGAGAGACAGAGAGACAGACAGAGACAGAGAGAGAGAGAGAGAGAGAGAGAGAGAGAGAGAGAGAGAGAGAGAGAGAGAGGGAGAGGGGGTAGGGGAGAGAGAGAGGGAGAGAGAGAGGATTAGAGAGAGAGGAGAAAAGTGTCTGCCATAGAGGCAGGCTGGGGGGACAGTATATGTCAGGAGAGAAACTGGAAACATGGATTTTTGGGAAATGTATACCGGTAAAGGAACAGGTATTGGAACATTGAATTACTAAAACTCAATAATGAACAACTTTGTAACTCTTTATCCCATGGTGATTCAATAAAAATATATAAATTACTGTATCACTGTATCACTATTATCCTCTTGTTCATCAGTTTCCTCAAGTGGGCACCAGTAATATCTCCATTCTTCCCTGTCGCATGCTTGTGTAACCCAATGGCGTATTAGGGCCTGTTTCAGGATTAGGGGAATGAGGACCGTTTTTACTGTTTTTGGCATGTCAAGTATGCCACGGGAAGCTTGCCAGGCTCTAAATAAATAAAATTAAATTAAATAAATAAAATTAAGTTTCTCAAAAAAAAAACCCAAAAAATGGAGTACCACTGCCAGGCATGTATGAAATTCCTGATCACGGCAACAATATGACAATAAAGATGGAAAAACCCGAAGGATAATTTTAAAAATAGAAAAAAGATGTTTTGTGTGGGTAGGGCAACCTCCCAAGGGTTCCACAGGAGGCCTGAAGGCTTCACCCAGCAAGATTCTCAGCCTAGGTCAGTTGCTGCTCAATCCCTGTTCGGGACCACAGTGCTCAAGGGTCACACCTGTAGGCCTTGAGGTGGTGCAGGGGCTGAGAACAGGGAGGCATGTAAAGCATGAGCTTCTACTGCCTCCTGGCCAGGAAGAAGGCATCAAATTCATGCAAATTTAAATGATTTTCCAGAGATTAGAAAACCAAAAGTGTCGGGGACAAGATAAGACTCAAGGAACAAAGATTTTTATCCCTCATTCCTCTACCACTTCTACTTTAGTTATCAGAGCCCACTGCACCCTAGTTGCACCCAGACTCTGAGACCAAGAAAAAAATATTTCCAGGAGGGGCCCTCTGTGTGTTTCTGTGTGTGTGTGTGTGTGTGTGTGTGTGTGTGTGTGTGTGTGTGTGTGTGTGTGTGTGTGTGTATTTCTTCCCCATGATGCAGGAACTTGTTCGGAGGTCTAAGAAACCCCCATGACTCGTCCCGCCAGCCTCTCTCTGGGTACCATCAGGGAATATCATCTTAGTCCGGACGGCTGCCACCTTCTGCTGTTCCTTCTTAATGCTAACAGAAACAAATATTTGAACCAAGTCATTTTGTGTATGTGTGTGTGTGTGTGCAAAACATTTTTTTTTACTTTTTTTATTAATGAATCATCATGAGTTACAGTTACAAACTTATGAACTTTCATGTTTGCATTTTGTTCATATCTCTCCACCAGTGCCCAGTCCCCTCCACTAATGTTCCCAGTATCCCTCCCACCCCATCACCCCCACCCCACCCCACCTCTGTGGCAGGGCATTCTCTTTTGTTCAATCTCTCTCTTTTTGGGTGTTGTGGTTTGCAATAGAGGCACTGCGTGGCCATCGTGTTTGGTCTATAGAACCATTATGGAACTTTCTCTTTCCTTAAAATTTAAGGAACTTTAAGAATTTCATGGCTGAAGAGAATAGTACCACCAACTCTAATCACCCAACCATGAAATAAGCATTTACCCATAACTATGCTCAATTGCAAGGGCCAGCGAATGAAAGGAGGAAGAAATTAACTTATTGATCTGACTATCTTCCTGAAACCTACAAACCCTGGATCTATTTTTTAAATTTTATACTCCAGTAGCAGCTGCACAACCGGAAGAAACTTAGTGATCTCACTTTCTTCCTCTGGTTTATCTCTAGATCTTATCCTTTCTACACCCTTTTCAACTCTCGTTTAGCCTTCCTGTCTCTTGCTTTTGTGCTCCTGAATTTGAACAGTCTCAAATTTTCATCTTCAACTCGAAAACAGCCTTCTGATTGGCATCATATCTCTGTCCTATCCCTGTCCCGATTAGTCAGATCCACTGTCAAATTTGGATAAGATGGACTCCTTCCTTATCTATAAAATACATCAGAGAAATTTATTTTATAGTTTTTAGTCTAAAAATATTAATGTTATCCCTGGGGCAGGATTGAGAGGTTCGGTCACTCCCAGCAGTGCTCAGAGCTTACTCCTGGCTCTGTGCTCAGGAATCACTGCAAGTGGTGCTTGGGAACCATAAGCAGTGCTGGGGATTGAACAAGGATGGGCCACATGCAAGACAAACACCTTCCCCAGGTACCGTCTCTCTTTGATTCTAACCTTTCGAAAGTGATCTGTAATTCTCACAACATTCCTCAAAACTGACCCAGCTAAACTTACCCAGCTGGTCGAAGAGAGCTATACTCCCAAGATTTTATTTAGTTCATGACTTCTTATCCCTGGGTTCAAACTGTACATCAACAAATAAATATATATGTTGTATTTGTTGGGGAAGGGGGTGTGTATATGGTAAAAATTCAAGTAACGTAAGGGAAAGGTGATTCAACAGACCAAAGAGCTACTATTCTTTTTTATTGCCCCAAATTCTGAGTTGCCTGAATTTTATATCTAGAAATAATCGTTTTTATCAAGCTGGATAAATATTCATGCCCAGGAAGTTCTTTGGTGCACAATAGTATTTTCGTTGTTGTTAGTTTTAAGAGCCACTCTTAGCTTTGCTATGGAGACAGCACCCAACCCAGTGGTGCTCATAAGTCCATGTGGTTCGGCCAAGGGGTTAATCCAGAACAATACACATGCAAGGCTGATTCACATTCCCTGTCCGCCACAAGACTCTATGATGACATAAATACAAACAATTTTTTCTTTTCAGTACATTAAACTTTTATTTCTTTCTTGTACTTTTATTTCTTTCTTGTTTTTTTCACTTAGAGTGGGGCATGGGGACAGAGAATTTCACTGCATGAATGCACCGTTGTCGGTTTAAACAATCCATTTCGACATTTAGGTATTTCCAGACTTTTACAATAATATAAGGATGAACGAATTAATTTATTGAGCATTTGTTGGACATGTTATGCAAGTGTACTTACAGGATGAGTTCATAGAAAGGAATTTCTGAGTCAAAGGGAAAGGCATTCTACATCTCTGCCAATATACCTCTTTATTTAGGAATCTCTATCTCTATGTATGCCATAATAGCATCAGTCAACCTCTCTGAATCTGTTTCTTTCTTTTTAAAAGAAAAAAGGAAAAGAATTGTTACCTCCCCTCTTACCAAATTTGTTCTAAAGGATACATAGTAAGAGTACAAGTAAAGTACAAAGTAAAGTAGAAACATAGCTTCCAGGCATAAGGAGGTCAAAGGGGCCTTTGTATGTCAAAGGTGTGCTAAATCTCCATGGGGTGGTCCGCTTGAGCACAGGCAGGAGCAACTCCCAAACACCAGCAAAGAGAAGCCCTTGAGCACTGTTTTGGTGTGGCCAAAAGCAAAACAAAACAAAAAACACCTGTTTTCAGTAAATAAAGATCACTTATTATTAATATTACTATTATTATTCAATAGTAATAGTGTTCATTTTCATCCCTTTACACCTTTCAGTAAGATCGTTTACTTTTCCTACATAACTAAATCAAAGTTTAATACTTTTTAAACACGATCATGATCATGAAATCCCGTTAATCACCGATTTCTCGGGCAGGCTCAGTAACCTCTCATTTCCTCCTTTCCCTGAGATCTTAAAAGTATCTCCTTGGCCCTCCTAACGATGTTGCACTGGGGGCTCTTTCAGGGTCAGGGGAATGAGATCCAGCTTGTTACTGGATTTAGCATATGGATACACCATGGGAAGCTTGCAAGGCTGTCCCATGTGGGCAGGAAACTCTCAGAACATTGCCAGTTTTTCCCAGAGGGAGAAGTAGGCTACAAGATAATGCGTGGCAGCTTCGCTTCTGAGAGCTTGCTTTTAAGTCTCTGGATACTGACCGTTGATAGGATAACACACACCTGTGTTCCTCTGCCTGTACCTTCTTGCATGAGGCCTGTCCGACGTGTGGAGAGGGGCATTGAGCATGGCTGTAGCTAGGTTCCGGTGGTCCTCGGCTGCCGGGAGCTCTGCTCTGGGTGGGGAGGGAAGCTGGAGCCCGTCCCCTCCGAGGGGCCTCAGGGAAGACAGCCAGGCATGCGGGCAAGAGACTCTCTGCATCACTCTCTTCTGAGAGTTTGCTTTTAGTCTCTCTCTGGATGTTGGCCGTTGATGGGATTACACACACCTGGGTTCCTCTGCCGGTACCTTCTTGCATGAGGCCTGTCTGAATGTGTGGAGAGGGGCCTTGAGCATCGCTGCCGTAGCTAGGCTCCGTTGGTCCTCGGCTGCCGGGAGCTCTGCTTGGGGTGGGGAGGGAAGCTGGAGCCCATCCCCTCACTTTTTAAACAAGTTTCAATATTTAGTTTCCTATCTATCTCACTGTCTTCTCTGCTTAAATTTTACAGTTGAGGTTGTTCTAAAAAATTATATCTTTCCTTTCCCAAGAACCCTCTTAAGTTTGTGACTCAGTTTTCCAAGATTTTACAATCATCTTTTTAAACTCTCTTTTTTACTTCTGAGAAATTTTCTTACTTAAAAACATCTTTTAGGGCTGGAGAGATAGTACTGGGTTTAAAGCACTTTTGCATGTAGCTGATTTAGTTCAATCCCCTGCAGATTCTATACCCCAAGCATTGACGGGAGCAATTCCTGAGACCAGAGCCAGGAGCAAGCCTTGAGCACAACTGGATGGCACCCAAAAAACAAAACAAAACCAAAAAAATGGGATAACTAGAAATTTATTAGGATAAGAAACAGTGTGCTGAGACCAGAGAGATGAGTACAGCCAGTAGGGTGCTTACCTAGCAAGCAACCCACCTGGGCTCAATCCCTGCAATCCCATATGGTCCCCCATCATTGCCAGAAGTAATTCCTGAGTATATCACTTGTATCACTTGTCATACCATTGCTCATCTATTTGCTTGAGTGGATGTCAGTAACGTCTCCAATCGCCCCTGTCACGTGCTAGTGTAGCCCAATGGCACCTACTCGCTGCAGAACACGAAGAGCCTCAAACCGTTCGTTCAGGGTCTTAACAAAGAAGTCTGACCATCTTGCAGATGGGGGGGGGGGGCACATGGTCTTTTGACGTCCTATGGAATTCAGTCAGTAACAGCTCTAGTCCAGTGGTCATCTCTAAATCGAATTATGTATCTGGTCCATCTGATTTTCGACGCCTAGGCAAAGGAGAGAGCGTTCCCTGATTCTTGATCGTTGACGAAGGTTGGAACTCCCGATCGACACAGCCAATGCAAGGAGTCCAGCCCTGCACCTGCCTGTCTCTCTGGGCAGCACCTGTTGGTTCGCTCTTTGCTGCTTGGCATCGTAGCTGCTCCCTTGCCAGGATGAAGCGGTGAACCATTGAGGTCACTGAACCTTCATACTCCTCCCTTATCTACAATAGCAGGCATCCGCCCTACTCCTCCCTTATCTACAGTAGCTGCCTCCCACCCTATTCTTCCTTTATCTACAGTAGCTGGCCCCTTCCCTTCTCCTCCCTTATCTACAGGAGTGTATCAGGAATAAGCCCTGATGATCACCAGGTCTAACCCCATGCCAACGAGAGAGAAACAGCATACTGCCTTCTACCCGCTCTCCTTCATCAGAATCTAAAGTCTCTAAATTAGGCCCTCTTGCAAGCAGCTTCTTCATGAGTATATCAACAAGTTTGTGCCCCCCCCAAAAAAAAATCCCAAACAACTGTATATACACAATGCTTGTGTATATATGGATATTATTCTGCTACAAGTAAAGATGAAATCTTGCATTTTTGCTACAAGTTGCATAGAACTAAGGCTGGGGGTACCATGCTAAGTGAAATGAGTCGAAAGAAGGACAACTACAGGATGGTCTCACTCAGATGTATGAGTGTAGAGAAATGTAAGAGAATAGACATGGTCAATGAAAACAAAGCCTAAAATTCTACCAACAGATCAGGTCAGAGTCTGCCAAAGAGAGAGGGTGGTGGGCAAGAAGGAAATTAGGGGTGGCTGTGAAAGGAAATTGGTACTCTGTAGTAACATTGTATGCCCCAGATGTTTATATTAATACTATTGTGAAACACGATACCTCAATATAAAAAAAAACAATTTAATAATATAATAATAAATGACTTCTGTATTTTACAAAAAAGAATTCAAATTTTTCTAAGGAACAAAATAATAATTCTTAGTATTTTATTGTCATGTTTAAAATGACTAATGACCCTGCTACTACAGTTTATATGAACCGGATGTGTAACACATAAGTGTTTGTCTTCTTTCCTTTTCCGTGTGTGTGTGTGTGTGTGTGTGTGTGTGTGTGTATGTGGTTTTAGGTCACACACACCCAGCAGTGCTCAGGGTTACTCCTGGCTCTGTGCTTGAGAATCATTCCTGGGAAGACTCTGGGGATCATATGTAGTGCCAGAAAATCCAACTCAGGGCGGCCATGAGCATGGCAAGTCTGCTACCACCCCACCTCCCGTATGTTCTCTCCAGCCTCTGTCTATTTTCCAGAAAATTTTCCTTTTGGTTTGGTTTTCATTTGTTTTTTTGTGCGAGGGGGCACACCCAGCAGTGCTTTCAGAAATACTTTCTATTAGTATTTCTAAAGATAGAAATTCTTTAAAGTGGGGGCCGGAGCGATAGCACAGCGGGTAGGGCGTTTGCCTTGCACGCGGCCGACCCGGGTTCGATCCCCGGCATCCCATATGGTCCCCCAAGCACCGCCAGGAGTAATTCCTGAGTGCAGAGCCAGGAGTAACCCCTGAGCATCGCTGGGTGTGACCCAAAAAGCAAAAAAAAAAAAAAAAAAGAAATTCTTTAAAATGGCTTGAAACCCAATATGTGTGTAATTTAAATGAAAGAAACTGTGTCATGACAAGAAATCCATGTAACCGAGGCCAGGAGAAGGCTCAGAGGCAAGAACAGAAGCCTGGGCTCTAGATTCCACCCCCAGCACTGCACCCCTCCCCGTGGTGCTGGAGGCCAGTGAGCACTGCTGGGCTTCCCTGGTCCCTCAGCACCGTGGGCCCAAGTAGCATCATCATCAACCCAAATACTAAACTATCAGACATGTACAACTGGGACTAGGGTTTCTGGAACTGGCTTCTGAGCCCCATAAACATACTTTGGAGGGTTTCCCATCATCCAATAATAAACATGAATAATATGGGCAAAAGTGATATTGGTTATTCTTGACTTACTTATTTATCCAGAATCTTATATTGATAAAGTTACCGATGCAGGCAGATTCAGTGTCATTAAAATTACCAAGTAAGAGACAGAGGCAATAGCTGTCAACTTATATTGTCACCAGTATATATGCACACACACCTTTATACATTCTTAGCTTGTACTCTTAATGACAGTTTGCTGAGCAGATTGAACTTAATGGTACATGTCCACATACACCTTATTGCCATTCTCCAAGGTGATTTATGCTTCAAATCATTCGAGGTTTAAAATTACCTGAACTTGGGGCTGGAGTGATAGCACAGCTGGTAGGGCGTTTGCCTTGCACGTGGCTAACCAGGGTTCGAATCCCAGCATCCCATATGGTCCCCTGAGCACCGCCAGGAGTAATTCCTGAGTGAAGAGCCAGGAGTAACCCCTCTGCATGGCCAGGTGTGGCCCCCAAAAATAAAGAAATAACAATAAAAAATAAAATTACCTGAACTTAACTATTTGATGAAAACTACAGTTGAGGACTAGTTTTCCAGATTCTTTTTCATTTCTGTGTAGTTTTTCTGAGTTATGAACTTACTGAATACAGTCTTCTATTACACTACTTCTTATTATGTAAGTGACCAAAATTAAAGTTTAGATTTGGGGGAATTAGCAAATCTCCTTGGGAACAAGGTTTTTTTTTATGTTTTATTTATTTGAGTTATTTATTTTCCTCTAATGTTTTGGAAGGTGAGGGGGTTTGGGCGACATCTGGTGGTACTCAGGACTTACTCTTGGATTTGTGTTCAGGTCTCACTCCTGCCAGGACATGAGGGACCGTATGTAAGCCAAGAATAAAACTGAGTCGGCCATGTACAAAACAAATACCTTATCGACTATATTTTCTCTCTGGTCCCAATTTTTCTTCAACTCTATGCAATTTTTTCTATTTAACTTTTAAACCTATAAAAATTTTTGTTTTCTGTGGGGATGGGGTGCCAAAGTAACCATACTCATGGGACCATGCAATATCAGGGCTCAAAATTATGTTCTATGCATGCAGAGCATGAACCATGAGCCTTTCACCATTAACTTATCTCCCTGACTCTTCATAGATTCTTAATGGCAGGTGGTTTGTCATATCCCCTTAACCCTTAAAGCAACCAGTTCACAATGTGCACAAAATAGACAAGGTTCATTTAGTTGAAAAAGATTGCCAATGAGTGCTTCAGAAAACACTTCAAAACAACCACTTCTTTTATTTCCCACATTTCTCAACTGCCATAATGAATTGCCTTGAGCAATAAAAAAAGTCCCCAAACCTTTCCCCTCAAAACTCATTTGAGAAAGTTTACAAAAAGTAGGGTCTCGGTTTACTCTTCTTCCAACAGAAACCAGCTGTATTCAATTAACATTATTCAACTTATGATAATAAACATCTTCATCAGTCTACTTAAGCTATCTCTCTGTTCATAGGAAAAGAAGGAATTTGGCTTTCAAGGAGCATACCTCTATATAACTGTAATCAATCAAGATTCTGCCAAAATACATGACAATGCACAAAATTATGTGGGAAAGGGAGGAAATAATTTGCATAGGCTATTTCTTTAGTAGGGTGTTTATTGCAGAGAAAGAAACAATGCTCCTGTCAGAAAATTCTAAAGTTCAAAATCTTACAACCAGAGTCGTAAAGTTTGGTCTTTACCATTTACAAGCTACTGATTAAATCTAAGACACTATGGGTTAGAAAACATAATTATTTAGAAAGGGAAAAATCAGTGAAGTAATCTCGGCTTCTGTCACTGCATATGATAATTTCAGAGATGTCCAGACGCAATATATTATGTTTCTTGGGATCATTGCCATATATTATGCATCTTAGTATCTTGATACTCTATTTCTTCACTCAGTAAACACATGGATATACGAATATATGCTTTCTAGGTGTATATTTGTCAGCTTTCCTTTGTCAATGTCACTATTAGTCCCAGGAGAGTTAAGACCTACAATAACTAAAGGAGTCAAAGTGTGTAATCTCCATGCGAATAGGGAACACCCCACTGCCTGTGATGGTGGTCTTGCTCCACTCCCCCACCGAGGATGGCCCCTGCCATGGTAGGATGAAGGAGGAAACGAGGCCTCCAGGCTGATCGGTAATCAGTAGCCAGTTTATTCCATTTTCCCCACACACTTGTTCCAGTCTCACGAAGCTCCCCATTCCAGTCTCACACTGCCCCTCAGTCCTGTCTCCTCCTGTCCCCCATGCTAGTCTCTCCATGCTCCCACTCACCAGACTGGTCTCTCTCTCTCTCCTCTCTCCTACTTACCACATTGGGAGTAACCACCACACCCCGTCTGATAGCAAACTCAACATATGAATGCCCCTCTTCCTCTCGAGGGCAAAATACCACTCAAGGGTGTTTCTCCTCTCTTTAGTCCAATACTTAATTAACATCTTAATTAACATCTTATCTTTACTGCTTAATATTACTTATTTTGTATGGACACAGTAGAGATACATTAAGCATGTAGGGTGGCTCTCCTGGGGACATCTTGTATAGATTTCAGACTACAGTGGTCAGGCCAGATCAATCTTTCCTAACCCTAGCAGGGTCTGAATCCAGATGTTACTTTTTTGTATCATAACAGAATTTGTCCATGACCACGCTCTTAGCTTACAGTTAAGTATTGTGGCGCTTTGGCTTGACCCATTCTGATGCCAGGGTAGCTCACAGGTTGCCCTGGGTCCATTCAGTTCCTCGCCGGGACCCTGCTTTTGGGGTGCTAGAAACTAAGGGGGACTAGAGTGATAGTACAGTGAGCAGAGTGTTTGCCTAGTATGCCACCAAACTGGGTTCGATTCCTCCGTCTCTCTCTGCGAGCCCGGCAAGCTGCTGGGAGTATCCCGCCCACACGGCAGAATCTGACAAGCTACCTGTGGCATATTCAATATACTAAAAACAGTAACAAGTCTCACAGTGGAGATGTTACTGGTGCCTGCTTGAGCAAATCCATGAACAAAGGGATGACTGTGCTACAGTTGCTACTAAGGGCAACTGAGGTTGAAGTCCAGAGAACAGATGCCCAGAAATGAATATCATTCAGAGTCAGTTAACTCCCAAGTTACAAAAGCATAGCATTAACTCTGTCTTCTTGTGTCTATACAAAAAGGACATTACTCTGAATTAACTATGTAAAGGATTTAAGAAGAAGAGAAAAGCAATATTTATAAGTTAACAGAATCTGATTAGGAGATAAAGGTGATTTGCTGGTTGGGGAGGCAGAGCACAAAGAAAGAGTTTACAAATAAACACAGAGGGGTGGGAGCACTGTGATGGGAGTAGCACTGTCTCCCATGATGGGAGTAGCCCAATAAACCTAAGCTCCCTGCGGCAAGGCAGAAAAGACAAACCAATGTTATCCTACATCAAAGAATGAAGGTAAAGGATCTACACACCAAAGCTTCCTACAAAGAACAGCGTGCAGAAAGTCACACAGGTAGAGCTCGGTAAAAGTAGATCTTTGACCTGTAAACTTGCTTCTATTCCCACACCGACATTTCAGGGTATAGCCGCAGAGGTCCCAAGTAAGTCCAGGTGTGGCCCTAGTGACTCTGAGCTGCACTGGGATGACCCTGACCTCCACAAACACCAGTTTAATCACCCATCAGGCTCCCCTGGGTCTAGTATCACTGAGAATGCCCCCAGGCTCTCTGAGCATGGATGGGAGTCCTCTTCCCCTATTCTCTAAAATTAAAATGGAGAGAGAAAAATGAGGAATGCTTTGTGGCTAAGGTGCCATTTGCGGAAAGGTGAACAATTATTTAGATATGGACAAAGAGAGTTTTCTGGCCTATAAGAAAATGTCATGAATAATGGGTATGATTGGTTCGGCTAGAGGTGGCCATTGGCTGAGAGTAGATGGATAGTCATGTGACATTAAACAATATATTCGCCTTTGCTCAGTCTTAAAATAAGGAGGATAATACCTACTTCATAAGAGGCTATCAAGATTAAATAAAAGTGGAGTTCATGCCCAATTCAACCAGTTTAATCAATGACTGAACAAATAACAGTACTCCTACATGATTTTTTTAAAAAAATTAAATAAAAGAATTCATGTAAAGGATTTAGAACAGTTCTTGACATAAATGTTCACAAACACAATACTATATGCCTTGAAAAGAAATGGACACATGACAGGTAAATAATCAACCAAATTTATGTTAGATCTGTTGGGTGCACTTGGGGAATAAGACCAAGGGACTAAGAAATAGACCAATTGGTTCCTGATTCCAGATAAATTGCTTCTTAAGATTTTGATTCCTATAACTTTTTCCTTCTCTGTACCCGTCTCATAGAGTTGTGGGGATAGAATCAGGTAATGCATGCAAATAGCTTAGCCTGGAGTCTAGCACCTAGTACTAACTCACAAAAGTGTGCATAGATGTAGATATCTGACCTGGGATTACAACATGCAAGGCAAGTGCTCCAGCCTTTGTGTTATCTCCCCAGCCCACAAAAAGATAGTTTTTATTGTCAAAAGGTATTTATTTATTTGGTTTTTGGGTCACACCCGGTGATGCACAGGGGTTACTCCTGGCTCTTCACTCAGGAATTACTCCTGGCGGTGCTCAGGGGACCATATGGGATGCTGGGATTAGAACCCAGGTTGGCCGCGTGCAAGGCAAACACCCTACCTGCTGTGCTATTGCTCCAGCCCCTCAAAAGGTATTTATGCAAAAGCTTGCATTCCCATAATTTTTTAGCCCTGGATAACTCGCATCCCTTAACATGCCACTAGTATACTTCAAAGAGCACAGATTAAATCAACCTGAAATCACTTTCATCTTTCAAAGCAGCATAAATCTGGGCATTTTTTTAAACTCCAAATCACTCTGTTTCCTTGTAAGTGATGATAATATTTCCCACCCCAAACAGTTGTTATGAAGATTGCTTGAAACCCATTCCAAGCACTTACTTGCGTCTGCTGAGAGAAATCATTCCCGTCTCTGGACTCAGCCTGGAGTTGTCTGGCCTCAAAAACATTCTTGGTGAGAATCCAGACTTATGATTACACTCTGTTTGGATCATGAGCTATGGTTCCCAGAGAAAGATGTAGGGCCAAACTCATCCAACCCCTTCACTTGCCAGAACTCTTGCAATCTGATCCCCACTAGTTCAACTCACTGAAATCAGCCACACATAGCCAAGAGTTGGAAACTCATTGTGCAAGATTTTCAACAAGGAATATAAGGAATACAAAGAAAACAAGGAAAGAGGGAAGGGCCAACTGGCATGATGATTGGGGGTTAAAAGAATAAGGTCAACTTCTGGAAATATATCCAGGAGAAACAAAAAAGTATAGTCGAAATCACATCTGCAATTGTTCATCGTGGCACTGTTTACAATAGCCAGAATCTGGAAAAAACTCGAGTGCCCGAGAGCAGATGACTGGTTAAAGAAACTTTGGTACATCTATACAATGGAATACTATGCAGCTATTAGAAAAGATGAAGTCATGAACTTTGCATATAAGTGAATCAACATGGAAAGTATCATGCTAAGTGAAATGAGTTAGAAAGAAAAGGACAGACATAGAAAGATTGCACTCATCTGTGGAATATAAAATAACAGAGTAGGAGACTAATCCCCAAGAATAGTAGTATATAATACCAGGAGGTTGGCTCCATAGCTTGGAAGCTGGCCTCAAATGCTGGGGGAAAGTCATCCCAGATAGAGAAGGGAACACCAAGTAAAATGTGATTGGAGATCCCGTGCGGGAAGGGAGATGTGTGCTGAAAGTAGACTAGAGACTGAACAGGATGACCACTCAATACCCCTATTGTAGACCACAACACCCAAAAGGAGAGAGAGAGAGAGAGAAAGAATTAGAATGCCTTGCTACAGAGGCGGAGTGAGGTAGGGGGGATGGGATTGGGGGTGGGAGGGATACTGGGTTTGTTGGTGGTGGAGAATGGACACTGGTAGAGGGATGGGCTCTCGAACATTGCATGAGGGAAAAACAAGCACGAAAATGTGTGAATCTGTAACTGTGCCCTCACTGTGACTCACTAAAAAATAAATTAATTTTTAAAAAAGAATAAGGTCAGCCTATAAAGAATCTTGGGCAAGATATAACACATTAGAGAAGTGACTCTTATTTCCACACCAGATACACAGAATTAAACTTTCTGAGTGAATAAGCAGTGTTCATATTTTGGAGATGTGATGGTTTAATAGCTAAGAAAGCTGCGTGGATGCAGGGAGAAAGGGACTCTCTTTCATTGTTGGTGAGAATGCCAGCTGCTCCAGCCCTTGTGGAAAACAATATGGGCATTCCTCAAAAAGCTAGACATAAAGCTTTCATACAGTCCAGCAATACCACTTCTGGGAATATACCCCCAGGGACCCAAAAACACGAAGAAGGAGAAAAAGGAGGAGGAGGAGGAGAAGGCAGAGTAGGAGGAGGAGCCAGAGGAGGAGGAGGAGGAGGAGGAGGAAGAAGAGGAGGAGGAGAGTAAGAGGAAGAGGAAGAAGAGGAGGAGGAAGAAGGCAAGAAGAGGGAAGAAGAGGAGGGGGAGGAGGAGGAGAAGGAAGAGAAGAAGGAGAAGATGAAGGAGGAGGAGGAGAAGGAGGACGAAGAGAAGGAAAGGAAAAAGGAGAAGAAAAAGGAGAAGAAAAAGGAGAAGCAGCAGCAGCAGCAGGAGAAGCAGCAGGCTGGCGTGGGATCAGGGTAAATGGCTCAAAAAGCTGAAAGGGGCTTTGATCCATGGCACCATCTTGTCTCTAGAAGCGGCTAAAATTACTCTTTCCTTTTAAATTCCTTTTCACTGTCCCTTCCCCAGTAGTCGCTGCTAGCGTAATGAGCTCGTGGAGAATTGAGTTACATATTCTTGCGGCTCTGGGTGTGTGTCGAGTGGGTGTGACAGTGATGAGTCGGCCTGGTGACAAGCATGGTGCTGCTGGGATTACACTTGTGGATGCACCAAAGGCAGGCCGGCCACCACCGAACTTTTCCCAGGGGGTTCAACTTTCAGCTGAGTCTGCACAGCTGGAAGAAAAGCCCCGGGACTGCAGGAGGTGCAGATGGCTGGCAAGTGAGAGGGCGCTACCTGGACGAGGAATGGCCTGCTTCCTGAAACTCACTCACGGCAGGTGGAACCTAAGAGAACTTTCCTGGAGAAGGCTTTCCTATAAGATTCTATTTTGTTTACCTTATTACCCTTCCAGATCTCTGATATGTGGCACTTGCCTGCTTCTTGAGGAAGTGGCACTGTAGCACTGTCACTGACGTTCCGTTGTTCATCAATTGGCTTGAGCGGGAGCCATTAATGTCTCCCTTGTGAGACTTGTTGTTACTGTTTTTGGCATATCGAATATTATTATTATTATTTTTACTTTTTGGGTCACACCCACCCAGTGATGCACAGGGGTTACTCCTGGCTCATGCACTCAGGAATTACCCCTGGCCATGCACAGGGGACCATATATGGGATGCTGGGAATCAAACCCGGATCAGCCACATGCAAGGCAAATGCCCTACCCACTGTGCTAACACTCCAGCCCCACAAATAGTATTTTTTTTTTTTTTTGCTTTTTGGGTCACACCTGGAGATGCACAGGGGTTATTCCTGGCTCATGAACTCAGGAATTACTCCTGGCAGTGCTCAGGGGACCATATGGGATGCTGGGAATCGAACCCGGGTCGGCCACATTGCAAGGCAAATGCCCTACCCGCTGTGCTATCGCTCCAGCCCCACGAATAGTATTCTTAATACATTTTTCATCAAGTAACTTTCTTCTCAATGTGAGGCTTGGCTATTGCTCAGAGATCGTTCGTCTAGAATTTCCCTCCCGCTGCTCTGGGCTCCTCTCCCTTTCCTTCTTACTCAGCGTGGTCACTACTGTATAGATAATGCCTTTGGAAATTAACAAGGTTGTTTTCACCCATCAGTTTTATGACTGCATTTTTGCTCATCGCCTGGAGAGAGCCCTTCCGTCCTCCCCCTCCCACCTGTGGAGCACTTGGCGTAGTATGGAGAATTGGTCGTGCCTCAGATAGTCTGGAGATTTCTGAGTCTACAAGACAAAAGTCTTGACTCCTAACATCTGAACATCACTGTCACTGTCACTGTCATCCCATTGCTCACGGATTTGTTCTAGAGGGCACCGGTAATGTCTCTCATTGTGAGACTTATTGTTACTATTTTTGGCATATTGAATACGCCACAGGTAGTTTGCCAGGCTCTGCCATGGGGGCGAGATACTCTCGGTAGCTTGCCGGGCTCTCTGAGAGGGGGTGAGGAATCGAACACGGGTTGGCCATGTGCAAGGCGAACGTCCTACCCGCTGTGCTATCGCTCCAGCCCATCTTAACATCAAAGAGACAAATCTGACACGTATGAAACAGTTGGCAGATAGAGGCAGGGCAGTTATGAAAATAAGGAGCATGGTACAATAAACACAGGCTGTGGGCCCACCAGATGAGTGAGAATAGACTTTCGTTGTTTTCTGGGAAGCTCAGTTGGAAAAGACAGATGGTGGTGAAGAAATATTTCTGCTGGCCAGGAGCACCACAGCTGGAGGCAATATCCTTCCTGACCTGCTGCCGCTCTTTTCTGTCCTACAATGTGCTTTTCTCTACAGGGGATTGATTAGTAACACTCAGTTTTGTACACAGTTGGCAACATGCTGAATATTTCATTACATTTCTCTATTATGCAGAAAGCTGTAGTTCTGTGTATTTCTTCACTGCATTGACTTATATACCTTTGGGAGTCCATTCGCATAGGTCCATTTTTCTCTTTCACTTTAGTAACAACAGTTACTAATGAGCAAGGAATAATCATACTTGAAGTTTAAGTTCTATTAATAATAAGAAGTTTCTTTGGTAAGCTATACAATGAATCAATTTCCAAGGAACATTCCACTACAATATTCATTACAAAATGGTGTTTATAGTATATATTACTGTGGCTTTAATTTAATACGTTCTATTGCCATTATCTCAGCTCATGATTTGGGGAAAAAAAATAGGCCTAAAATTCTTTTGTTTTTTCCATATTGGTTTATTGTAGTGTAGTAATGTTGCATTATGAGATTATGTAAATCACTGTCATCACTGTCATCCCATTGCTCATTGATTTGCTCGAGTGGGCACCAGTAATGTCTCCATTGTGAGACTTGTTACTGTTTCTGGCATATCGAATACACTACGGGTACCTTGCCAGGCTTTGTCGTGCAGGCAAGATACTGTCGGTAGCTTGCTGGGCTCTCCGAGGGAGACGGAGGAATCGACCCCAGGTCAGCCGTGTGCAAGGCAAACATCCTACCTGCTGTGCTTTCACTACAGCCCAAGATTATGTAAATACATTATTGAAAAACCAACATGTTTCTATGCTACATTAACTTCACCACTCAAAGCTTAAATCTAACCTTCAGACAAATTCTTTTTTGAGTTATGCTCAGGGCTTACTCCAGGCTCCTTGTCCAGGGATCAGCCCTTGTTGCATCTCAGGGGACCATACGAGTACCATGGATTGAACCCTGCTCAGCCGCATGCAAGGAAAGCACCTATGGGTTATCCTGTCCCGCTCGCCCCCAAACCAAATTTTTTTGGGATAGACTACCTACACCCAACAGAGTTCGGGGTAGCCTCTGTTTGAGGGCATATGGGGGTTACTTCTAGTGGTGCTTAGGACACAAGTGGTGCTGCGGATAGAACCCAGATCTCCCAAAAGCAAAGGATGCATTTCATCCATTATTTTCTCTTCTCAGTCCATATAACTGGATCTTTAAGTCTTCTAAACTCTTAGAATTCTGTCCTTGAGTGTCAATCCTTCCTCATCACTCGATTCTGCGCCCTGAACACTTGCTCCCCATTAGGAACCTTTGCTAAGAAATCTCAAAAATGTTTAGAAATAAGGATTTAAAAATCTTTTGAAAAGACTGAATATTGCGTTTTCTGGCTGGAGAACTGTGCTATGACATAGAGCGCTTGCCATGCAAGCACATGGTTATGAGTCGAAATACCTGGAGTTCTAACTATGCCAAGCTCAGTCCTGGAATCCTGGAATCCCTGCTAGCCTGGAGCTACAAGTGATTTCTTTCTTTTTCTTTCTTTCTTGTTTTTTTTTTTTTTGCTTTTTGGGTCACACCTGGCAATTCTCAGGGGTTACTCCTGGCTCTGCACTCAGGAATTACTCCTGTCAGTGCTCAGGGGAACCATATGGGATGCTGGGAATCGAACCTGGGTTGGTGGCGTCCAAGGCAAATGCCCTGCCCACTGTGCTATCACACCAGCCCCTGCAAGTGATTTCTGACTGTACCGCAATTGGACAAGAGTAACACAAGAAAAGAGACGGAGCCCCTGGCAAGCACCGCGACTAAAATTATGTGCCTGCACTGTACCCTGGAAGTGCAATCCCTGCTGAGCACTGTGTGTGAGGACTGCAGCAACTAAGAGTGAACATCACAACTGTTGTTGAAGTATGTCCTTGAGCAACCAAGTGTGTGAACACCACAACTAAGGGATGACTAAGAGTCAGTGTTGTAAGTAACTATGTAAGCAACGTAAATAAATGCTCAATTCCCAGCAAGGACCACAGCTGAAAATTGTGCAACACCACAGTCAGGCAGAATGCAAGCCCCAATCATCCCAACAACAACATCAACAACAGGAGTGGGGAGAAAAACAACAATAATAAAATTTTAAAATATGTATTGCTTTTTTCATGGTCCAAAAAAATCTGTCAATATGTGGTTAATGGATTGAATCTGTATTTTTCCTTTTGAGGAAAACTGGGAACAGTGGTGGTGGGAAATGTGCATTGGTGAAGGGACAGGTGTTGGAACATTGTATGGCTAAAACTCAATCATGAACAACTTTGTAACTGTGTATCACATGGTGATTAAATTGTTTTAATTTTAAAAAGAAAGAAAATAGTCCTTTTATTCATAAGAAAAGATAGGAAAACTATAGGTCTAGCTTGAACCAGGGGTAATACCTACATTTGAATACTGTGAGTCAGAGAAAATATTGATGACTAGAGGGAAAATTAGAGGAAATCTACTCTCCGGTGGAAATATAGATAGAATTTTCTATCTAAAACCACTGGAGAACCCAAAGCCTGAGTTTAAGGAGTACAATGGTTTCCTTAGTAAAAGCATAACACAAACAGTATTTTAACTTGATATACTAATGTGAGCTAAGTAAATGCCTGGCCTCCACTTGGAAATTAACATGCTCTGTAAATTATTGGAATTTTGGAGTTTTTCAGGGATAAAAATTTCTACAGAATTAAGGAATCAACTTATAGAATTGGATCAGGAGAATAGTTCAAAGAACTGAGTATGGTCTCAGTCAATAAATTGACTGTTTAATGGAGTGTTTTATTTTTTAATTTACTATAATTTTTGGTTTTGGGGTGACAACCGTCAGTTCTCAGGGCTTACTCCTGGCAGCTCTGTGCTCAGAAATTACCCTTGGCTTGGTTCAGGGGACCAAGGGATCCAAACCAGCTTGGCAATATGCAAGAAAAGCACCCTACCCACTGTACTATCTCTCCAGAACTTCGTAACATGTTTTAATTTTTTAGTGCTATTTAAGGGACAGACCCTTAAACAGAAGGGGCTACTCCAATCAGTGCTCAGAGGTTGCTCACAGTAGTACTAAGAGGACCATATGGTGCATAGGGATAGAGCATTGGGAAATTCCTCTGGGTGCTGGAACATTGTATGACTGAAACCCAATCATGAGAAGTTTTGCAATGCTCTATCTCATGGTGATTCAATAAAAAAAAATAAAATTATGAAAAAGAATATATGAAATTCTAAAGAATATATGAAAATATAATAAAATTATGAAAAAGAACTGACCATACTCAGTTCTTTGAACTATTCTCCTGATCCAATTCTAAATAATATTTTATTCAAAAATAAATGGAGCCTGGAGCTGTAAAATAAAATCATGCCAAAGGAATGGCAGGGTAAAGAACATAAAAATGAGTGATCTGACAGTACTCCAATGACATCAACAAAAATAATGGATAAAATCTGAATTGAACACTGTGTGGAACCCATCTTCCATTTCAGGAGGATTTGCCCCAGAGAGCATGATATGGCTGATTTAGGAGCATAACTCCACTGAGAGGGAAAAGGTGAAGCAGGCTTGCAAGCAAAAATTCTATCAATATTTAATGAAATTAAGAAATCAGTAAAAGAGAAATCAATATTTTCAAGAAAGTTCAAAAAAAGTATTAAAAAATTCAAAGATAAATGAGTCAGTTAAGAATATTGCAGCTCGGGGCTGGAGCAATAGCACAACGGCTAGGGCGTTTAACTTGCATACTGCCGGCCCGGGTTCGATTCCCAACATCCCCTATGGTCCCCCGAGTACTACCAGGAGTAATTCCTGAGTGCAGAGCCAGGAGTAACCCTTGTGCATCGCTGGGTGTGACCCAAAAAGAAAAAAAAATAATATCATAGCTGATTTAAATAACTCAATAACCGGTTTTAGTACCAGAACAGAAGAAGCCAAAACTCAAATCAGTGACCTTGAGGACAAGAAAGAGAATCACATCCACAAATGCCTTGAGTTGAGTAATTCTGATTTACCCATTAACTGCCTGATAGGTAAGGAGGCTTACTATGGTCATGGCAATAATACTGTTCCTACCAAAATAGGTTCTTCATTTGAAGTTCCCAGGAGGCTTGTGTATTGTATAGAGGTCATATGAGTATGAGTAAGAAATGTAGCTTAAAATAATTTTTGAGATCCAAGAAACTCTATCAATGTCTGTCTATAAAATGTTTTCTCACTGTAGACTGCATTCTACAATGAAAATGATATATGTTTATAGTCTCCAGTTTTCCCGGTTTATGCAATAATTGTAAAAATAATCTTATGCTCAAAGGATGCAAACTGATAACTGCACTCAGTGTTAAAATAATTTCATTTAAAAATTAATAAATAAATAATAATAAAATAATTTCATTTAAAATTTAAATTACTACAAAGAATAACCAATCATATGTTCTCTTTTTAATTGTTTTTTATTTTATAAGGAAGTTCACAATATTTGATTACATTTAATATTCAAACACCAATCCCACCACCATTACATCTTCCCACCAACAAATTTGGGATATTTCCATCCCAAGCCCAATCTCTGTCCCAAAGCACAACCGAAATAATATATTGTGTATTGTGTGTTATCAATCATATCTTCTTCACTTAGAATACACATTTAAAGTTAGACACCAGAGTTTTATAGTAATAATCAAGGTTATTCATTAATTTTTTTAGTCTAATGAGTCAAAACCAATTTTGTACTGTTATGAAATTCAACCATAGCATCTCTGATGCTAATTCAGCATTTTCATCACTTTCTACTATTTCCAGGAGGTCAACATATCCATTACCAAATAATTCATTCTTTTCAATCTGGTTTTGTTCAAGGCCTGTGTCAAATTAATCAAATCAGTGTGTGGAAATTTTAACCAAACATTAGACAATAGAAACAACAAGAGACCACATAATAATCTGGGAAGTAGTAAGTGGCATAAAACATGGAATGACGAGAAACTTTAGAAGTGTGAGTAGTGCAATAGGATGCAAAGCAAGTACTCACTTAAAATTCTTTTCTGTATTAGGATATCAAAGAAAGGAAATTCCAAAGGATGGTTAAAGTCATTATAATAAATCTGGACAAATTCTATTGTCTCTCAGGGAACAATTAGGATTAAGTTGCTTTTCACAATGTGTTTTTCCTACTTTTTCAAAAACATGGTTTTGACTGGAGCAGTAACACAGCAGGTAGGGCATTTGCCTTGCACTTGGCCGATCCGGATTTGATTCCTCCATCTCTCTCGGAGAGCCCGGCAAGCTACCGAGAGTATCCTGCCTGCACGGCAGAGCCTGGAAAGCTACCTCTGGTTGTATTCGATATGGCAAAACAGTAACAACAAGTCTCACAAGGGAGATGTTACTGGTGCCCTCTCGAGCAAATCAAAGAACAATGGGATGACAGTGCTACAGTGCATGGTTTTGACATAGCTTTAAAACTTTCATATATAACTGGTTTGTGGCATGGAATATTTAAGCTTCTGAGTTAAGCATCTGGCTAATATATTGCTCAGAAATATTTTTATATGTATCAACAGGGATCAGCAGTAATTTAAAAATAAATATATATACAGTTTCCTTTAGAATGTTACTCTTCAGCAATTACAAAATAGCTAAAAGCTATAATCAATAGTGCCTTGAAATAAAACTCATTTTTTCAAAGATCAATTTTAATTGCTATTTGCAAGAACTGTTAATGTTGATAACATTTTTTTTCAGAATTGCCTTAGGATTCTTTTTTTTTTTTTTGGTTTTTGGGTCACACCCAGCGATGCACAGGGGTTACGCCTGGTTCTTCACTCAGGAATTACCCCTGGCGGTGCTCAGGGGACCATATAGGATGCTGGGATTAGAACCCGGGTCGGCCGCGTGCAAGGCAAACGCCCTACCCGCTGTGCTATCGCTCCAGCCCCTGCCTTAGGATTCTTACAGAACTTTGAAATAAATACTATTCAAATATTGAGTCTTGTACTTAATAGAAACATTAAGAACAAGGAGAATGAATGATAAAATATTCGATATAAGTTTCATTTTATATCTCTACACAATATATAACCCTCCTGGGAACTTCAAATAAAGAAGCTATTTTGGCTAAAATAGTATTATTATTTACCAGGGCATCAATTGCATCTTATAAATCCAATGTTCAAGGACAATAGAGTTTAGGCAGTTCTGCAGAGGACTATTCCTTATAGGAAATGACTAAAGGCAAGCTGATGCCTGGCACAGGTGGAAATACATAGGGACAACACTGTCATTTCACAGCCGTCTAAAATACATGTACAGTTATTCATAAATAAGCAGGAAAAAGTAAGATACTGAGAATAAAACAATGGTAACTGTTAATTACCTACCTGTAGGGAAGGTTTCTGTATCTATTCTGTGAAGAGACGATGTAGGATCTTAGGAAGAGACTTTTTGTTTTGTGGCAGTTGTAACCAACTGTACTTGGGGTTTCTGGGTTAATCACTTCACAGTGCTTGGGTCTCGGGGGTTGCTCAGGAACCATGTAGTGTTGAACACTGAGTCCAGGGATCCTGCATAAAGTCATGCACACTAGTCATCTGAACCATCAGCCCAGTTCTGAAAAGACTCTTTTTATGGATGATTTTGGTCAGAAACTAAAGGAATCAAGTGGAGATTCTTTTTCTGTAGTTGTTTTGGGGGTTTGTTTTGTTTTGCTTTGTTTCTGTTGGGGGCCACACCCATCAGTGCTCAGGGATTAGTCCTACTCTGCGCTCAGGGACTCCTGGAAGGGCTCCGGTGACCATATGGAGTGCTGAGGATTAAACCCAGGTCTGCCGAGTGTAAGGCAGGTGACTTACCTCGTGTGCTTTCATTTCAACACCTTAAGATGAGTTTTTAAGAGCTAAATATAGCGTCTGACATTCTGGGATTTTTAAAATATGGTTTCTATTTTAGACTTCAGATAAGCAGATTGTCTCTCTGAAGACTTCTAGAGACTGACATGCATGGATTCTTTTCAAAGACAGAATTCATTAGCCATAGAGGAAGTCTGATAGTGAAATCTGGTACTACAAGGACAATAGAACTTCCCCCAAAGAATGAATCCACATGAGAATAAAAACAAACAAACAAACAAACAAAAAACCCAATTGCTGGTGGCTACAAAACCTTCAACCCTCTGCATGCTGAGCTGTGAATATTTCTACCTATTGGAAACACTTGGATCTGTGAATCAAATAGTGTGGGTATTGTTTGAAATAATTTTGATCACTTATTCATATTGGTTTAATTCTCAACTAAAATATTATATCAGCGACACAACTAATAGTCAAATTTATTTTTAAAAAATTAGTCCACCGCCCGCCCTGCGCACCCCGTCTCCCGAACCGGCTTGTAACTGCGCACGTCCTTCAGGTACGAGGACCATCCCTTGGCCACACCCTCCCGTCCCCCCCATCAACAGGAAGACACTGGGGGCGTGGCCTGTGTCTTAGTGGGCGTGGTCTCAAAGTGGGCGTGGCCTACTTTCGGAGCGGTGGCCGCTAATGCGGCCGCAGTTATTCTTTCCTACCTCAGCTCAATCGGTACCGTGTATTCCTTTGAAAATTCACTTTTGCGATCTCAAACACTTACGCAAAATAGCCATTAGCTTAGGCTGACACTATAAAAGCTATCAGTGAATAAGGGAAGTTTAGCACAATCGGAGCCCCTTCTTTCCACAAAAAGGAAGAGGAATAAATAACTACAAGGTTCCAACTCTATACTTCCGTGACAATATGAAGAAGCAGCGAAAATCCCCTCCGCGAAGAGAGGGGGAAGAAAAGATACCAGAAACCTCAACAGGGGCTTCTCACATCTACGACCTCTCAGATAAACAATTCAGAGAGGAAATCTGGAGGAGAGTTGACCTACTCCAAGCAAATATGGAACAGACATCCAATAAATTAAGGGAGGAGATGAATGAAGCGCTGGAACGGTCTACCAAGAAAATACAGGAAGAAATGAGAGCAGAAATGAGAGCAGAAATTTCAAACCTTCGAACAGAAGTCTCACAAATAAAGGAATCGGTAGATGAAATAAAAATCTCACTAGATGCCCTCAACAGTAGGATGACTACAGCTGAAGACAGAATCAGTGATCTGGAAGATGAGCTGCAGAAAGCTTATAGACAACAAGAAATCATGGCCAAAGACCTCAAAATGGCTATAGAGCGATTCAGAGCCCTGGGGGATGACTTCAAGAGGAACAACATAAGAATCATTGGAGTACCAGAACCGCAGGGAAGCAACCCCAATGAAAAAAACACAGTCAAAGGTATCATTGCTAAGAAATTCCCAGAGCTGGAGAAGGCAGGCATCCAGATACAAGGAGTCCGAAGAGTACCAGCAAAAAGAGACCCGAATAAAAAGACTCCAAGGCATATCATAGTCAGAATGACGGATACCATGGATAGAGACACAATTCTGCAAGCAGCAAGGTCAAGGAAGGAAATCACATACAAAGGAGCACTCCTCAGATTTACGGCCGATCTGTCAGAAGAAACCCTCCGAGCCCGAAGACAATGGTGGGACATAGTGAAAAAACTCAACGAAATGAATGCCTCACCAAGAATACTTTATCCGGCTAAACTCTCACTCAAACTCGAAGGAACCATACACTATTTCTCAGATACACAACAGCTCAGGAACTTCATAGACTCAAAACCAATCTTGAAAGAAGGTCTAAAGGGGCTACTGTAAGACAAGGAGGAGCCCCATAAGAATAACAAATCCCACAGAAAGATGACACAAAACCACATCACAATAATCTCTCTCAATGTCAATGGCCTAAATGCACCTATCAAGAGACACAGAGTGGCTAAATGGATCCGGAAATTAAACCCAACATTCTGTTGCCTGCAAGAAACACACCTGAACAAACAGAGTAAACATAGACTCAAAGTCAAAGGATGGAAAACAATCCTCCAAGCAAACAACCCCCTTAAAAAAGCTGGAGTGGCCATCCTGGTATCCGACAACATAGATTTCAGGATGAAAAAGATCAAAAGGGACAGCAAAGGTCATTTTATGTTTATCAAGGGATATGTACAACAGGAAGAAATCACACTCTTAAACGTATATGCTCTTAACGAACGACCGGCTAAATATTTAAAACAACTCCTAACAGACTTCAAAGAGGACATCACTAACAGCACAATTGTAGTCGGAGACTTCAATACGGCCTTATCGCCTCTAGATAGATCGACAAGAACAAAACTCAACAAGGAAACACTGACTCTGAAAGAAGAAATTGAAGAGAGAGGCCTAATAGACCTATACAGGGCCTTACACCACAAAAAGAAAGAATACACATTCTTTTCAGTGCACATGGAACATTTTCTAAAATAGACCATGTACTGGGCCCCAGAACATACCTCAATAGAATCGGAAAAATAGAAATTGTATCAACCATCTTTTCAGACCACGATGCGCTGAAGATAGAAGCTAACCACTCACAAACACGGAAACTCAAATCAAACACCTGGAAATTAAACAATTCAATGTTGAACAATGAGTGGGTCAGGAAGGAAGTCAAGGAAGAAATCAAAAGATACTTAGAAACAAATGAGAATGAAGACACGAGCTACCAAAACCTATGGGACGCAGCTAAAGCCGTGTTAAGGGGAAAATTTATAGCTCTCCAAGCATTCCTCAGGAAGGAAGAAAGGACCCACATAGATAGCTTGACTTCACGACTCAAGACCTTAGAAAAGGACCAGAAAAAGGACTCCAAACCAGACCGAAGGAAAGAAATAATAAAAATTAGAGCAGAAATTAATGACATCGAAACCAAAAAAACAATCCGAAAGATCAATGAAACAAAGAGTTGGTTCTTTGAGAAAATAAATAAGATTGATAAACCGCTAGCAAGACTCACAAAGAAAGAAAGAGAGAAAACTCTAATAAATCGAATCAGAAATGAAAAGGGGGACATCATAACAGAAACCAGTGAGATTCAAAAGATCATTAGAGACTACTTTGAAGGTCTTTACGCCACAAAAAAGGAGAACCTAAAAGAAATGGATGGATTCCTTGATTCCTACAATCTCCCAACACTGAAGAAAGAAGACCTGGAATACCTGAATAGACCCATCAATGTTAAGGAAATTGAAACTGTAATCAAAAACCTCCCCAAAAACAAAAGCCCAGGCCCAGATGGTTTCACTGGCGAATTCTTCCAAACATTTAAAGAAGACCTATTGCCTGTTTTCCTCAAACTTTTTCAGGAAATTGAAAAAACAGGAACTCTCCCAAACAGTTTCTATGAAGCACATATCTCCCTAATACCAAAAGCAAACAAAGACACCACTAAGAAAGAAAATTACAGACCAATTTCCCTGATGAACACCGATGCGAAGATCCTCAACAAAATAGGATCCAACAACTCATCAAAAAGATCATACATCACGACCAAGTGGGATTCATCCCAGGGATGCAAGGATGGTTTAACATTCGGAAATCAATCAACATAATCCAGCATATCAACAAAAGTAAAGACAAAAACCATATGATCATATCAATAGATGCAGAGAAAGCATTTGACAAGATCCAACATCCTTTCATGATGAAAACCCTCGCCAAAATGGGATTTGGAGGAACTTTCCTCAAGATAGTCGAAGCCATCTATCACAAGCCTACGGCAAGCATTATCCTCAACGGGGAAAAACTAAGGGCCTTTCCTCTGAGATCGGGCACAAGACAAGGATGCCCACTCTGACCACTCCTCTTCAATATAGTACTGGAAGTACTTGCGATAGCTATTAGACAAGAAAAAGAGATTAAGGGCATCCAGATAGGAAAGGAAGAAATCAAACTCTCACTATTTGCAGACGACATGATACTATATCTAGAGAAGCCTAAAACCTCTACTAAGAAACTCTTAGAAACAATAGACTTATACAGTAAAGTTGCAGGCTACAAAATCAATACCCAAAAATCCATGGCCTTCATATATGCAAACAATGAGGCAGAGGAAAGGGACATGAAAAAAGCAATCCCATTCACAATCGTGCCCCAGAAAATCAAGTACCTCGGAATCAGCTTAACCAAGGAAGTAAAAGACCTTCACAATGAAAACTACAAAACGCTACTCCATGAAATCAAAGAGGACATGAGGAAATGGACACATATACCCTGCTCGTGGATAGGGAGAATCAATGTTGTCAAAATGGCAATACTCCCTAAAGCATTATACAGATTCAATGCGATCCCTATAAGTATACCCATGACATTCTTCAAAGAAATGGATCAAGCAATCCTAAAATTCATATGGAATAACAAACGTCCAAGGATAGCTAAAACAATTCTTGGGAAAAAGATGATGGGAGGCATCACCCTCCCCAACCTCAAACTTTACTACAAAGCAGTAACAATTAAAACAGCATGATACTGGAACAAAGGCAGAGCCGTAGACCAATGGAACAGGGTGGAATATCCCTACACACAACCCCAAATGTATGATCATCTAATCTTTGATAAGGGAGCAAGAGATGTGAAGTGGAGCAAGGAAAGCCTCTTTAACAAATGGTGCTGGCAAAACTGGACAACCACATGCAAAAAAATGGGTTTAGACCTTGACCTGACACCATGCACAAAAGTCAGATCAAAATGGATTAAAGACCTCAACATTAGACCACAAACCATAAGGTACATTGAAGACAAGGTCGGCAAAACCCTCCACGATATTGAAGATAAAGGTATCTTCAAAGGTGACACGGAACTAAGCAATCTAGTAAAAACAGAGATTAACAAATGGGACTACATTAAACTAAAAAGCTTCTGCACCGCAAGAGATACAGTGACCAGAATACAAAGACTATCCACAGAATGGGAAAGGATATTTACACAATACCCATCAGATAAGGGGTTGATATCAATGGTATATAAAGCACTGGTTGAACTCTACAAGAAAAAAACATCCAACCCCATCAAAAAATGGGGCGAAGAAATGAACAGAAACTTTACCAAGGAAGAAATACGAATGGCCAAAAGGCACATGAAAAAGTGCTCTGCATCACTAATCATCAGAGAGATGCAGATCAAAACAACCATGAGATACCACCTCACACCACAGAGACTAGCACACATCCAAAAGAACAAAAGCAACCGCTGTTGGAGAGGATGTGGGGAGAAAGGGACCCTTCTTCACTGCTAGTGGGAATGCCGACTGGTTCAGCCCTTCTGGAAAACAATTTGGACGATTCTCAAAAAATTAGATATTGAATTCCCATTTGACCCAGCAATACCACTGCTGGGAATATATCCCAGAGAGGCAAAAAAGTACAATCGAAACAACATCTGCACATGTATGTTCATCGCAGCACTGTTTACAATAGCCAGAATCTGGAAAAAACCCGAATGCCCCAAAACGGATGACTGGTTGAGGAAACTTTGGTACATCTATACAATGGAATACTATGCAGCTGTTAGAAAAAAGGAAGTCAAGAATTTTGTAGTTAAGTGGATGGGCATGAAAAGTTTCATGCTGAGTGAAATGAGTCAGAAAGAGAGAGACAGACATAGAAAGATTGCACTCATCTATGGTATATAGAATATCAGAGTGGGAGACTAATACCCAAGAACTGTAGAAATAAGTACCAGGAGGTTGACCCCATGGCTTCAAGGCTGGCCTCACGTTCCGGGGAAAGGTCAACTCAGAGAAGCGATCACCAACTACATTGTAGTCGAAGGCCATGTGGGGGAAGGGAGTTGCGGGCTGAATGAGGGCTAGAGACTGAGCACAGCGGCCACTCAACACCTTTATTGCAAACCACAACAGCTAATTAGAGAGAGAGAACAGAAGGGAATGCCCTGCCACAGTGGCAGGGTGGGGTGGGGGGGAGATGGGATTGGGGAGGGTGGGAGGGACGCTGGGTTTACGGGTGGTGGAGAATGGGCACTGGTGAAGGGATGGGTTCCCGAACTTTGTATGAGGGAAGTATAAGCACAAAAGTGTATAAATCTGTAACTGTACCCTCACGGTGATTCTCTAATTAAAAACAAATAAATTATAAAAAAAATAAAAAAATAAAAATAAAAAATAAAAAAATATATAAAATTAGTCCAGGGGCTGGAGTGATAGCACAGCGGGTAGGGCGTTTGCCTTGCACGCGGCCGACCCGGGTTCGAATCCCAGCATCCCATATGGTCCCCTGAGCATGGCCAGGGGTGATTCCTGAGTGCAGAGCCAGAGTAACCCCTGTGCATCGCCAGGTGTGACCCAAAAAGCAAAAAAAAAAAAAATTAGTCTAGCTATATCACATTAAAAAGGTTTAGCATGGCAAGAGAAACAGGCTCAAATGAAAAGATCTACCGCTAAATGGGGGATAGTATTTACACATACCATAAAGCCCTCACAAAGTTCAACAAACCCCATCAAAAAATAGGGAGAAGAACAAATAGACACATCCCCAAATAAAACATATGGGTGGCTAGCCAGCATATAAAAAGTACTTATCATCATTAGCTATCATAGAAATGCAAATCAAAGGGATCATAAGATTATTATCCCACATCAGCGAGAAAGGCATCAATCAAATGACTGAAAACAATCTGTGTGCTGGGGATATGGTTCAAAAAGAAAGAAAATCTTATTTACTGTTACTGTTAGTGGTAATATCATCTAGTTCAGTCTCTATAGAAAACAATATGGAGAATCCTCAAAAAAGAAAAGTAAGAATGATATATAAAGAAACAAAAAAAAGGGGGAATATACAATGTTGAATGATGACAAACCTTTGATTTTGGATTACAAAATTGAGATTACCAAGCGGTGCTGGCTGGTAGAGTCATTTAAGGACAACGGCGGAAGGTCTTGGCACTTAAGTGGTTATGAAGTTCAGTAAACATACTTAAAAACCATATACATTAATACTATTTTAGCCATGTTATCTAAGCTATAATAATATAAGAAAATTCATTCATAGTCATAATATGTGGCCTGGAGCTTGGCAACAGTTCACTAGATGAAGGACAACCATGAGAGCAAGCTGGGTTCTGAAAAGAATTCAGCACAATGATCATATCCACACAGTGACCTCAATGAGGTTTTGCAAGAGTTCAAGATGCCACTCTGTCTAACGTTCATTGATTTTAAGAAGGCCTTTGATTCTGTTGAGACTGAAGCGATCCTCGAAGCCCTAGACAAACAGGGTGTTCAAACGCAATACATCAGGATCCTGTGCGAGCTGTATTACGGATTCACCACCAGGATCTCACCATTCTACAAAGAAATGATCGTCGACATAAAGAGAGGGTTTTGGCAGGGTGACACCATTTCACGGAAACTCTTCAGTGCCACCCTCAAGAACATCATGTGATGACTAGAAAGGGAAGGAATGGGAGTGAAGATAAACGGTTGGCAACTACACCACCTCTGCTTTGCTGATGACATCGTTCTCAATAACACCAAATATCAGCCAAGTGGCACAAATGCTGGCCAACTTTGACCGTGGGTGTGGAAAGTTTGGACTGCAGCTGAATCTCACAAAGACAATGTTCATGAGAAATGGACTAGTTTCTGATGTTCCATTTGCCCTCATTGGAATGAACATCTCTGAATGCAGCAGTTATGTGTACCTAGGTCGAGAACTCAACATGACAAGTGACCTGGCACCTGAACTGCACAGGAGGAAGAGAGCGGTGTGGAACGCCCTCAAGAGCATCAAAGAAGTGGTTAAGAGGATGAAGAAACTGCCTCCGGGCACATCTTTTCAACTCCACCATTCTTCCTGCACTAACATAAGTCTAAGAGACCTGGGCCCTACAAAAACAGGATGAGAACTCTATTCAGGTATCCCAAAGAGGAATAGAAAGAGCTATGCTTAAATATCACATTTCACTCAAGTGAGAGAAGGAATTCGGAGTTCCGACCTCCGTCAATGATCAAGAATCAGGGACGCTATCTCATTTGCCAAGGCATTGAAAATCAGATAAGCCGGACATATAATGCGATTTAGAGATAACCACTGGACTAGAGCTGTTACCAAGTGGATTCCACGGGATGTCAAAAGACCATGTGGCCACCCACCTACGAGATGGTCAGACTTCTTCATCAAAACCCTAAACAAATGGTTTGAGGCTCTTCGTGTTCCTAGAGCTAGCAGATGCCATTGGGCTACACTAGCATGTAGCCATTAATGTAGACATTACTGGAATGGAGACATTACTGGCGCCTGCTCAAGCAAATCGAAGATCAATGGGATGACAAATGATACAAGTGATACAAGTCATAATATGCAAAAGCTTTCTGTTTTTCTGTAGTTCAACACCATTCCAATGATTAATAAATTTCTGCTGGATAGTTCTTTTCTTTGAAACTTGTTTTCAAGTTAGGTGTTAAGTAAGAACTGGTATTGTAATGATATTCTCTGTACATCACTGACATTGGTGTGCCTGGTACCCACAGTTATGTCCACATCTGCCTACCTGAATTTCTTAGGAACAGACTCTCCCTACATCTCCTAGGACATAATAAGGAGAAAGTGATTCACTACGTTTCTTTTCCCTTGCCAGGACACATTTCTGTGCTCTGTGAGACCATGTGAAGAAACTTTAGTCCGAATTTCTCTAGCAAAGTACTTTTTGTCAGACACCACAAATTCGTTTTCAGTTTTATCGCATCTCCAACAACTTTTGGGAGAATTTCTCTGACACCCAGTATCTACATTGTTTTGATTCCCTCACCGCTTTAGTAATACCTGTTACCCCCCAAACATCAAAATCTTTTCTTGTATCTAGGACAGGATTTTTCAGTCTAAGCTCTATCCACATTTTGCACCATTTAATACTTGTTATGAGAAACTCTTAACATTTCATTGTAAGCATCCCTGGGCTCTCTGCAATATGTAGCAATATCCTTCTTTCCAAGTTAGAGTAATAAAAAAATTTGAACTTTTCCCAATATTCCACAAGGGTCAAAAATAATACTAGTAGAAAATGAATATTCTAGAGTTCTTATTATCAAATATCAGTTGTTCTAAATATTTTGTTTAAACTCTAAAGGCTTATCTACCACATCAGTATGGGAACATGTAAAGTGGGAGGATTGGGAGGATAGTATTAAAAAAAAATCTAGGTGCTGAAGAGATTAAGGTACTCAGGTGTTAAGATGCTTGCTTTGCAATGATTCTGACTCTGGCTTGAATGCCTGGTACCACGTGCGGTCTCCTAAGCACTGCCAAGGGTCACTCCTGGGCACAGAGTCAAGAGATCAAAAGATCAAAGAGTGGCCACTTCATCTGTGAAGTTGGCCCAAATAAATAAATAACAGAAGGGATAAAAGAATGGAGAAGAAAGCTAAGTAGGTCAAGGCTGAAAATGTTTGTGATAAAATTTTAGGATTAATAATAGAGAGACTGGGGTAAGTAGGTGCTAGCGTCTTAGAGTGATAGTTGAGTAGTATAGTTCTCTTTTATTTCTTTTTTTCCCAGTTTTTAAAACAGCCTGAGATACTCAAGGCCTGCTCCTGCATCTGTGCTCAGGGACCACTGCGGGGAGGGGGGTGTTTTTTGGACCATATGTGGTACCAGGGTTCAAACCAGGTTCATAGATGAAATGGCCACTTGTGAGCCAAGTGCTACATCCTGTGCTATCTCTCTGGGCCCATCGACTGCTTGAAGCTTTGCTCTAAATCTAATCATGATACTTTTCCATGAAAAATTTTTATGTTATTGGAAATAAGCTTTAGCTACTAAAGAAGGGTCACTTTTCCTGCTATATATAATATTTTACTTCTGATAAAGGGGACCACAAATACTAAACTTTTCTATTTGAGGGGTGAAATCATTTGAAAACACTTAATAACATTTTATTTCCTTTCTAAAGTTGTTTAAAATAGGTGAGATATAATATAAATGTAGAATAATATAGCCTCAGGTAGGTTTATTGGGTTACTCCCATCACAGTGCTCCCATTTCTCTGTGTTTATTTGTAACTTTTTTCTTTGTGTTCTGTTGACTTGTAAATATTGTTTTTCTCTTCTCATTGAGTCCTTTGCATAGTTTATTCAGAGCCATGTCCTTTTGTATGGGCACAGGAAGACTGTAACAAATGCTATGCTTTTGTAACCTGGGAGTCATTTGACTCTACATGATATTTTCCTCCTGGGCATCTGTTCTCTCTACCTAAGCCTCAGCTGCCCTTACTTCCTAGCATCCCCAAAGGCAGGATCCCCATGAGGGACTGGATGGATCCAGGGCAAGCAGTGAGTTGTGTGCTACCCTGGCATCGAGATGGGCCTGGCCAAAGCGCCTAATGCTTAACTATAAGTTAAGAGCTTGGTCATGGACAAATTCTGTCATGATCTAAAATGTAATAACTAGATTCAGACCCTGCTAGGGTTAGGAATGATTAATCTGGCCTGAGCTTTGTAGTCTGAGTCTGTGGCAAGATGTTCCCAGGACAGCTGCTTTACAAGCCTCAATGTATCTCTTACTGTGCCCCTACAAAAATAACAAATATTGAGATGTTAATTAAGATCCTAGGAGGAGGGGAATGCCTCTAGGTGGTGTTTCCTTTGAATCTGGTGGGCCCTTAGGAAGGGCTTTCTTATGTTGATTTTGCTGGGTATGAGGAGGGACCAGAGAGACAAGTAAGAGTGGGTGAGACTAGTGGGAAGAGAGAGAAGAATCCAGAGAGTGGGGATGGAGGAATGAGGGGTTAGGAGAGACAGAAGTAGACGGGAATGAGGAGCAGTCTGAGACTAGAATGAGGAGCTCATGGAGACTGACAGGCACGCGGAGAGAATGGAATAAACGGCAACTGATCAATCAACCAGCTTGGCCCTTGTTTCCTTTTTCATCTACCCCATGTCTTGGGCCGCCTCAGCTGGGCGAATGGCCCAGCACCGACCCCTGGAAAAACCTGGGCAGCCGATGGGGAGAGCCGCCAGGGATCTCCCCTGGCCGCCTCCCTGGCAGATGTTTTTTCACAATAACTATTAATTGTAGGTGCATATTCATATCACTATGTATATATACATAAGTAATCTCCTGTAAGATAACATTGGGCTTGTCCTTGTAGCCTTGCTGCAGAGAACTTAGTTTACCTTAAAGCAATGTTCTTCTTGTATGGACCTAGGAAGACAGTTAATATTATACTTTGTAACTTGGGAACTGATTGACTCCAATAATATTTACTCCTGGGCATCTGCTTTCTCAACTCAGTTGCCTTTAGTTCTTAGTACCCCAAAAGCAGGGTCCTGATGAGGGACGGAATGGACCCAAGGCAAGCTGTGAGCTACCCTGGCATCAAAATGAGCCAGGCCATAGTGCCACAATACTCAACTATAAGTTGAGAGTATGGTCATAGACAAATGCTGTCATGATCCAAAAGTAACAAAGAGACTAGGACCCTGCCGGGGTTAGGAAGACTAACCTGACCTGGGGACTGTGGTCTAGAAAATATAGTGAATATCCTCAGGAAGAACCAAACTTTAAGTCTGATATATCTCTTACTGTGCTCATACAGAATGGCATTGCTAAGATTTACTACAGCTATTTAAGTGGATTACTAGCTGAGGAAAGGAGAAAGTGACACATCCTGGATGGGACCTGCCCTTAAGTGGATCTTCTAGAAATCTGGAGTAGTCTCCTTAGATGAGATTTTGTTAATCTCCTGGAGCAGTTGTCTTATCCCTCTTTGTTGATTTGTTAATGTTCAACCCACCTTTGTGTCACCACCCTATGGTGACACAACATAGGAGATTTGTAAATGAGAAAGAAAGAAAGAAAGAAAGAAAGAAAGAAAGAAAGAAAGAAAGAAAGAAAGAAAGAAAGAAAGAAAGAAAGAAAGAAAGAAAGAAAGAAAGAAAGAAAGAAAGAAAGAAAGAAAGAAAGAAAGAAAGAGAGAGAGCACAAAGAGAGTGAGAGTCAGAGTCAGAAGTTAGAGATAGAGTCAGAAGTGAGAATGAGAAGGGCTCCAGAGAGAAGCAGAGGGGAGAGAGGTCAGAAGAGAGATTGGAAGAGACCAGAGGAGAGACGACAGAGACAGAGACAGAGATAGAAAGACAGACAGAAGAGAGCACAGCAGCACACACAGAAGCAGAGCACAAGGAGGAGCCATCCCGATCTGATCCATACACAGCGGCTCAAGAGCATTGAACATGAGTGGTGTGAGAAGAGAGAGAGAGAGAGAGAGAGAGAGAGAGAGAGAGAGAGAGTCGCCCCGAGAGCCCACGAACAACACACACACATCACATCACCCTTCTGTGTGCGTGCTCATTTACAAATTTTTTGTAAAAAAATTGTATTTTTTACAATCTCCTATGTTCATTTATTCTTTTTTGTCTTACTGGGTAGGGAGGGAGTGGTTTTTGGGTTACTACTAGTGTACTCATTGCTTACCCAGGCTCTGTGCTGAAAATCACTCTACTGGGGCCAGAAGAATGTAGGTGGTGCTGGGGATCGAACCCAGCTGGGCTGTGTGCATGGCAAGCACCCTATCTACTATACTATTTTCCAGACCTGTTTTGCTCATTTTTCTGTCTTTTGTCTTTAAATGTGTAATTTAGTTTGTAGTGAGTTTCAAAAGATCAATATGCATATGCATTGAATTCATCTTGAAATGATAAGTCATACAATATTCTTAATGAAAGTGTCTGTGTTTTAACATATTTATTTGGAAAGTAATCTATAAACACATTAGCGTGCAGGGGAAAATCTGAAACATATGCTCATATCTGTGTTACAAAGTTGCCTAAGGTCTTAGTCTTGACCGCTAGTTGCAAAAGTCCTAGCCATACTTGAATACACAATACAGTTTTAACAATTCATGTAAAATATTAAGCTGAATACACTGGGAATAAGGTGAACATACTTTCCAGTGAATTATGGCTTATCTGTATTATAATGATACGGTCTAATTTTACCATATTATAAAATATATGTACAATTTCCATTTTCTGCTTCTCTTCCTAAAATAAAAATGAAATATGTAGTAGAGTGTATACTATCAACCCAAACCTCTTTTTTTCCTATAAAAATATTATGACCTCATCAAAAAATATTTTTCTCTATATTTATGGCTAAACTATATGTTTGGGTCATTTCACTAAATTCCCAGTTCTGCTTCTCCAAGCAACCATGAGCTGTTGTTTTTGGCCATCTTATGCTATACAAAAACAAATAAACACGGAAGTTCGCCTGCCATTTACAGCTCAAATTGAAACTCAATTTGGAATCAGGTTGAGAAATATCAACAAGGTTATGTTTAGATCTTTTTGTTGAGGCTCAAACAAATTCTGTTATACTAAGGTTTTGTGAATAAAAATAGTGATGGCAGTTAAAGATATATTTAGATAGATATACTCCTTCCTTACCATCCTCAAGATAAAATGTTTAGTACTTTACATATAATTTTATTTTATTCTCACAAAACCTTCATAAAGTGACATGTCCAAGCAATACTTCTAAGCTAAAAGGATTGCCAAACTTTGGCTCTAATTTTATAACTATTAACCACTGTACTGCAATATGGTAGCTTTATATGCTCATTTTGCTGTATTATTTACTTTACCATTTATTTAAATATTATCCATTGATTTAAACTATTGCCAAACATTTTCTCTAGCTTTGGATTACCTAACCTAGAGAGAATTTTTTACTGTCTGGAAGGAAATTTTTGTGGTCCTATCTTAAGACTTGGAGGATGCTAAAGAAGAGGAGAGACTACAGAGACAGAGACAAAATTTAGTCAGAATATTTGAAAAAGCATTAATCTAAGCTTAAATAACAGGATCCTGCATAATTTATAATCTATAGTTTTTCACTGTTTCAGATAAAAAGAATAGTAAGAAAAAGGCCTTAAAACTGTTTTGTAAGCAGTCAGGTAGAACAAAAAAAAAACCTGTTAACAAATCAATAAGTAAATATATGTTTTTCTCAGTGAAGTGTGTATATTATTAGGCCACAAACCGTTTGAAGTGCATCAATGTAATGACACAATTTTCATTTCAGACATTTAAAGCTTTTTCTCTTTTTTTTCAAATAGTCAAAATAAAGAATTTATTACTGTAGGTTACTCCCTCTTTAGATCATTATTATGATTAATTTATGCTGCATTTTCTTCTTGTTGCTTTATTCCTTTTCCATGAATGCAGCTCCATAAAGGATGTGAATTTGGAGCCACCTTGTGACGAATTGAGAAAAGTCGTACAGATGGAACCCTGAGCTTGGAAATTTGAATTTCTACTCCTAAACCAACAAAGTAGCTTTTTTAAAAAAGGTATCACATGGGGTTGAAGAGATAGTACAGGGGTTAAGGTGCTTGCACAGGGTCGACTCCAGTTTGACCCCCAGCACAAAGCATCATCAGAAGTCATCTCTGAGTTAGGAGTAACCGAGCACTGCTGGGTGTGTCTCCCCCACACACACTCACACACACACACACACACACACACACACACACACACACACACACACACAGAGAGATCAAATGAAATCATATAGTAATGACTGACTTTTGCTATGAAAAGAATGGATGACATTATCACAATGTCATAATCACACTGTTTCTGCTTTTTTGGGTCACACCCGGTGATGCACAGGGGTCACTCCTGGCTCTGCACTCAGGAATTACTCCTCACGGTGCTCAGGGGACCGTATGGGATGCTGGGAATCGAACCCGGATTGGCCGTGTGCAAGGCAAACGCCCTACCCGCTGTGCTATCACTCCAGCCCTCCATTTGCTTCTGTGTGCTGTCTTCTGCCATAAACCATTTGTATTTAAGCTCACAAAGATCATATAAAGTATCCACCATCATACAACCATTTTACAGCTGCGACAACTGAGGTTTTGAGAGAATAAACTATTCATCTAAGTTCCTCCAGAGAGCAAGTCAGATCTTCAGAAGTTTTAAAACAATCTGGTTGAAAATGTGGAAATAAAATAGGTCAATGAGCTAGAATGATGCTCTGCACACAGGAGTCCTGGGTTCGATTCCAGCACTGCTCAGCTCCCCAAGCATGTTCTCCCGTACTTGACCCCTATGATCTTACTCTTGACCTTGAACTACGCTGTGGTAATAAAAGAATTTGCAGTTGTGTGTATATAAAAATAACAGAACACACATTTTCTAGTTAAAATTAATAGTGAATACCTTTAAAATGTTTTAGTCTGATAATCTGTCCTTGAACCATATATTTTATTTTTTGTTTGTTTTAGGGCTACTCCCTGTGGTGTTCAGGGCCGAGTTCTGGCTCTGTGCTCCGGGAACACTCCTGGTGGGGTTCAGGGGACTATATGAGCTGGCAAGGATTGAACCCAGGTGGGCCGCATTCAAGGCAAGTACCTACCCACTGTACTCTCTCTCCAGTCCCTTTATCCTGTCTTCGTAAGTGGTAATCTGTAAGGACTTTCCAATGACATCATCAAAATGACATCATCACCATTACTTTTCCCTCTGGTATTTTCTGTATTTTTGGTCTCCGGTGATGGCACCAAGTGTTTAACGGGGTGTTCCCACACCCAGGTCCCTCTCTTAGGAAGAATTTGGTATTTCAGCTATAGAAGCTGCCTCACTGCAGGTCATTTCTTGCCAGGAGCAGCCTGCATTCAGAGCTGAATGAGGCTAAATGAGGTTGTAGACTCATCAGCTCAGCTCTGGACGAGACAACATTTGCTCTGGAGCCCGCCATCTTGCCATGCTGAACTGTCTCTGCAGGCCTTCCATTACTATTCAAATGTTCTCTTCCCAGGTAGCTTCCTTCCCACTCCTTTCAGAAATGTTGATCCTGAAAGTCATCTCAGAATAAATATTTTCACTTCTTATTATGGTTATAAGTTACAAAAAACATTTAAGTGTAAAGTAAAGTTGTGTTAAAATAAACATCACTGAAAGAAATCTCTGGGCTGGAGTGATAGCACAGCGGCTAAGGTGTTTGCCTTGCACGCAGACCGACCGGGTTCGATTCCTCCGCCTCTCTCAGAGAGCCCGGCAAGCTACCAAGAGTATCTCGCCTGATGGCAGAGCCTGGCAAGCTCCCCGTGGTGTATTCCATATGCCAAAAACAGTAACAAGTCTCACAATGGAGACATTACTGGTGCCCACTCGAGCAAATCGATGAGCAACAGGATGACAGTGATACAGTGACAGTGATACAGTGAAAGAAATCTCTAAAACTGTTTCATCTGCTTATTGAGATGCCAATTATGATGTGGGTGGGGATCAATAGCATTGGCTGGAGGTATGATTTTCTAATCCTAAAATTTCATTTGCGGGCTTTTTCTCCCGGAAGGGAGCAACATGGCACCCGCCATAGCCATGCCACCAGACTCCTCTCCAGGCTGTTTCACTCGGGGTGCCCCAGAGGGGGACAGGTAAAAGTCCCCCCCACCCCAAGGGACCCAGTCCCGGCAGCTTAAAATCTCCAAAACCCAACCACCGCCCCACTCAAGGCCGGTCCAAACATGCTGGGGCCGAGCCTCACATACAAGTGAACATATTCCTGGACCATGTGGCCAACATTACAAGACACTCCCTACCTATTCTCCACAAGTACCACACCACATTCGATGGGGTTCAAATAGTAAGCAACAAATCATAGAGGGATATATATATATATATATATATATATATGCATATACACATAGTTTCATATATATATGAAAACTCACATCACTCAACCTTTAACCCTATGTTAGTGATATTCTAAAGAATGTCTTAATGGCCCCTGCCAAAATAGAACAATCTTCACACTGTCTCCTCTGTGGATACATTTTGTAGCATTTTCTGCTGTTTTCCATAACAGACAATACAAAATATATTATTTTGATTGTGCTTTGGGACAAGTTGGGGCTTAGGATGGAAAGATCCCAAATTCGGTGGTGGGAAGGTGTAATGGTGTGGGATTAGTGTTTGAATATCAAATGTAATCAAATATTGTGAACTACCTTATAAAATAAAATAAAAAAATTTAAATTTTATTTGCATATTGCTGACAAAATCTGAGAAGCCAGAGAAAAGTCATCCTTAAATTTTAACCATTAATCTCTTTTATCAATAAGGGCAATTAAAGACAATTAAGAATAAATAAAACAAGTTCTTTATTTTTTTGAGAAATTAATACTCAGGTTTACTTCTTTATATTTTTAAAATTAAAAAGGTAAATTTTTACTTTTGCAATAATATTAAAATGTTGTTATTTTATCATTTCAAAAGCAAATACAATGGCAAAATCTCTTTAAGTAACAGCAAAAAGAAAAAGAGAGAAAGAGAGAGAGATATGGTTTAATGGTTTAAACTACTTAAACCATTAAGTAGTTTAACTGATTTATTAATATTTCCTATTAGTTCATTGCAAATGAAGACATTTAATTGAGGGCTGGGCCATGGCTAAGGGAGAAGAGTAGCACGCTTTGCTTGTAGGGCCCCAAGTCACCTAAGTAATACAAGCACTAACCCCTAAATTCTGAGCCGGAAGTATCCAAGCACCATAGGTGTACTCCAGAACAAGTAAAATGAAATTAAGAAAATTCAACTCATAGCCACAAAACTATATATAAGGCCTTCTTGCACCCACTTCTACTGATGATCCAAGAAAAGATTTCTTTGATGAGGAGTTTCACACTCAGATGAGTTATTTATCTGGTTTTATATAAAATACCCTTGTGGTCCTGAACCTGAGGTGCTTTGGGTTTAGGGTGGAGAGAAAATTCCCACCAGATTTCATCACAATTTTCTGGACACCACAGATATGTCTCACTTATACTCCCAAAGGCCACTGGACCCAGATGAAAGATACTCCCAAGTATTTGGAGTCAAATTGTGAGCTTACCCAATATGCACATAGTGTCATTTAATCATGCTGGCTTCTAAATAAAATTCAACTTGCTCTTTAAGAAGCTTTCACCTGCTTTTCAAATTACTTTCACATGCACTATACAGGTTAACCAACTCCTCACGTTGTTTTGGGATCTGCTTTAGTCAAACAAATAAAATCACGGCCTGGAGTTCAGAAGTAAAGGGCCATAAGAAATAAAACTAAAAAGACATTAGTGATATGTTGGTTTTTACAAAGAGAGTGTTTCTTTTTGCTCAGAACAGAAAAATATGACTTTCATAGGATCCACAAATATTGACTGAATTTTGCCAAAAACAGAGGGAAAAGTTTAGAGTACTTAAAGATATATCAAAATTAATTTTCATGTTGCCGAGACTTCTACACTGATGAGTGTCTAGGGGCCATGGAAAGCTATTTTTACAGCCTGGTTAACATTTAACAAGTACAGATTTCTTTTAATTTTTTTAAAAAAAGTTTTTTTCTCAAAGCATTTGGATAGCCTTGCTTTCTGAGTCTCGCAGACAAAAGAAAACTATTGTTCAGAAAAATGTGTCAACGATAACAAGGTCTTACACAAAGCAGGAAATGGCCAAGAGAAGAAAGAATCATCTTCTACTTGGAGGTTATGTTTATACTGGATCTGCGCCTTCCCGTTTCTTATAGCTCCAAGACAATGGTATGCTTTCTTTAGCTTTCTCAAGAACTTGTGCTGGCTCTAGTGCTCCTAAGCCTGCTTGGTTCTCAGTGATTGCGACACTACATGTGTGTGTGTCCTTATGCTTGCCCTATGTTACTGGAAATGACACAAAATCCATTATGCCCTCCTGCACTTTGAAACTAACCCTGAGAGACACAAATACTCGTAGTTTTCAACCAATTTTCTCAACATGCTTAAATTTTAACCTGATTTGATCTAACTAGCTTAGAACATATGTGTCTTAATCTGTTCCATTTGCTATGACAAAAACGGCATGGACGAAGCACCGTTGAAGTCATTTCTTTCTCAGTCTGGAGGTTGGGAAGTCCAAGATCAAGCCAGAACTGTTGGTGTCTTCACCCAGATGTCTCAATACTTCTTAAGAATGGGAAAATTCTGACTTGAATTACAAGGACTAAGACTAGGAAATTAGCAGCAATATAATACAATTATGCAATCTATGGACTTTATTCAAGTTATGAAAATTATTTTAATATTTTCTACATAGATGGTTGTATGATAGGTAGATGGATGAACAAAAGGATAGATTCATGGGTGGATGGACATGTGGATGATGGGTGGATGAGTGGATGATGGACAGATGATGGATGACTGGATGTGTGAAGAAAGGTAGAACTATCACAGGATCTAAATTTAGAATCACACAGTCCATTAAGTTGTCATGTCTCTTTAGACTTCTTTATTCTGAAACAAAATTTTGTCAATCAGGATCTGTCTGATGTTTCTTTAGATTCAATTTGGGCAACATTATCCTAGAGTGATAAATAGCGTATTTCTCAATGCACCATCAAAGAATATAACCTGGGTCCCAGATATCTGATTCAGTCCTATTAACCTGGGTTCAGTGGCTTAATGTGTCTGCCTTGCCAGGACAAATCTGTGAGTGCCAACTGCCAGTTATGAGCCAAGCATGATCCTGGCAGTACTGTTATTTGAGCCTTGTCCCTTTGCTCTCTGTGACCGGCCCCTATTCTGCAAATGCACCCAGCCACACTGCACCCAGGTACATGTAAGCACTGTGACCGATAATTATAGCCCTGGAGAGTACAGGAAGACCACAGTACCCCTGGCAAACACTACAGTCAGAAAGTCCATGAACACAGTTCAAGACGGAACCGCCAGCAAGCTTGCACACAAGCCCCACAACTAAAGAAGTGCAACCCTCAGTCAAGTGTGTGACCCCCGGCAAGCAAGTGAGAAATACGTGAACACAACCAGGCCACACAATGACAACAACAACAGCAACAAAGGGAAGAGGGGACAAAAACACATCCCCATTTCCATAGGTAAGTCTGAGCAAAGGCTCAGGCTGGGAGATGGCTCAAAATGCTGGCACATATGCTTTGCATACAGAAGCTCAAATTAGATCCCATGCCAAGAAGGGCCCGTGTGGTCCCCGAACAAAGCAAAACTTGGAACCAAAAGGATTTTTCCATCCCAGAAAGTAGGACCTAAGTACCAATTTATGCCCCAGGGAAAATAAAAGATTTGCTAAATGAAACTCCCTTGTTCTGTTCCCACTGCTTTTTAACCATATTTCTAAAAATAGCTACAATATCTGGGTATAGGGGCTGGAGCAATAGCACAGCGGTTGGGGCGTTTGCCTTGCACGCAGCCAACCCAGGTTCGATTCCCAGCATCCCATATGGTCCCCTGAGCACCTGCCAGGAGTAATTCCCGAGTGCAAAGCCAGAAATAACCCCTGTACATCGTTGGGTGTGACCCAAAAAAGTAAAAAAGAAAAAAATATATATCTGGGTATAATAAGCACTATCCCAGAGTCCGTTCAATAGTTATAAGTAGTCAGTATTATGTTCTACAAGACGAAGTTTACCACAGCTGGTGCATGGAGGATTGAGAGGGGGTAATTGCTTAGATATTAGTGTAAAGAAGTGAACACACTGGTGGCAGTTGTGGTGTTGGGTTGACGTGTGCTTAAGCCTACCATTAACAAAAGTATTGGAAATCATGGCACCTCAAAATTTTTTTAATTAAAATTTAAAGAATTAAACTTAAAAAAGTAGAAGTAAAGATATTCTAAGACCAAGAAGGAAAAAAAGAAAAGAAAGACTGAGACAACAATAAATTCTCTGTTTATGTTAAAGTGCAAAAAACATCCACATAGCATTAGCACCATAATGTGCAAGTGAAAAGCTAGCCAGGAGGGCCAAAAGGATAGTACAGTGGGTAGGGTAGTTGCTTGCATGCAGCTGACCCAGGTTCAATCCCTGACATCCCATATGGTCCCCTGAACACTGCCAGGAGTAATCCAGGAGTAATTCCTAAGTTCAGAGCCAGTAGTAACCAGTAACCGCTGAATACCACTGGGTGTGACCAAAAAAAGCAAACAAACAAATGAACAAAAAACCCAAACAAACAAAAAGGCCAAAGAAAGACTGAATGAGTTTGTGTTTGGAGAAACTGGAGAAAAAGATGAAATCTATAGTAAAGTGATCACTGTAAGCAAGAAAAGTCATTGTTTCTTTTTTTTTTTCTTCTTTTATATGTCAGGCATTCTGAGTGTCATTGTAATAGAGGTGAACAGACATGGTGTCTTCCTTTACAGATCTTACAATCGAGAGTACAGTTAGGCAAGTAAAATGCAATTGGTAGTGTTGTAAAACAGATCAGTGCAAAGCTGTAGGTTACACTTAACCTTCTTGGGGAAGCTGATTTATGAACGTATGCCCAGGTTTGAGGACAGGGTTCTAAAGATAAAGTGGCACCGGAGAGCACTGGCACTTCAAGAGGGAAAGTACATTAACCTAATGCCCTCTCGTCCAGAAACACCAGGCTTGCTTGCAGGGCAGCTCCAGGAGGGAAGTCATTACCTAGAATTTCAGGCCCCTGACTGATTCTTCATAGGAAAACAGTGTCTCCAAATTTTAAACTCTGAATACTTTTTTTTTTGCCTTTTGGGTTACACCCAGCGACGCACAGGGATTAACTCCTGGCTCTGCACTCAGGAATAACCCCTGGCAGTGCTTGGAGGAACATGTGGAATGCTGGGAATCGAACCCGAGTCAGCTGCGTGCAAGGCAAACGCCCTACCCCTACCCGCCATGCTGTTGCTCCCGCCCCAAAACTGAGAATACTTGATGAAGCTACTAACATTACACATGGGTCCCTTGTCCAGTAAATTGTCTTTTCTGTTTCTTATTATCTGTTACTATTATTTTTCTTGTAATTATTAATTATTATGGTTGATTTTTCCAAGCTTGTAGGGAAAAATAAGCAGCTGGCAAGACCATTAAGAACAACTAGTTACCACAATGCTGTTTCAATACACCCAAACTCTCAACATAAAGGAGCAACCAGGATCTCAAAAGTTCTGCATCAGGGAAGAGGAGCCTGCAGCTAGGATCAGGCAGTGCCAGAGAGTGAGTCACTGCATTCTCTGTCCAAGAAACCTGACTCAGAGATTGCTCAAAGACTTCTACGCACATTCTAGTCATCTTGGCAGTCATAGCTACACCAACAGAGAATCAGAAGAATACTTCCTCTCTTCCTATCTCCTATTTGCTCGTCCTACCTACATTATATCCATCTTGAGCAATGCAGCCTATAATGCTCGTTTCATAAACATTTCTAGAACAGATGGGCCAGAGCTATTGTACAGTGGGTATGTGTGGAGGTCGATGTGGAGGTCTCGTCCTGTTCAGCAGGGAGAACCCTTCATGGGGCTGAGAAGGGGACGCAGCCGAACGAACAGATGCAGAGCCCGGAGGAGGGAAAGGCGTTTATTCTATGGCAGTTACAGTATTTATACCTCCCTGCTGGGAGGAGGTGGTATAGTATGCATGCCGGGACCCCCAATAGGAATGCAGGATGTGGCATGAGCGTTAGCTAGTGATAAACAAATGGTGATAGGATAAGATCAGTAAGATCAGGAGTGGCAACCTTTGCTAGGTGTGGCATGGGCGTTAGCTAGTGATAAACAAATGGTGATAGGATAAGATCAGTAAGGTAAAATGGCTCCCTACAGGTATGACCATTACCTTGCATGAGGCTGACCCAGATTCAATCTCCGGTATCCTGTAAAGTCTCCTGAGCACTGCCAGGAGTAATTCTTGAGAGCTGAGCCAGAAGTTACCCTTGAGAACCACCAGGTGTGCCACCTGCACCTGCCCCACCAAAAAAAAAAAAAAAGAAGAAGAAGAAGAAAAATGTCTATGACAAAATAAACTAAAGAGGTTTTTGCAGTAATCTTTTTTCTTTATGGAACCGGCTCTTACTGGAACCACTCTTACCTCCTATACATCATTGAGTATTATTCCTTAACACCTCTGCCATCTGTATCCTTTCACCGTACCCTTCCCTTCCTCCTCTTCCCCTTCCTTCTTTAGATCCTTTATCTCCTTAATTTTATCACATCTTATACTACAGCTGAACTTCAACAAGAGGATGCTCATGAAAAATGAACTAGTCCCTGACTCTCCATTTGCTCTCAATGGAACGAACATCTCTGAATGCAGCAACTATGTGTACCTGGGTCGAGAACTCAACATGAGGAACGACTTGGCGCCACAATTGCGCAGGAGGAAGAGAGCAGCATGAAACGCCTTCAAGAGCATTGAAAAAATGGTTAAGAGGGCGAAGGACCTCCGACTCTGGGCACATCTTTTTGATTCCACCATTCTTTCTGCACTAACATACGCCTCAGAGACCTGGGCCCTACGCAAACAGGATGAGAATGCTATTCGGGTATCCCAAAGAGGAATAGAAAGAGCTATGCTAGGAGTATCACATCTCACTCAAGTGAGAGAAAGAATCTGGAGTTCCGACCTCCGTCGATGGTCAAGAATCAGAGAAGCTGTCTCATTTGCCAAGACATCAAAAATCAGATGGGGCGCACATGTAATGCGATTCAGAGATGACCACTGGACTAGAGCTGTTACCGACTGGATTCCCTGAGTAGTCAAAAGACTGTGTGGCTGCCGACCAACAAGATGGTCAGACTTCTTCGTCAAATCCCTGAATGAATGGTTTGAGGCTCTTCCTGTTCCTGGAGTGAGCAGATATCATTGGGCTACACTAGCATGTGACAGGGACAAATGGAGATGTTACTGGCGCCTGCTCAAGCAAATTGAAGATAATGGGAAGACAAGTGATACAAGTGATACTACAAATGTGATTCATTTTGGATACAGAAAACCATAAAAAATAAACTGTCACCTTACTAACCAAAGACTATATAGTAATTCTGCCAAGTTTTCTCTTTAAAATGTTTTCACAAATTTCTTCTTCCTTTCTACTCCCACTGCACTGGGCTGATTCCTCCTTTCTCTAACTCAAGCCAGCACAGAGATCTCCTAACTGATCTATTTCCTCTCCACCATTTATTGCTCCTGACATGTGAACTTTCTAATATGAATGATGTGTTCACAAAATTGTGTGGGCTGCGCTCCAGGTGTGTTTGTTGGCCACGAAACATCTCTCCACCCCAGCCTGTTGCCTAGGACAGATGCATGGAGGGAGAGACCAGGGCCCCCAGGCTGGTTGATGATCAGGCATCGTTTATTCCAATCTCCCCACACGCCTGTTCCAGTCTCACTGAGTGCCCCATTCCAGTCTCACATTGCTGTCTCCTACTTTCCCTCATGCTAGTCTCACTGTTTCTAGTCCCACACCCCTCCTTAAGTGCCCACATTCCCAGGGTGCAGGTTGCAACTCCACATAGGTCAAATAGCACAATCAACATATTTGCCCTTCCTTCTGGGGAAGCTTCTAAGACAAAGATCTCATCCAGCTAGGAGATCCACCTACGAGCAAAATATCATCTCGGGGTGTATTTCTTCTTTCTTTAGTTTGTATCTATTTAAATAGTCATGTTAAATTTACTTCTTAATATTCTTTCTAGTCATTTTGTATGGACACAGTAAGAGATACATTAAGTTTAAAGGGCGGCTCTCCTGGGGACATCTCACTATAGATCTCAGACTACAGTCCTCAGGCCAGATTAGTCCTTCATAACCCTAGCAGGGTCCTTATCCAGTTGTTTCTCTTTGGATGATGACATAATGTGTCCATGATTATGCTCTTAGCTTATTATAAGTTTTATGGTGCTTGGCCTGTCCTGTTTCAATGCCAGAGTAGCTCACAGCTTGCCCTGGGTTCACCCAAGTCCCTTCATCGGGACTCTGATTTTGGGTTGCTAGGAACTAAGGGCAATTGAAGCTTAAGTCAAGTAAATATGACAGATGCCCAAGAGTAAGTATTATTCAGAGTCAATTAACTCTCAAATTAAAAAAGCATCAACTAACTGACATTGCTATAAACTGTGCAAAGGACATAAGGGAAAGAGAAAAGCAATATTTCACTTACAAAATCCAGAATCCTCTTTGGAATCTGACTTTATAAGTCATAGGGTCTGATTAGGGAAAATAAGTGAGTAATAGATAGGGGAAGCAGAGCACAAAGGAGAAGATAAAGATAAACACAGAGGAATGGGAGTGCCTTGGGAGCACTGTTATGGGTGTAACCCTATAAACCTAAGCTCCCTGCGGCAAGGGAGAAAGGGCAGCCCAATGTTATCCTACAGTGAATTCACTGTGTCTTTTCCTGACCTTAATCTTCATTGTCAACCTGCTTGCTATAGCTTCAGGGTCCAATTTTCCATTCTTGCCTGGTAAAATTTTTTCCTCAGCTTTGCCCCTCTGGCCTTTCCAGAGTCATGTCTCTTCCTGCCCTCAAGTTCGGTTTCAAATTTTGTACCTTTGAGTTTGCTTATACTACTCCCTGTCTAGACTACAGTCACTGCTCTTTACATGACAAAAACCGTGAAATGCTTTAAATCTATGGATTTTACCCAGGTCACAACAGTGTTTGGGCATTTCCTAAAAGGTCGATTTCCTGCCCTAACATGGACCACCTGAATCTCCCCGTCAGCCATCCCTCCCCTGCAGGATTGTCTACAATGCCCTGGATCCTTTCCCAAATAATTCCCTGGTTTCTTTTCCCTTAACATCAGGAGCTGGGTGTGTTTGCCAAGTTCCTCACATAGCGTGACCATCCAAGAAAAGTCTAGTGCAAAGAGGAAGTGTTTCAGAGCGAGCCTGGCTCTGGGGCCAAGTGTTCCTGTGTCTGCGGCCACCTCCTTCTGTGGACTCCATTCCAATCTCAGCATGCCTGAGCCGTGAATCACTGACTCTTGGACAATGCCATTGGTTGACATGGATCTGAGGCCTTGTCTTCTTGTGGAATTTCCCAGGGCTTTCAGAATCTCCCTTTAAAGTCCCTTTCCCTGAGCGTCTCTACCATAGAGGTGTCCAGAGTGAAAGAGAAAAGAAAAAATTGCCGGCCTTTATTGCTCGGAAATAATCAGCTATCAAGAAACGTAACTGACCACACCAACTTTGCATTTAAGAGCTTTTATTTTATAAAAATTCATAATTAAAGTTCTGCTGTTTTAATTTTTAAATTACAAAACATCTAATTGCAATTATGGGGCCACATGCTTGGGTCACATATGTTGGGCTTCTCAGCTTTCTCCTGGTTCTGTGCAGCACTCATAAGAGAATACGCAACGCCAGCATCTACCCACCGCCAGCCTCATGGGTAGCAAGCATACTGAGGTATATTTCTGCAACACAGAAGGTTTTCTCAAAATCATTCCAATAACTAGATCGGACTATTTGGCTATCCATGTTTTACCACTATTTTGCTCTATACTTTTCTTGTATTTGTCATTGTTAGCAGTTTCTAGGGACACAGTTACTAAGGATGATGCCCTAAACATAAGGATGAACCTTCTTTACATAAGCAATGATACCACTCCTGTAGCTGAGAACCTTCCCACGGGCATACACAGAGGCACCAGGAAACTGACTGCAGCACCCCAACTCAGTCTAGTTTAGAGACTTTTGCGGGCCAGTACTAAGAATCAGACCTTTTTGTAAGCCAGAACAATATCTTTTGATGCTGAAGCCATACATTTTAGCCACACTGGGGAGGGTGGCCTCATTCTCGGCACTTTCATTTCCTTTTTTCACACTTCTGGCACTGGGGAAGAGTAACACTGTTGCAGTTTTGAGGACTGGCCAAGAGGAAGATAAGTTGGGGAGCTCTAGATTTAATTTATTTTTAATGGTATACCTTTTACTGCTTCATAGTCATGGTATGAACAGTTCTGTTTTTCACAGTTCTTTTCTAGGAATATCCTTCTTTTTACTGTGCCTACTCACCCAGTTTCCTGATGCAGTAATCAGAATGGGTTTTAAGACACATAACACTAAAAAGACGCGGATAGGGGAGAAACACAATTGAAATACATACCAGCCAGAAATCAATCTGGAGAAAATTCTTTCAGTTATAAGAATGAAAAGTCACATCCAGTGGATTAATTCCACATCGACCTTAGGCAACATAAACCTTCCGCTTTCAAAATCTGTTCTTATTTAGATCCCTAGCTTGACCATGTTCTGCCCATGTGGCTAAGGACAACTCCTCTGTCCCACTAACGCCATGTATAAAAAATAAATAATCCTGTGGCTGGAGCGAGAGTACAGCAGGTAAGGTGCTTGCCTTGCACACAGGTGACACAGGCCTGATCCTCAGCATCCCACTGGTCCCTTGAGTCTACCAGGAGTGATCCCTGAGTGCAGAGCCAGGAGTAAGTCCCAAGTGCCGCCAGGTGTGGTTCAACAAACAAACAAGAAGAAATAATCCTTCCTCATAAGATGGATGCTATAATCGAACGAATTAATCTGTAGAAAATGGCAGTACACTTGACAAAGTAGATATTCAGTAGATATCTTAATTCCCATCCTCTTTGCAGATTTACATAACAATTGCTATTTATTGTGTGTGCTGCAATAGCTTCAAGACCTATAGATCTAAATATTAATACACATGCTAATAATCTTCTGTGATAGCGAAACATTTTGGAGCATTCAGAGTCCCCTGGTACTGGCAACAGACATGCTTATAGAGATGAAGGGAACCCCATTCTCTAGGCTCTGCTCACTACTGATTCTTGTCTCTCTCCTGCCAAATAAGCAGCTCATTTTAGAAAGGGAAAGTGAGGATGCAAAGATATTAAAGCTAGTAGGGCGCTTGACTTGCATGTAGCAGGCCCAGGTTCAATCCCTGGCACCACATATAATCCCCTGAGCACCACCAGAAGTGACCTCTGAGTGTAAAGCCAGAATTAAGTCCTGAAAAGAAATGGGTGTGGCCTCAAGCCACCACTACCACCCCTGCTATAAATATAATAGAAATCAAAGAAAAGTACTGTGTCCATGGATTATTACTTTAAACTAGAAAACCTTCAAGACACATTTAAAATTGTAAAAATAAAATTATTAAAAAGGCAGGATTTAAAATTATAAGATAGTATTATTTAAGTTTTCCTGCCTGTTCCTCACTTTCTCAGAATAGGTCTTTGCTTAGTTCTCATGACCTACCTTCCTTGCTTCAACCCTCTGCTTACCCCAAGGTATGTATGGATAGCTCTCTGCATTGCTTTTTGCACTTCTCCAAATCACTTTCTTTCATATCTTTGGAGTCACCCAACCCTGTCTTCTGTGTATTTTTGACACTACACTTTTCAACTCAAGGAATACAACATTTGTCCTAAGCAAAAATTATCAAGTTAAAAAAAAAAGTCAAGTAATAAAATACTGAGGGCAAATGTTTACAAAGTTTGTGAAACAAAACACAATCAGATACTTCTAGGAAAAATTACATTCCCAGAGAGTATGAAAGTGAAAGTTCAAACTACAGCCAACTTGGTTATAATAAACATAATCTTCCTCACTTTTATATTCTATTCTCTGGAATACTATGTCAACTGTCAACTCTTCAGAAATACCTACAACAACAAAATCATTGATCAGAAAAAGACTAGACTTATTCAACATGGAGAAGAGTGCTTTGACAGAATCATTGAAATTTGTTTGGAGGAATGAACTCAAAAAGTTTAAAACAGTTCAACAAAGACTGGAAGCTGATCAGAATTGCATTTCCTTTTACTCTCTCTCTCCTTTTGGGTGTTTTGGTTTGCAATACAGGTATTAAGTGGCCATCACGTTCAGTCTATAGTCTATTTTCAGCACACATCCAAGCATTTTTTACTTGGTGGTCCCTTCTCTATCTGATCTGCCTTTACCCCCAGCATGTGAGGCCGGCTTCCAAGCCATGGAAATGCACCTGCCACAGAGGTGGGGGCGGGGGTGGGAGGGGGAGGGGGGAGAATATTGGTGGGGGAGGGATACTAGGAATATTGGTGTGGAGAATGGGCACTGATGGAGGCATGGGTACTCGATCACTGTATGACTGAAATGTAAGCACAAAAGTTTGTCTGTAGCTGTACCTCACAGTGATTCATTAAAAAATAAAAATTAAATAAAACAATGCATTAAAAGAAAAAGAAAGAAAGAAAGAAAGAAAGAAAGAAAGAAAGAAAGAAAGAAAGAAAGAAAGAAAGAAAGAAAGAAAGAAAGAAAGAAAGAAAGAAAGTTCCTCCAATTCTAATATATGCTGTCTCTTTCAACATCCACCCAGGAATACTTAAGCCTCCCACAAATACACACTTTACTCCTAGGGCATCCAAATTTCAATTGTTGCTTAGAAACAATATGTTCTAAGACCAGGACTAAGAGAACCAGTTATTGAAAATCCCCATCGAGTGTCTATTAAAAGGAATCTGGAGATGCCAGATACCTAAGGTATGTCCAGGACATGTAGTCCAGATATGCTTACATTTGTGACTCCAGAGGAGAAATCCTCTTCTAGTACTTCATTAACAGAGCCATTGCTTATGCAAAGAGATAAAAAAAAATGTTGCAGAAACTCCTCAGAATCCTCTATGGACATTGTCAGAGTGGTTAAAGACCAGCAAAAGGCAAAAATGAGAAAAATAATCAGGTAGGTTTGACTCCAAGTTTGAACAGAATAAAGGGAAGTGGGAAGAACAGAGGCTACAGGAAGATGAAGGGGAAAAGGCACATGAATGTATATGAGAGAAAGATTAGAGGATCAGAGCAATATGAGTAGGGAGCTCATTTGTATGCGGCACACCCAGGTGTGAATTCAGGACACCAGAGCATTCTGTGAGTCTGTCAGGAGTGATTCCTGAGGGCAGAACCAGGAGTAAGACTTGAGCATGGCTGGGTGTGGTCCAAAACCAAAATTTAAAAAGAAAAGGATTATAACTTTGCCTTTATGGAGCTGAGGGGTATTAAATGCAGTAGCATGTTAGTAAGGAAATATATATATATATATATATATATATACATATATATATATATATTCCAGATTTCTATCATTTGCTGATTTTCTTTAATTCTCATTATGACCAATCTCATTTTACCAAGAATTAATAACTGACTAACATAATTCCTAACAATTTAACACTCAGCTCTTGTAATGCTATGAGCTGGTTTAACCACAGCAGTGACCATGAGTAACGCTGGGGAAAGCTCGCTGACCCAAGATGAGGTGGGAAGGGACGCCAGGGACACTATCTCTCCAAGGACAGTCTTAGTTCTGTTTTCCTTCCTAAAAAATCAAGGCTAGTGTTTTACCCGAGGGAGTACATGTGCATATATATCCTGCTCAGGCGGACGAGTTTTCAAGTTGTGTTTCTGTAAAACAAAGTGAAGTGACTTTTACTTTATTAAAAAGCAAAGGCATCTCTGGTCCAGGGAGTAAGTGAAATAGTCACTCAGTAAATAAGGACTGGAAGAGAAGTGGAAGAGAAGTATGGAATAAGGGAAACCAGCTCATTCTCGTATTGTGCCCGGAGCCTCTCTCACTAGCAAGCCCTGCGTGTAAGGTCCTGGCCTATCTATGAAAAGAACATTCCTTGGCCTAGCTTGTAGGAAAAAAATGAATAGCTAGCTATAACGGGAGCTACTGTTATCCGTTTTCTAGGCCAAGAAAGCCAGGAAACAAGGGCACAGGGAAGTTGTTTTACAGAAATTACTATTCACACTATATTTGCATACGTTTGTCATGGTTCTGGCATTTCAGTAGGAGAGGGAAACGGTATTGCCTTGTGTCTGCTAACCTCCTATTGTCTTTTGCAGCCAAGGTCAGAGAGTTTCTCCTCTTACTTCACTGCATTCTCTTCTTAGTGGTCTCAAAAGCTGGCAGACCTGAAGCTGCAGTCTGAGTTTGGTTTCCTCCCCAATACCTTATGTTGTAAGTAATGCATATTGGGCAATAAAATTTCATTTTCCTGATATTCTGGTTTATTGAGCCGTCTGCTCCCAAGTCGTTCAAACCACAAAGCACCATTTCCTGTAGCAGTGCCTGTCAGAGAAGAGTTGTGGCAAAGGTTAGTATCAGAGATGCACTTGGCTGGCTGACTCCAAATTCTTGCTTGAAGAATGGGATTCCTCGGGGCTGGAGCTATAGCACAGCGGGTAGGGCGTTCGCCTTGCACGCGGCCGACCCGGGTTCGAATCCCAGCATCCCATATGGTCCCCCAAGCACCGCCAGGAGTAATTCCTGAAGCCAGGAGTAATCCCTGAGCATCGCTGGGTGTGACCCAAAAAGCAAAAAAAAAAAAAAAAAAGAATGGGATTCCTCTCTGCTTAGTCCCGTCCCATAGTCTCCGAGCGCATATCCTGAGACACATGGATGACCAGCTCAGAACTTCACCCTCACTGAAAATTTCCCTCCAGGAAGTGGAAATTGCTGTCCAGATATTAATTCATGAGCAATTTGAAGTCTCTTGAGTAATAAATGCAACTTGAGAAATATATTCCCTGAAGTAGAATATCCTATAACTTAGATGGCTTCAAGAAATTGAAGTAATTATCTAATGTCTTTACTTTTAAAATACAATAAAATAGCACTATTTTGAAAACCAGACCAAATCAGCTATCTTAGAACAAGTAAATTATAGATTTTCCAAATCACTGAAAAATAGACAGGTTTCCCATTACAAAAATTTTCAAGGATACTTTGAAGAATCTCTGAAAGCAAGACAGTAATTCTGTTTTTCTGAAGAATGTCATATTGTATTATATGATCAGGATTTGATTCTAGTTTTAAAAAATATTTGATGCTAATTAATCAACAAATTAGACTTGAAAAAAAATCATGTATTTCATCTCTTAGCATAGCTTTACCACCTAAAATCTTAACAATCATATTTTTAAAATTATACTCCATTTCTTTTATATACTCCAAACACCCTATTCCAAGTCACTGGGCACTATTGCATACTAAGCATTAAAAAATAAACCCTGTGTATACATAAATGCCTGTGTATAGAAAAGTCAGTGATGCAGCTCAGTGGTAAAGCATTTGCCTTGCATGCATAAGACCCTGGGTTCCATCCCTGACCAGAAAAACAAAACAAAACAAAAATAGAGAGAGAGAAACATGAAATAAGCATTTTTTTAAATGAATGCTGGTATGTTTAAATATTTTTAAATAATATTCACCATTTTCCCAAAATTCATGTTTGAATTTTGACCATCTATTTTATGTTTTATTTTTAGGAACTCTTCTCCCAAATACTCCTCTAGCACATACCTAACAATCATAGACTCAAGACCATGTGGGGGCTGCAGTGATAGCACAGCGAGTAGGGCATTTGCCTTGCACGTGGCCGACCTGAGTTCAATTCCCAGCATCCCATATGGTTTCCTGAGAACCACCAGGAATAATTCCTGAGTACAGAGCTAGGAGTATCCCCTGTGCATTGTCGGGTGTGACTCAAAAAAGGAAAAAAAAGAAAAAAAGACCAGGATGACTCAGATCTATACCTAACGATTGTGATTTCTTAGGGTAGCATTCAAAGAGAAACCCCTATTACCCTGTATAAATATTTTAAAATTCTTATAACAGTTAATCAAATGTTAAATAGTTGTATACATCACCGTGACAAATGCTCTAACAAAATTTATCAAAAATGTCTTCAAGATATGTAAAGCAATAAATTTTACATTGGAGAGAGTCATAAATGTCATAGATTAATTTAATTATTCAATATATCTGTATACTTGTTATCATGCAGGCCATGTTAAGATGTATAAAAATATAGATCAATATTATGATTTTTTTGATTGAATCATATTATGATTGAAAAAAAATTTCAATATAAATGAAATTTTTTCTGACTACATTTCAGTAAGATTAATTATATTTTATCATTATTGATTCAAGGAAAAGAAATACTTATGGGGATACATAAAATAATTTTATAGTAATAAATGAATTATTCAAAAATCTGTAGCAACTTTTTGATAGGTAACAAAATTTTAAGTTTAAAATTGGTTAATGACTTTATATATAAATACAATTTTAATAAAACTGATAAAAAATTTATAACTACTGATCATAGTATTTTCATACATAGTGCTATATCTGCCTTATGCATTTCCTAAAAAAAAAGCTAAATAAACTCAATGTAAAGTGAACACCACAACTGTTTGATTTTTATGCTGATTCATCAATAAATAGTCATTAATTCATAGTTTTCTACATAGCCTGTCAGATATTCATGACTTTTCTCTAACATTACCCCCAAGATAGGCCCGCATCATTTATTCCAACAATGAATAGCAGGTAAGATATTGTAAGATATGTAAGATATTGGGCTATAGAGATTGATTAAAAATGAGGTTTGGCATATGCTCATCATTCTAATTATACATTATTCCAATATACTGTGTCAAATATTGAATATATTGGAAAGAAAATGTCACAAGAAGATGAATAAAAGATTAATTCTACCTAGATGATTTTTAGAAATGTGTAATCATAGTGGTACCATATCGTAAGTACTTATTAGATATAACAGATGATTTTTAATCCTTCCAAGGACTCTTCAAGATAGTCAAAATTATTCAAAATTACAGTTTAGGAAACAGTATCAAAAGCTTAAGTAACTTGAAGTTGATACATGTAAAACAAAGAGAAAAAATCTGCTTAACTCCTCCACTCATTCTCCTACCTACCCTTTTTTTTTCTGGCTTTTTTGGGTCACACCCGGCGATGCTCAGGGGCTACCTCTCGCTCTACCTTCGGGATTACTCCTGGCGCACCCACCCTCTTTCTACCACATCATGAAGTAAATCATGAGACATAAGAAATAGCTTTCTAGGGGTTGGAGAGATAGCACAGCAGGTAGGACATTTGCCTTGCACACAGCCAACCCGGGGTCAATTCCCAGCATCCCATATGGTCCCCCGAGCACCTTCAGGAGTAATTCCTGAATGCAGAGCCAGGAGTAATCTCTGCACATCACCGGGTCTGCCCTACACCCCCACCCCTGCTGGCCCTGGCAAAAAGGAAAGAAGTAGATAGATTTATAATGATATCAATAGATGAACTTAGTCTTGAAAGAGTCGCAATTTATTAGTTATCTGGAAAACAGAACTGAGAAAGGGTAAGAAATGATTGGAAATACATTCAAGCCTGAATGATTATTGCCTGTTTAAAGAGGAGCTTACAGTTCTGTACTAGATAGAAAGATGGGGCAGAGATTCACTAGAGACAGTGGATTTTCTCTTCTCAGAATTTTGTCCCCACAGCCACATTTTTGACTTTCTTTCTTATGTTTCACCTTAAGTGCCAAAGAGAATTATAGCATTAACACTACTCACAGTCAAACATTCAACATCTCCTAATCATCCCCATGTAAATGGTCAATTTTTTTAGAAGGGTATTATTTTCCTATTTTTTGAAATGGGTATATTTTTAATATCTATTGATTGGGTTACTGTAGAAAATTTTTAATACCTATTACTTTGGTTACTGTAAGAAAATTTACACACAGTTCACCCTGCTTCTCATATAAACATGCCAAATGTTATTGTTAATAATCAAATATAAGTTATTAATAACTACAATATGCTATTATTATGGTTCCTTGTACTTTCATAGATAGCGGATTGATTCAAACATTTGATAAGCTTGTTTTCGAAGTAATAAGAAAAGAGCATTGAAATTTATATGCAAGAACCTCAACTTCTTTGTTAAAAAAAACTAGGAAGAGGGGTGCAAGTGGCAAGATACTAAAATTTTAATTTTTCCTGCTATAACTTTGGTTAGATGTAAAATTTCATGACTTGATTCATCAGGCCAAAGGACCAAAACAATTTTTTCTGTTAATTCTTATTTAAAAAAAAACTCTTGATATGAACATTCTAAAGCTAATACTAACCTTATGAACAAGAGCATCTGAAGCCAGTATTTCCTTCAGGAAAAGAACAGATGACAAGGCAGTTGACTATTGTGCAAATGTCCAGAGAGTGATGAAATTCAAGTGGCATTTACTCAGCTTTTATTTTTTTCATGACTAAAATCTCTAAGCAGATAGTGTCTACAAGAAATAATATTTACAGTCTCCATCCATAAAATCTAATTGTGGAATTCTTTTGGTGCAAGTGATTTTCTACAGCTCATATATCAAGAGTTCGATCTTAAACTCTTAATTGTACCAACAAAAGCTTCGCAAAATAATTTTCAAGCTAGTTATGTGTTATGACACATTTAATTTCATGATTTTTAAAATACTAATCACAGTTCACAATGTGGATTTTTACAACCTATACCAAGGCATCACTGTTTGTAGCTTAAAAGCATCCATCAAATTTTTTGCTGTTGACTCAAATTCAGCAGAAGATGGTGAAGCTCTTCCTGGTAGCGCCTTGGGGGTAAAGTTGTTTGGATCTGAGTAATATAAGAAGTAACACAAGAAGCATCTTGGGCTTATCGGCACACAGGCTAGTAGTTAGTTGCAATGGCTCTTACATTTCTGTTTGGGTCTTACTACAAAAAAGATTAAGGAAATTGTACAATGCACTGTTTTCCAGAAAGGTTTTAAAAATAAAATGCGCTCAGGGGACTTCAGATTTAATGGACTTTTTCGATTTCCTGAAAGGTTTCTTTCCTTGTCTAGAAAGACTGACTTTGAGGTTCTGAGTGAGTCTTGGGTTATAATTCATCTACATAGGGACTGCCCCCTTCCCCCCACCCCCTACACCCTCACCCCCCCAACCCCCGGCTCCACCCATATAGCCTGATGGGATTCTTGGTGCCTGAAAATGATGCAATGCAGCTCAGGCCCAGTAATTCAGGGGGTGAGGGGCAAGAGGGGGGAGAGATTGAACATCCTAGGCCAGTGCTCTACCACTCGACCTCTCTCCCTGGCCCCTCGGGTTACAATTTTAACTCTACCTTTAAGATCCTCTACACCAGTCCCCTCATCTATAAAATTAAAATCATGATACCAATCTCATTTCATTCTTAATATTACTAAAATGTCACCATAAAAAAGAAAATTGAGACAATGCCTCAACCCAGAATTTAGACCAAAGAAATATTACTCTTCTTCTGGAAGTATTTTATCCCCAGAATACATATAATTTTCACACAGCATGGCCACAAAACCAGCAATCCATTAGGAACCCAAACTGGTGAAGACATTCAAATGTAGGATGGGTAGGGTGGGCTGGGGTGTACCCCTATGAGTTGTGTGAGTAGTGTCAATGCAGTCACCTCTTTGCTTTCTCCAGTTGTGTCACTGTCCCCAAATGTCTGTGTATTCATCAACCTAGAAACTCTGGAACACTTTCCTAGAAATCTCTTCCTTTTATAAAGAATTTTTTGCATCGACTTGAATGAGTTACTGGCCACTGCTAATTAATTCAGTTTCCAGTTCCTCTCTCTCAAGATGTGGAGGAACCGGAAATTCTGATCCTCTCAATATAGTGTTGCGTCTCCTAGCAACCAGCCCCCAGTTTAGGTGTTTTCAAAAGACTCCTCATCAACAAACAAAGGCACACTTATCACTAAACATTTAGGAAATTCCAAGTGTTTTGATAGCTGTGAGGCGGAAACCCTGGACAAAGACAAAATATGTTTGATCTTATCCATGTAGACTCAATAATGCAAACACTACGGATAAGCAAGGAGAAATCTGACAAAGGCACTGTCAGAGCTGGAGTACTTTACAGTCAGGAAGGAAAAAGTTAGCCCAGTAAATGTAAACCACATTTAATACTGAAGAGGAGGGCAAGTTAAGAGTCAAGAACTGAAGGGCAGGTTAAGGGTTAACCGCTGAAGTTGCCCTTTGTAACTACTTGACTGCTTTGAAAGATGTCTTCAGGACCTACCCCTGGGCAGGACTCTGTCACCAAATGGGCCAACAAACTGCCCTGAGGAACTGTAAACAAACATTTGCTCAGAATGGTCAACAAATGTTGAAATTAGCATATTAAGTGAAATAGGTGTGGTTTTCCCTTTTGTATGGTTTTCCTATGGTTTCCTATAGTTTTCCTATTGATCCAATACCTGTGATTTTCTTTGATATGTATGATTCTCCTTTGATTCAATACATGTAATTTTCCCCCAATATGTGTGATCCCCTTTGATATATAGATGTGATTCCCTTTGATATGTGAGATTTTCATTTGTCAACAAATGTTTAGATATGCAAATTAAGTGACCTATGTGATTCCCTTTGATATGTGAGATTTTCATTTCTCCCCCAAAAGGGTATAAATACAGCCTGCTTTTTGGAGGTCGGGGCCTTCAGTTATGCCACGCTATTGAGGCACAATTGAAGGTCCCAATATAGCTATATTGGCTTAAATAAACCCCATGCATTTGCAGAAAGAGTTGTCTTGGTTTTGTTCTTTTGTCTCTCCGAGCCTCCCCCGGGCAGAGATCTGCCGCCCCTAACATTTGGAGGTCCCACCGAGATCTGACTCTGCCTGAGGGACGCCGGACAGTCCCGAGCTTCTCTTTGGGGTAAGTACTGGCGCCAATTTTTTCGGTACCGACTTTATGTGCACAATTATTCTGTATCTGTGTATCTGTGGTATACCGGTCCTGGGATCTGAAGTAGCTTTGTGTCTGACAGACGTGTCCGGTTGACATTAGCTACAGCCCTGGGGGACGCCCCAGGATGATAAAGGGAGACCCAGGGACGCCTGGCTTGCCTCCATCTGGTAGGTCCGGAGGATCTACGTCTGGTCTATCCCAGGACATCGGCCGCTTTAAATCTGAACATCGGCCGCTTTACTATTTGTCCCTCCTTCTGGCATTTGGGTTTGTTCTATCACCTTCGGACTCCTTCTCCACAGAGATCTCCTGAGGATGGGACAGTCCACCTCCACCCGGCTGTCTCTGACTCTCTCTCTCACTGGTCTGAAGTCTGCTCAATGGCCAGAATCTCTCTCTCTCTCTCATAGTTAACTCTTTGTTCTGCTGAATGGCCTTCCTTTAAGGTTAACTGTCCCCCTGAGGGATCTTTTCACCTCCCCCCTTATTTTGCAGGTGAAAGGAGTCATTTAAACCTTTCTTACCCCCTCTGGCATATTGACTCCCATACCTGCTTCTTGCTTCTATCTCAATTCTGAGATTGACCGCTCCACAAGCTTCCGGCAACCTCTATATTCTCAGCTAAAACTCCCCTTTCTCTGCCTCTGCACCATCTGTTTCTCTCTCCTTCTGAAGTCCCCTAAGGGATAAGCGCTTGCGTACTGTTTTGTTTTAGGCTTGATCGCAGGAATCTTCCTGTAAGTCGAGATGGGACAAAACACATCAACTCCCCTGTCCCTAACCCTAGCACATTGGTCTGAGGTTCGGGCTAGGGCTCATCTCTCTCTCCCTATAAAAGAAGGCAGTCTATCCCTATGGTTGATAAGAAGAGACTAGCTCTCTGCCTCAGAAGTAGTCTTGACCTTAAAAGGGTAACATCTGACAACCTCAGGTTTCAGCAACTTTGTCATAATTTGTTGTTTTGCCATTGTATATCATCAAAAGCGCTTTCTTGACCCGTTTTTAACAAGCAGGAAACTGGCTGATCAGACAGAGAAACGGGGAGCAATGTTCCCAATCGGCCGACAGGGCTCAATTTGCCCTGGGGACTGCTCTTTCCTTTCTCTGTCTATCAGTTTTTCTCCCTGCCGTTTTTGAAGGGTCAGATCGATCGATCAACTGCAAATGTGTGCACGTGTAGTGGTGTTTTTTAGTCAGTTCATTGTCTGACTGTCTGTCTGTCTGTCTGTCTGTGGAACACTCGAGTGTTAGAGCTAGTTTGAAGTCATTAATTCTTAGAACTGAGCAAACAAAATCAAGGAAGTCAGAGTGATATGTAGTCCAGCAATTTAAAAGATTTAGGTATCTTTGGAACTTGTTAGATCAGGTTTGAACAAAGATTTCTAATCAGAATGTGGTAACCACGAAGGGATTGAAATTCTCAATCTAGATTTCTTATTGGAAGAACATTAATGTTTATTAACAGTTGTAACTCTTCTGAAATTCGTAGTCTGTACTATCTAGGAAGAACTGAGGAAGTAGCTCCTAAAACTAGCCTAAAACTAAAGTGAAATAACAATTCAGAGGATGCAAGGCTTTATCTTACAAGCCTCAGCTAATTTTAATGAGGAATTTAGCTGTCTTTAAAGCAACAGAGGTATAGAAACCACCAAAATAAACAAAGTTTTCTTATGTTTCCATAAACATTGATGGTCTGAGTGTTTTTCTGTGCTAATATCAAAGGTTGGTTTAAAAAAAAAAAGGGGGGGGGTGGAGGCTCTCTCTCTGTATTTGAAAGCATGTCTGTATGGTGGACTTGTTTAAAGTTAGAAAGCTCATGATTTGAACTAACTAAGGTACGAGAACTATTGAACTTAAGTCAAAGAAGGTTTTACTGTGTTTCACAAAAATTGATGGTCCAGAGGTCTTATGCTAGAATACCAATGTATATATTTGTATCTGCACTGGATTAGAATTATTTGACCTAGAGAATCTTGTGAGTTGAAATAACTGATATATGAAAACAGGCTCAAAGAGTAATGCTTAGGTTTAAAATATTATTTTCTAGAGTTGCAATATTGGTTGAAAAACTTATCGTACCTGTGTTTTATTAGATCTCTGAGATTTCCGGTAACAAAACTTTTTAAAGCTACTTAACTCAGGGTAATGAAGGGTTAATCTTAGATGTCAGTTTGAGAGATTTTTTTTTTTTTTTAAGATTTTCCCTGGGTCTACCCATCCCCCTGCTTTTCCAGCTCAGCAGGCTCTGCCTCAGTCGGACTGGATATGCAGACCCTCCCTCAACAATGAATTCTAATTACAGGTTTGCCCAGCAAATAAGACTTGCTAATTGGGTTTCTTAACTCTTCCAGGTATCTGGTTCTTGCAACTTTGTGAATGAGAAAGGGTCTGGGAAAACAATTGATTCTTATATTTGCATTAAAATCTGACAAACACACAAAAAAGAAATAGTGTGAAACCCCTTGTAGGAGGAAAAGTCTATGCTTATATTTTAACAGATAACACCTACTAATGTACTCTGGGTCCTGCTATGGCTTGGCTTCATCTGGAGTAAACTTTATTTTCCTGATAAAGACCCCAAACCACCTCAAACAGATCTCAGCTGGAAGTCACAAGGAAATCTGAGGAAGAAAGGACAGGCCGAATTGGCCTGAGGACTTAGTCTGAGTTTTACGGTACCAACCTTATCCTGAACCTAGAGAACTTTGTATGCAAGTGTGAGATCCTTAATGTTTTATGGTAATCTATGAGTGTCTTAATCTTTATATTTGTGTTTTCCTAGAAATCAGAATTCTAAGATGTCTCCTGGTTAATTTCTAATGTGAACTGAACCTTTGCCCAATGAGTATGTTTTAAGAACTTTAGGTGTGAGCATCTTTAAAGTTTTTTTGAATATCTATAGAATTGACCTAATGCTTTTGAAATAGCACTGCAAGTAATTTTCTCATGTTAAATGAGATGATTGTAACTAGTGTCCAAATTGGAGATTAGGTTGTACTAAGTTCAGTAAAATGAATATCTATAGAACTAACCTAATGCTTTTGAAATGGTACTGCAGAGTAGTTTTGTCATGTTAAATGAGATGATTGGTAACTATTGTCTAAATTGGGAGATTATGTTGTACTAAGTTCAGTAAAATAAAAGTTTAAACTTATGGGATGACTATAAGGAATATAGATGTATGTCTTAAGTCAGAAAGATAATGGATGCAGATATCATCAGTTGAAAAAAAGGCAAGGAATCCTGTTAAAGTGAAGTTGATTTTGAAATGAGTTGAAGGAAAGTTACAGGACAGGATGAATATAGAGGAATGTGTAGAAGGTTTGAAGTTGTGTTTGAAGGAAAGAAATTGATCACTGTTTTAAGAAACTCTTTAAATCTCATGCAGAATTGTTCTAGTACTCCCAGTACAGTGCTTTTATTAATGGGAAGTCAAGGTTCTCAACATAGAATTGAATGGGTTAAATACGATGTTAAATTGTACACTTTTCCTCTACAGATTTTAGCTCCTTTGACTAGGACCCACAACAAATGGGTGTGTTGCATCTTACTGTGAGTAAAGTGAAATGTTTGCTTTTCTCTTCTTTTGTACCTTCAGTATGTTTTTGATGTTTCATGGCACTGTGTTGGTTTGCATAAATCCAGATAAAAGTCTTTCCTCTCTGTAATAGGGTCCACCCCTCATGCAGACAGGAAAATCAGTTATGGGACCCCAAAACCCTCTTCCAGGGAAACAGCAAGGGATTGGTCTAAATGACAGGAGCATGTATTTAACAGGTACTGTTTCAAGTACCCTACAAACCTCAGGGAGACCCTAGAGGCAGGCCGGCTCAAGGAAAGAATGGAAATCATCAGTGCTATGGAGAATGAGGAATCCGGAAATCTATGTGACTGACATGGCCCGGCCTACTCTCAGCATCAAGAAAAACCCTGGAAACTAGGATCTCTCCCAGCCCTGAAGAAGGGAGGGGAGGGACTCCTTTCTGCCAGGATGCCTCTATGGCAAATGAGGCTCAAGGTCACCTCCAGTTCAACCTGAAGACCTGAAGCCATCCAGTTCATCGTGGGACATTTATGGCCAGGCCTGGGTAACTCTGACGTGCCACATAAGATTAATGCTGTTATTTGGTATGCCTCCTGTCTTTAGCCAACTCCCAGGACTTCTCAGTAAATAATGGGGTACCCCAAATGGAGAGTTCTCCAATCTTGCTGTGTTTATGCAAAAGAACAAGTCAGATTTGTTAAGCCGTCAGGCAAATTTTAAAATGAAGATGAAGAGAAAACCATGTTTCTGTAACTTGCTTTTTAAAGAATTAGATTCAAATTCTATAGAGTGATCTAGTAAATGTATTCTAATCTTGATCTAAAAGGTATCCCTTTGAGTAATTCAGGTACAATGTGTTTTGCTGACTGTAAAGTAAGCAGTCTAGTCTGTGAGACTCAATGTTGAAGATGCTGTCACTAGTCTGACCAGGGTATTGGAAGCCAGAGCTTTAGTGGGGGAACCTCAGCTCAAAGTGCAGAATTAATTACTTTCCCCCCCAACCTGTCAATTGGCTACAGTGCCAAGAGTGGACATCTAAGTATTCACTCTTAGTTCTATGAACACAGTCATTTGGAGAGAACTAGAATTTTAACAGCTCTTAATTCTCTTTCCATCGTGGGATTAATACGCCATCCAGATAATACTCATCTAAAATACTCTGCAAAAGAGGGACAATAGGCATTGGAACAATGTTTTCAAAAGGAAATTGATAGATAAAGGGTTACACTAAGCTTCCAACACTAGTGAAAGCCATCTTTCATGGAAAGGAACTCAGAACTGTGCTTTCTGTTTCATTAATGAATCGTGGGCTGTGGAGAGCCGCCACGGGCCACGGGACCATGCTTCGTGGACACCTGTTTCTTGTTAATTACACCGTGCTTCGTAGATAACACCTGATAAGGAATCAGGATGTCTTGTCACGCCAGGAGCTGTAACTAGCTGCAGACACTTGGGCTTAAGCAGGCAGCGAGTGGTAGATAAGGAGGGAAGCTGCCTAGCTAGGTATGGTTTTCTTCTCATTCGTCCCTCGGTCCTCTTTCCCGAGAAGGTCTCTGAATAAATCACTGCAAGAAGAATCTCCGGGTTGCGTGATTTCTTACAGTGGGCCTCCTTTCCTAACACTTGTAACTTCAAGGAACTTATCAAGGAGAGGATTGGCAGCTTGATATGCAAATGATCAAACACTTATATTCAAGGTATCTACTGGCTCCAACTGATAGTTTCAGTGAATGGATAGCTTTTCCTATCTGAGAAGTAGCTTGGTGCTTCTATGTTACTAGAAAAATCTGAACATAAGAAGTCATTTTCTATCAACCATGGGTAAAGCAGTTATTCCTTTCCATTGCTTTTATGATAGAAATGGGTATGGCATTACGTTGCTTTGGTTTCTGTTGCTTTAACTCTTATGTTTTCTAAGATAGCAAACTATATTGTTGTTACTATGTCAGAAAAGGACCTTCCACATCTCCAGGGTCTAAGTGCCATCCCTCAGTCTAATTGATCTGATCTTTTCTTTCAGATAACTTGAGGAACCCAACAAATTCATTGCCTGGGGCACACTAAATTAAGGTAGCATGAGATTTCACCCCTTGTGCAGGCAGGGCCAGCGCCCCTCTGTCAGCATGAAGCAGCTCCAGAAGACGGAACTTCGACCACTTTCCCTTTAAGGATTAAAGGTGGTGGAATCTCTAGGGGAATATGAAGTAGGTAGCTAGATTAAGGAAGCCCCTCCGGCCTTGAAAATCCCAACTGCCCTGTTGTGAGTGTGAACCCCATTAGTGGAGGAACTCTGTTCTCTTTAAAAAAAAAAAAAAAATTGGGGGGGGAGGTCAACTGCCACTGTTCCAACTTAGCCTTGAAAAGGGAAGTGTAGGCCAGAATATGATCTCTCTCTCTTTTCCAGTTATTACTAGTCTTTACAGGTATCAAGGCCAAGCTCCATGGGGGCTGGGAGTACACTGCCAGAGTGAACTCCTCATCCGTATGCATTGAGACATCTGGTTTCAATCAGGTGATAAAAACTGCCACCAGAGAACCCCATTGGAGAGGTCTGTGATCCTGAACACACCAACTGCTTTGAAGGAGGATGGAATCAAAAAGCTGCCTCCCCTCTTGGAACCAGAATGACATCGACTAGTGGCATGTCCAGACAACAAGAGACTACTAGTGGCATGTCCAGACAACGGGAGACACCCCCTTCACAATCTCTAAGATTAGAGATATTCACAAGGAGAAGTGGGGATTGAAGAGGAGGGCAAGTTAAGAGTCAAGAACTGAAGGGCAGGTTAAGGGTTAACCGCTGAAGTTGCCCTTTGTAACTACTTGACTGCTTTGAAAGATGTCTTCAGGACCTACCCCTGGGCAGGACTCTGTCACCAAATGGGCCAACAAACTGCCCTGAGGAACTGTAAACAAACATTTGCTCAGAATGGTCAACAAATGTTGAAATTAGCATATTAAGTGAAATAGGTGTGGTTTTCCCTTTTGTATGGTTTTCCTATGGTTTCCTATAGTTTTCCTATTGATCCAATACCTGTGATTTTCTTTGATATGTATGATTCTCCTTTGATTCAATACATGTAATTTTCCCCCAATATGTGTGATCCCCTTTGATATATAGATGTGATTCCCTTTGATATGTGAGATTTTCATTTGTCAACAAATGTTTAGATATGCAAATTAAGTGACCTATGTGATTCCCTTTGATATGTGAGATTTTCATTTCTCCCCCAAAAGGGTATAAATACAGCCTGCTTTTTGGAGGTCGGGGCCTTCAGTTATGCCACGCTATTGAGGCACAATTGAAGGTCCCAATATAGCTATATTGGCTTAAATAAACCCCATGCATTTGCAGAAAGAGTTGTCTTGGTTTTGTTCTTTTGTCTCTCCGAGCCTCCCCCGGGCAGAGATCTGCCGCCCCTAACAATACCACAAAAATCAACACGCATAGCTCGTTAGCCACTCTCTGCGAAACTACAAAATTTACACATATTCTGTGGTTGAGACTATCATTATTTTTTAATTGTTTTAATTTTTTTATTGCCCATACTCTGTAGCGCTCTTGCCACACGCCTGGCTGTCTTCCCCAGGGCCCCTCAGAGGGGATGGGCTCCAGCTTCCCTTCCCACCCCGAGCAGAACTCCGGAGGCCAAAGATCTCCAGAGCCTAGCCACAGCCATGCTCAAGGCCCCTCTCCACATGTTTGGACACGCCTCACACATGAAGGTACCGGCAGAGGAACCCAGGTGTGTGTAATCCCATCAACAGCCAACATCCAGAGACTTAAAAGCAAGGTCCCAGAAGATATTTTATAACCTACTTTTCCCTCTGGGAGAAACTTGCAAGCTACTGAGAGCTTCCTGCCCACATGGGACAGCCTTGCAAAGTTCCCATGGTGTATTCATATGCCAAAGCCAGTAACAAGCTGGATCTCATTCCCTGACCCTGAAAGAGCCTCCAATGCTACATAATTGGGAAGGCGGAGTAGAGAGAGGCTTCTAAAATCTCAGGGATGGGACCAATGGAGAGGTTACTGAGACCGCTAGAGAAATTCAACAATCAACGGGATTTCGTGAATTTTGTGACTCTGTAGCTAAGGAGTTACTCCTGGCTCTGTGTTCATGTATCATCCCTGGTGGTGCTCAGGGACTAAACAGAGGTCAAACACTCGTAAGGCAAGTACCTATCCTGTACTGTAGCTGGCCTGGGACTATCTTCACTTCATGTTAAGTTTCTGTTTTTTAACTAAAAACAAGAAATAAACAAAGTATATCATTGTTGCAGGCAGTGAGCTAGCGCCCCCCTCCCCCACTAAAGTACATTGGGAAAAACATTCTAAATTAAACCAGCACCCCAAAATGTTACAATGCAGATTATTCCAGGCTCCCAGCATGGCTGAACCTCTGGAACAAAGGCTACTGAAGATTCAAACCAGACATCAACAGCTCCAATCTTGGAAGTAGGTTCTGGCAAGAGACTTGGAATGGGTATATATCAGGAAAATTGTAAGCTAACTTGACAGAGTAAGCTAACTTGGCAGCACACCACCCAGCACCACCATAGTGGAGAACTGGCCTCCATCCCTGCTAAGATGCATACTCATGGCATGTATTTTTCATCTTGGGAATTCATTGCAGAATGCTTGGGATGTGTACGTGGCTTTGCCCACTCTACACTCTGGAGAAGCCTGAGTTCTCTCCTGAAAATGTAGTTCTCTTTTTCCATCCCATCCTTTCTCAAAGAAACTTAGCTTACTTCAACGGTTCATCTTCTGAATTTCTTTTCTGTGTGGAAAGGCAATGGACCCAGGAAAGGCATAACCAGCATTTAAGAATGATTTTCTTTTGCTGCAAAGAACAGTTCCTCCCTCGAGCCTGAGTTCCAAGCCCTCCCCTACTTTCCCCACCCCGCCCCCGAGAAATCAGGTGGCAGGGTAGGGAACATTTCCCACGCTGGGTAGAAGAAATGAGACTCAGGTGTGGTTCAGGATTGGGGAGCCCTGAGGCCCATCTGTGCAGGTGCCCACGCAAGACTCTGCATCATCCTAGACTTCCCCAGGCACCTTACCAGGTGACCCAGGTAGGTAAGCAGAGAGGGACCCGGCAGACTGGCACCTCTCTCCCTCCATCTTCACGTAAACCACCCGGGGAACGCTACCCTTCTGGTGGAAGTCACCTCTTTCATCTGCTACATGATCATGTCAATTATTAATTGCATCACTGAATCAGACACAGCAGAGGGTTACATCCGTGTCCATTTTGTGTGGGTGCCAGCAAAACTGGAGGGAGCCACGAAGCATAAATACAGTTAAAGCTTCTAAGTTTTAACATAATATGAGACTGACAACCAAGGACAGTAGAAACAAGGGCCAGGAATACTGTCCCATAGTTGGAAGCCTGTCTCATGAGCTGCGGGAGAAGGCGGCTGGAAGAGAAGGGATCACTATGTCAATGATGGTTAGAGGGATCATTCGGGATGGGAGACGTGTGCTGAAAGTAGATAAAGGACCAAACGTGATAACTTCTCAGTATCTGTATTGCAAAGCATAATGCCCCAAAATAGAGGAAATGGGAGAAATTGTCTGCCATGGAGGCAGGGGAAAGATTGGGAAGGGGGTGTATACAGGGAACATTGGTGGTGGAGAATGTGCACTGGTAGAGAGATGGTTGTTTGATCATTGTGTGACTGAAACTCAAACATGAACGCTTTGTAACTGTATCTCATGGTGATTCAATTAAAACAAAAACACAGGGGCCAGAGCGATAGCACAGCGGGTAGGGCGTTTGCCTTGCATGCGGCCGACCCAGGTTCGATTCCCAGCATCCCGAGCACTGCCAGGAGTAATTTCTGAGTGTAGAGCCAGGAGTAACCCCTGAGCATCGCTGAGTGTGACCCAAAAAGCAAAAAAAATAAATAAATAAAACAAAAACACAACTTTCAATTTTAATGATCCAGTGTGGCCTAGGTTGGTCTCAAACAAAAGCAAGCAGCTACTTCATAAAGAAACAGGGCTTAGGTGCAGGGAGAAGGCTCAAAGGGCGAGTGCACATGCTTCGCATTCAGGACCCTGGGTTGAACTGCCAGCACTACAAGGTCCCTCAGCAGGGGCACTGCCGAGAAAGACCCACAGCACGGACATTCCTACTCAAGCATGTCTCCTACTCCCATAGCAAAAAAAGAAGGCAAGGTTTAGTCAAAATCAAAGAGCAGAAGTAATGGCACACTTGAATGCTTCACTCCTGGTGAGATTACCTGCTAGTCTGACAATCCTTCACATGACCTCTGAAGGACCTCTTGACTGGGTTCCACCAGAGAGGCAAACAGTGGGAGATTCAAGGCATGTTGTGTACTTAAATAGCACTGTAGCACTGTTGTCCCATTGCTCATCGATTTGCCCAAGAGGGCACCAGTAACGTCTCCGTTGTGAGACTTGTTACTGTTTTTGGCATATCGAATCCGCCACAGGTTGCTTGCCAGACCCTGCTGTGGGGGCGAGATACTCTCGGTAGCTTGCCGGGCTCAAAACAACAGTAAGATATCATCTATACCAGTAAGACTTTAACCCTACAAGGGAAAAAAACACTCAGTATTGAAATGAATTTGGGAGAAAGGGACTTCGCTCTAAGCTGGTGGGACTGTCTACGGAGAGCCTTTTGGGAACGCAGTATGAGCTCTTCTCAAAAAACAGGAATTCAACTTCCAAATGACCCAGCAATTCAAGAACCCAAATCTCCATTCAGAAAAGATACCTGCACCCCTGTGTTCACTGCAGCGCTAATCACAGCAGCCAAAATCTGGGAACAACCTGAGTACAGGAACAGATGACTGGCTAATGAAACTATGCATGCACAACGAAATTCTTACTGGAGACAAGAAAAGTTAAGTCATGCCAGTTGCCACCCAGTGGATGGGTCTGGGAAGTATGCTGAGTGTCGACAGGAGGGGGACAGACACAAAAGGATGGATTTCTTCTGAGAGATACAAAGAGACAGAATAGGTTAAAAACAAGCGCCCAAAGGCAATAGAACCTCAGAATTGTTCCTCAGTAGGAAGCTTACCACAAGGTGTTGAGGGTGGGGGAAGAAAATACTGGACAAGGGTGGGAGCAAACTGACACTGTGATGGTGATAGCATGAAGCCCAATCACCCACCCTTCCCAGGCGGTGACCTGTGTCTACAAGACATGTGGTGCCTAGAATAATTTTTAAAATAACAACAAAAGAAGGAGATGAAATGAATTACCCAGGTTTAAATTCTTCTCTCTGTTCACCACAGTACAAGACAAAGTCCAACAGGGCCCCTCGCAGCGGAAAGGGGTGCCCTGGAATGACAGGTTTGGGGAGTTTAGAATGTCAAAGATACACTGCACTGTATCCTGAATAACAAAGCAATACCTCTTGATTAACTTTTTTTTTTTTTTTTTTTTTTTTTTTTTTGCTTTTTGGGTCACACAGAGCAAAGCACAGGGGTTACTCCTGGCTCATGCACTCAGGAATTACTCCTGGCGGATGCTCAGGAGACCATATGGGATGCTGGGAATGGAACTCGGGTCGGCCGAGTGCAAGGCAAACGCCCTACCCGCTGGCTATCGCTCCAGTCCCTCTTGATTAACTTTTGCAATATTCTTTCCCTCCCCCTTCAACGTCCTCCAACCCTAGAAAAACTGTGCTTTGCGATCATAAAACAAATCAGGGAAACGACCACCTTGCTTAGGAGGAGCCTGAAACGACAGGGACCTCCTAAAGAGTTGAAGATGAAGAATAAAATCTGCAAAAATCAAATTAAAAAGAAAGAGGATTAAAAAAAAATTTTTTTAAAGAGGGCTCCCAATTCAAGTCTTCAGTCCTAAAATTTCTGAGCACGCACTGTCCTGATTCAAGCAGCGAGCGGCTCGGTCCCAGGCGGTGCCCGGGCGTGGGGTCCACTCGCTTCAGCTCTCCGGCTTGCAAAACCGCAGAGCTGATCCTGAGCCAGAGGAAAGAGCCGGCGGCGCGAGGGGCGGCGCCCCGGATGTCGCCCCCCCTTTCCCCCGTCTCCTCCGCCCCTGTCACCCGTGGGGGCGGGGCCGCTCCTTCCCTGCCCGGGATCGACGTCGGGATCCCGGAATTTCCCTGCCCCGGCTCTGCGGACTTTCCAGCCCGGATCATGGATAAAAGGGGCTGGCGGCTCTCGGGGCGCTCAGATCGCTCTGCAAGCTCTTCCTCCGGCTCCCGCTCTCTACGCCTCGACCCTGCACGCTCAGCACCATGGTCCAAGCCGCGACCCCCCGCGCTCTCCAGACCCTCCGCGCCGCGCTGCTGCTCCTGCTCCTGGGCGCCGCCTGCCGGCAATCTGAAGGTACGACCCCGCAACCCCACAACCCCGCGGCCCCGGGGTCCCAGGGCGGCCCTCTGGGACCCCCGCTCACCCGCTCTCTCCCCACCCGCAGGGGCGCCAGTGGCCTCCGAGCTGCGCTGCCAGTGCCTGGAGACCATGCAGGGCGTTCACTTCAAGAACATCCAGAGCGTGACGGTCACGCCCCCGGCACCCCACTGCCCCCGCACCGAAGTCGTGTAAGTGTCCCCGCATCCCGCCGAGGACGTCATCCCAAGCCCCCCATCAGCCCGACGCTGCCCCCACGCCCTTCCGCCCCCCGTCTGACTTGACCCTCGCTTCTCTCTGCAGAGCCACTCTCAAGAACGGTCAGCAAGCCTGCCTCAACCCCGACGCCCCGCTGGTTAAGAAAATCATCGAAAGAATGCTTAAAAAGTGAGTGGGTGGGTCTGTCCCAGGGTCTGCCCGCACGGACCCCCTCCAGCCTCCGGGGTCCCATTTAGAGGAGCGAAGATTTCCTGTGCAATCCTGCAAGTAACTGGCCGTTTTCTCTCCGTAGGGACAGCGCCAACAACTAGAAAAGTTGCGTGATGTGCTGGCCTGGAAGATGGGCCCTGCATTCCAGGAACCGAAAACGGGACCGAGAGCCGGGCCATCCGCCTACCCCAAGAAAGTCGCTCATGCATTTGACTCTATTTTGTGTGTGAGGATTCTATTTATGTTTGTATTTATTTTCCAAAGCTTGTATTTTAATATTTCACTTATTATTATTATTAATAATATTTAAAGACGTGAATGTTTTGTAAGAACACAGTCAGCTGGATTGCTATTTGAAGCTGATGCGCTTTGAGTTATCTTGTGAAACATGGATTGCGCCAGACACCAAGTGGTGGACTGGGCACTGTGTTGGAGGAGGAAGGGGCAGGCAAGGTGGCAGCACATCTGCTTTTGTACTGGTTTAAAAGAATGTCATAGTTATTTATTGAAATTGTTTCATATTAGGTGTTCAACATGAATATGTTGAGGCTTCCCTTGGACATGTTATGTCTTACTTGTAGGGCATAGTGCCCTGGTTAATGTTTATTATGCAGTGTTTCTCTGACTACAGAGAAGTTTAACTGTTTTTTACTAATGGCATAAAAAAATAAAGTTTTACCAAAAAAAAATAATGCTTAAGTTTCATTTTATTCTTGGTTGCTTGCTTCCTTTGATTTCTAAGGTATATGTAGCTAAGTCTAGCTTTATAGCTACTCCTTTTAGGCACCTTATATTACACTCAAACGCTTTTTTTTTTTTTTTGGGTCACACCCAGCAATGCTCAGGAGTTACTCCTGGGATGCTGGGAATCGAACCCGGGTCGGCCGCATGCAAGGCAAACACCCTACCCGCTGTGCTATCGATCCAGCCCCTCAAAAGTAGCTTTGACACACCATCCTCCCAACTATCTTGAGAGTCCTAAAAGTTAAAACCCTAAACTTTTTAAAAATAAATCATTATTTCTGGCTTTTATTGAATGCTTTTGGCAAGTTGGTTTTCAAGGAGTTATGCAATTGTTTCTATTTTATTGATGCTAGGAAGCAAGAAGTTAGAAAAGCAGATTCTTTCTGAAAATCTCAAATGGGCTGGAGAGAGAACAGAGGGTAGGGTGCTTGCTTGCCTTGCACGCGACTGGCCCAGGCACCCAGATGGTCCCCTGAGTCCTCTGGGAGTGATCCCTGAGCACAGCCACGTATGGCTCCAAACAAAATTTTTAAAAAGAATCTGAACATTTTTTACCATCTAAAATATTAGCAAAAATAGTGAGCTGTGGGAATAGATACAATAAAGTCAAAAGTAGGAGTGTTTCCAGAACGTTCATTATCTCAGTCTCACCTAGATCAGACTATACTACCCCAATCCTTTCAAGAATGTTTCACACTTTAGTTAAACCAGAAAATTCCCTACTGCAAAACTTGATAGGAAAGCCTGTTCCTTGAGAGCCCCATTGCCACAATTCAGCTGTGGACCTTCCCGTTATTAAACTCTTTTGTCTTTTATATGTACTTCGCCTTGTCTTTGAATCCCCTCACTTCACACAGACAGCAACCTAGTGTCCGGGTTGTGGCTCTCTCTTCCACCTCCTCTCGCCCAGAAGAGCAATATCTCTGGATTCAAGTTCCAAGACTCCCCCAGCTCCTAGGCTGCAGGGCGCCAGGAACAAATTTCTAAGCCATGCAGATCAAACAGACTTGAGGACAACCTGATTAACCTTTTTTAAGGGCTGGGGGATGGGGGTTCATACCCAGCAGTGCTTAGGGGTTACCCCTGGCTCCTCACTCAGATCTTACTTCTGTTGGTTCTCAGGGGACCATGTGGGATGACAGGGATCAAGTGTGTGCAAACGCTTTACCCACTGTATTTTCTCTCCAGCCCCCTGTTTAATAATTTTTGCTAGACCGGTGGAGAAATCAGGTCCTCTATAATTCCTGTGACCACCCTAGGACATGGGAGGAAAACTTCATTTCCACGATATTCTTTTTCTTTTTTTTTTTTTTGCTTTTTGGGTCACACCTGGTGATGCACAGGGGTTACTCCTGGCTCTGCACTCAGGAATTATCCCTGGCGGTGCTCAGGGGACCATATGGGATGCTGGGAATCGAACCCGGGTCGGTGGTGTGCAAGGCAAACGCCCTACCCGCTGTGCTATCACTCCAGCCCTCCACGATATTCTTACCCAAAGCCATAATCCTAGTGTAACTCCAGAGAAATAATCTTAAGAATCCATATTAGGGGTCAGGAGGCAGCTCAAAGGACACAGGCTTTGCACACTGGAGCCTCATTCAATCCTTCGGACCCCTTGATATCCCCATGGGAGAAATCTGAATGGTAAGTTCTGTAATAACTTAATAACTGTAAGTGCATAGTTTTGACAAATGTGTTGTGAATATGTAAGGTTTAAGTGGTAACACTGGGGAATATGTAAGGTTTAAGCAGAAATACTGGGGAAGGGGTTACATGAAATGTCGTGTACTATTGATACACATATTTTACATCTAAAACTATTACAAATTGTAAGTTTTTTCAAAGGATAGAATTTCAAGATCATAAGCTCAAATCTAATTGTATAAGGAAGTATAATAAATTATAATGACTATTAAGTCAAAGCTTCTAACTTTGTTATAATGCTATATACATAAGACAAAAAGTCTATGCTACCAAAGAGACATTTTAACTATTATGATACAGATAACTTGAAAGTTTTAGATCATGTGAAACTGCCTGAAAGTACCTGGCAGGATATATTAATGTATTAATTACACATTAGTAATCATTACTCTGCTATCAATGTGTTAATGATAAGTATATTGAGGACAAATTAGTATTTTAGTACATAAAAAAGAAATAGTCTTAGAGAGAAAGAAGATTGATTCAACATAAAAATTAGACAACTATAGCTGCCACCAAGATGTGATCCTGGGGGCCGCGCGGCCTCTCCACAGCTGCACGAGCGTGACTCCAGACGCCAGCTAAATTTTTAGGCATGGGCAGCTCCTCACAGAAAGTCTCCAGACTGAGAACTAAGCCGCGGCCCCATGCCCGCCCAGGAGGGGAAAGGTATTTCTCTCTCTCGCCTCTTCCTTGCCGGGGGTGAAGGGCGTGGTGACCGCCATATTATGACGACCACAGATGGGGTTTACAAGCTTGCAATGATCCAATATCTGGAAGAAATCTCCCTGGACTTAGTTGCTAAAGTACAGAAATCCAAAACCTCATGACCTCATATCTCTTCACAACAGGTCTGACTAGTGGGGTACTCCTAGCAATAATAGTGAGGTTTGTGTTGAAATATTGAATGTAACCAAAGTAAATAGAAAGTAAAGTGAAATGTATCAGTTACAAGGTGGGGGGGTGCGGGGGGTCGGGATGGGAGGTGTACTGTTTGGTTTTTTTTTGGTGGTGGGATATGGGCACTGGTGAAGGGATGGTTGTTTCAGCACTGAATAACTGAGACTTAAGCCTGAAAGCTTTGTAATTCTCCACATGGTGATTCAATGAAATAAAATTCTTATTAAAAAAATTAGACAACTATAAATAACAAAACAATTTTGTTTAGAAATTTAGAAAAAAATTAGAAAAAAAATTTAAACTTTATGAATGTTATATAATCAAAATCTATAAAGCAAAATAGAAGGAAAATGCAATAGAAGAAACCATAATTAGGGATAATGATTATAACAAATCTTTGACCATTTAATAAAGCAGTAAGGAATTTGGAACAGAATTAAGGAATTAAGAAAGTCATCAAACAACTTCTGAGGGAAGTATTTAAACTCTAAACCTAACAGCTGCATAGATAAAACTTGTTTTTCAAAAAGCGCGTCTGGGAGCTTGTTCCTCTTTTAAAAGAGACCAAATATGGGCCATAAGGATTTTTGTCAACAAATTTCAAAATGTTGAAAATTACATGGGACAGGTTCCAATTGTCAAGTTTTTAATGGTGATTTATAGTTTTCCTAAGTGAAATATGTATCCATATGCTGTGCATGATGCATTTGTGGTTTATAACTCATCCCTCAGCTTCCTAAATCTTGTTGCCCTAAGATAGAAAGCATCAAAACAGAGTCATCATTATATAATGCTTATCATGACTATAACAAAGTCTGCTTTTTTTTTTTTTTTTTGGGTCACACCTGGCGATGCACAGGGGTTACTCCTGGCTCTGCACTCAGGAATTACCCTTGGCCGTGCTCAGGGGACCATATGGGATGCTCGGATTTGAACCCGGGTCGGCCGCGTGCAAGGCAAACGCCCTACCCGCTGTGCTATCTCTCCAGCCCCCTATAACAAAGTCTGATAAAAAAGCATTTTTACAAAGGCAGCTTCTCATCTACTGCTTTTAGTTTTTCATAGTCTTTTGTAATTTTGGCATTTCTGTATTTCTTTGGTCTATACTATATATGATCTATACTATATATACAATATTTATCAGACATATAAATATATATTTATATATACATACATGTGTGTATATATGTGTGTATATATATGTGTGTGTATATGTATATATACACACACACACCCCTCCCTGCCCCAAGCAGAGCCTTGACAATTGAAGAACTCCAGAACCCAGCCACAGCCACTCTCCACACGTTCGGATGAGCCTCACGCATGAAGGGACGGGCAGAGGAACCCTGTGTGCGGGACTGGGGGCTGAGATCTCCAAGCCTGCTCAGATTGGGACTGGGCCTTCTCCACCCAGAGCCCCCATTTTCCAGTAACTTGGCAGCCACACCCAAAAACTGCCTCTGGCGCCATGTAATCCCACCAATGGCCAACATCCAGAGACTATAAGATCAAGCTCCTGGAAGCGTGCCCTGCTCTCCCTCTTGGAGAACCTGACAAGCTACCAAGAGACTATTGCCCGCACAGGAGAGCCTTGCAAGCTCCCCATGGTGTATTTATATCTCAAAAACAGTAAAAGATATATACATACCTCTTGGAGAGCCCGGCAAGCTACCAAGTGTATCCCACCCGCATGGCAGAGCCTGGCAAGCTACCCGTGGCATATTTGATATGCCAAAATCAGTAACTTTAGGTCTCATTCCCCTGACCCTGAAAGAGCCTCCAATCGTTGGGAAAGACGAGTAAGGAGAGGCTGCTAAAATCTCAGGCTGAGTGTAATAGATATGTTGCTGGTGCCCACTCGAGTAAATAGACTAACAACAGAATGACAGTGATACTATATATGATATATTTTAACTATTCATTCTTTGCTAGATTTTTATTTATTTTTTAAATTGAATTACAATGAGATATATAGTTACATTTTTTTCAATGATTGGGTTTTAGTTGTATAATGTTTCAACACCTGTCAATTCACCAGCATACAATTCCCACCACCAATGTCCCCAGCTTCATTCTTTACCCTCATGTCTCTAAGGTAAGCTAGCTCTCTCTCTCGCTCTCTCTCACTTTCTCTCACTCTCACTCTCACTCTCTCTCTCTCTTCTTTAGGTCAATTATTTATTGGACTTTAATCATTTATTCATTAGTACATCCACAAAAATTTGAAAAGCAACCTTATGAAAATGGGAAGGCAAAATTTATAGTTAAAATCTATTCTTTTAAAATTTTTGAAATTATGCCCAAACTTAATAAACTGATGGTACTCAGTGTTAATTCCATACATTTAAATAATCTTAGATCATTGAGATCATGAGGATGACTTGAGCATAGGAATCAGAGAAAAGATTGCTGTGTTGTAAAGGAAGTATGCTGGTTAGGTATCAAAGAACCTCATATTTGGTGCTTAGTTTTATCCACTATAGATCACTGTCACTGTATCACTGTCATCCCATTGTTCATCGATTTGCTCAAGCGGGCGCCAGTAGTGTCTCCATTCATCCAAGCCCTGATATTTTAGCAGCCTCTCCTTACTTATTTTTCCCAATGATCGGAGGCTCTTTTGGAGTCAGGGGAATGAGACCTGTTATTGTTATAGTATTTGGCATATCGAATATGCCACAGGGAGCTTGCCAGGCTCTTCCATGTGAGTGGGATACTCTTGGTAGCTTGCCGGGCTCTCCAAGAGGCATATATATATATATATATATATATATATATATATATATATATATACATACTTCCCTTTATGACGATGTTTTTGACAGATATTTTTGCAAAACGGACCATTGATATAGTCCATTGTATGTGGTAGATGTCTACTTGTTGGGCGCAGGAGAGTTTTTAGGCATTCCCACTGTCAGTGTTGCCCCCCTCCCTGCCTTAGCCCTTCCCCTCTCCTCAAGGAAGCCCCCTCCGGCTTCCAGTATTCACCCAGTTCTTTCTGATTGCTGTCGTTTTGTTCACTTTAGCTTTATTCTGGAACATCTATGAGTCCTACTGTTCCAAACTGACCTAGAACTCTTCTTTCTATTGTTGTTGTTGTGTTCTTTTGGTATTGGTTGTTGTTGTTGTTTGGGGGACAGATAAAATCCAGGTTGGTTGTGTGCAAGACAAGCACTTTATCCACTGTAGTATCTTTCTGCCCTGGATTCCTTATTCCTTTTTTTTTTTTTTTTGCTTTTTGAGTCACACCTGGCAATGTACAGGGGTTACTCCTGCCTCTGCACTCAGGAATTACTCCTGGCGGTGCTCTGGGGACCACATGGGATGCTGGGTCGGCCGCGTGCAAGGCAAATGCCCTACCCACTGTGCTATTGCTCCAACCCCTGAATTCCTTATTCTTAAGATTCCAATGAGTAAGCATGAGGCAGAGACAGCACAGGGGTTAGGGGACTTACCCTGGATGTGGCTGATTCCTGGCATTGCATGTTTTGCCCTGAGCATCCCCAAGAATGACCCTTGATCACAGAGTCAGGATGAGCTCCTGAGCATTGCAGGGGTGTGGCTCCATACCCTTTGCCACCCCCTTCCAACAAAACCCAAGAGGTAGAGTAGGCATTCCTTCTAATTCTTAATTCTTTTGCATACTGCATATCTGGTTTCTACTGGGATATTCCAAAGTATTCTGCTTGTTTGTTCAACTTCCCTAGTGCATCAAAAATCACAAGAGCTGCCTATCATGGTTTTTACATCATTCAAACGTAGTAAGTGGTGAAACAAACGAGAAAAGAAGGAAATTACATTTGACTTGAGTTGGTGCTTTCAGTCAAATGATTAGCCCAGAGCTGGGGGGGGGCAATGACACAAAGATCTGAGTGTATGTTTTGCTCATACGGGCCCGGGGTTCAATCAGTGACTGTACATGGTCCCTGGAGCACTGCTGGGAATGAGCCCTGAGAACTGAGCCAGAGTTTCCCTGAGCACAGCCAGACGTACAACCCCCCCACCCCCCCACACCCGCCCAAGATAGCTCTAGCAGCAAAAGGAAGCAGCAGTAACCCCGATTCAATTTGGCTTCATGAAAAGGGGAATTCTTTGACTATGAAACTAAGAGAGCTACGTGTAGATGAGATAAAGTTGCTGCGGTTCAAAACTGCTCTTCGGGGTGGGACGGCTCCTAACAGCTGTTAGGGCATTTGCCTTGCGTGCAGTCACCCGGTTTCATCCCTGGCTCTCCATAAGGTCCCTCCAGCCCCACCAGGAGTAATCCTGAGAACAGAGCCAGGAGTAAATCGACTACTACTAGTGTGGTCTCTAGTCAAAGCTAACCAAAAAATACTCCTCAGTAATTGTCTCTTGCCAGATGAGGTTGTTTATATCTGCGTTCTGACTTCATTTTGGTTAAGGTGTTCTCAACCTCCTACTTCTAGTCTATCAGATAGAACCCAGAAACATGGAAGGGCTTGTTTTTCTAACTCTTTCTTTCCTTCTTTCCTTCCTTTCTTCTTTCCCTCTTTTCTTTCTTTCTTTCTTTCTTTCTTTCTTTCTTTCTTTCTTTCTTTCTTTCTTTCTTTCTTTCTTTCTTTCTTTCTTTCTTTCTTTCTTTCTTTCTTTCTTTCTTTCCTTCCTTCCTTCCTTCCTTCCTTCCTTCCTTCCTTCCTTCCTTTCTTTCTTTCTTTCTTTCTTTCTTTCTTTCTTTCTTTCTTTCTTTCTTTCTTTCTTTCTTTCTTTCTTTCTTTCTTTCTTTCTTTCTTTCTTTCTTTCTTAATTTATTGAGTAACAAGCAGTCTACAATCTACCCTTTCTACAAACCAGACTTCTCCTATTCTTTACTTTTTTGGGGGGAAGCTCTTTGGGTCATACCCTGGCAATGCTCAGGGGTGACTCTTGGCTCTGCACTCAGGAATTACTTCTGATGGGGCTCAGGGAACCATGTGGGATGCCGGCGTTTGAACCCAGGTCAGCCACATGCAAGGCAAATTCTCTACCTGCTGTGCTATCACTTCGGCCCCTCTGACCATTTCTTAACAACAACAACAACAACAACAACAAAATGGACTCAGGATATTTTTCTTTTCTGGTAAAGCTTAGGTGTCATGCCCACATCAGCACCTGAGTGGCTGAATGTTGGACCTAGACTAAGCAATACTACTGAGTGTTGGCTCAGGGCCACCCTGCCTGAACTACCTAGATGAAGAGGAAGAAGAAATGTTCCCAAAGGAAGGCCAAGGACTTACCAACCAGAAGAAGGGCTGCTGGCCTGGAAAAATCAATAAATGTACCAGAGACTGGACTATGTGAATGCACTGGTTGAGCTTCTGACTCAAGAAAGAAACGGATGCAGAGATTCAATGGCACCTTCAGAGATGCTCATCCTTCCCTCTATGTCCCATGTATCCTCCCCAGAAGCAATTCACTGCAACAAAATATTCCTGGCACAATTTCAGGGTGCCAGTGCAACTCTAAATATTAAAACAATACTAGATAGTATTTGTAAGATCTGCACCATTCAGTGAATAAGATTTCTCAGGTGGATTTTAGCGACCGAGACTCATGTTTTAAGAATGATTCCATGGCTGGAGCAATAGCACAGTGAGTAGGGCATTTGCCTTGCACGCAGCCAACCTGGGTTCGATTCTCAGCATCCCATATGGTCTCCTGAGCACTGCCAGGAGTAATTCCTGAGTGCATGAGCCAGGAGTAACCCCTGTGCATCGCCAGGTGTGACTCAAAAAGAAAAAAAACAAAGATTCCATGGATGATTGCATGACTTGAAAGTGAAGGCACAGAAACCCAAACCTACTGGTAAACCCAGTTTAGCTCACTGAACTAGTGGGTGAGGAAGGCATTTATTTGTAATAGAGAGAAATATATATATTTTTATGTTCACTTCAAAAAACCACCAATTTTTAAATTTTCTACTAAAAGTAGGGGACACTTAGGGACTGAATTTTGAAAACTCAATTGTTAAGGAAGAAAAAGAATCCTCCCATTTGTACTTTATTTTATAAGCATCTGATGTTTATTAAGCAAGTCTTAAAAAGTGATAGATGATCCTACAAATATGAGATGTTCTTGTAAGTGCTTCAATCCTTGGCTACTGAAATAATTTTTTCCCTCATTTACAGAACATTTCCTTGCATTTGCTTGTAATCCAACTTTGGGATCTAGAAATCACTTGCAAACCCATTTTCTCCTTCATGTGTTATAAAGAGAGGAAATGTCTGGATAGCCTACATGAAATTCTGGAGGTAAAATATTTGTTGTTAAAGCATGGCAAAGTTCCCAAACTGGTTCAACAGAAAACTCTTATCTTTGAAATTGAATCATGAAAACTGTTGTGCAACTTTGTACCACCTTTCCATCTTGTCAAAACTGAGACATGATCTGGGGGATTAAGAAAGCAAAAAATCATTCTGGCTGATGGCTTGTAGTTTGGAAAATGTGACAACTCCTCTTTCCCTCCTTTTGCTTTGAGTAGACTAACCGTAACCTTACTCAGGACTTAAAAAGTTGTTCAGGGCATGAGTTTGCTCAGGCTTCCGAAGAGGCTCGCCTCCAGTGCCCTGTTATGGGGCACGAAGAAAGTCTGGCTGGACCCCAGAGAGACCGACGAAACCATCACTGCCAACTTGCCACATCAGATCTGGAAGCTGATCAAAGATGGGCAGATGATCTGGAAGCCTGTGACTGACTATTCCTGGGCTCAGTGCTGGAATAACTCTTCAGCGTGCCGCAAGGGACAGCATATGGGTGTAAGGAAGCACAAAGGTACAGCCAACGCTGAGTGCCAGAGAAGGTGACCAGGAGGAGGAGGAAGATGCGGAAATCGAAAAAGATTGACTCCACCTGCATCACAGCTGGTACCTCACAGTGAAGGGGAACGTGTTTAAAAATCAAGAGAATCCTCTTGGACCATATGCACAAGCTGAAGGCAGACAAGCCCGCAGGTGCTCCTGGCTGACCAAGGAAGCACGCGAGCACTGTGAGCAACGTTCCCGGCATAGAGGGAATCATCAAGACTGTCCAAGGAGGAAGAGACCAAGAAGGAAACCGTTACAGGAACAGACAACCTTTCCTGTCTGTACTAATCATGGAATTCAACAAGACTTTGAAAAAAAAAAAAAAAGGAAGTGTTCAGGCCCCAGTGGAGACACACAATGTGACTTTTGGAACCATATTTTCTGATAACAATATATTTAACAGCCTGATCTCAATCATGTTTCTCTGTCATTTTCTATGCTTGCAATATATGATTATGTATGTCCCTAAACTTTTCATGGCTATTAGTGTTCATCATAAACATGCAATATGTTTCCTGGAAAACTAAATATGTAGCTCATGGGATAACTCTGACTTTACTTACAAAATCAATCCTCTCGAGCCTTTCACCTTTCTGAAGTTTGTTCTATAGCCTACGCTGGCCATACAAGTTTCTCAACTTATATGTTGACTTCTTGTTAACAATCCTCCCACCCCACCGCACCCCGTTCAGCTGATCCCATGATTTTTGGATGACATCCTTATCTCAGCAAGTAAGGATTGACTAAACTTTCTAGTTCCTCTTTTGGGAAAATCCCAGTATAGAGAATTCATTCCCACAGATTTAATTTGGGGGATGAAGTCTACTGATTAGAGAAAAAAAAATGGAGAGATACAGATTTTATTGAATTTAACTACAAAAAATGTATCCACAAAATAAAAGTCAAGTGAACTACAGTAATAATAGAGCATTTTGAGGTTTGCTGTTTAAGCATCAAACAAAAAGTTGAACTCTTTAACCATAGGCATAAGACAAAATTCTTCTTCTAATGTTATTTCTTTGGGGAGAGGAATGTTGATTGTGTAATTTTTATTGTGCAATTTTTAAAGCTACTCTGTCACTCAACAAAGTCAGTCACTCTGATTCTATAATTTTTTCCAGTGCAGCTGGAGTGCCAGCACAACAGGTAGGGCACATGCCTTGGCATGCAGCCCACTCAAATTCTATCCTGGGAACTCCATACAGTTCCCTGAACATGCCAGGAGTAAACCCTGAGCACATCGGTGTAAACCAAAAATCAGGGGGGGAAATTGTTTTTGCCACAACAAGTAATTATAGTAACATAAAAAAAAGCCACTTTAACTTTGTAAAGAATGGCTTATTTCTGACTAGCTTATAAAGAATAGATGTATTTCTCTATGACTGCTAACTGAATTTTAAAAAATGTGTTCCCAACAAAAAAATTGGAAAAATAAGAATCACAACAATAATATCTTATAAATTTTCCTTTACCAAGGAGCTAATCAAAATTGTATAACCCTTGGGTCATCTTTTCTTTTCTACTCCCATTTTTTTGTTCATTTTTTGCTTGTTGGGTCACATCTGGGTACTTGGGGGTTTTTCCTGGATTGAGGGGTGCTCCAAGTTAGTTCCCTGGGGTGCTCAGGCACCATACAGTGTTGGAATCCCATGTGCCTGCTGGCTATTTGAACAGCCTCTCTGCCCCCCTACCCCTTTTGAGGGAGGAATAATTTAGGGCCAAACTCTGTGATGCTAAGGGCTTAGTCCTGACTCAAGATCGCTCCTGGCTCCAAGGACCTTAGGAGATATCAGGGATGAAACGGGGCAGTTTGTTTGCAAAGCAAGTGCCTCATTGGATCAACTGTCTTCAGCCCCTTCCTACTTCGATTTTGGAAAATTTAATTCCCTTTTCTTTTCCACAGCATTGTACTTATGATTATTGGCATGAGGAAGGGTGGGGTTGAGGAAGGTGGGGGTGAGGAGGAATGAAAAAAAAAACAAACCCTTATTTATAATATGGTCATTGATAAACTTTAAAAATATGTGCTCATTTTAATTTTTATATATTTTGTAGGACTAGGAACAAAAATCTTCTAAGCATTCTCTTAAAAAAATAAGAAATTTTTATAGGAGGATTCTGTGAATTCCTTGTTTTGTTTTGGACAATATTATTGCATACAATACCTTTTTTTGTTTTGTTTTTGGGTTTATTATTTTCTTTTTGGGTCACACACATCGATGCACAGGGATTACTCCTGGCCCGTGCACTCAGGAATTACTCCTGTCGGTGCTCAGGGAATCAAACCTGGGTTGGCAGTGTGCAAGTCAAATGCCCTACCCGTTGTGCTATCATTCCAGCACCGCCTTTTTCTTTTTGTATAGTATTATTTTCCCTTGTAAATTTGAACCTAGTCATCTAAAAATTTTTATTTAAAAATTTATTCACCAAATATGCTCCAGTAGTGATGCTAGTACTGTCATTTTATTTGCAGAGAAGGAACTACAACACAGACAGGGTAGAGGTATGTACCAGCCAGTAACAGGAGGGAAGTTTCTACTCTGGCAGTTAGGAGCAGAGAGAGGGGGGGAAGAGAGAGAGAGAGAGAGAGGGAGAGGGAGAGAGAGAGAGAGAGAGAAGGAGGGAGGGAGAGAGGAAGGAGGGAGAGATAGAAGGAGAGAAAGACCCTCTGTCCAAACCCTTCCCATAGAAAGCTTCCTTCCTCCTCTTCCCAATCTGTATCTAGAGTCTCACCCTAGCCATGTAAAGACAGTAACAATGATGGTCTTTGAAACTAAGGGTGAAAAACTAGCTACTGACCCACAACAGCTTGAATGAGCACTTTGAAATGTCTTTGGAGAACAGGAGTGAAAATAAAACACAATTGCAATTATTTCTCAGGGAGATATCAAAGCACCAGAGGTAGGAAAATGCACATTACTCAGAAATGAAAGGAGATGTTTGCCCATTAAAAAAAAAAAAACAGTGGGGTTTCAGTTGTCATGACACTTAGATATGCCACAGAAATGTTCTTCTTCTTTTCTTTTTTATTGAATCCCCATGAGAAATACAGTTACAAAGTTGTTCATGGGTTTCAGTCATACAACGTTCCAACACCTGTCCCTTTACCCGTGTACATTTCCTGCCACCAGTGTCCCCAGTTACCCTCCCGTCCCCTCTCTCTCCTGTCTGCCTCTATGGCAGTGGCTTCGGAAATGTATTTTCTTTGCCACTTGCATAGGCAAAGGATGCTATTCACACTACCCGTCGGCCAAAAAGTACTCAAATGCACGTGGACAAAGCTAGAAATTCTGAAGCTCTGGGGCTGGAGCAATAGCACAGCGGGTAGGGCGTTTGCCTTGCGCGCGGGCGACCCTGGTTCGAATCCCAGCATCCCATATGGTCCCCTGAGCACCGCCAGTAGTAATTCCTGAGTGAAGAGACAGGAGTAACCCTGTGCATCGCTGGGTGTGACCCAAAAATCAAAAAAATTAAAATTCTGAAGCTCTGAGCTCAGTGCAGCTCCTCTCTCCCCGCCCCCCAAATTCAACCCCAAACTGGTCATATTTCTTGAAATAATCAACACCCTTCACTCAACTTTCACCAAACCTTAGCACTCAACGACTTGCCGGAGCCCTGGAAGTTCCAGAATTTCACAGAAGGAAGCTGTTAGGATTACGACACAGTTGAATTCAAGCCCGAAATAACCTTTTCACACCGGCCCCTCACCCCTACGCCACCAAGCGATGTATGTGTGCCAATTTTGTGCCAATGTATTCATGCTGCGTGCAAAACCCCGGGAAAGAGGCCAAGGTCCCGAGCACAGCCCTGGAGCACGGCTGTATGTTAAGAGCGCGTTTACGCGGATATAAACGAAACGGCGCCTGGAGGTATTTAGACGGCCCAATGTGTGACAGATGGGTCTAATGGGAGCAGGGGGTCGCAGCTGCCAACGGTGACTGCTAGGATGAGGTTCCCCGATAACGCTTTTTCCAGACGCGCGTCTCCACTAGCTCATGACGTCACCGCATCCCGGCGACTCCCGGCCGCTGGGGACAGAGGGAGAAAATCCCCGAGTCCGAGAGGTAGTCAGAGGACCAGCGGCGGCAGCAGAGGGGTGTCCTGGCCCCCCACCTCATGTCCATCCTTCAGACTTCCACCCCACCCCGCAGGGGCGAGGCCCCGTTTCCTTCCGGAGCGGGATCTGCCCGGGAATTTCCCCGGCGGGGGCAGCGTCGCCTTCCAGCCCGGATCATGGATAAAAGGGGCTGGCGGCTCTCGGGGCGCTCAGATCGCTCTGCAAGCTCTTCCTCGGGCACCTGCTCTCTACGACTCGACCCTGCACGCTCAGCACCATGGTCCAAGCCGCGACCCCCCGCGCTCTCCAGACCCTCCGCGCCGCGCTGCTGCTCCTGCTCCTGGGCGCCGCCTGCCGGCAATCTGAAGGTACGACCCCGCAACCCCACATCCCCGCGGCCCGGGGGGTCTTTGGGCGACCCTCCGGGACCCTCCCGCTCACCCGCTCTCTCCCCACCCGCAGGGGCGCCAGTGGCCTCCGAGCTGCGCTGCCAGTGCCTGGAGACCATGCAGGGCGTTCACTTCAAGAACATCCAGAGCGTGACGGTCACGCCCCCGGCACCCCACTGCCCCCGCACCGAAGTCGTGTAAGTGTCCCCGCGTCCCGCCGAGGACGTCATCCCCAAGCCCCCCATCACCCGACGCTTCCCCCACGCCCTTCCGCCGCCCGTCTGACTTGACCCTCGCTTCTCTCTGCAGAGCCACTCTCAAGAACGGTCAGCAAGCCTGCCTCAACCCCGACGCCCCGCTGGTTAAGAAAGTCATCGAAAGGATGCTTAAAAAGTGAGTGGGTGGGTCTGTTCCCCCTTGTGACTCCAACTACTGGTCATAAATATTGTCCTCTGAGACTGAAAATTATGGCAGGGAAATTCAGTATTTAAAGAACAGAAAATCGGCTTTTTTTTGCTATTAAATTTATTCATCTGCACTGGCCCCAGATGAAGCTTTTTTAGCCTCCATGCACAGCCCTCTCTGCACCCCCACTCACATGAGTGGGTGAGTGGGTGTTTCTTACTGATTAAGTAGATCTGGACAGGGATCGAACATGCCTCCTCTAGATTAAGGAGCAGTGTTTATTGTAGTTCCTCACTGAACCTCAGACTGAAAAGTAGGACCCTGATTTGAGGGTCATATGGGTTCCGAAGTGAATTCACGTTCACTTAGGCTCATCAAGAAAAAAACCTAGACTTACTCATGCCAAGAGTAAACCTAAAAGTAACTTCATTTATCATTCTTCTAACACCAGAGGAATTACTGAATCTCTGAGTTTTAATAAAATAGTGGGAGTTGGGGGGTAGGTTTGCTGTTAAGGAGTTAAACTGGTAAGTTTGGTTTTATGGGGTTTGATCTCTTGGGTCCAGTATGATAGACTGGCATTTTGAAGCTAATATGATTTTAACCAGAGAACCCTAAGTCCTAATTTGGTAGAATGAGGAGCCAGGCAGTTGGGGTAAGCAGTTAACTGCTTGCTGTCAGCGGCTGGAACTCAACTAACCCCCAAAATGCTTTTCTCATTACAGGAGTCAATCAAGCTAGAAGGAAGAAACAGATCACATTCAGTTCCACTCTTGGAGGAATCAGAATGAATGATGAATAGTTCTGATGCCGTCTGGATTTTTGTTTCTTGTCTTTGACTAGATTTTATGAGGGTTCTATTTATTGACATATGTGTTTATTTATTTATTTATAAAAGCTCATATATTAATGTTCTAATTTAAAGATGTGAATGTATTTGGTGATTTGCTGTTCTGGTGGGGGTTATTGCCTTATTATCAAGCAGCGTTCAGGGGGCCCAGGTCCACTCCCTTTGTTATGTGGCCAGATTGGAAGGTTTAGTATTAGGATTCCAAAATACCTGGGGTAACCAGGACACACCTAGGTGTGCTGGAGTACACTGTAATGCGTAGGTCCAAACTCTGGTCAAGCCCTAAACTACCTCCTCAGCCCCTGTACTAATATTTAAAGGGTTTTTTTTTTAAATAGTAAATCAGGTCAGTCCTATTATTTAATTTGGATATTGGGCACTTTAAATGTTCTTCATTCATTATACAGACTTTGGGAGAAGGGAAGGAGAGTTTATAGCTTCCACTGTTTTGGAGACTGGCTGCTAAGATGGGGACGGGAAGGGATGGTCACCACAACTGTTTTGTACTGTTGAGGAGAATATCAGTTATTTATTGAAACAGTGTCAATGTTTTGAATGTTAAATTTTTTTAAAACTACAAAGTTTTATTAATCCCTGAGACATTTTATGTCTTCTTTGTAAGGCATACTGCCTTGTTTAGTTTCTGTTACCTAAAGTTTCTCTGTCTTAGAATGGAGAAGTTGAAATATTTGATGTATTTTTCACAAATAATATGAAAATAAAGATATTTATTAAAAGTTTGTCTTCTACTTCTTGATTTTTTTGTTCTTTCTGACTCCCCGAAGATTGCAAATTGGCACCAGAATGTAACTCCCACTCCGTTCCTGCCCCAAGCCCGACTCCAACGCACATATTTACCCTTATATCTCCACTAGCCAGCCTTTCTTTAGATTCATTCCTGTTCAAGAAATATTGAATTTTTTTCAAAGTCCATGACTTTGAGAATTGCCTTTTATTGACTGGGGGCTGGGGGGCGGGGAACCCACACCTAGTGGTGCTCAGGCCATATTCCTGGCTTGATGCTCAGGGGTCACTCTTGGTGGTGGTGATCATGCTGGGAACAGAACCTGGTTGACAGCATACAAGGCAAGTGTCCTCCATATTACACTATCTCTCTGGCCCAAGAGCCGTCAGTATTTAACATAAAATATTCCATCTCAGGGGTGTGGGGGGGCAGGATGGGTGGAGCTATACTGTGATTCTTGGTGGTGGAATATGTGCACTGGTGAAGGGATGGGTGTTCGAGCATTGTATAACTGAGACTTAAACCTGAAAGCTTTGTAATTTTCCACATGGTGACTCAATAAAAAAATTAAAAAACCATAATTGAAAAATTCAGCTTTAAAAAATTAATAAATATTATTAATTAAAAAATAAATTTAAAAAATACTCCATTTCAGATTTGTCTTGAATAACAAACCAGTTATTCAATTCTAACTAAGACTTCTTATTCGATTCGAATTATTTAAGACATATTTTAAAGAGTTCTTATTTAAGTTATCTTATTAGGTCGTTTTCAAACATTCTTTATCCTCTATTAACTAAAATGAAATACAAATGCGGCATGAATGAAATAAGAACTTTAGTTTTCAGAGGTCAAAAGTTTGGGTTGTCAGGAGGGAGAAGACAAAAGAGAGTTCGGCTTAGCTGCTTCCCACAGCCCTTAGGTAAACTGTACCATTTATACCATTTTGACAGGTGGGTCATTCTCAATAGAGGAAAAAATTGCCTTTGAAGTAATAGAAGGTTACAAATCAGTTCTCTTTTTAACATCCCAGCTGAACACGAAAAAAATACATTTGAACTTTATGAGCATTGCTTGCCTGAGGAGACAGTCTAGGTTTGAGGAAATGTAACTTAGAAGACAGGATTTCATCACAAGGTATTATTTAGATGGATGCTTGGCCTGGTCTCATTGTAGTTCATTTATAGTACAGTCGGGCCATCTTAGGGGAGCTCAGTAAGGACCTGAAATATATATAGGCTGGGCTCCCCCAAAAGGGAAAGGCATCTTTCTTCTTTATGATTGAACCAAAAACACCTTTACAAAATTACCTTTTTTATCCAAATCTTATTCCACATCTCATAATGAAGGTCAGAACTAAATTATAATAAAGTAGATTCTTTCTTTGAATTCAATTTTTTAAATGGACGAGGATTTAAGGAAGCCGAAAACTGTGGGCAGTGAAGTATTCCCTTTATATAAAGGTTCGATTGAGAAGGGTATTATTTCATAGCTATTACCAGAGGGTTCTGGGGAGGCCAGGGAGCAGAAGACATATTACTGGCCAACTTTTGGGCTCTTGTGAATGTTGTGTAAGATAAGCACATAGGCTACCAAGTGTTCTTGGTGTTACAGCTCATTTTTTCAATTAAAGCAATTGCCCTCCTGCGGTAGTTATTTTGCAATCCAGATCGTCACTCTTGCTGGCTGCTTCTTGCCACTCAGCTGCTTTTCTTGCCATCGTGGCACTTGCTGCATTTAAGTCCTCGTCATCTGGGTTCTTGCCTGGATGGCAAAGTCTCACCATCTTTGTTCTCTGCATTGAATTATTAACGCATCATCTAGTTACATCATCTTACCTGAGGTCCACTGTTTGATGGCTGATGTTTCTCTGCTTGTGTCTTGGTGTGCCTGTTGCCATTTCTTCTAGCTGTCTCTTACTGTGTGGGGGAGTGGGTGGTGTGAGGAGGGAATAGAAGAGAAAGATATTTATTCAGTATTTTCCATTATATCTTACTTATAGCTGCCCTTAGCTATTCCTCTCCTCTCCTCTCCTCTCCTCTCCTCTCCTCTCCTCTCCTCTCCTCTCCTCTCCTCTCCTCTCCTCTCCTCTCCTCTCCTCTCCTCTCCTCTCCTCTCCTCTCCTCTCCTCTCCTCTCCTCTCCTCTCCTCTCCTCTCCTCTCCTCTCCTCTCCTCTCCTCTCCTCTCCTCTCCTCTCCTCTCCTCTCCTCTCCTCTCCTCTCCTCTCCTCTCCTCTCCTCTCCTCTCCTCTCCTCTCCTCTCCTCTCCTCTCCTCTCCTCTCCTCTCCTCTCCTTTCCTTTCCTTTTTTCTTTCCTTTTCTTTCCTTTTCTTTTTGCTCTCTGGATCACATACAACTGGCAATGCTCAGGGGTTACTCCTGGCTGTGCACTGAGGAATTACTCCTGGCGGTGCTCGGGGGACTATATGGGATGCTGGGGATCAAATCCAGGTTGACCGTTGCAAACACCCTACCCACTGTACTATCGTTCTGGCCCCAGCTCTTAGCTATTTCTGTTATCTGACTGGCTACATTCTATGTAAGTGATACTTACTATGGCCAATCATTTCATCTAGATTATCTCCCCTGCCAAATGTGACAATTCTCTGCCCCCACCCCCACCCCCCAACAACAGGTAACAATATCTACCACAAAAAAAATGTGCCAGGCAAGCATAGAATAAAACTGTTTAGAGTGTTTTAAATCTAGGGACTGCATGGGCAAACTAGGAAGGACTCTGACAAGACGTTTCTGTTTGAAGGGCGCCTTCTGATGTGCCCAGTCTCTGCTCCTCTTGCTTCTGTTAAACACTGATGTGCTTACTGACTGTCCTTAATGTGTGTCAGCAGTGACTCACCTGTTGGGGGTCCACGGGGGAAGGAACAGCATTGTCGTGTGGAATAAAGAATAAATGGCTTGCCTGTGAGGTCACAGATGGCTGCCCAGGGACCAAAAATTTGGACAGTCCATGTGTGTTTGTCTGTCTCCTCCTGTGTTTGTCTGTCTCATTCTCTGTGGCTGGACCCCAAAGGTGCTGATCCTATTTGCTTTAGACGCGTTTTCTTAATTTTCCTCATAACAATAGCAGCCACAGTGGGGAGAAGGAATGTTACTGTCCCCACACTGGGTCCAGGGCCCCTATTGGTGGAGTGCTTAGGGTGCCCAAGGGTGATCGATGCCCACACATGGACATTGAAGTCCTCAGCCCCACCCAGGTTTTCTGATCTGTTGCCTATTCTTGCAGAAAAGAATTCCAGGACAATTCAAATAGAGAAGCAAAGTGTTTTTATTTAAGACAGACAGAGAGAGAAAGAAAAGAGGGAGCTCCATAAAATTCCATAAAGCTCCACAGAAGAAAGGAATAGCACATGCCAACTAGGAATAAAGAAATGGTTCTCACTTTTTCAAAGTTTTTTTTTTTTTTTGCTTTTTGGGTCAAACCCAGCGATGCTCAGGGGTTACTCCTGGATCTGCACTCAGGAATTACTCCTGGCGGTACTTGTGGGACCATATGGGATGCCAGGGATCAAACCCGGGTCGGCCGAGTGCAAGGCAAATGCCCTACCCGCTATGCTATCGCTCCGACCCCTCAAAGTTGTTTTTATAGGCTCCTTTTCAAGTTGTCCTGGCTGAGGAGCTTTCTATGTAGATGCGGGTCTCTCTCTAGGACATTAGCACTGTAGCACTGTCATCCCGTTGTTCATCGATTTCTCGAGTGGGCACCGGTAACGTCTCCATTGTGAGACTTGTTGTTGGGTTTTTGGCATATTGAATATGCCATGGGGAGCTTGCCAGGCTCTGCCATGCGGGCGGGATACTCTCGGTAGCTTGCCGGGCTCTCCGAGAGGGACGATCACGATCACGATCACAATAGCCCGTTAATCACCGATTTCTCGGGCGGGCCCAGTAACATCTCATTTCGTCCTTTCCCTGAGATCTTAGGAGTTCATCTGGACTTGGCCCTCCCAACAATGTTGCACTGGGGGCTCTTCAGGGTCACGGGAATGAGATCCAGCTTGTTACTGGAGTTTGCATATAAATACACCATGGGAAGTTTGCAAGGCTGTCCCATGTGGGCAGGAAACTCTCAGAAGATTGCCAGTTTCTCCCAAAGGGAGAAGCAGGCTAAATATATTGCACAGCCGCTTGCGGCCTCGGACTTCTGAGAGCTTGCTTTTAAGTTTCTCTCTGGATGTTGGCCGTTGATGGGATTACACACACCTGGGTTCCTCTGCCGGTACCTTCATGAGGCCTGTCCGAATGTGTGGAGAGGGGCCTCCAGCATGGCTGTAGCTAGGTTCCCATGGTCCTTGGCCGCCAGGAGCTCTGCTCGGTGTGGAGAGGGAAGCTGGAGCCCATCCCCTCCTAGGGGCCCCGGGAAAGACAGCCAGGCGTGCGGGCAAGAGATTCTCTGCATCACTCTCTTCTAAGAGCTTGCTTTTAAGCTAGTCTGAAAATAGTGAGTGGTTGCAAGGTCAACCTAAAGTCAACCTGCAGCAAACTCCGAGAGGGACAGTGGAATCAAACCCAGGTTGGTCGTGTGCAAGGCAAATGCCCTACCCGCTGTGCTATCGCTCCAGCCTCTCTAGGACATTAGCCAGGGAAAAGGATTTGGAACGTTTGATGGTCATTTTTCCATCTAATCAGGGCCTTTAATTTTTCTGAAATTTCTCTTTCCCTGAGAAGATCCATCCAGTCTTCCCTTGGGGGTGGTGCTGTTAAGCCTGGGACTGGGTTCCCAAGCGGCAAGATGGACAGAGACATGAACACGATAATGCAAAAGCAGGAGGAGTTTTATTCCAGATTACTGGGGTCAACTATCTCACCCACAGAGTGGTGTCTTGATAGCGACCCCAACTTCAGGCAGCAAGCAGTTTATGTAGGGTTTGATTACATGCCTTATTGCTTCAGAAAAGAATCCTCCTTAGTCACCAAAAAAGGTGTTTTGGCAAGTGTCTAGGGTAATAGTAGTCAGGCAACAATTAAACAATAATTTCCAGTGTCAGTACCAATTTTATGATTACATAGACTTCTCGTTCTTTTAGGGTTAACAAAAAGCAACTTCTGGGGCATTGTGGGAAATGATTGATTGTGCCCACTTGCTGAATCCAGGAACTTTCCCAGGTGGGTTCAGGTTGGCTAGTTACACATTGTTTTGTTCCTGGGAAAGTGAATCTGTTTCAGTTCCAGAAACTGAACCAGAGGGCTACTTGATTTTTCTCATTTCTGCCACCTGTCATGGCATCAGTTTCACCCTTACAGTGTCACTCAGCATCCCATAAGGGGTATTTTATGGAATCATTCCCAAGGGGGGCCAATCTTTATCCTTTTGAACTATCAGAATGGCTGGCAGCAGAGTGATTCCCCCCCCCCCCCCATTTATAACTTGGTTGTGCTGGAGTGGTAGCACAGCGGGTAGGGCAATTTGCCTGGCATGCGGCCAACCCAGGTTCGATTCCTCCGCCCCTCTCAGAGAGCCCGGCAAGCTACTGAGAGTATCTCACCCGCCCAGCAGAGCCTGGTAAGCTACCCATGGCTATATGATGTGCCAAAAATAGTAACAAGTCTCACAATGGAGATGTTACTGGTGCCCGCTCGAGCAAATCGATGAACAATGGGATGACAGTGATACAGTGATACAGTAAACTTGGTTAAGTTACAGAGAAAAGGCAGGAAGGGCGTGGATCGCCTAGGCCCCCTGCCAGCCCCCACACAAACATCCAGTTGGTTGTCTCTCATACAAATTTTTTAAGTACATCGGCCAGAAAGGCCATCGTAGGGCCGGAGGGAAGGATGACCTGTACTTCCCAGGGCGCTGGTGCTTTTTGAAGCGTTGGCTGCCACTGCTACGTGGACGCTGGTGCTCCTGCTCCCAAGTTGCTTCTAAACCTGCCACCCCTGCTTTCACGGCTTCAGTTTTGTCTGCCACAACAGCTGCTTTGAGCTGTTTTACTGGCTTCTGCCACCTCCACGCCTGAAGGAGGAGAGAGTCTTCTGTTGAGGCGCGGTATGGAGTAGGCTGGGGATGCTGACTTGGACTCAGGCATTACTCCTGGTGCAGCTCCGTGAGCCGGGAAATGAAGGGCTGTGACTCCGTAGATAGACTCTGGTGTTCCGAGGCACCGATCTTACACATGAACCATGAAAATAGACAGCAGCTGCCTTAACGGTGGTTTCACTTCCCAATGCTTGTTGGCAAGTGGGTCTCCAGCCCCACTTCCTACCCCACTAACCATCACGGGGAGATCACTATCACAAGTTCAGTTCTGCACCACTGTCACGCTTCATGGGTGTATGGGTGGCCGAGTGTTACTAAACCTTTAGGTTTGCACTGGGATTGCCCCAGGATGACTGGAGCACAAGACATTTCTATAGAGGAAACTAAAGCTCTCCTCTCAGGGGAAGGAAAGACCTGAGTCCACTGGAAAAGAATACACTCCATGTGCAAGGAGGAGGATGGCTCTGCGTGTGTCAGGGCCAGGTATGCGTGTTTGTTTCTGATTCAGGACCTTTACCTGGGCTCATTTGCAAATTATAGCAGGAGGAGGTGCATGTCCGGGCATGTCTTGAGGATCTGGGTGTCTGCAGATAAGAGGCATTTACTCTAAGCTTATATTTTTTCCCTTAAAAATTAATATACTAACCTCTTTACAACTGAAATGGGTCTTGCTTAGGATGAAAGACGTAGGGTGTCAAAGCGGTTTCTACATTCTACTGAGGTAGATAAGTGCAAACCATTCTTGAAAGTTCCATTAATGTCAGTATAGATTCTCTCTTTAACCCCATTAGAGGGTAAGTTTTAGGTTGTGGGAAAGATTTCTTTGGATTTCTTGAAGCTCTGATGAGAAGTTCTAACTTTTTCAGGTACCATGAGAAATTAAATTTGTGTCTACTTCTCTAATTAGCTTGTCTGTTCTCTACCTAATAATAAAACTTCTCTAATTTCCCCATAGGGGACCCAACACATGATTATATCCATGACCAAGTGTCTGGGATAAACTTGATACTATTAAGGGGTCTGGAATGTTCTTTCCCAAGGAATTTATGTGTCTGAAGCTACAGAATTTTAAAATCCACATTGGTCATAAAAGTGCAGATAAATGACTAACTCCTCCAGAGACTTATTTACTTACAACATTACTTGGAGTTAGGATTTGGGCCTATTGTAATTTCCAGAAGAACCTTCTAGAGGGAAGTGGAGCAAAAAAATCTCCTTCCCTTTTCTAATCAGGGTAAATCACTTTTTTCCTGGTCTCTTCCTTACGGGGTGTCTGGCTGCTAGGGTGGGAGGATTAGTCTTGACTGATGTCCTCACATTTGTCCCAGGGGTGAGACCTGAGACAAGCAGGAAGTGACACACAATTCACTATGAGTTAATTCATAAGAACTTTGTTCTAGATCACCCTCCTATGTACATTCATGGAAAAAGTATTAAAAACTCACAGAGACCTAGCCAGTATGTTGTGTGAAAAGAAGAATGAAGAAAATGCAATTAGTTCATAGGATGATTCAGAAAATAGGCTGTAAAGAGGTAGAGTGGTAAGCGATGAGAGTAGATTCCAGTTTTGGGGTTTTTTTTTTTTTTTTTTGCTTTTTTGGGTCACACCCGGCAATGCACAGGGGTTACTCCTGACTTTGCACTCAGGAATTACTCCAGGCGGTGCTCAGGGGACCATATGGGATGCCTGGAATTGAACCCGGATTGGCTACATGCAAGGCAGACGCCCTACCCGCTGTGCTGTCGCTCCAGCCCCCGAGTAGATTCCAGTTTTAACTCTTCTTTTTAATAGGGATTTGAAATGGAACTTCCTAATGAGTCTAAGCCTCGTTTTTCCCTAAGTAAAAGGGGATAAAATCTCTCTTTTTTTTGTTTTGAAGTTAGGAAACTATGTTGCAAGTGTAAAAGGAGGTAGTGAGGAGACACAATGATGACTCCCAAATTTCTGGGGAAGGAAAAACTCAGCATAAAGGAAGAAAGTAAAGGCAGCACATCTGTTTTCTGGTGCTTCTGGAATGATTGATCATAAAGGTATCAGTTCTTCAGCAGGCAGATAGGTAGGAAAGGGCCTGCCATGGCGATGAATTCCTGGGAAGTAATAATACCAATAGTCCTCAGGCTGCTAAAAACCCACCTTGTGGACACAAGAACTAAGGCCTGATAAGACATTTCCTGGAGCCAGAACAGACCCAGAGAATGCTGGACCTACCCCACACCCTCTTACTTCAAGAAGTTTCAGCAGGAAAGGAGACCATCAACTATTCCCAACTCTAGGCCCTTGCAACCACCCTAGCCACAGACTCTTCCCTACATAGAAAGCCCTACGTGGCAGAAACCATGCTTGGGAGAAACTATAAAAGCCAGCGTGAACAAAGGAGGTGCACATGTGTGCTACCTGAGGATATCTGTTGCTGCTGAGCGCATGCAGTGCCCAAGCACGTGTGGCCAGCATCTCAACCTCTTGACACATGCATTTTCATACCTTCATGCTTGAACTCTGGGATGTGTCCTGGGGCTCTCTCTCCATCTGTTTCCTCTTGAGTGCAATACTCTCTCCCCCCTCTCTCTCTTCCCTTCTTCTCTCCCCCCACCAACCCTCTCCCTCAAAACTTCCAAATAAAACCCACCTTAACTTCACTGCTTGTCTTCTCCTGACATTCCTTTTGTTTTTTTTTTATTTACTTTTTTATTTTTTAAGCAAATAGAATCCAGCAACTCATCAAAAAGATCATTCACTACGACCAAGTGAGACTCACCCCCAGGATGCAAGGATGGTTTAACATTCGCAAGTCAATCAACATAATCCAACATATCCTGACATTCTTTTCTGTGCGGCAAAGGCCAAGGCCAAAAAGGTCTTGTGAAGATCTAGGACTGACTTTCCCTTTGGCAAGGAATAAGGCCCCCAGCAGACTCTTATCTGTCTTAGATTTCCCCAGCTGTTTCCGGAAGGCAGAGGTGGAGAGAAAGGAAGCAGCAGATCCCTTCTGGAGGCTGTGGCCTCTCTTCTCCCCCCTTCACATCAGTCACCAGGAAACAGCTGAGAAAACCTATGACTGATTCTCTGTGGGCCTTGCTCCATGCGGGAAAGGAAAGTCCATCCCAGACCTTATCCCGGTCGAGTCTACACCTTTCCTCACAGAAAAAAAAATTCTCAGTTTAAAGATAAATTTCAGTTCTCATAATTCTGGAGCCCAGAAGGCTATAATCAATTTAGGTGTTTAGTTTTTGTCTTGTTTTTTTGATTAGGGGAGAGGGGGGCTGTTTTTTTGTAGTGGGGGGCTGTGCCCAGGGAGATCAGGACTGATAAAGTTTGCAGGAGCCCCTAAGGTCCTGCCAGCCCCACTAACGAGGTGCAGTAATCAAAACCCACCTAATCTTTCTGTTGTGGGGGCTAGCTCTTTACCACACAAGTTTTTCAGGAGTTGTGTGTGGGATTCAGGCTGAGGTGAGGTTATGATGTTCTCAGGAATAAGGAAAAATTCATTTCAATCTCCACCTGGGTTTATAAGCTCTTGTCTTTATGTCAGAGAATATAATTTCTGAAAATGAGAGAGAGAGTGACATAAAATAGTTTTAAGGAGGAAAGGGATTAATTCCAAGAAGAGTTTGTACAGAAAGAGAGAGATGAGGGTCCCCACAGTAAAGTCACACTCTGAAGAAGAGGCTCGGCAGGGCGGGAGCCTGGAGCCTCAGGACAACGGATTCCATATGGAGTTTTCTCAGGCCACCTCAGCTTCGGCTGAGAGTCATTGCCAGCGAGTTGTCAAAAAGAAGGAATTTGAGACAGAGGGTTTCATTAATTCCCTGTGTCATATCAGTGTCCCACTCCTGCCCACAGTGACCTCCAGGCACGGTCCTGACCTGGCAGCAGGTACCCTTTTACCAGACTGTGTTTTGTCCCTCCAAATGTTTCTGGGTTGTTTTATGGCTTTTTGTATCTTCCTGAAATTTTCTCCCAGGGTCCCTAGATCTGGTGTTCTTCAGCTGTGGGGTGTGACCTCACATAGGGTCACATAACCAAATCTGGGTCCAGGAAAAAAAAATAGCTTTAAAATAAATGCATGACTTACTATCAGGAAATGTCAAATTTGCATAGGCATACACTCACTCTGGGTCATATAATATATATCCATTGAAAATAGTCACAAGTGGAAAAAGCTTTGGTTTTTTTAAAAAGAGAAAATATATTCTGAAGTATTTAAACATTAAACAATGAATAAAATACTGTAAAACAGTTTTGCATCATTGCTTGAAACATTTGTTTTCTAAGGTTGATTTTTACCTTGGATTGTTGGGTGATTTAAGGGAGGTGCTAAAGGTTATACAAACTCACCTTATTTTTATAAGTAAGTGCTTAAGTTTAGATGCTGACTCTATAGTTATTCTAAAGTGTAATTTGGGGGTTTTGAGTGTTTGTGATCAAAATGCAGCTTGATTAGATAGTATCTACCCTAGATCACATGCAAATGTGATTCAGAAAAGGGCCAGCAATGATCCTAAATGATTTTTTTAATTGCTTTTTTTGTTTTGTTTTAATTGAATTACTGTGAGCTATAGTTACAAACCTTTCATGTTTGCGTTTCAGTCAACACTGATGGAACACCCATCCCTCCACCAATGTACATTTTCCACCAATGTCCCCAATGATTATTTTTTTTTTCCTTTTTGGGTCACACCCGGTGATGCTCAGGGGTTTACTCCTGGCTGTGCACTCAGGAATCACTCCTGGTGGTGCTCAGGGGACCATATGGGATGCTGGGAATCGAAACCAGGTCAGCTGCGTGCAAGGCAAACATCCTACCCGCTGTGCTATTGCTCCAGCCCTGCTTTGTTTATAATAATACAGATATAATATCCCCAGCAGCCGACCTCCACTACCCAACCACCGTCACGGTCTAGACCGCTTTCTGGAACGCAGCCACAAAGCGGCCACTCGACACATTATAAGACACTTCCTACCCATTTTCCATAGTTACCACACCATATTTGATGGATTTCAGACTATAGGCAACAAATCAGAGAGTAATATATATATGTGTGTATATATATATACACATATACACACATACACACATATATGTATACATATGTGTATATATATATATATACATACATACATACATATATCTATCTATCTTGGAGAGCCCGGCAAGCTACCAATAGTATCTCGCCTATACGGGCAGAGCCTGGCAAGCTACCCATGGTGTAGTTTGATATGCCAAAAAGAGTAACGATAGGTCTCCTAGGTCTTATTCCCCTGACCCCGAAAGAGCCGCCAATCTTTGGGAAAGACGAATAAGGAAAGGCTGCTAAAATCTCGGGGCTGGGAGGAATAGAGATGTTAGTGATGCCCGCTTGAGTAAGTCGACGAACAATGGGATGAGACAGTGATGACAGTGATTGGTTGTTGGGTTTGGGGCCACACCCAGTAGCAGTAATCAGAGCTCTCTTCTGACTGTGCTCAGAGGACTATATGGAGTGCCGAAAATGAAACCCTGGCAGACTGCAAGTGAAAATTTTCCAACCTACCTGCTTATTGCCAGCAAACCTCTCCCATATCTGTCACTATGTCTCTTGATGTCTCTTGATCTCCCTCAAGCCACAGTAGAACCAGACCTTCCAGCTACAGCATCAGGCCCACACAGCTGGGCCAGTCCCCATGAAAGTGCCTCTTCCTCCACCTACTGGCTACCACTGGAATTGCCAGGCATTTTATGGTTGCCAATTAAATTACTTACATACTGTATATAACAGACACCCGATATATGTATATATTATTTGTAAGATGTGCATTTTATTGCTTCTTTCATTTCCCTTATTACAAATGAGATTGAGTGTCTCTTTACACCCCCGTGGCCTATTTGTACTTGATTCTCTGTAGAGTTTGATTCCTTTTTGCCAATTTATTCTCTTTTGCCTATTGCTATTTCTTAGATGTTCTTTTAAGACATACTTTGATATCTGCAAGAGATAGTTGAGGGGCTAATGTGCCCATCTTGCATGTAATTCACTTTTGTTTCTTCCTGGACCTGCATGGTCCTGCAAGCATAGTGAACTACCCCCAGGACAGAGCAAGGAGTAGGCCCAGAGCACTGCTAGGTATGACTCCAAATTACCACCCCAGTTAAAAAAAGCCCGGCAACCTGGAGGGTATGCTTTGCATGCAGGAAGTCTAGGTTCATTCCTCAGCACAATCTCCTGAGCATCCCTGGGTTTGATCCTGCAGTATGGAGCCAGAAGCTGCCCCTGAGAACAGTCAAGTGTGTTGCCTAAACAGAACAAATTTAAAAACCAAAACCTAGATTCTGTAACATCATCATCATCATCATCATCATCATCATCATCATCATCATCATCATCATCATCAATCCCATTGATGGTCGATTTTCTCAATTTTCTCGTGTGGTCTCAGTAACGTCTTCATTGATCCTAGCCCTGAGATTTTAGCAGCCTCTCTTTACTCATCCTTCCCAACAGGGCCACATTGGAGACTCTCAAGGTCAGGGGAATGAGACCCACCCATCATTGTTACTGGTTTTGGCATATGTATATGCCACGCCACGGGGAGTTTGCCAGGCTCTCCCATGCAGGCAGGAAACTCTAAGTAGCTTGCCAGGTTCTCCGAGAGGGAGAACTAGGCTATAAACTTCAGGGAGCATGGTTTTATAGATCTCTGGATCTTGGCTGTTGATGGGATTATAGCACCAGGAGCAGTTTCTGAGTGTGACCGCCTAGCTACTGGAAAATGGAGGATCTGGGCGGAAGAGGCCCAGTCCTGATTCAAGCAGGCTTGGAGGTCTCAGCCCTGGGTCTCACACACCTGGGTTCCTCTGCCAGTTCCTTCTTCATGCGTGAGGCTCATCCAAATGTGTGGAGAGGGGCCTTGAGCATGGCTGTGGCTGGGTTCCAGAGGTCTTAGGCTGTGGAGGCTCTGCTCGGGGTGGGGAGGGAAACTCAACCCAACCCCTCTCAGGAGCCCCGGTGAAGACAGCCAGGCGCGGGATTAAGGGACTCTGTGTATCATTCATACAGATATATCTGTATATCATACAGATTCTGTATATCATACAGATTCTGTATATCATTCTTTAATCTTGGAATTTCCAATTTGTTCAGACTATGGTGAAATGATTTTATCTGAGGATTTTGCAGAGCCTAAGATGTATGAAGCACAGCTAAGAACTTTAGAATTAATTGACATGGGAAATTAATTCGCAACACTTTCATAATTTGGACAATGCATGCTTTCAAGACTAAGGCTATAAATCCTTTTATGCTGGTTAATACAAATAGCATTTGAAGATCAAGATATAAATATGTTAGTGACATAAAATTTGTTGTTTCCTTTTTTTGGGGGGAAGGGAGAACTTTAACAGCAACAGTGCTGTGAAAAAATTGTCAAGCTAACAAAACTCTAGACAGAAGTGGAATAATGAGGGCAGACTTTGAGGAAGGATTGAAAAGCAGGATGCTTTAGGTAGGTTCAGGGAAGGACAACAGAGAAGTGGATAGAAATAATATTGAACTGGGAATATCACAAATGAAATGTGTCCTGTTATGCCAGCTGCCCCACTGCGACATTGGTGCTTCTGCAGCTAATTCTGTTAGAGGAAAACTCGGTGTTACACCTCTATTGCCTCAGGATTAGAAGCTTCAAATTTGGGGGAAAAATTACCTAAAGAGAATGTAGTAAATTAAGCAATTACCTGGTGTGCAGCTGACCCAGGTTTGATCCACAGCACAGCTAATCCCCCTGAGCACCACCAGAAATGATCCCTGAGTGCCGAGCCAGGGGGATGTCCTGAGCACTATTGGATGAGACCCTACAAAACAAAAACAATCTTCATATTCAGGGACCCAAATACATTACATGCAGGGCAAGCAAAGTAATTCTACCCCTTGCATGTTAGAGTAGTAAAACACTAGACCACAGAAACTAAGAGATTTTAACTTGGGGTGCTGGGTAATGGGTCAATGTTCTCAGGGAAGAGGCAGAGGCAAACCAGTTGAACTGGTTTCTGGATAGGATATAACAGAATTAACAGAATTTACCCAGAGCTAAGTCCGAACTGATCTAGATCTGGATTTTGTTTCAATTTTTTTGTAAAAGAAATGGAGTTATAGTGGATTTTCTGAACTCATATTTTGTGTATTGAGTTTTAAGTACATTTACAATAGGGAAGTAGTCAAAATTTTGTTTTGTTTTCAAAATCCATTCAAAAATGTTTTTTAAATTGTTAAAGAACTAGAGTAAAGACAATGGCTAGTAGGTTATTGATGAATTAGGTTTTGTACCTACTTCAATGTCCCTGGTAACTCTTCTATGAATGGGCACACCCTGATTTTTATATTTAGATTCAAATAAATTTACTCTACAGTCTTCGAGAGACACAAAGAAATGGAACATAAAGAGAAATGCTGTTCCATACTAGCATTGCAAAATTTATCTTGTTTGTATGACATTGTGGGGAGATTAATGTGATAAATAGTTTAAACTTATCACAGATAGTGTCAACAAACTCAGTTGTGAGTCAGACCCTATTAGTTATGGCCTCTATCAATCAAATTATTTAACTCCTTGCAATTTACGTTTCCTCAGTTCATCTTATGAAACTCTACTTCTATTAAGTTGAAGTTCTATTACTTTTTTGACTCTCTGAAAATACCATTTAGTCTTTCATTTTGGCACAGAGTCTTGCAGATATTGTTCCCTATAACTGGGACATCTTTCCTTTCCTCTCCACTTCCTCCTTTTATCTGCTTAATTTTCACATATCCTGCAGATCTTATAAGTCACCACAAAGCTTTTCCTGATTCCTCTAAATATTAATTAGCTTGCTGACTACAGAAATAATAGCCTTTACATTTTCAAATGATTTGCTAGTGAAAAGAAATAAGGCAAAAGGCAATCATTTGCTTGCCCAAGGTTGTAAAGTCTGTTAGTGGCAGGGCGGAGGCCTGATGCCAGGATTGCTATCTCCACTTTCTTCTTTAATTCTACTTCAGTTGCCAGTGCCAGCTCCTCCCAGGGCACACTCAGCATTCATGGAATGTTCAAGCACAAAACTTCCAGAAAAAGACCCTCTGTATTTCTGGGTGAGGTGCATTTCTTTCTCGTGACGCAGTAATGTATCAGAGATCATTGAAGACATCCTGACTTCAGTTCCCTGCCAATCCTACCAGTCTCCTCTCCCTAAGGTGCTATGATCTTAACGTGGAGGATTTCTTTTGCATATTATCCTTGCTGCCGGTATCAGCATGTAAACCACTGACATAGTCTACTTAGCTCTCCTCAGAGTTCACATGGGGACTCGATTCTACCACCAATTTCCCATTTAGCTTTATAAGCAATTTATTCAGCAGCTTAAACCAGCAACTTGGATTTCACTATAAGTGATCATTTCTCTCTCTATATCCATCTGGATTCTAGGTCTTTTCATTTTTTAAAAAATTAAGACTCCATGATTTGCAACGTTATTTATGGTTGAGCTTCAGGCACACGATGTTTGAATACCAATTCCATCACTATGTCAACTTCCCTCTGCAGGATTCTAGTCTTGCCGTTTCCCTGTCACGACAACTGTCAGGTGGAATTCCTGTTGGGTCTGATGAGTGGATGCACAGGTTTGTTATGAAAGAATTCACTGAGAGAGTTAAGATATAATAAAAGTTTTATCAGGGAAACAGGAGGCTTGAGAAGTAGGGGCAAGTGGAGTTTTACTCCAGTTGAATACCCAGCGCTATCCTTTCTCCAGATTTATGTACCCTTTCTGAGCGGAGGGCTTTGAAGGTATATTTGGGGGTTACCAAGGACTTGGACCTTGAGAGACTCAAGATGTGGGACTGGTAAAATAATTTACCAAAGAGTGAGGCATGTAGGCAAGAGTAGAATATGTGTTTATTAGAGAATCTGCTGGCCCAAGAGACACAGTGGGGACAAGGAGAGAGGGAGTCTCCCTAGCCCAGAGATAAGAGCACAGTCACAGTCTATGAGTAAGGGCACTGCTGAGCAGGCCAGAACTTTCCATCTTTTATAGGTATTATTCGGCCATGAGGTCCAACCAGGCACGCTATAGTTTTCACTAACCCAAACCCCTGGAAACCAGTGGTGATCTAGGTGTGGAGAGACCGATTATAGTTAGGAACTTAGGACAGAGAATCTGAATAGAAGGGAGCATGTGCTGCAGAAAACACAAGGCAGATATCTGGCATGATAAACTGGAACAAACAGACGGGGAAGTGGAGGGTGTGTTTCTTTAGAGGAACTAAGTTGGACCACTTCCGTCTCTTTACCGGTGGAAGTCCACCATACAACTTATGACTGGGAATGAGCCTCAGGCGGGTGGATGAGGCTGGGAACCGTCTCTCCTAGCTACCTGCATTCAATGGCTAGTGTGCTGGGATGTTGTAGACTCCCACCTGAGTCTTGTCTCATTTGAACAGAAGCCTATTAAGACACCTTGAGGGGATATCATGGAGCTGGTCTCTCCATTGTGGTTACCTGATCGACTCCAAGGCTTGTATCTGCTATTGGGTACCTGCTGGCTTCCTGCATCCTGGTTTTGTGCCTGAAGACAAGAAATCTGTAGTATTTTATAAATATTTTATCCCTTACACTAAAAAAAATGGAGGGATTTTGCTGTCTCACACACATCAGCTTCTCCTCTTGTTTCCCTTTGTAGTTGCCTAAACTATGACTTTTATCAGCTTTCAACCAGACCATTGACTAAACCTCTCAACCACTTTCCCAGATCCAAGACTTTCCTCTTCCATCAATCTTATATTTTATTGATTGCCTATCACTGTAAACAATACCACTGGACGTATATAGTGTATTAGTTTGCCTGAATTGCTGTAACAGAGTACCATATATTCAGTGACTTCACTGTCACTGTCATCCTGTTGCTCATTGATTTGCTCGAGCTGGCACCAGTAACGTCTCCATTGTGAAACTTGTTCTTGTTGGTTTTGGCATAACGAATATGCCGTAGGTAGCTTAACAGAAACTAATTTTTTTGTAGAATTTTCTGGAATTTTCTGGAAGCTAGGATGTCAAGATCAAGGTTTTATTCTCAGACTTTTCTTCTCAGCTTGCACATTGCCATCTTCTAAATACATACATACATACATACATATATGTGTGTGTGTGTGTGTGTGTGTGTCTTCCCTCTGTAGACTGCATTCTAATTTTATTTTCTGAAAAGAGCAATTGCTAACATAGATTAGGATGCACCTTAGTCATCTCCTGTTAACTTAGCTACATTAAATAGCCAAGCTCCTGGGGCTGGAGAGATAATAGGGCAGATAGAGCGCTTACCTTGCACGAGCCTGACCAATGTTCCATCCCTGGAATAATATTTTTTCTCTGAGTCATACCAGGAGTAAGTGTTGAGCAGTGCTGAGTATGGCCCAAAACGAAAAAATAATTTAGTATGTCTATATATGAACTTTAGGAGGCATAAAATTAAGCCCATAGAAAGTGATTTACTTACTTGATTATATATTTTTAAGAATCAATTATTTGTTCTCCATGCATGCTTCAAAACATACGAAGAACTTAATTGTCTCCAGAACTGATCCATTCTTTATTGGGTGGGAGGGGAGGTGTGGCAGTGGTTACTCCTGTCTCTGCTCAGGGATCACTCCTGGAGGGGCAAAGGGCATCAAATGTGATGCCAGGAATAGACCCCAGGTCAGGTGCATGTAAGGCAAGATCCTTTACACACTGTACTATCTCTCCAGCCCCAATTGGTCCATTTCTCCTCGTTGAGTTTTTCAAATTTGTATGCTCTTTTAGAGATCACATTTATTACCACCTCTATAAATATTTTATATTTTCTTACCATATCGTCAGCCATTTCAGAAACCATTCTTAACCTAATGTCAGTCATTTAAGGAACTGGAAATCACAACATCAAGTAATCAAATTGAAGAAAATATTTGCTTGTCAAAAAATAAAATAGATGCACTACAAAGAGTCATAAAAATTTAAAGGACAAGGGAATTTACATTAAAAAAATCATCAGTGGATAATACCTTGCATGTGGTCAACTAGGATTCTATCCTCAGCACCACATATGGTCCTCAAGAGCACTGCTTGAGTACTGATCCAAGAGTAAGTTCTGGAAACTGCAGGGTGTGACCCCCAAACCGGACAAAAAAAAATAGAAAAAGGAGGCAAACACCTCCCCACACCTTCCAGATCTCTTGTTCTCAGTACTATTAGGCTTACTAATTTCCTGTGTGTGTAAGAGTTCCTGGAAAAATAGAAACAATGCAGATATGGTGATGCATATTTATTTTATCTTTTTTTTAATTGAATCACCGTGAGAACAGTTACAAAGCTTTCCAGTTTAAGTCTTGGTCATACAATGATCAAACACCCATCCCTTCACCGGAGCACATTTTCCACCACCAAGAACCCCAGTGTACCTCCCCATCCCACCCCTGCCTGTGTGGCAGATGATTTCCACTTTACTCTCTCTCCACTTTGATCACATTCAATATTTCTACAAAAGATCCACCATTATTATTTGGAATTTTCCCCAACAATCAGACCTGCCGAAAAGTCATCATTAGATGATTTGTTTTCTATTGCTGATTATGAAGAGCATATGATGATTTTGGATTTCTAATATTTTAGTAATAAGTCTGGAGGGATTTCTGCCAAAGACCTCTGGGTTCCGAGATTGGTTTGTGTGCCTCTGGGATCATGGCTGTTCAGGAGCCAGAGGAGCCTTTGTGGGCAGCAATTGGGGCCTCGTCGGGGCGGGGAGAGGGGCTGGTTCCACGCCCCCATCACATGAGGCCCTGCATGTCACCTCATTGCAGTCTCATACCTGGCTGTCCAAAAGGTGGCTGCCACTGTACCGCCGGGGGAGAAAAGGAAGAAGGGATATAAACACCTTTCCCCACCCAGGGTGGTACGGCGCCGTAATTTAATGCTCAATCCAGATGCATTTCTGCCAGAAGCCACTGGGTTCCAAGATTGGTCTGTGTGCCTCTGGGATCATGGCTGTTCAGGAGCCCGGAGCCATTTGTGGGCGGCAACTCAGGGTCTCGTGAGCTTGGAGAGGGGCTGGCTCCACACCCCGTCCTGTGAGGCCCCACGTGTCACTGCTCTTTCTCTAGTTTTGGGCAGGGGCAGACGCTAGATCATTTATCTTCCATTGGTGATGCATCTTTAAATGGAGGAGTGGGAGTCCTAATTTGAAAGGGTTTGATAAATGAAATTTTCGGAAATAAGAGTGTGTTGGTTGAAATGGTTACTATAACCAGACAGACTTGTGTGTCAACCCCAACTTTAGCACACACTAATTATAAATTTGAAAAGCTACCAAAATTCTCACAGCCTTAGAGCTACATCTATAAAATAATTTTAAAAAGTAATTTCTTTTATGCCATTATAAAGCTGTTCTAAGGATTACTTTTTCTTTTTTTTTTTGGTTTTTGGGTCACACCCAGCGATGCTCAGGGGCTACTCCTGGCTTTGCACTCAGAAATTACTCGTGGCGGTGCTTGGGGGAATCATATGGGATGCTGGGAATCGAACCCGGGTCGGCTGCATGCAAGGCAAATGCCCTACCCGCTGTGCTATCCCTCCAGCCCGCTCTAAGGATTAATTTTTAAAGTCATGCCAATCATGCAATAGTCACAGTAGAACTAAGTAATAGTTTTTCAATACATGTTAGTAATAAAATTATTAATATTAATTTTCTTCTCACTTTTAGTCCTACAGTTAAAATCTACAGTTGAAGCTCAATGATGCCACGTTGATTTTTGTTTTGGGGGTGGTTTGGGACTATACTCAACTTTGCTCAGGCTTACTCCTTTCTCTGTGCTCAGGAATCACTCCTGGTGGTGCTGGGGGAACCATACACAGTGCCAGGCATTGAGAAATGTTGGCTGTGTGCAACACAAACACTTTAACCTCTGTACTATCCCTCCAGCGGTGTGAAAAATTGCTTTTAATAAAATTACAAGTAATTCCACCAATAAAGCTCAAAACTCACTGTTACTGATTCATTTTATTGGACCTTCTGTTTAAATTTAAGAACATTATTTTATGTAGCAAAGACGACGCAGAATGTATGTACAGTTAATTTTTCCATAGAAGTGAATCAAAAGTCCAATATGTACACTTATTTTTTAATGTTCTTTTTTAGAGACTTTTTTCTTTTCACAGATTACATCTTTTTCTCTAACTTAAATTAGAGTTTTTAAAACAAGGGAAGAGGATTCTTCCATTTATTGCTTACTCTTTTCCAGTTATAATGAGTTTTCTTCATAAGAGAGGTAAAGTCATGAATAAAATATAGACAATTTAACATGACTACTAAAAAATTAATAGTTTCATTGGAAATTTTAGAATTTAGTGCTTGAAAAATACCTCAAATTAATATTATTTGAAGTTTATACACTATAGCTGTTTACTTTTCTTGAATAAATGCTCACTTTCATGGCAAATATATCAAATAGTAACTAGATTTTTAATACTGTAATATTATGGTGAAGCAAAAATACTGTGTATAGTAAAACCTCTCAGAACAATACATACAAATATTGATGGATTTTAATTTGAAGAAAAATTATGATGACAATAGTGATGTCTATTGATTATTCTTTTTCTCTTATTTCATTCATTTTTTCAAAATCTTTATAATTTCCTAAAATACACACAAAACTTTTGTAATCAAAATGTAGTTTTTACTTAAAAAACAATTCCAATTTTATATTTAAGTGATTGTGACACAATGAACAGAATAAAAATTTAACCAATAAATGAGAGAAGATATTTATAAATTATGAATAATAATTTATAAATTATGAATTATGAATAATGATTTACTATCCAGAATATATAATTTCAAATGACTACATAATAACAACAATAACAATTCACTTAAAAATAAATAAACTGAATAAACAGTCTTCCAAAGAAGATATATATTAATGTCTAACAAGTATATGAAGATATGCTTTACAATTACTAGGGGAATAATGCTGACCACAGTTATAGTAATTTAAACCCTATATCCCCATTAGGCTGACTACTATCAAAAACTCAAAGAACAACAAAGGCAGGTACTGGAAAGGATGCAAAGTACTTGGAGCCCTTTCAATTCCATTGGAGGTAATGTAAAATAATGCAGCTGCTATGGAAATTGGTAAGATTGTTTCTCAAGAAACAGTACTATCTTCTGGGGCTAATGTGAAAATGAGCTAAAGCAATCTATTTATTTTTTTATTTTTTATTTTTTTTGGTTTTTGGGTCACACCCGGCGATGCACAGGGGTTACTCCTGGCTCTTCACTCAGGAATTACCCCTGGTGGTGCTCAGGGGACCATATGGGATGCTGGGAATCAAACCCGGGTTGGCCGCGTGCAAGGCAAACGCCCTACCCGCTGTGCTATTGCTCCAGCCCCTAAAGCAATCTATTTAGAGGACATAGAAGAATATCTAACAGAGAGTAATACCTCAGAAAGCTATTATTATTGGTATTCTTATTATTTTTTAGTTTCATTAGATAATTTAATTCACATAAATGATCCTGTACTAGTAACCCCTGAATTATATTTAATTATCTCAATTACATAGCTTTATTATGTACACACCTTTTTCTATATTTTACATTATCTCTTTGGGCAGACTACAAGAAAAATCACTGTCACTGTAATCCCGTTGCTCATCGATTTGTTCGAGCGGGCACCAGTAACATCTCTCATTGAGAGACTTATTGTTACTGTTTTTGGCATATCCAATACACACGGGTAGTTTGCCAGGGTCTGCTTCGAGAACTCGATACACTCTGTAGCTTGCCGGGCTCTCCGAGAGGGGTGGAGGAATCGAACTCGGGTCGGCCACAATAGCACAGCGGGTAGGACGATTGCCATGCACGTGGCCAACCCGGGTTCGATTCCCAGCATCCCATATCGTTCCCTGAGCACCACCAGGGGTAATTCCTGAGTGCAGAGCCAGGAGTAACCCCTGAGTATCAGGTGTGACCCAAAAAGCAAAAACAAAACAAAACAAAACTGGCCCTCTATTCAGCATTCCCTGTTAGTGGGCATCCAAATCCACAGAAAAAAATTCAGGCACTGGAGTGCTGAGCCACATCCCTGACTGCTACAAGAAAAATATTAAATTAAAATTTGTGAAGATTTTCCTGTTACTCTCTTTACTCAGATTCTTAGTTTGTCATCAATGAATAACTTACAAAAATAACTAGTGCGTCATATTTTTGTCTTTATAATAACTTCAAAGATAAAAAGTGAGAGCTTAATTTTTTGTGACAAATCTATTTACTGGGGTGTGTGACTGGTTTCCTAAGTAAAATAACTTGGGCTGTCGCTTCTCCTCTGGTTTGAAGCTTTGGCTTCACTCTGGGTTTTCTCTCCTTCCTTGCCTATTCCTGCCTCTCGGTTTCCCCTTGTCATGGCAACTCCTTATTTAGCCCGTCTCAGGACACGCTGCTTGCTTGCTTCCCTCTGCCCGGAGTAAGCCAGAGCACCTGCTGGGCATCCGGCAGAGCCAACTGGACTTGCTACATGGGAACCTAATCCAATTCTGATGGCTTCTGATGCCAGTGTTGGCCACAATGCTGACAGGATGATCATCTTCCAAGAATGAATATGATCTAGTAAAAAAGGCGACCTATTAGTTAAACGGTGTACAGCTGATTAGCTAAGTACAATACTCCGAGGAATGTCACAGACACTAGTTGTATAGAAGAATATATACTTGATATACGCTTGTTATATAAAAATATGTGGCACTTAAGTCTTTATTTTTGCAATTTCCAAACAACTCAGATTGGAAACATGAAATAATCACGGGAGACTTCATAAAAATTATCCTACTCTAGTCGATTGCTTTCTCTGTGACCTTTCTCTCCTCCCTGTTCCAATTCAAATGCGTTCAAAAATACCTTCTGAAGTTCATTGTGCATTTATTTTTTATTTTTTTTAACTTTTTATTAAATCACCATGTGGAAAGTTACAAAGTTTTCAGGTTTATATGTCAGTTATGCAATATTCAAACACCCATCCCTTCACCAGTGCCCATATTCCACCACCAGAAACCCCAGTATACCCCCCGCCCCCACCCCCTACCCCCTACTGTATAACTAATGAATTTCACTTCATTTTTTCTTTACCTTGATTACATTCCATAATTCAACACAAAACTCACTATAGTTGTTGGAGTTTCCAACCAAGAGAGACAGACCTACTACATTTGATAATTAGTTTTTCATTGCTGGAAATGAAGAGATATGTAGCCCCACTGCTACAAGTACATAACTCTCTCTCTCTCTCTTTTTTTTTTTCCTTTTTTCCTTTTCCCTTTTTTTTTCTTTTTCCCCCTCATCCCCCTTCCTGCGCCTCATAGTATGGTGTACGCCACGCCGCGTCGGCCAGCGTGGGGCTTTTGCTTAGTTCACAGTCCAGAGAGGTGGCTGCTACATTAAAAACCTTCAATATTTCAACAAAAACTTACTGTTATTCTTTGGAGTTTCCCCCCCAAGTCAGACCTGTTCAAATGGAACCGTTTCACATTGCTGACAATTATAAATGTTAAGGTTTTGGATTTCTATACAAAGTCCAGGGAAAATTCTGCCAGAAATTACATAGCCCAGCTCACAGTCGCAGTGCATTGCTGTAAGAAGTCTCTGAATTCAAAGTCTTTAGGCGCAGAGGGTCCGATTCGCGCTCAGCGGCTCCGGAATTATCTGGGCCGAGGGCGTGCCGGTTACGCCCCCTTCCCATGAGTTCCTGGGAGCCCCAAAAGTAAAAACCGAATACCTGTGGGTTTGGAGTCACAGAAGATGGCGCCTGCCACGTGGGTGCCACCAGGCCGCTGCTTTCCGTGCAGGAAGACAGGGTGGGGAGGAAAAAAATCCACCCCCCGAAGCACAGAGTTGTAGCCCAGTTCGGTGTCCTAGTGCATCGCTATCGGATGCTGCGCTGGATGCCCGAATGTGTTACATCTCTGGAATCAAAGTCTTTAGGCGCAGAGGGTCCCTCATTGTGCATTTAAAAAATCAGTTTTCCCACAAGTTTCCAGTCTGACAGGAGACGTCAGCCAGTAAATTAATAAATACAAAAGAACAATAACTATAGCCAGGATAAAGTCCTCTGTAAAAGAGGAGCAAGAGAGATAGTGCAGTGGGTAGGGCACTTGCCTTGCTTGGGGTCCACCCACGTTCATTCCCATCCTACTCACACACCTGCCTTATGTCTCAGTGGCTAGAGTAATAGAAAGAACTGATTTAGAAAAGTGAAGTTGTTTCATTACTTACATTACATACATTAGGTCTAGTGCACTTAGAGAAATTAAGGCATTAAGAAACGAAGACATGGGGCAGGAGCAATAGCACAGCAGGTAGGGCATTTTTGCCTTGCATGAGGCAGACCCAGGTTCAATTCCTAGTATCCCATGTGGTCCCCCAGCACCGTCAGGAGTAACTCCTGAGTGCAGAGCCAGGAATAAACCCTGGGTGTGACCCAAAAAGCAAGGGGGGAAAAAAAAGCAGATATAGAAATCTGAAGACACAGACCCCGTTCAACTAGGCTCTTTTTCTTTACCCTGGGTTTTCCTCCAGCTCACGCTATTGCTAAGGTCACACCAAAGGAGTGAGAAACAACAAAGAAATCAGTGACTTCTTCCTGCTTTTAAATCAAATTCCACGGAGCTCGGGAAGCTCTGCAGAGGGAGCAAACGCGCAGGCTGGATGAACTGATTATTTCAGATGCCTTTTCTGCGGCCTCGCTCGGGCAAGGTCAGAGGGACCGGGTGGGTGAGGAACCAGGTCACAGACTTCTCTAGCCCGGTCCCTCCTGAATCCCGGCCCCACCCCACCGCGGTCCCGACCACGCCTCCTTTAAGCTCCTCCCCCGGCCCCCGGCCCCGCCTCCCGGCGTCCTCCGGAGCCCCGGAACCGGGCGGCTGGCGGGGCCGCGCTCTCCCGCCGGCCGCTAGGGGGCGCCGCGCGGGAGGCGGGCGCGTCTGTCCCGAAGCCGCGCGGTTCGGTGGGTGGCCATGACGGTGCCAACGCGTGGCCTGTCGCTGCTCCGCTGCCGAGTGGGCCGCGTGCGGGCGCCGGGGCCGCTGGGAGTCCGGGGCTTTCGGAGCAGCGGCGTGAGGTACGAGCGGCCCCGGGGCTCGCGGTCGTGCGGGGTGCGGGGTGCGGGGGGACCCGGGCCGGGCCGGGCCGCTGCAGCCGCGCGTCTCGGCGAGGCGGGGACGCGGCGGCGGCGCGCGAGGTGCTGTCCGGGTTCGCGGTGTCAGTCTTGGCGAGCGGAGAAGGGGGCGTCGTCGGGCCCGGTGCCGTCAGCCGTGCGCAGCCTGCAGGGTCGGCCGGGCGCGGCGGGCGGGCGCCGCTCTCTGACTCCCTGGGACCCGATGGCCGCGAGCCTTCCCGGGGCTCCCTTAGGACAGTGTTTTGGTCGGAAACGTGTGTTCCTCGTGAGTCGTGAGCACGGAAGCGCGTGGTTGGAACTCGGTTTCAGCCCTGCCCGGGGGCAGGTGGGTCGGTGGGTTTCATCGCCGGCGGCTTCCCGAGCCTGGTGGGAGCGGCGGTGGCGTGGATCCACCCGCGAGTCATCGCGTCTCCGCGCGCGGGCCGTGTTGCTGGCTGGCTGGAAACCTGCACTTGTGGGTTGCGAAGGCGAAACAACCTGGTTTGAACTCAGCGTGGTTGCCCGGGATCGCACGGCCCCGTCCCTCTTGCAAACACACCCGGGAGGCTAAGAATACAGCCCCTTGACCCGGAGCTGGTGAGACTGGAAGAGACAGTTTTGCAGGCGTTGCCTTCAGCGTTGGTCTCAGTGCTGTTCGGCGCGGCCGGAGAGATGTGTCTTGCTGGTGCATTGCCCCGCCCAGTTCGGGACCTGGAAGAAGGTCCTAGTGAAACGCAGCTCCTGCTTGATCACTTGCCCAGATCCCCATGGAGCATCTGGTTGAGTGTTGGCCGTCGGTGACAGTGAGGGATTCTTCCCGTAGAGTCGAAAGTTTCTAGTGAGCCCACAAGGGTGTGCGAGGAAGTAACTGGGGTTCATTGGTCTAAGTTCTCTTGGTGTCTGGTGGAATTTACCGGCTGGTTTGAAATGATCAATTCTACCTTCGAGGAAAAGGATATCTTCTGGGATTCTATGATAGCACGATTGGGGACATTACCCACTATAGTTCTTTTTACCACTATAGTCCCTCTATTAGGCCATTTAATTTTTTTTTTTTTTACTTTTGATTAGGGCTTTTTATTTTTTCCAGAATGAAGGTAGCCTTTTCCATATTGTGCAGTTTAACTTATTTCACACGGTCAGCTTGACATAACCAAACATCACATTCCTATTTTCTTCATGTCTTTGAAAATGGGAATTACTGTAGTTTGAGTTACAGCCATTTGCTATATGCGCACGCATTCATGGATAGTTCAGAACATTAAAAATTATATTTAATAATCTTAAAAAATTTAAAATAGTCGAGTAAGCTATTGTTTTCATCTCTGTTTGTTACAGATCACTGTGTAAAACTTACTAACAGGTTTGTTTTTGGGGAATCCAGTTGTGCCCAAGGATCACTGCTTGGAAAATATTTGGGGTGCCAGGGATTCAGACTGGTCCTGGCAGGATATAGGGCCAGCACCTTCCCGCTGACCAGTGTCTTGGGCCCCTCTTTTTATAGGTTTTTTTTTTTTTAAAAAAAGCAAAAACTGCAGGCAGTTCCTAGGGTTTGTGTTTGGCAAACCCAGTACAGAATACTGTATCTGTAGGTGAGGTCCCTTTGAAGGCTGAGCACCTGCGGACTGGCGGGTCTCGGGCGGGAGGAATTCAGACAGTGTGTTGATGCTTATTGGTGTCTCTTTTCTCTTCTAGGACCAGCAGAGAGAAGAGATTCCATCCTCCAGAGGTCGCCACTGTCTGCCTCCCCACTTGTCCCCAGCCTCAGTCATCTTTTTAAATCATAGAGTGACACCTTGGCTGTCACAGTGGATGTGGCTTCAAGCTGACATGATCACATTGACTTGAAATTTGAATCTTAGTGTTAAGAGTTACGGACACTTAGAATATTGTCTGTATACTGAAATTCTGTCTCTTGAGTTTGATCCACTCCTCAAAATCTGCAGTTTGAAATCTGCAGCTCTATTACAAGTTTCTGAGCTAAATAGAGCCAGATTTAAAAAATGTAAAAAGTATTTTTGATTATTTCAAAAAATCCTTTAGATATATATTATGATGAAACATACTTTCTTATAGCAATACTTTTTTTTTTCTTTAAATAAGTGGAATTTCGAGGAATAATGTTGGGCAGAATTTTAAAGTTATACGTATTTGAAAAATCATTTAACTTTTTTCTTTAAAATTTTCAGTTTCTCTTTACTCATGAGAAACCAGATCTTTTTGTTTGGAAGAAAATATGTTTAATGTAAAAGAAGCAAATAATTCCTTATAGTTATTACAACTTGTTTTTTTTTTTTTTTTTTTACAACTTGTTCTTGAAGGGAGCCAACTAACAAGTTAAAAAATATTTCTTAGGGGCTGGAGAGATAGCACAGCGGGTAGGGCGTTTGCCTTGCAGGCAGCTGACCCGGCTTCAAATCCCAGCATCCCATATGGTCCCCTGAGCACAGCCAGGGGTAATTCCTGAGTGCAGAGCCAGGAGTAACCCCTGTGCATCGCCAGGTGTGACCCAAAAAACAAAAAAAAAATTTCTTAGTGATTGTTCTTGCTTTTTATCTTGTTGTGGGATGAGTTTAGAAATCAAAATGTTCTTGGGTTATAAATATATGAGTAATAAATCTTTTGAATCTTTGTGTGTGTATATGTGTGTATGTGTGTAAAGTGAAATAGTTTTTATTGAATGAAACTTTTTTAGATTAGGAGTGTGGTGGAGAAGGAACGGAATATGTGTTCAAGAGAGAACAGGAGCTCAGAGGAGCAAGTGAGGAAGCAAGCCAGCAAAGAGGCATCGAGACAGTAGATGCGTGTTCCGGGGCTGGAAGAGCCTCGAATCTTGGCCTGTTACTTTCCACTGTATAGAGCCAGGAAGTCGGACCCTCCCTTTTCAGTACAGGAATGCCAAGCTCAAAGCATGTTGCAGTTATCCTCCAGTAGGGATTTTTTTTAAAACCCTGCTTTCAAGCATCCTGCCTGAAGTACTCATTTTCATGAGCTAAGTGGATATCCCACGCATTTGTGATGTGTTTAATGCGTTGCTTAATGGTTCCTAAAATGATTTGTTTGGCAGATTTTCTTCTTCCTTCCTGTTAATACATACCATTTGTCAAATTTTGTGTACTGGCCGATAGCTCTTTAGGGAAGCTTCACTTTAGGGTTCGGTGCCAATGGCATTTAAATTTTTGAAGTGCAGCTAAGGCCAGTGTTTTTTTTTAAAAACCCTTTTGGAGTTAGTAATTCACTTTAATAGTTAAAGACTTAAAAAATCCATTAGACTGGCCGTTTTCTTTTAGACTCTCCTCTGTAGTACTTACTCAGTAGTTCTGTGTTTGCAGGAGAGTGATATAAAAATATTTTTATCCTCATGTTAAAGGATCCAGACCATAGTTAAAGCTGTTTTTCTGCAGCCTGATTTCAACCAATGTAGAATTGCTTTCAATGACTAGGAAAGGCAGTTTTTCAAAGAGAATTTTTTTTTAATGTACATTTTTAATTAAAACTTTCTTTTAGAAATCAATGAGATACATAGTTGCAAAGTTGTTCCTGATTTTCAGTCCTACAAAGTTCCAGCACCCCTCCCTTTCCCTCCCTTTACCAGTGGACATTTCCTGCCACCAGTGTTCCCAGTTCTCACTCCCACCCACAGCCTGCCTCTATGGCAGACACTCTCTCTCTCTCTCTCTCTCTCTCTCTCTCTCTCTCTCTCTCTCTCATTTCCCTTTTAAGCACTGCGGTTTTTAATATTGTTACTGAAAGGGTATCAGACTTATCACTTTACCTCTTTCAGCACTCAGTTCTTGTCCCGTGTGAGCATTTTCAACAATTGTGGTCATTGTGGTCCCTTCTCCGTCCTAACTGCATTCCTCCTCCCCCTTTGTGACAAACTTCCTACCAGGGACAATGTATTTTAATGCAATCTCCCCAAAGTCAGTATTTCTGGATCAATAGTATGAAAAACTAGTCTCATTCTGTTAGTCATGGCCTTCATAATAATTTAGCATTTCTTTAATGAATTTTAATTTTTCCCCCCAATGCGTTGAACTTACCGTTTCGTGCTAATACCTGGTGGAATGATAAGAAGGAGGCACAGGGAACCTAAAACCTGCTCATCTCTCAAGGTCTTCTAGTCTTTTACAGAATTCTGTGGTGCTCAAGGAGATTTTAAAATAGATAATAAAGTTGTGGAGGGAGAGTTACAAAAATAGGAACTTGGCATAAGTTTAAAGAATGAGTGAGATAAATTACTGATTAGTAACAAGTAAGGTTTTCTATGAAGTATAATTTGGACTAGGAAAAACACAATTCAGAAGACATGGTCCAAATAGAACATAATTCAGACTGATGTTTGTGTTTCAAAACTCATGGCTGGTTATTTTATTTATTTATTTATTTATTTATTTATTTTTAACTTTTAGCTTCCTTTTTTTTTTCTTATTTTTTTTATTAGTTTATTTTTAATTAGAGAGTCATCGTGAGGGTACAGTTACAGATCCATACATCTTTGTGCTCATGTTTCCCCCATACAAAGTTCGATAACCCATCCCTTCACCAGTGCCCATTCTCCACCACCAGTAAACCCAACATCCCTCTCCCCCTCCCCAGTCCCGTCTCCCCCCACCCCACCCTGCCACTATGGCAGGGAATTCCCTTTTGTTCTCTCTCTGATTAGGTGTTGTGGTTTGCAATAAAGGTGTTGAGTGGCCATTGTGTTCAGTCTCTAGTCATGACTGGTTATTATGCAGGAATATTACTCCAACCCAAAGTGCATAATTTTTGTTCCTTTAATGTCTTCATGTCTTGGAGCCTCACTTGGGGTCCTACATGCAAAAGCATGTGTTCCAACCCCCCCCCCCCACCAGTATGTCCCAAAGTCTTTTGTCCCTTCATACTCAAAACTCTGCTGTCATCTTCCTACTAATATGATACGTACCCTCATTTGGATCCCTTCATCTTTTGTGCAAGAATAACAAGCCTTTCATTCCTGCTAAATTTATATTTCATGTAAAGTCTGAAATGAATCTATCTACAGTCCAAATTAAAATATCCCTATTGTTGAGGAAAATAACATGCCAAATTTGTGGTGCCTGAATAGGTTTCTTAGCTGTATCTTAACATCATACTGATAATTTTCTTAAAAATAGGTTAGGACTGTAGCACTGTGGTCCCGTTGTTCATCGATTTGCTCACTCGGGCTCCAGCAACATCTCCATTGTGAGACTTGTTACTGTTTTTGGCATACGAATACCCCACTGGGAGCTTGCCAGGCTCTGCCTTGCGGGTGGGATACTGTCGGCCACGTGCAATGCAAACACCCTACTCACTGTGCTATAGAATAATTATTTTAAAATTAAATTCTGAGCCAAATTCTTAAAAAGTCATGAAATAACAGACCTTTTTGACTTTTTAAATATGTTGCCATTTGTAGATAGGTGAAATAGGTCTCAGTCATGCTACATTACAAATTTGTTCAATAAAAATGACTTCATATCAAAAGCCCATCGGCAATAGAAAAGGTCTTCAACCGAAAGTTTGGCACTGGAGCTTGACACTGATAACTTTGGGAAGGGACACTAGGACAATGGGGGAGGGGAAAAGTGCCTGTACCAAGGCAGGCTTGGGGGGTGGGGCGTATTTTCTCATGGAGCTTCCACTAATGCCAGCTTGCTTTCATTGATGCATAGAATGTGCTGCTTGCACAGACAAGCTTACCTGGGCTCTGTGGTGAGGGAATCACTGGGGTGGGCCAGCTGTTAATCAAAAACTTGCCGAATCATAATTGGGTAGCAGTTTTATGGGAGATGATTAGCTAAGCCAAATCAGTCATGCCAGCTATGATTAGGAAACTGACTTAGCACGTTGGTGCTCTTTGACCCCAACATTCGAGAGCCTGTCAAGTCAGTCGGTCCATACATGTCCTTTGAAAGAACCATTGTCATCTTTGAGGTTTTCAGGGTCAGACAGGTTTGTAGTGGACTGAGGTCATAATTTTCCTGGGTTATATTTACTGATTACCAGTTTCACAGTAAGTGATAGATGAATCAGGATCGGCCCACGGGACATGCCGGTGGTGCATTGCTATGGACATGCTGTAAATGCAACATGAAGTTCTTAGTGGTTTTGTTTTTAGAACAAATGCAAAGAGCATTTGAACTCCGAGCACCAGCCAACTCCACAGGGCTGTGCAGTTCCGGGAGCGGCTCAGGCTGCTTGCTCTTACTGGGGGAGTCCTATAAAAAAATAGAAATAAACCTGATGAAGAAATACTTGACTTTAAAGTTGAATTCTAGTGTATTAACAGAAAAACCTGTTTCTATAGTAGAGTGTATTGTTGTAATGGTGTATTGTTATGCCAACTTAATTTATGGAAAGTATTTTTTGTTTGTTTTGGGGCCACACCTAGCAGTGCTTGGGCCTTACCTCTGGCTCTGTGCTCCGGGGAACCGTATGGGGTATTAGGGATTGAACCTGAGTTGGTAACATGTAAGGCCAGTCATCCCTGTACTATCTCTCCAGGCCTTGGAAAGTATTTTATGTCCTCTTGAAAGAGACTCATGCTTACTTGGGGAGGGAGATGGGTATGCTGGTGATGGGGTATGGTTGGAATTATGCGCATGAGTTAGGGCATTTGCTTGCAAGTGACCAGCCTAGGTTTGATACCCGTATCCCCTGACCAGTCCTCCGAGCACTGCCAGGAGTGATTCCTGAGTGCAGAGCTAATCCTGACCTGAGCATCTCTGATTGTGGCCCAGAAGAAAACCAAAAAGGCAGATTCATGCTTAGTATTTGGTAATATAGGAGGTTTTTGTACCTTTAGTATTAAAAGGGCACTTATATGACATATAGTAAAAAATAGGCACCGGAAATTCATAGTAGTATAATAAGTTTGTCATGCGAACGCAAACTTAATGGGAAATGTGTTTTAACTTAACTTGAATTTTCCTATAATTGTAACTTTCTTCCAATTGTTAGACTGCATATAGGTCAGCCTAAAAAACATACTATATAATTCTGTATAGCCTGAATGACAACCTATATTATAATTGCACATGTAGTTTTGTAGTTTGCCATGATGAGACTTCATGACCATGCTTCATTGATAAATTTTGCCAGAAATAACAGTTTTACATAGAATCTTGGAAATTTGAAGATGTTGAAACACCTAACTTTTCTTTTCTTTTTTTTAAATTTTTAAATTTATTTTGCTAGTTTTTAATTGAGTTACTGTGAGAACAGTTACAGGGCTTTTAGGATCGAGTCTCAGTCATACTATGCTCAAACACCCATCCCTTCACCAGTGCACATGTTCCACCACCAATAACCCCAGCATACCCCCCTCCCACTCCCCCTCTGCCTGTGTGGCAGATGATTTTCACTTTACTCTCTCCTTACTTTGATTACATTCAGTTTTCGACAGGAAACTCACTATCATTATTTGGAGGTTTTTTTTGTTTGTTTGTTTTGCTTTTTGGGTCACACCCAGCGATGCTCAGGGGTTACTCCTGGCTTTGCACTCAGTAATTACTCCTGGTGGTGCTTGGGAGACCACATGGGATGCTGGGAATCGAACCCGGGTCGGCCGCGTGCAAGGCAAACGCCCTACCTGCTGTGCTATTGCTCCAGTCCCTATTTGGAGTTTTCCCCCCAACAGTCAGACCTGTCAGAATGGCATTATTAGATTGTATGTTTTCTATCGTTGGTAACAAAGAGCATATGATGTTGCACGGTCTCGAAAGCGGCCGCCCAGATTTTGAATTTTGATATTAAGTCCAGAGGTATTTCTGCCAGCAGCCGCTGCAATTCCGAGATTTGTTTCTGTGGCGCTGGGATCATGGCTGTTCAGGAGCAAAGGAGCTGTCCATGGGCGACCACTCGGGGTCTCATTTGGGCAGGAGGCAGGGCCGGTTCTGCCTCCCCCATCACAAGATTCCCCATGCATCCCGTCCCATCACTGCAAACTCCTACCTCTCTGTCCAACTAATTCTGAACCGTGGTGGTTGCCATGCTGTCCAGGGGGAAAAGGCCAAGGAACAGAAACCCTTCCCTTCCTGGGGCTGCACGGGGCCGTAGCTTAGTTCAGAGTCCAGGAGTATGTCTGCCAGCAGCCGCTGCGTTCTGAGATTGGTTTCTGTGCCTCTGGGATAATGGACGCTCAGGGGTGGCGGAGCCATTCCTGAGCATGTATTTTGTATATCAGGAAAGGTTTGCAGATGTCCCAATCCCGCATACCGGAGCCGTGTTAGTAGCTCAGTGCCGGGGCGCCATCTGGAGAAGGCGTGCTGGCTGTACCTTCTCCGTCTGGCCCCCCGGTGTTGTTGGCCCGGTCGGGGGTCTGGAGCAATCTCCGTCTTGCAGTGCTGCTGGAGTAGCTCGGATTTTTCACTCGCTTTTCATATGTAGGTAATATCACCTTGATACCAAAACTATTTGAAACATTATATGAAAAGATTTTTAAAGCAATACCTCCAGTGTTGGGCTGGAGTGATAGCACAGCAGTAGGGTATTTGCCTTGCACATGGCTGACCTGTGTTCAATTCCTCTGCCCCTCTCGGAGAGCCCGGCAAGCTACCGAGAGTATCGCGCCCGCATGGCAGAGCCTGGAAAGCTACCCATGGCGTATTCGATATGCCAAAAACAGTAACAATAAGTCTCACAATGAGAGACATTACTGGTGCCCGCTCAAGCAAATCGTGAGCAACAGGATGACAGTGACAGTGACAGTGACCTCCAGTGTATAGAGATGCAAATTAAAAAATGTTTTTAAAAGAAATCTAAGTTTTGGAAATGATAGGTAGGTTACGACCATTGAAATTTATTTCAAATATACAAGATCAGTTTGACAATTGTAAATCAATGTAATTCAGCAGTTTAAGAAATGAAACCCCCCAAACCACATAGCAATCTCAATAGACATAGAACAAGAATTTGATAGTATTCTGGTGAAAAACAAACAAAAAAAACTCTTACCAAACTAGAAATATACCTAACATCTGTGAGAATGGTTATTACCCAGAAGGTAATTAATTAGTATTAAGGGTAGGAAACCTTTATAAATAGTTAGTGGGAATGTAACTTCATGTAGTTATTATGAAAAGCAGTGTGGAGATGACTCATGCAAATTAAAAGTGAAAATTCAAGACATATGTGTACACACATATTTAATGTTGCTTTATTTGCAGTAGTTAAGAGCGAGGATCTTTCTAAATGCCCACCAACTGAAACATGGACAAAGGAAATATAATATATATGTATATATACATACACACACAGTGGAATACTATCCAGCTATAAAAGATGAAATCCTGCCATCTTCAACAAGTTGGATCAACCTAATGGGAATCATGTTTCATGAAATTAGTTGGAGAAATATAAACATGATTTCACTCATGTGGCATCTAGGGAAAACAAATGAACTAAATAAAACAAAAAGTAAGCATTTTTATTATAACACAGATTAGTAGTTACCAGAAGGGAATGGAGAAAGGGAGTGAATAAATTGGAACAAGGTGAAGAATGGAATTAGACTTGAAGTGGTGAGCTTAATGTGGTAAATACACATATTGATTTTCAGGGATACACCCGCAACATAAAATGCAGTGTTATTTTAATAAAAGAATAAATAAAAAACTAAAAAAATAGAAGTAAATATGTAACCTGAGCCCATAAAACTTCTTGAAAGAAACAGGTGAAAATCTGTGTGACCTTCAGTTCAGCAAGGATGTCTTATACACAACAAAGTCAAGAGCTATAAAAGGAACAGTGACTAAGTACAAATGAAGGAAACGATCGCAAATAACATCTGATAAAGGCCTTTAGATTATATAAAAATAATATCAAAACTCAGCAATAGCTAAAAGGGACAAGGAGAGTGGTAGAGCGCCTTTGACACTCTGCTGTGATGGAGGGACAGCCATTGGAACACCAACAGCTGGAATGTCAACGCTGTTGTATCCATGTCACCTAAACTACTATAAAATAAAACAGACTCAATAATAAAGGAAATAACTCATCAAATGGAAAGGGTTAAATTATATAATTCATCAAAGGAGTTAGGCAGAAGGTAAACAGCCAAAAAATGTTTAGCATCATTCTTTAATGGAATTAAAAACAATGAGGTAGCCAGGTAGGTACTAGGATGTCTGAAATGCGAGACCAGAATGTCTAAAATGTTGAAAATTGAAAATATCAAGTTATGGCATGTCTAGAGCAAATGCTACTCTCTCATACAATGTGTAAATGAGTAAACTAGTATGACTGCTTTGGAAAGATAGTTTCTTACAAATTTAAAATGGCACACCATATGGGCTGGCCATTCCACCCAAAGGTATTTGTCAAAGAATAACGCATATGTTCATGCAAGGCATGCAAGTTTGTAGCCATTAAAAACTAGAAATAAGCTGATACCTTCTGACAGTTGAATGGATAAAGATATTTAGGTATATCTGTACAATAGAAAACTAGTCAATAGTGAGGAGAAAGAACTATGGATAATGTGGCAATATGAATAAATCTTTCTTAAACAAATTTTTAGGTTACTCTGGAAGTGCTCAGTTTCTTCCTCCTGGCTCTGCACTCAGGAATCACTCCTGCTGGGGCTCAGGGCACCATAGGGAGTGTAGGGATCAAACCCAGGTGTGCCTTGTGCAATGAATGAAAGCTTCCTCCCTGCCGTTTTTCTATTGCTTTAGCCCCTGAATAAACCTTAAATTAATTAAGCAGAACGGAATTAGCTAGATAAAAATTAGTACATATTACATTAGCCCATTTTATGAATGTTATAATAAGGTACCCGTGGTGTATTCGATATGCCCAAAACAGTAACAATAAGTCTCGCAATGGAGACGTTACTGGCACCCAATCGAGCAAATCGATGAACAACGGGATGACAGTGCTACAGTGCATGATGATAACTGATAGTGCAAGAAAGGATTCATGATCAAAGATAAAGGTGTGAGAAGGTCTAAGCAGGAACATGTAGAATTATGAGACTATACGAAAGCTTTTTTTGGGGGGGGTGTTGATGGATCTACTGATTTTCTTGATTATAGTGATGGTTTCCTAGGTATATACATATATTCACTTTCATTGTCATCCCATTCACATGTTGCTGATCCATTTGTTCAAGTGGGCACCAGTAACGTCTCCATTGTGAGATTTGTTGTTACTGTGTTTGACATATCAGATACGCCATGGGTAGCTTGCCAGGCTCTGCTGTGTGGGTGAGATACTCTTGCCGGGCCCTCCGAGAGGGGTGGAGGAATCGAACCCGGGTCAGCTGTGTGCAAGGCAAATGCCCTACGCTGTGCTATCGCTCCAGCCCATTATTAAAATACATATATTAAAATATTTAATTTTATATTTTTTACATATGGTTTATATCAACTATACTTTAAGATAGCTGTACAAAGTAGAACAATATAAGAAAATTGGATTCATTGAATCTGTCACCATTTCCATGTCCTGAAGACCATTAAAATTATTTTAGTGAAAAGTTAAAATCAGTGAAGACTCAAAAGCAGATTTTAACTGAAGAAATGATTTTTCCAACATAACCATGTGAACGAACCACCTGTGGAAATGTGTTAAACTATAGATCCCTAGGTTTTCTCCTCAGGGTTCAGAATCCCAAGGGTATCAGCATGGGTCTTGGATCCTCCAAGTTGAGCAAACTAGGAGGCATTTTGAGGTTTGCCTTCATAAACCATATTTCAGAATAATTTAATAGCAGAATACTGTTTATATCAAACTTGTACAAATCCAGATCAGTATATGGGCCAGTGATGTAAGACTAAAGTGGATATTTGGATCTGCGTATTAGAGAGCACAGCTGGCTTTAGGATGGCAAGACTTCCGCCACATCCTGTGCTGGTTGCAGCTTTCTGTGTTCATCTGCCTCTCCCCTATGTGGTTTTATAACTTACGTATGCCATGGAATATGAATATTACCAAAAATGTATCCCATGGATAGGTTATGATGTAGAATAAAAAGCAGAATTGGGATCCTTCACAAACTTGGAAATATATTTATGAACCTAGAAAATGGGTATCAGATATACTTGAACAAGACCAGATTTTGTTGATCACATGGAAAAATCACAGATGTTTCGTTCACTCATGTCTGAAACTTATGTTGTTCAGGTTTCCTTATTAACTGCAATGTTTGCTTTTCTGTTTTTCATAGGCATGATGCCTTTGTCATCTCAGGCACTGAAATGGCCAAACAAATCCAGAAAGAGATAGCGCGAGGTGTGGAATCCTGGGTTTCCCTGGGGAACAGAAGACCTCACCTCAGTATCATCTTAGTGGGAGATAATCCTGCTAGTCACACGTACGTCAGGAAGAAGATCACGGCTGCGTCTGCCGTAGGTGGGGATGTGTCCTACTCGCCTTTTTACCAAACTCTACTTTCTGATGGTTTTTCAAAGTGAGACCATTATGAAAGACAGTCATCAGATAAATGCTATTTGAATAACACATTAATATTATAGATTACTTACCACAGTTTGTTTTTTCTCTTACCTTCCCTTCATATTTATTTCTTAGAGATCCGATTCTGCATGATTTCAGATCCCATGGTAAGATGTGTGAGGAACATTTTACATTTAAAGGGCCACACCTGCTTTAATCATATAATAAACTTGGCTAATTCACTGTCAAAGTTGACCTAATAGTGGTGGTGGTATTAGTATTTTTCTCTTCAAGTGTACTAACAGCAGCTTATCACAGGTAATTGTAATTCATCACATGGGCTAGTAGGCCAAGAAATGCATGAGAATCATAAGACTACGTTTCTAGTGCCTGAGAAATTCCTCCTGATTGTGCACCTGACCTTGCTGTTAGAAGGGCTTTTACTTCCTGTGGGACAGGAAAAATTGCCTGGTGTGAGAGATAGTATTCATGAGAAATGGGATCTTTGTTGTTGAGTGATGTATTGCGTTTGTTTTTCTTCTAGGTATCTGCAGTGAGATTATTCTCAAACCCAAGGATGTTCTTCAGGAAGAACTTCTAGACATAACTGATCAATTGAACGCAGACCCAAGAGTCAGTGGTATATTAGTTCAGCTACCGCTGCCTGGTAGGTAATGCTCTAATATGTACTTTGCTTTGTTTGGTGAAAAGAGGCATTCAAGAGTATATCATGACACTGAAAGTGACTTTAAAATATACGGGACTCTGTAGCTCTAATTCTGCCATGTAATAGGAGAAAACATTTTTTTTTAATTTTTATTGAATCACCATGGGGAAAGTTACAAAGTTTTCAGGTTTATGTCTCATTTATACAATATTCAAACACCCATCCCTTCACCAGTGACCATATTCCACCACCAAAAACACCAGTATACCCCCCCATGCCTCCCCACCCCCAACTGTATAACTGATGAATTTCACTTCATTTTCTCTTTACCTTGATTACGTTCCATATTTCAACACAAAACTCACTATTGTTGTTGGAGTGTCCCCCCAAGAAAGACAGCCCTACTACCAAGGAGGCATTTGATAATTAGTTTTCCATTAAAAGATTGTATGTTTTCAGTTTTTAGAAAAGGTTGTGCGGCCCCTTTAGCGGCCGTGTGCTTCGGAGCTATCCCAGTCCCGCATCCCAGAGCCCTGTTTGTTGCTGCTCAGTGTCGCCGGGGCTCCATCTGGAGAAGGTGTACCAGTTGTACCTCCTCCGTCTGGATCCCCGGTGTTGCTGGCCCGGTCTTGGGTCTGGAGCATTCTCCAGCCGCGTTGCTCACTAGAACGCCTGGCTTCTTCTCTGTTGAATGTGGCAAGATGGCGCCAAGGGTGGGTCAAGGGTGTGACTTCCAGCGGCCGGGGCCACCTGGAGGCTGGGCTGGTGCCGCCCCACTCCAGTGCCCCCCCCGAAGTTTGGAGCTGTCCCAGTCCCGCATCCCGGAGCCATGTTAGTTGCTGCTCAGTGTCGCTGGGGCTCCATCTGGAGAAGGTGTACCGGCTGTACCAATAGGAGAAAACATTTTAAGGCCATGTTTATAATGGGAGTTATGGAGGAAAAATTTAGGCATTTGCAAGTCATGTGATTGTTGCATTGCCCAATAGAGTGGGATTATAAAAATGAACAAACCACCAGAAACTGGGCAGAAGATTTGGTTAATAGAAAGTAAAGCTGTATGGTACTTTGTATAATAACATCTTTATATGTATTATCACTTATTTTTCATTTAAATTATATCCAGGTTTATGTTTCTATTTTTTTTGTGGGGGGGTTTTGGAGTGCTCAGGATTTCCTCCTGCTCTCTGCTCAGGCATCACTCTCAGTGGTATTTGGGTTGCAGTGTGCCAAGCTGGGGATTGAACTGGGGTCAGTCTCATGCAAGGTAAATATGCTTTAGCCCCTGTGATAGCTCTCTGACTTCAAATTTTACATTTCTAAATAAGTTTTCCCCATATAACTGCATTAAAGAATTATAGTTAGAAAAGATCTTAGAATTTTCAAAGTTTCTCCCTAAGAAAAATATTTCTAGTTCAACACACCCTATATCTGTCATGTTAGAAGTGGTGTAGGAGCCAGGGATTTGGCTTAGTAGGAGAATGCATGCCTGTATGTTGAGCACTTGGGCTTGATCCCTGGCACTGCAGACATGGAAGCAAACACAACCCCCCACCCCCCAAACAAAGACAATAGTACAGTGATTTATCACTTACTTTTAAAACTAGAAAAGTAGTTAATAGTGCAATATCCTCTTTTTATATAATTGGAAATTAAGATCTGTAAAAGATTACAGGTTCTTAAACATCATGGAAGTGATCCCCAAAATTTGGCAATAGACTTAACCCCAATTTTTTGGCTCATGGAAAAAAAAAATCCAGGAAAATAGAAACTTTTCCCAGCCGTGATCGGGATACCTTCAGAAGTCAGAGACTGAGACCAGGATTCCTGCAAACAAAGAATGTAGTCCAGCCCTTTAAAAAAAAAGCCTTTTGGCGCATCTGCTGCCTGAGCCCATGTGCTGCTTGCGCCTATGTGGCCAAGCACATGTGTCACCCGCATCTCCCCTCTTGAGATGTGGACTTTCATGCTTTCGTGTCTAGTGCTAGGATGTGTGTAGGGGCTCTCTCCACCCTTGGAGAAGCCCGCATTCTCTCTTGAGCGCGTTACTCTTACTATTCTCTCTTCCACTTATCCCTTCCTCCTTCCCTCAAAAAGCCTCTAAATAAAATCTGTTTACTTCAAAAAAAAAAAAGCCTTTTTTGCTACTATAATTATCAGGCAAACTTTTTCTCTTGACAGTTTTTGAAAATTAAAATTTTCAGCTTAAAATTTTACTTATTCGAATATTTATATAATAAAGATAAAATATGTATAGCATATGTTCCAAATAACTATGTTAACTCTAGTTCTTTAAAAATTAAGTTCACCTTTGGAGAAAATTTACCCTGTTACAAACACCAATTCCGCATTTGGTGAATTAATTAGTATTAGCCACTAGATGGCAGTGGTGATCTATCGATACTTGAACCCTACTTATTTCTGAGAATGAGAAGCTTAACATCTAAGGAACCATAGGGATATTATATCAATGTTCTGAGAAAGCAATTTATTTTTAATAAAAAAATATATAGAAGCCAATAATATACAAAATTAGTATGACTAATGTGTATTATGAGAAGCGTTTATATCTTAGGCCCTTGATACTTATTAACTCATTGAATGTATGTAGTTATTATAATAAACAGTAAAGTTTGAGTTGTTTTGTACATTTTACTGATGAGAATTTTGAGGCAAAAGAAGTTAAATAATTTAACCCCAAGGTCTCAGAGTTGGAAAGAAATTACAGGTTTTATGTACATATGCATTGCTTTGGGGTTAATTGAGCTTCTTCGATCAATGTTTACAATTTTCTTCAGACTTGGCTGTTTTCACTTCTGAAATCTCAATCACTAGTCTCCTCCCCCGCTAATATTCTTCAATATAGTTATGTTTTATAATGTTAGAGTCCGGAGTCGACCACCCCTCAAGGACAGAGAACAGAGCCGATAATGCAAATCACACAGCGAGGTTTATTGTTCCAGCTAGCTGGGGTCCAAGTATCTGCCCAGCACAGCAGGTTTCAACAAGGACCCCAGCACTAGGTTCAGCAAGTTCTTATACTTGCATTTTGGCACGTCAGCATTAGTCAGCAATTTTCCATTACCTACAGAGTACACATATATTTTGTTGTTGTTTTGGCCCGAAACATCCAGCCCACCTCCCTGACAGTTTCATTCCAGAGACCTAATCTTATTCCTCCATCCCTCTCGGAGAGCTCAGAGAGACAGGCTACCCATGGCGTATTCAATATGCCAAAAACAGTAACAACAAGTCTCACAATGGAGATGTTACTGGTACCCACTGGAGCAAATCAGTGAGCAATGGGAGGACAGTGATACAGTGAATCTTACTCCGGAGATGTAATCTTTGACAAAAGCATCCGTTTTTTCTGTTTTTCTTGTTCCTGGAAGAGGCCTAAGTCACTCAGAGCCTGTCATGGCAGTTCTCTGGCTAAGTGCATCCTAACAGTAAGACAAATATGATAGGAATAAAAAATATGTGCAGCCAAATATATGGAAAGAAACCAAGGGCGTGATTAGTTCAGGATACAGAAGGAAGTTTGCATCACATTACAGCCAAAACATAGATAGGTGGTAGGTTAAATATGTTTATTTTTTCTTTGGTGGTGGATTTGCATACACCTATGTTATTATGAAAAATGGATGATTAGCAAATTGATTAGAAATGGTTACAAATTGGAATCTACCTAGACTAAAATTGAGACTTAGTCACAAGCTCTAAATGATTGTGAATTTTTTTGAATTCACTAATTTATGCTTTTGAGATTTATTTTATTTTACTTTTATTTGATATACCAAAAATGGTAACAAGTCTCACAATGGAGACGTTACTGATGCCTGCTCGAGCAAATCAATGAGCAACAGGAAGACAGTGATTTTTGTTTTGTTTGGGGACCATACCTACCTGTGCTCGATGCTTGCTCTGGTGCTGCACTAAAGCATGGCTCCTGACAGGTTAGATCATATGTGGTACAAAGGATCAGGTCACCTAATTGCCTAATCCTCTGAAGTATCTCTTTGACCCTGAATAGCCCTAGGTAGAGCTAATTAAAAAAAAAGAATTAGATTTCAAGCACACTGTTTCATCGCAAATCATTTTGATGTGATTTGAGTGTCCCTCTGGAGACAAAGTCATGACCACAATGCCATTTATCTACTTACATTCTATTCTCATAGGTAACTTTTTTTTTTTTTTTTTGCTTTTTGGGTCACACCCGGCAATGCACAGGGGTCATTCCTGGCTCATGCACTCAGGAATTACCCCTGGCGGTGCTCAGGGGACCATATGGGATGCTGGGATTCGAACCCGGGTTGACCGCATGCAAGGCAAATGCCCTACCCACTGTGCTATCACTCCAGCCCCTCATAGGTAACATTTTTAATACAAAATTTATGAGTGAGAAGAACAAAACAATTCTCTTGCCTGTGGAGTATGTTAACCACTGTATGGCACTGTGAAGCCGCCTGTAAATTTTTTCCTTAAAAAATAGTGGAAATTCGATATGAACAGTAGTACCACTTTAGACATATGGTAACACAATTTAGAAAGGATATTTGCATCCTTATTTGCAGCATTACAGACACAATGTGAGATCAACCTAAAAACCTACCAAAAGATGACGGGACCAAGAGCCTGTGGTGTATCCACTCTGCCATTTAAAAGGGTGCTGTTTTGTGTTTGGGGACCCAGGGAATTGATCTTGAGGTCATTATGCTAAGTGAAATAATTAAGGAAGCGAAAGACTTAATTGTATAACTTCACTCATGCAGAATATCAATTACTAAAACAAACAAATTGGCAGAAGCCAAGAAAACCGACTCCTAGGTTAGCTAGAAACAACAACAAAAAAAAGGCTGGGGAGTGGGGTGGAAGGAACTAGTAAAGGGATTTTGTTGGGAAGGTGGGTGGCACTGGAAGCCTTGATGGTGGGTTGGTATTATACAGTGAGGTGTGAAGCCAGCCCCTCGTATTCCAGAATATTGTAAACCATTGCTAATAATAACCATAATAATGTTAATGGTTACAGTGGAAGATTTTTATGCTTTATATATTAATGGTATTGGTCCGTCTTAGTGGCCACATTTCACTTCCCTACTAATTCTCAGGTTGCAGTGATGTCGGTGGGCCCCACGGGTGGCTTATGTGAAGCTGGGAGGAGAAAGACAGTCACTTTCTCCCCATCCGCCTCCGCCACCCGGGACTCAGGGTTCCTGGGTTCTAGTCTCACCTCACAGGAAAGAATTTCAGGAGTAGGTAAGCAGTGAAGTGAAACAGATTTTATTTGGATGTTTTGAAGGGAAGGAGGGAGAGAAAGTGAGTAACGTGCTCAAGAGAGAACCCGGGCTTCTCCAAGGGCAGAGAGAGCCCCACACACATCCCAGCATTAGGCAGGAAAGCGTGGAAATACACATCTCGAGAGGGAAGATGCGGGCGACACATGTGCTTGATTGACCACATGGGTGCAAGCAGCACAACAAGGCTCGGCTGCCCTTCCTGTGTCCAAAGTGGCCTTTATAGGGTTTCTCCAACCTGCCCCCCACGTGGGGCTTCTACCTAGGAAAAGTCTCTTGCTAGGAGGTTGGTGGGGGGGGGAGGTTGGGGCTTGGGAGTGGGGATGGTCTTCTTTGAAATTCCTTTCCTGGCCTTTTGTTTCTGCTGGAGCTTCTCTGGGTCTGTAGCTGTAGATAGGTGAGGGTCTTATCAGGCCTTAGTTCTTGTTTTTTCCTGTTTTCTGCAAGATCGGCTTTTGCCGTTGCCGTGGGAGGGGCCTTCCCTATCTGCCTGCCTGCCTACATCATTTCCAATTCTAAAAGTTTATTTTAAAGTCACCCAATTCCACAGAATTATGTTTTTCTTGAGCAACGATTCCACAAACATCTTATGTCATGTCAGCTGAGGGGATTTGGGGCTTTTTGTTGTTCTTTTTTGTTGTGGGGACACTCTTGGCCGGTGCTCATTCCTGGCACAGTGCTCAGGTGATGCCAGGGATAGGACCTGGTTGACCATATGCAAGGCAAGTGCCCTCTGCCTGCTGTACTTTTGTTCCAGTCCAGGATTTAGTTCTTAAAATATCTTCAAAAATCTGACTTAAATATATATATATACACATATATAACATACACACATATATGTATATACACATATACATACATATATGCATACATATATATGCATAAATATATATGCATACGTATATATACATACATACAGACACACACACATATATATACACACATATATATATTAGGACTGACTAATTTTTTTTCTGAATCTTTTGCTTTTTCCCATGCCATGCTATTTTCATCTAATCTTGAGTGCATTCACCTCTGGAAAAGAACTTACCAAAATCAAAATGCCCATTATTTAACTTTATTTATTTATTTATTTATTTATTTATTGCTTCTTGGGTCACACCCAGTGATGCAGAGGGGTTAATTCCTGGATCTGCACTCAGGAATTACTCCTGGTGGTGCTCGGGGGACCATGTGGTATGCTGGGAATTGAACCCGGGTCGGCCGTGTGCAAGGCAAACGCCCTACCCACTGTGCTATCACTCCAGCCTCCAAATGCCCATTATTTAGACTATGATGTTTGGATGAAACCTATAGTGTATTCAGGAATTTATTCTCACTCCCTTCATAGTATGTTACTGGAAAAAGTCCTAACTTTGACAATCACATTGGGAAGAATCATTGTTTTCCACTAGAAAATGAGAATGTTTTGAATTTTTGTGAACTTCTTTCAAGCTTACTGCTGTGAAAATTATATATTATAGAAAATATGTGAAACTATATATAGCTAAAAGGTAGCAAATAATGAGCAGGTTTTTCTCCACTGAACTCATAATCACAGAACAAGTGGCATTTTAACAACTTGTGTTGTTTTTGTTAATGAAGGATTTCTCTTAAATAACAAAACACATTTTCTGTAATAATTTTAACTTAATTGGAAGCATGAAAAATAATGTTTTTAACTTCAGCAGACTGAATGTTCTAGATTAGATGATTGAATTCTAGAATAGAATAGAAAAAGACATTTTAGTGGAAAACTGGTGAATTTTGTAAAAAAAAAATGAAGTTTAGTTAACAGTATTGCATCTCAGTACTCATTTCCTAATTTTTGACAGATGGACCCTGGTTAGGTAAGTGGTTACATTAGGAAACATAGGATAAAAGATGTACAGGAACCCTCTGTAAAACTATCTTTGCAATGTTTTTTTGTAAATTCCTAATTACAGCATGAAGAAATTACAGAAAACAGACCTGTGATGTCGGTGGGCCCCACAGGTGGCTTATGTGAGGCAGGGAGGAGAGGAGAGAGAGATCTCTCTCTCCCGATCTGCCTTTGCCGCCCCGAAACCCAGCCGGGAAGACAAGGACTGATTCTGTCTGTGATGACGCCTGCACGGCACGGGCCAGAGCCCAGACAGCACCGCAAGGTGGCCGTGAAGCCACTCGGTCTTCTCGGCATGGGAGTTGTTTCTCCCACCTGGTTTCTTGGGGAGCCATGGACTCCGGTTAGGATGAGGAATTGCTCTTTGCAGGAAAGGAAAGTCAGTCCTAGGCCTTTCCCAGAGTTACTGGGTCCTTGTCTTGCCTCACAGAAAAGAATTTCAGGAGTAGACAAGCAGAGAAGCAAAACAGGTTTTGTTTGGAGGTTTTTGAAGGTGAGGAGGGAAGGAAAGTGAGAGACAGCAACTCACTCAAGGCAGAACACGGGCTTCTCCAAGGGCAGAGAGAGCCCCTGCACATACCCCGGCATTAGACAGGAAAGTGCACGTCCCAAGAGGGCAGACACTTGTGCTTGGCCACGTGGGCATAAGCAGCAGAGGGGCAAGGGCAGCATGTACGTGCCCTTCCTTTGTTCAAGGTGGCTTTTATAGGGTTTTCCCAAGCCTATGAAAACCATGTGGGGCTTTCTAGTTAGATAAGAGTCCCTTGCTAGGGTTGTTGCTAAGTGGGTAGAGTTGGAAGTGGTCTTCTTTCTTTGAAACTCCTTTTCTTGACCTTTCGCCCTGCTGGATCTTCTCTGGGAGGGTGGGTCCAGTCTTCTCTGGTCTGGGCTAGTTGAGGGTTATCAGATTAAAGGAAGGAATTGAGGGTTCTCCAGTAATTCTCACAGGACCTTTCTGTCAGGAGGGGTCCAGTCTCCTCAGGGTCTGCTGCTGGAGAAGGTCTTATCAGGTCTTGCTTTCTGTATCCACCAGGTGGGTCAGATTTAGGACTGGTGGCTTTATCTCTTCCCAGAAATGTCATCGCCATGAAGGGGGGGTGGGCCTTCCTTAATCTGCCTGCCTACATTACCTTCACCTATGTACCCCTTAAATTTTTTTTTTTTTTTTGGTTTTTTTGGGTCACACCTGGTGATGCACAGGGGTTACTCCTGGCTCTTCACTCAGGAATTACCCCTGGCGGTGCTCAGGGGACCATATGGGATGCTGGGATTAGAACCCGGGTCGGCCGCGTGCAAGGCAAACGCCCTACCCGCTGTGCTATCACTCCAGCCCCTGTACCCCTTAAATTTTTTTGAAGGTGAAATCTTTAGGGCAGAAAGATTGTAGGCTGATAGATAGGGGAGCCCTAGTAAAGAGCTGTGAAGTAATAAAATTTGAGAAGAAATTGCCCAGCCCTGAATTAGCCCCAAAGCACAGAGACCACATCCCTTTGAGGAGCAAATCCTGAGCTCTTTGGGAGATGGACAGACCTAGGCAGCCCCTGGAGATGGGTGGATGGATCCCCAGAAAAGGGGAATCTAAGGGAGACTGTACAGCTTGTGATCAGAATATAAAAGCGCCCGCAAAGTGCACAATTTCCCCTAGGCAATGCTCAATTAACTTTAATGTATTCAGAGAATAGTAGGTCTAGGCAATGATTTGGGAAATCATGTATAACCTTCTTCCCAAAGCTGATCCCTACCTTTTTTCTGTTCTGGAGTTGCCCATAACTCTTGAACAATGATCTCCTTTGTCTTTCCTCATAATAATCTAAATTTCTTTAAATAAAAACCGTTTTTGCTTCACTGAAAAAATAAATAAGAAACTAAATTCAAAGTTTATTTATTTTTTTGTTTTAAACCCGGAAGACGATCTTTAAAATCCAAATAGTTCTTTGTGGAAAGTAATTATGTCTCTATATATGATTGCTATCTGGCGCTACTTACCCTTTTACCAGCCTCACAAATACCTAAAGTTCAGTCTGTATCTAACTCTGTATCAGACACTGGTGAGGGTAGACTTAATTAAAAAACAAATTGAAAAGTATTGTCCTTGAGGAGTTTGAAAGCAAGGTGGCATTAACACAGCATCTCTTCCACCCGCCCCCCCACCCCTCTTTGTGTGTAAAAGGAGCTCATTGGAATGCTCATGATCACTTATTTGAGTCTTTTACTCAGTGAAATATATATCTTCTTGAGTGCAGTATCCTATATTTGATAGAAATTATTGTGAACAGTGCTGAGGATATTGACTGATGAATAAACAAGGATGTTTCAGCTCCTTTTGAAGAGTAAGGCAGCTTTTAGGTCTCAAAGCACTTTCCAAATTCACTGTGTCACTGTCATCCTGTTCATCGATTTACTCGAGCGGGCGCCAGTAATGTCTCCTTTTGTCCCAGCCCTGAGATTTTAGCAGCCTGCCCCTTACTGGTTTTTTCCAATGATTGGAGGCTGTTTTTAGGGTCAGGGGAATTAGACTGTTATTGGTACTGTATTTGGCATATCGAATACACCACGGGGAGCTTACCAGGCTCTTCCCTCGGGCAGCATACTCTCGGTAGCTTGCCGGGCTCTCCGAGAGGCATATATATATATATATATATATATTTCCTTTTATGATGATGTGTCACACGGCCTTGAAGTGAAGCTGCAGAGGGGTCTAGGAATATGTTCATTTGTGCGTGAGGCTTGGCCTGAGAGTGTGGAAAGCGGCCTAGAGCGTGGCGGCAGTTGGGTAGTGGAGGTCGGCTGCTGGGACTGGGTCTTTGGGGTGGGGAAGGCTCTCACCCGCCCCTGTCTGGGTTGCCCCTTTTACGGCGGCATGGTTATGGGGGCCTCATTTTATGCTCTCTTCCGGGAGAAGCAGCCGTGAGTTCTTCCTGGAGTCGGGTTGCTTGGGAATTCAGCCCAAAGCGGGTGGTAAACTCCGTCTAAGGCTAAATACTTTCCAAATTACTGAGAAAGAAAAAAAATCCTGTAGGAAAAAGATAACAGCCTTTGGTACTATGTGTAAGATTCAACGCCATTGATCTTGTTTATTTTTGGTGGGTGTATTGGGGAGACGGGGTCAAGCTCAGTGATGATTAGATCAAGAGCTAATTCCTGGCTCTTTGCTGAAGAGTGATCAGGGTCAGCCTGAGGAAAGATGAACGGGGTCTCTTGTCTCTTTTACTATCTCTCCAGCACCACTGATTTTTTTTTTTCCAAGGCCTGGGAAGTAAGTTTCTTGAGGATGTGCTGGGCAATTTCTGCTCTGGGAGAAAGAGGCGAGGGAAGGATGGCCCAGCGTCTCCCAGCCCTACTCTTGTCATTTGAGGACTTTTTTGAAATTAAGTGCTTCTTTAGGTTCCCTTTTCATTCCTTTCTGATGATGCAACATGTCTTAAAAGATACTGGACAAGTGGTAATCACCTGAGATACTTTTTTTCCCCCCCATCTTAACTTGTTGATGAAGAACCCAGAGGGTGTAAGTATCACTAGGTATTTTTACTTACTAAATATTTTTATTGTCTTGAGAACTGTGAACATAACTTTCAAAAGTATCTCTCTTCTTAGCTTTCTGGAAAATAAACCCAGTAGGAGACCAGAGCTAAATAAATTGATTAGGCAGACATTTAATTTATTCCATTAAAATGTAAGCTCTAGAAAGGAAGAATTTTTGTCTCTATGGTTCTCTTCAATAGTATTGATTATGTGGTAAATATCTTTTTTAATGGTGAATAAATGAGTGAATTTCTTTTAAGTGGAAGGGATTGAACCCAGGATCTCTACTGCCAACCCCTAATGCGTGAATTTCAAGGATCTTATATTTTTGCTCAAAGAGTGTACATTACCTATTAGCATAAAAATTGCCTGAAATTTCTGATTTCCATGTGCTGACAGGAAGCAGCCAATGAAAATCAAATAGTTCTTTCACATTAAAATTGGTCCGGGAACATAGTATTGTTATATTAATATTTTTATTTGAAATTTTTAATACCAGCCATATGTTTTGGGGGCAAATGCATTGAAATGCATGTATGTTAAATGTGTCAATTCCATAAATTCTGAAAAATATAAATTCCCATGTAACTTAAACAATGCAAGAGGTGGAATATTTTTTATCAGCTGAGGAATTCCTCACACCCCTCCCAGTTCATACCTGTGCTTACCTTTCATTCTCACCTTCAAGTAACCACAGTTGCGTTTTTTTTCATGTGGATATTGCCCATTGGATTACTTTCCTTCTCACTGGATCTCTTAAAAGAGTTTTGCGCATTAAAATAACTAAGGAGCCGGGAGAGAGTACTGTGGTTAGGGCACATGCCTGGCTTGTTCCTGCCATGGCTTTGATTCCCGCCACCACATGATCTCTCAGACATCACCAGATGCAGCTTTGGAATCCCCCTCATTCCTCTTGGGATGACGTGGGGTCCTCCTCAGGCCGACCTGAATACATCCACCTTGGGCCATTGTAGAGAACTTTTAAAAAAGTTTTTTAATAGACTTAATCGTATGCCATCTTGTAGTTTCAGGAAACGCAGATGGAGACTTATCCTGCTCTAACATTGTAGAATGAATGCAGTTATTCAAAATGGAAAAAGTATTGATTGGAGAGACATTCTAAAGACCCAGTTTCTGTTTGAATATGGTTGAAATTACTAATTTTTTAAGGGGGCTGCGCCTGGTTATGCTCAGAGTTTAACTCCTGGTTAACCATATTCAGGAGACTGTATGGAGTGCTAGGGATTGAACACCAATTTGGCTGCATGCAAGGCAAGTGCCCTTACCCACTGTACTATCTCTCTGGCCCTCTGAAAGAACTGCTTGTATACATTTAATTACTTTGGTGATCTAATGATAATTGGATCTGTTTAAAGTAAGATGGTAGTAGTATCAGCTTTGGTATACAGAATATCCAAGACACAAGACAGTTTATTATTAACAGTTCGAATTTAAATTCTGGTAATATTTAAAAAAATTACATTTCAGTTTCTTCTGCAGTATAATGGGCATGGAAGCTTTTATGTAGCAAATATATCTGTAGTTCAATATGTAAGCACGTGGGTAAATTGTGTTTAGGGTGGTTTAATTTATTGTGTGTATGGAATAGTAAGAGTTTATTTTATAGTTAATCCTTTTCAAAATGAGTTGACTATATTTACTTTTTAATTGATTAATTTACTGCTCAAAATGTGGTATGTTGGGCTGGAGCGATAGCACAGTGGGTAGGGTGTTTGCCTTGCACGTGGCTGACCGAGGTTCGATTCCCAGCATCCACTATGGTCTCCTGATCACTGCCAAAAATAATTCCTGAGTGCAGAGCCAGGAGTAACCCCTGTGCATCACCAGGTGTGACCAAAAAAGCCAAAAAAGAAAAAATGTAGTATTTTCCTATCAAATCACTGTATCACTGTATCACTGTCATCCTGTTGCTCATCCATTTGCTCAAACAGGCACCAGTAATGTCTCCACTGTGAGACCTGTTGTTCTTGTTTGTAGCATATTGAATAGACCACGGGTAGTTTGCCAGGCTCTGCTGTGCGGGCAAGAGACTCTTGGTAGCTTGTCGGGCTCTCCGAGAGAGGCGGAGGAATCGAACCCAGGTCGGCTTCATGCAAGGCAAATGCCCTACCCGCTGTATTATCACTCCAGCCCATTCCTATCAGATAGGAAATATAATGATATTTTGCATTACAATTGTGATACATATATATGTATATATATTTACTATGACATCAGGAGGAACCTAGGCAAGAATGATGACATTTTAATAATGACTATGTTTTCCTCTATCTATAATGATAAAAATGAAATACAGAAGGCTATTAGTGAAAATGTTTTATATTGAAAAACTATTTGTTCAAATCTTCTTTTCATGCAAAGGTACAGAGGCAAAGACATTGGTGGTTTGCCAGATCTTATGATATTGTTTGATTTCACTAGTTTTCTTCTTCCTCAGCTCAGCTACATTGGCCCTGTAATTGCATATACTTTTAAAGCAGCTAATCATAACCATCAAGATATAGCATTTTATCCTATTTTGGTAGCAAGACAGGGAACAAAGCAATGATTTGGTACGTTTGCTGAAGCTGATTTATAAGTGATCTGTCTGTGAGGTCCTTGGATTTCATTTTGCAGACCTCTACTATAACAATTACAAAATCAGAGCAATTTTATTTACTTTTCAGATCATGTGGACGAGCGAACAGTATGCAATGCAATTGCCCCAGAAAAAGATGTCGATGGCTTTCATATTATCAATATTGGAAGGCTGTGCCTCGATCAGCCTTGCCTCGTACCTGCCACTGCCGGTGCTGTCTGGGAAATAATCAGAAGAACAGGTTGGTGATTGTGACATGGGTGCTAAGGGCCAAACAGGGCTTTGCCTTGATGGAACCCCTTCAGTTAGTCTGAGTAAGAGACAGAAAATGATAATCTATGGAAGTTTAATTATACAAATATGTATAATTTAAAAGTTTAATTTTCCAAATAATCCAAAATAAAATAAAATGAAGAACATGTGCCATATTATAGTTAATTGCAGATGTCTTGTCACAAGTGAATTTTCTAAACCGTATGTTCGTCTAATTACATTATACTAGAAACTTGATTATTTTGATATCATTTTGTAAAATGTGTTTTATTTTTCCTTATTTTAAAAAACAAAAATGGGCTGAAAATATTTGAGCTGACTCTGAGCCTAGGTTTTCAATTTAAACAGTTGCCTTTGAATTGCTATAATAATATCATCATCATCATCATCATCATCATCATCATCATCATCATCATCATCATCATCATCATCATCCCATTGATCGTCGAATTTCTTGAGTGGTCTCAGTAACGTCTCTGTTCGTTGTAGCCCTGAGATTTTAGAAGCCTCTCTTTACTCCTCCTTCCTAAGGATGCCACATTGGAGGCTCTTTCAGGGTCAGGGGAATGAGACCCAGCTTGTTACTGGTTTTGGCATATTAATACACCATGGGGACCTTGCGAGGCTCTCCCATGTGGGCAGGAAACTCCTGGTAGTTTACCAGGTTTTCCCAGAGGGAGAAGTAGGCTATAAGATATCTTGCGGCCGCAAAGCCCATCGAGATGTGTAAGATGCTTATTTCTGCATTCATTTCTTGACTCCTGGAGGTCTTTCCTTTGGATGGTGCTTTTGCCTCCTTCACTGTCTGGAAGCGTTTCCTTTCTATTTGGCTATTTCCTAATGGAGAGAAAAATTCCAAAGAGAATGAAGATCCCAGAATCATATTCTTCAAATATTAGTGCTTGAAAAAAAAACTTAATTCTAACAACTTTCATTTATGAGAAGAATATGCCCCAAAGAAGTAAACTGAGTTGTGTTTGCAAACTTTATTTCTCATACCTTCCAAATATTTATATAAATACTCCAATTAGTATATTACTCTTATCTCCTATGGAATAAAGTGTGTGAGTTATATGAAAAGTACCTTTAAAAGTGATTTCAGTAATTAATAAAAATAATGCATAAAAAATGATTTCAGGGCCAGAGTGATAGTACAGAGGTACGGAGTTTGGCTTGCATGTGACCAACTGGGATTCAATCCTTGGTATTCCAGATGGTTCCCCCAAGGATGGCCAGGACTGATTCCTGAGGGCAGAGCCAGGAGTAACCCCTGAGAAGTGTCAGGTGTGGCCCCTAAACAAAACAAAAAGCAAAACAAAATGATTTAATTTTTTCTCATATTTGCTTAAAGTTTGAGTACCAACATAATTTAATCTTGTTATAATCTTCCTTATAATCAGTGCATAATGTATTTTAAATCTCTGCACTACTAGCTTTATGTGAATCTCACTGTTTAAAAGTAATTTAATGGCAACTTGAAAATATCTGTTAGTGAGAATATAGTCACAGAGGACATGATAAACGCAAAAGCATAAGTAATGTGAGCACTTTGTAGACTCAATAATCCATATGTAACTAGAAGATTTTAAAGAAAGTTTTGACTAGTTAAAATGCGTACTTCGACTCTTTTTGCTTCTTCATTCATATTAAACTCTGTGTTTTAAGGAATTGAAACTTTTGGGAAAAATGTGGTGGTGGCTGGAAGATCCAAGAACGTAGGGATGCCCATTGCCATGCTTTTACACACGGATGGAGACCATGAACGGCCAGGAGGTAGGTAGACCTTGTGAAGTCTCTTGACACTCAGAATTTCATTCACTGTCACTGTCACTGTCATCCCATTGCTCATTGATTTGCTCAAACCGGCACCAGTAACATCTCCATTGTGAGACTTGTTGTTACTGTTTTTGGCATATCGAATACTACGTCATCGGTAGCATGCCAGGCTCTGCCATGTGGGCGGGATTCTCTAGGTAGCTCGCTGGGCTCTCCGAGAGGGGCAGAGGAATCTAACCTGGGTTGACCACGTGCAAGGCAAACACTTACCTGCTGTGCTATCACTCCAGTCCATATGTTGTCATAACGGTACTAATTATATTGGATATTGATTGTTAATGTGTTCCTTTTTCCTAGGCATACATAGTATGTCTAGTAAACGTGAACATGTCATAGACTTTTGTATATCTGGAATTTGTCACAGGGCCTAGCAATGATGCTAATCATACAATTCAGGAGTAAGTGAGTCAGTACAATTTATGGCTTTTACATACAATAAACCTCTTGTCCAATGACTGAACTAACTCATTTTAACTAAACATTGGAATATCATTTGATTGCTTAAAAATTTTTCTAGGGCTGGAGCTATAGTACAGTGGTTAGGGCATTTGCCTTGCACGCGGCTGATCCTGGTTCAATTCCCAGCATCCCATATGGTCCCCCGAGCACTGCCAGGAATAATTCCTGAGTGCAGAGCCAGGAGTAACCCTGAGCATTGCTGGGTGTGACCCAAAAAGCAAAAATAAATAAATAAATAAATAAATAAATAAATAAATAAAGTTTTCTAATAGTTTCACGATCACATCACCCATGACATGGCAATTTGTTACTGTTGAGAATCTGGTCCCTGACTTAGAGGGATGATCCAGTTTACCTAATCCTCATTAACAGGGAAATAATTCTACATGTGAGACTTTAAAAACAATGTTCTTATTGTTTTTCAAGTTATTTAAAAATAGGTACTCATACCCTAGCTGTAGTCTTGATTGGTGAAAGCTGAGTGTGAAGCGGCCGAGTTGACTGTTAGAGTCCGGGCGCTTGGGTCCGCTTGCTTGTGTCCGTTGTCCGTTTTGATATTTTCTCGTGCAGTAAGAAATGTAAAGCTCCTGGCTGTCCACACAGAGCTTCCTCACCTCCGGGTGCCACCTGCTAATGGGAGGCTCTCCATCCGGTGGCTGGCGAGCAGGGAGGTCAATGCTGGTGTAAGTGACATTTTTCCAGAGGCAGGAGTAACAGAAGCTTCCATCCTAGAGGACAGAGCTGTACAGCAGCTGGACGAACCGCTTTCTCACGCTCTGCCAGCTCTGCAGAGACCAAAACAAGCTCTCGAGGAATTCGAGGAATTCGCACAGTGGTGTGAGCTGTACTGACTGTCAGACGGACTGGAACCGAGATTTCAAAATGGAAAGAATGCCGTCCTGTGTTGAATATTAATGCTTTGTTCAGTGAAGTGAAACACTGTCGTGCCAAGTTGAACAGAAGCAAGAGATACTGACACCTCCTAGAAAGACTTCACGGTTAAAAAGCAGGAGCACTGAGGTTGCAGCAGAAGAGGCAAAAGGAAGTATTGGAGAGGGACACACAACGAGAAGGGATTCCGGGGGTCAGAGGTCGACCGAAACCCAGCTTAGAGGGCCAGAGAGGTTGAATATGTTTGTGTGGTGTGTGCTTCCTTCCCCCCCTGTCCATTTTCTGATTTAAAGCAACCTAAGTTACAATTCTTTTTTCCGCAGTGTTATCTCTTTCGGTCCTTCTTCATATGTAGATATGGATATTACTTGTATATGTGCATCCATATCTTTTCCCAACATTACATGGGATTGAACTAAGGTTTCATGCATGTAACACCTGTACTTTACCCCAATCCACATCTCCAGCCCTGTGTGTCTCCATGTATTTATTTATTTATTTATGGCTTTTTGGGTCACACTTGGCGATGCTCAGGGCTGACTCCTGGCTCTGCACTCAGGAATCACTCCTGGCAGTGCTCGGGGGACCATATGGGATGCTGGGAATTGAACCCGGGTTGGCCACGTGCAAGGCAAACACCCTACCCGCTGTGCTATCGCTCCAGCCCCTCATTTTTGATTTTAAAAAACCATTTTTCCCTTCTTTTTCCTCCCTTTCTCCCCCAAGAGACACTAGAAGACTCAGTGTCCCTTGGTTGTATTGTAAATGGACTGAAATGCAATTTGATTGTTTGAAAAATCTAGACTCTTTCATTCAAGACTATTTGGGACCGCACCCGCTTGGGAGCTCTTCCTGGCTCTGTGCTTGAGGGTGACTCCTAAGGGTGTCCAGGCCTGGAACTCAGTGCCAGGGATGGAACCCGGGCAGTCATGCAAGACGGTCACTTCAGCCTCCAATCCCCGTGGATCTTAAGTGATAAAAAACTGACAGAAACTTTTTAACTTCTTAAAAAGTGTGAATTTAAACTTTCAGCTTTTTATTTTAGGAAATGACTTGTCTTTCAAACAGTATATTCCTGAATTTTGGCAATTGCCTTTTGATCGCTTTCTTAAGAAGAAATATTGAGTGTTCAATTGTTTACATGTGCCCCTGAAAAAGAAATGGCATTCATTAAGTGTGAAAAACTATTATATAAATGTATGTACCCAAAGTATATTATACCTAGTCCAAAAATTTGATGGGAGTGAGACAGCTGTCCATACGAACATATGCTGAAATATGTGATCATTCGTGTGAAATAGCAGGCAGGACATAGATAAAAATTTTGGTTAGTTGCACTTTCGTGATTTGTATTAAAATCATGTTATTTGAATAAATATCAAGGTACACACAAACTTTTAGAACTGTATTATTGAGAGTCCTGAAAATATTTTTATGTTTTTAATTTTTTTTATGGTGGAGTCCCACACATGGCTGTGCTCAGGGCTTACTCTTAGTTTTGAGCTCAGGGATCACTCCTGGCAGGCCCTGGGGACCATATTATGTAACCTGGGCTGTTCCCTTGCAAGACAAGTACTCTGCCCATAGTACTCCCTCTCCGGCCCCTTGAAAATATTTTTAACGACAATAGCACATTTTAACGTCGGCTATTTTTTTTTTCTTTTGCTTTTTTGGGTCACACCCGGCAGTGCATGCACAGGGGTTACTCCTGGCTCTGCACTCAGGAATTACTCTTGGCGGTGCTCAGGGGACCATATGGGATGTTGGGAATCGAACCCGAGTCGGCCGCTTGCAAGGCAAGACGCCCTACCCGCTGTGCTATTGCTCTAGCCCCACATCAGTTATTTTTAAGTTAACTGTAAGTCACAAGTATAATGAATTGGGCAATTAATAGCTAAGGCTGGAGAGATAGTACAAAACATTGGTCACTGCTTGCGTGTATCCAGCTGGGGTTCAGTTCTCTGTCCTACATATGGTCCCTCAAGCACCACCAGGAGTGACTCCTGAGCACAGAGCAAATGGTAAGTTACCCAGTGTATTGCTGGGTGTGGCCCAAAACAAAAAAATCTAAAACTGTGACTGTATTTAAGAAACCTGAGAACATATGTTACTAACTGAAGTTACAATTGATATTTGTTTTTTACTAAAGATAATGAACTGTTATTTAGGAGGATTCTGGCTTTTGGTTGACAAAAATACCTTTTTTTTAAAAAAACTATAAAATTAGTGACAGGATTTAATTTTATATGTACTTGGCAGTTTGTATTGTGTAAATACACAGAGAGAATGTAATATGAATCGTATCTGCAGTGTGCTTTTGTGTAGGTACAGTAGAGATGTGAAACATAAGGTTTGTAGACTTATCTAGTCAGTCCTTGAGATCACATAGTCTGGCCCTGATGTATGATGAGACAGACATATATGTTTCCCTGTGGCCACCTGTAGCCCATTTGCCTAGTTATGTGTGTTTTCTACAAAAGATAATGAACTGTTATTTAGGAGGATTGCCTATATTTCATGACCCACAAATGATGTTACAAATATCTGTATGGCCTTGGCACAACAAAGGTTTCCCACCCCTGAAAGAGGTATAAATACCCAAATACATTTGTCAGAGTTTGAACTTTTACAATGAGGGATATTTTTTGCATATGTAACTCAAATTTTTCCAAATTCAAACAAAAATAATTGTGAGATTGTTGGGAGGCAGAAGTAAATGAGCTAGTTAGTTCATACACAGTAAGTACTCAATACACGTTACATATTATAATGTACCCATTTTAACTTATTTAAGGTGGGCCACAGCACTATGTAAAACAGTATGCAAATGAGGAATAGTTAATGGGAAAGGGAATCAGGCATGGAACCAAAAAGAAGCCAAGGATAATAAGGTCACTGCCGGAAAGAGGCATATCTTATTAAGGCTTCAGCCATATTCACACTGCCAAGCACACTGATTTTTTAAATATATGGGTGTGTTTTATTTACATGTTTGGTAAATTTCTGTGATTGGGTCTAAGTTATATTTTTTATGATTGGGTTACTTATTTCATCCTGAGAATTTCTTAGTTCTCAGAAAAGAGCAATTGTTTTCCCAATTAGTGTCTTTAAAAAATTAAATTCTATGCTTAGGATAAATAAAACATTTTCTGATTTTGAGACCAAAAAGTAATTTCTCCCAAGGGTTCCTATAAACAGAAAACAATGTAATGGGTTGAGTGAGATTTATAGTATTATTTTGAATCTAATTCCATAGCCACAATTTTTGGCTGTTCTATAATTACAGCACAGATTAAAGCTACCACAGGTTGTATTTCCCTTTGATCTCAGAAGGTATTTCTTCTTATTCTGTTTTTGGGGCATTCTCCTCTTTCCAGTCCTAAATTAGAGGTATGCAATTAACTCTCTCCAGAGCTTTAAAAGTATGTACTCTATGCGCCTCAAACACAGCCACTAAATCACGATCTTTATGAGATTAGACCTGAGCTTCATAATTTTTTGTTTGTTTTTCCTCCCCAAAAGATCGATAAATCTCTTTTAACCATTTCATTAGAGAGCTATCATGTATTTCGGGTTGAGGGAGACCAGGCAAAGCGTTGGAATGAGTCCAAAACTAGCTTTCTCTTTTCCATAGCCCTTCCTCAAGCTGTCCTTCCCAGCTCTATAACTTTAAGTGCCATCAATATAGACTTATATAAGTTCTAAAGGACAGTGCCACCAAAACAGCCCACGGGCACTTTAAACTTACCTTCATCTTTTTTTGTTGTTGTGGGGCCACTCCCGAAGGTGTTCAGAGTTACATGCTGTACAGCCACACCCTGCAGTACTTGGGGGCCTTATGGTGCCAGGGATTGAAACCAAAGCCTTGTAGGTGCAAGGTTGTGCTTCGTAACCAAATCCACAGGTCTTTACTCTCACTCTTTATTTTACTTTTCAGAACCTTTCACGTCTTATTATATGGCACTATCAACTCAGTTGACATATTTCTCATGCCTGACCCATTATTAGCAATCTGTAAAATAGACATCTAATTTCACCACCTCCACTATTAAGATCTTACTTGGGACATTAAAATTTACATATTGATCTCCCTGATTCTATCCTTCTCTCAACTATTATAGGTCTCTGATGTAGCCTACAGCAGGTTTCAGTCATCAGCTATACACAACTTCCCAGTACACTCAGAACATACTTGTCACTTGTCACTTGTCATCCCATTGATCTTTGATTTGCTCGAGTGGGCACTAGTAACATTTCCATTCGTCCCTGTCGAGTGCTAGTGTAGCCCAATGGTATCTGCTCGCTCTAGGTACAGGAAGAGGCTCAAACTATTCATTCAGGGTTTTGACGAAGAAGTCTGACCATCTCGTAGGTAGGCGGCCACGCGGTCTTTTGAAGTCCCATGGAATCCAGTCGGTAACAACTCTAGTCCAGCAGTCGTCTCTGAATCGCACTACGTGTCTAGCCCATCTGATATTTGACACATTGGCAAACGAGACAGCGTCCCTGATTTTTGATCATCGATGGAGGTTGGAACTATGGATTCCTTCTCTCACTTGAGTGAAATGAAAAGCATAGCTCCTTTGATTCCTCTTTGGGATACCCGAATAGTGTTCTCATCCTATTTGCATAGGGCCCAGGTCTCTGAGGTGTATTTTAGTGCAGCAAGAACGGTGGAGTCGAAAAGATGTGCCCAGAGCCAGAGGTTCTTTGTCCTCTTAACCACTTCTTCGATGCTCTTGAAGGCATTCCAGGCTGCTCTCTTCTTCCTGCGCAGTTCCTCCTGCGCAGTTCTGGCACCAAGTTGTTCCTTATGTTGAGTTCCTGACCCAGGTACACATAGCTGCTGCATTCCGAGATGTTCATTCCATTGAGAGCAAATGGAAGTCAGGGACTAGTTCGTTTTTCATGAACATTGTTTTGGTGAAATTCAGCTGCAGTCCGATCTTTCCACACTCTCAGTCAAAGTCAGCCAGCATTTGTGCAGCTTGGCTAATGTTTGGTGTTATGAGAACGATGTCATCAGCGAAGCAGAGGTGGTGTAGCTGCCAACTCAGAACATAACACTAGAATAAAATCCAAATTCCGTACTGTGATGTTTAAGACTTACATGATCTGAACTGGACTGCCTCTCAACAATTGTTCTTACTCTTTAAACCTTTGGGGTAGATGTTTAAAGGGTGTGAGCTAACAAGCAAAAAAACAACTAGCTGGGTCTCGACAAGATACAAGAGCATTAAAGTATGCTGGTTTAGAGCATGAAAAGAAGGCTTAAATCTGAGTGTTACGTAACTATTCTGTTATTTAAATATAAAGTTATTTAAATAACCTGTCCAGAGAAATAAGCTGCAATCCAAGTGGAAAACATTCAGTAAGTGAACTTCCAGAGTTGAGAGGGGGTAGTATTCCTTTAAAATCAGGAACATGGATCTTCTGATCATTTTGCAAGTTATAAGAAGATGAAGTTAAAGACATACTTTGTGTATTAGTATGTCTTTCTATGAACTTTCTCTCGTTAGATGCCCTGTTATCAGTACTATTGTTGTGTTCCAGGTGAGATGCAAAGGCAGAATTTATCCCTAGGGAAAAAAAGATACATCACCTAAGAGATCATTCATGCTTCCTAAAAGAGTCAGGAAGATAATCCCAGAATGCTGTTCTGTTGAAGAATTCAAGTCACTGAGTGCTCACTCTGGTTTTACTACTGTGAACATCAACAGTTCTTTTTCTGGCACTGCAACCAGACTAAGTGAGCCTGAATTTTGTCTTTTGTATAGATTATATAGGTTCATTTGTACAAAGTACTAAAGTATATATAATAAGTTCTCTCTCTTATTTTAAAATGTTACTTCATGAAATAAAAGAGGACATGAGGAAATGGAAACACATCCCCTGCTCATGGATTGGGAGAATTAACATTGTCAAAATTGCAATACTCCCCAAAGCATTATACAGTTGATTCAATGTGATCCCTATAAGGATATCCATAACATTCTTCAAGAAAGTGGATCAAACACTCCTGAAATTCATATGGAACAATAAACCCCCACGAATAGCTAAAGCAATTTTGGGGGAAAAGAAGATGGGAAGCATCACCTTCCTCAATCTCAAACTCTACTACAAAGTGGTAATAATTAAAACTGCTTGGTACTGGAACAAAGGCAGAGCTGTAGACCAATGGAACAGAGTTGAATATCCTTACACACACCCACACCCTCACTGGGCAGGTTGAGTTTCCCTCCCTGTCCCAAGCAGAACCCTGGGAGCTGAAAACCTCCAGAACCCAACCACTGCCATGCTCAAGGCCACCCTCCACATGCTTGAATGAGCCTCACCCAAGTGTGAACTAACAGAAAAACTCAGGTATGCAGGACCCGTGACTGAGATCCTCCAGGTCACTCAGATTGGGACCGGACTGCCTCCCCCGAGCTCCCCAGTTCGCACCCACAAACTGCCCCCAGTGCCATGTAATCTCATCAACGGCCAAGACCCAGAAACTATAAACTAAAGCTCCTGGAAGAGAGTGATGCAGAATTTCCTTCTTATACTCTAGCCCACTTACGCACCAAAACTAGCACGCATTTGTTTGGTTTTAACATACTTGCTTGTGCTCTCTTATATATGGGCTTAAATGGCTCCAGAATGAAATACAACCGTCACACACTTCCCTCTTATTGTGGTGGGAAGGTGCTTGGTGGGATTGGTGTTTGAATATTATCTGCAATGAACTATTGTGAACTATTTTATGAAAATAAAATATATAAAAATTGTAAAAAACATAAAAAAAATCAAAGACATAGGTGCCGCTGCATAGCATACAAGGACCCGCTCGCGCTTTCTCCATCTGGACATCTGAAAATGGGTGGATTGGCTCCCAGAGGGGGCGACTGAGGACAGAGCCAGTGGCAGCCAGAGCAGCCGGCCAGTGACCGCAGAGAAGGCAGCAGCTGTGCTCCGCAGCCAATGTGATGGTGGAGCGTGAGGGTCTGCCCCACCACACGTGCAGAAGGTGGAGGGCCCCATCCACAGCACGTGTCTCTGAGGAGACTGCACCTACTAGGTGAAGGGAGAGAAAGGAAATTAGGCAGTGATCCTAAAAAGTAAGAGTCTCCTGACATCTTGCCTGTTGGTCTGAGACAGACAGCCCTGGGTTTGCTTGGCCTCCTTGCCTCCTTTTCAGGAAAAAAAATCACTCACCATCTGTCCTGGAAATCTGCCATCTTTAAGCAAGCAGAAAATGCCTCCCAGTGGTGCTCTCTTGATCTACCCAGTTTGGGGAAACTCTGGTCTAGGAAGCTAGTGGACCCTTTGCCTCGGGGTCCGCCGTTGTAGAGGATGGCTTGGATGTACTTGTTGATTCAGAGGACGGCTTAGGTGTACCCGTGTTCAGGGACTTCCCTGGATTCTGAGCTGGCTGCCTGCTGGATTGTCTGAAGGGCGGATGGAGACAGTGAGACAAGGAGGCTGTTGGGGCGGGCTTGGGACTGAGCCTGTCCAGGAGGAGCAGCTGGGTGGGTCTCGGGTGGCCCTGCTGAGTGGCCGTGCTCCCCTCGGCTCCAGAACACCTGTTCTCACCCCAGCCACATGTTTGTGGTGTTTACAGAGTCTAGAAACTACAACTCACGGGATCCGGTACAGAAATGAACTCTGGACAAAGGCTGGTGGCTCAGCAGGAATCTCTCTGGCGGTGAGCGGGACGGATCCTTGTCAGCTCAGGAACTGCCCTGTAGAGCCTGGCTCGCCCTGGGGTGCGCACTCTGGGCTCGAGGCGGGAGCAGTGGCCAACTGGATAGTGCTGCTGAGAACTGAATCTGTTTTCTCTTAGCTAACTTGAGTTTAAAACAGATCTTAATATGAGTCTTTAGCATTTAGCTCCCTCTTACTTATAAGAGGCTGGAGCGATAGCACAGCATGTAGGGCGTTTGTCTTGCATGCAGCCGACCTGGATTCGATTCCTCCGTCCCCCTCAGAGAGCCCGGCAAGCTACCGAGAGTATCCTGCCCACACGGCAGAGCCTGGCAAGCTACCTGTGGCGTATTCATATGCCAAAAACAGTAACAAGTCTCACGATGGAGACATTACTGGTGCCCGCTCGAGCAAATCTATGAACAACAGGATGACAGTGGTACAGTGCTATCTTAGGATGGCGTTTTCTGTTAGGTCCTGGACTTCTTTCTGGTTTCTTTAGTCCCAGAGTCTCTGCTTCAGCCCTGCCCTGTCCAGGGAAGCTCCTCTCCTTAGCTCTGAGTGCCTGCAAAGTTGCAAATTCTGCCGAGTTGAGTCTCCCTAGTCTCCTTTCCTCCAGTGAATTTTCCTCGTGAGACTTGTGAGCAGATACTGTGTTCCATTCCATTGTTATGTGTGTATTAGACCTTCACTGTATTGATTCCACGGAGAACTCACAGGACACTTCCTGTCTGGTCAATTTGTCCTCACCCCTCCTCAAAATTGTTCTAGATCTTTAATCTTGGAGTAAGATCTGACTGGATATACTTTTTTTTTTTTACCTCTACTTTCTTAACATGTATCTTTTATGGTTTGGTTTTGGTTCTTATCAGTCAGTGCTCAGGGATCACCCCTGGAAGGCTTGGGGACCATTTAGGTGATGGGGACCAAAGCAGGTCCCATACTCGCTCTACTGTGTCTCCAGTCCCATGCCTTACATTTCAATTTTCCAACTTGACAGCCTCTCTTACTCATGCGTCACATCACTGAAGTATGTGTGAGTGCTTTCTCTGACTGCAAACCTGTATTTCCCAAATGTATATTTCATAGTCACCTCATGTTTTTCTGCATTTTTATTGGTCCATAATGCCCTTTTATTCCTTCTTAATTAGTATACTCCTACTCATATTTTAAGGCCTGACAAAGTACTTTCTTTAGGAACTCTTTCTTGATACCTTCCTAAGAGAGAGTTGACTGCTCACCTGTGCTCCCATTGTGCGTTTATCTTGCTGTTGTCAGTGTATCTGTACTTCTTTTATTATTAAGCCATTAAGTCAGTTTAAAAAAATTTTTATTAGTGAATCACCGTGAGGTACAGTTACAGACTTACAAACTTCTGTGCTTGCATTTCAGTCATACAATGCTCGAGTAGCCATCCCTCCACCAGTGCCCATTTTCCACCACCAACGGTCCCAGCATCACTCCCACCACCCCCACCCTGTCCCCCCGACCCCACTCCACCTCTGTGGCAGGGCATTCCCTTTTGCTCTTTCTCTCCTTTTGGGAGTTGTGGTTTGCAATAGAGGTATTGAGTGGCCATCATGTTTGGTCTGTAGTCTGCTTTCAGCGTGCGTCTTCCATCCCGAGCAGATGCTCCTAGCACCCTTTACTTGGTGGAAGGACCCTACTTATTTTCTTATATAATGGTCAGTACTTAACTGTCTTTGGATTTATTTGACTTTGTTTTATTTTGTTTTCTTCATTTGGGGTTTGGGGTTTGGGGCTTGGGGTTCACCAGCTGTGCACAGAGCTTACTTGTGGTTTTGTGCGGAGGGAACACACCTATCAGGGCTGAGGAACTATATGTAGTCCAGGGGGGGAACCTAGGTCAAGCTTTTACAAGGCAAGTGTCTTAGCAACTGATGGTCCTCGACCTTTCATTTGATTTTGCTTATGGTCAGTGGAAGCTAGATGACACAATGTTTGTGGTCATCTAGCTTTCTAGCTTCAGTTTTTTGCTCAAAAGTGATTTAATAGGGGCTGGAGGGATAGCACAGTTGGTAGGGCGTTTGCCTTGCACGCAGCCGACCCGGGTTCAAATCCCAGCATCCCATATGGTCCCCTGAGCACCGCCAGGGGTAATTCCTGAATGCAGAGCCAGGAGTAACCCCTGTGCATCGCCAGGTGTGACCCAAAAAAAGCAAAAATAAATAAATAAATAAATAAATAAATAAATAAAAATATAAAAAAAAAGTGATTTAATATTTTAAAACAGCCTTCTAATCCTTATAACTTTACAGAAATTGAATTGGGGTGCTTGAAAATTTCAGTAATCATTCATGACAGTTCTTTTACATTCCAGGTGATGCAACTGTGACAATAGCTCACAGATACACCCCCAGAGAACAATTAAAGATCCACACACAGTTGGCTGATGTTATCATAGTAGCTGCAGGTAAGTCTTTATGGATCTTATTTGGTAGAATGTTATAATCAGAGGAATTCCAGTTCTAATTACTGACATATCTATAAGAACAGCTAGTTTCTTAGAGGAGCTAGTTTATATAGTTTTCTCTTTTTTGTGGGGGGCCCCGGGATTTGGGAAGAACTACACCCGGTGATGCTCAGGGCTTAATCCTGGTTTTTTACTCAGGAATTACTCCTGGTGTTGGTCAGGAGACCATATGGAATTCTAGGGATTGAACCTGAGTTGGCTACATGCGAGGCAAACACTCTACCTACTGTACTGTCACTCCAGCCCTAATTTATATAATTTCTTAGAGGAGTTAAGTTTATGTAACTTCCATCAGCTGGGTTCTGTTTCTTGGAAATCATCACATTGGTCCACTAAATCTACATTAACAATAGGAGACTGACATGGTCTGATTATGGTTTGACACATAGTGTGTTAAGAAGAATGACTTTAGAACAGAAGTATAAATAGATAAAATAGCATTGCACTTCATGGATTGTTGTTTTTTAATTTGTTTCATATTCAAACATACAAAATGATGTCACCCTTTACTTTTACCTTTGCTCTTGCTATGTAAGTTTTCCTGTACTGCAATTAGTTGCTATATTTAAGGCATAACTCTTTTCATTTTGCTCATCAGTTCAGTGTATTAGTAATTTCTAAACTTTCTGCTTTAATTTATGACTACATAGAAACTATGAAGAAAGAGTAAAATTTTCAGCATATATATTACTTGATGAGGAAAAGAATAGTAGTTTAAATGAACTTTAAACCTATTTTAATTCAATGTTTTATTCTATTATAGGCCTTTTTCTGAAACCCAGAGTGCATGTTACCTGATATTTACCTTACTTATTTCTTAATACCTTCTTAAAGCAGAATTGATCTTTCACTTGTTCTCTTACTTCTTTATGGAGTAAAAGTGGAAATAGCTGCTTTACTGGAAATAATCAATTAGTTAAGACAAGTAATTACATTTCATAGTCTTTATGAGAAATTATATTCAAATGAGAATTTTTAATTTTTCATTAATTTTTTTTTTGCTTTTATGGGTCATACCTAGTGTTGCTCAGGGGTTACTCCTGGCTCTGCACTCAGGAATCACTCCTGGCAGAGTTTGAGGGACCCTATAGGATGCCTGGAGTTGAACCTGGGTCGACCACATGAAAGGCAAACACCCTACCCACTGTACTATCGCTCTAGCTCCTGAGAATTTTTTAAAAATTAAAATTTTATTTTAGACACCATGGTTTGCAATGCTATTAATGATGGAGTCTCATGCGTAACACAGTCCCTCACCACATCCTTCCTCGGAGTGTTCACTTCCCTTCACCCTTGCCCTAGTATTCCTCTCCCTCTAGTTCCCCCTCCCTCCCCTAGTAAGCGTCTACTGAAGACCAGTCCTTGGTTTCTATTGCCTCTGGGTATTTGTTATACCCCTATTACATCTCTTTATAATCCCACACGTGAGGGAGATCATTATGTGTCTGTCCCCGTCCTTCTGACTAACTTCACTCAGAAGACCCCAACCTCTGGGCAGCACATTGCATGATTTTCCTTATAGTTGGGAAGTATTCCATTATGTGTCTGAATTGTAGTTTCTTTATGCAGTCATCTGTTCTTGACACTGGGTTGTTCTAGATTTGACTGTTGTGAATGGTGCTGTGATGAATAGAGGAGTACAAATGTCTTTTCTCAATAGATTTTTTGAAGCTCTTTATGTAGATGCAAATGTGAACTTTTTTCAATAGGAATGACAAACTATTCTGATTTGAAAAAGTTAAACATTTTTTCAGATCACAGATCAAATTAAGTATATTGATGTACCAACTGATATATATATGTATTGATATATGACATGTAATTGTCATATATATGACATGTATAATCATTATATTATGATATATAATTGATATATGTGACAAATATTACGTTGACTTTGTTTCCCAAAAACATTTGGTTTTTGTTTTATTTTTTTGTTTGTTTTGGGGCCACACCAGGCTTACCCCTGGTTCTGTGCTCAGAAATCACTCCTGGAGTTTCGTGGGTGACTGTATATGGTGCTAGGGAATAAATTGGGGTTGGCCATGTGCAAATCAAGTACCTTATCCCCTAAGCTATCTTCTGGCCCTTAGAAACATTTGAATTCATGCATCAGACTTTGATGAGTAGAAAGGAATTTGAATGGTCATGTTAATGACTAGTAAGGAATAATTTACAGTTCATCTTAGCTCTCACTTATCAATAATAATATAGAATAAATACTTTCTTGTAGCAGAGGAAAAATCCCAAAGTATGCATTCATGCTCATGTTTTATTACTATTTTTTCTTGGGGGCTGTGCTGGTGGCTCCCTTGCAGTGTTCTGGGGTGCCCTCGCAGATATCCCTGGCTCAGTAATGCAGTCAGACTGTTTAGTGCCTGGGCCCAGCAATGAGGTGCTGCTTTAGCTTAGTGTTTGGGGGAGCTGTCAGGTGTCTTCTGGGGACCATGTGGGACTGCAGATCAAACTTCAGGCCTCAGGCATGCAAGGCATGAACTCCAGCCCTTTGAGCTATGTATTGGCCTATGCTTTGCTATCTTATAATGGGAAAGGCCAGTGACCGTCACAGATCTCCTACAGGGATCACGGAGTTCTCTTGGGACTAAATTAAGCTGTTGTATCAAGTCATTGTACCCACATTATCATCATCCTTTAGTTTCTCATATTGAACCACTGGATTGTTGGAAAGTAAGACAGGACCAGAGAGATAGTACAGGGGTGGAGGTACCTGTCTTGCACTAGAGTAATCCCAGGTGGATCCCTAGTGTCATGTGGATGCAGAGGATTGCTGGGATCAACCTCGAGCACAGAGCCAGGAGTAGTCCCCTGAGCACTGCCTGGTGTGGCCCTCCTCCACCACCTCTCCAATCAAAAGACATGAGGATATACCAGGAAAAGAGGGGAAAGGAAGGTCAAGATTGTTTTATATTGGGGCTGGAGCAATAGTATAGCAGGTCGGGCCTTTGCTTTGCATGCGGCCGACCAATGTACCATCCCAGGCATCATAGTGTGGTCCCCCGGGTCCCTCCAGGAGTGATCCTTCACTGAGTTCTAGGAGTGAGCTCCGAGAACTGCTGACACAAAACCAAAACCAAAAGAAGGGGGAAGAATTGTATAAAATTAACAAAATAGGAGGCAGCTGGTACTCCAAGCTTTGGTGTGCAGTGTTGAGGCCATTTTAAGGCTGGGTATTTTCCTACCACAAGAGGGCGCCAGTCAAGTGTGCTGCTGTTTCAACAGTCAGTGGTCACACACTTGGCTAATCCAGGCTGGTAGACGTTTGAGTGAGTCCAGTGCAAGTGGGTCTTTTCCCTTGCCTCATATTCTAGCTCTGATACCTCTTAACTATATACAAGTACGTGTTAAATGCTGAAGACATCCTTGTTAATAAATAGCCCTAAAGTCGTCCTGAGGGAATAAGTATGTAGCTAATACAAATTTGGGGGACAAATGAACTCTCAACAAGAAATGGTGAAAGGTTGTTATGTTTCCTTCTTTTTAAATGGTCACCTGGGAATGTAAGGATAAAATATGTCAATGAAATTATATAATAGAAAAGGTCTGAATTCATGTAAAAAAATGAAAAGAGATCCCATACAACCAGACAATAGGAATGAAAAATGACCACATCAGGCAACGTGTGGGAAATAAACAAATACAATTAACAGCGAGTATTAAAGAAGAGATAATGATCTAATAGCAGTGGTAGCTGAGCAGGGATGGCTGGCTCATTGTCATAACTGGAATGTCAGCATATATGGAAACAGTCGCATCTAGAAATCAGGATGAGCAGAAGGACGAGCAATGTGAGGTTTCCGAGTGATTGATAAAGTCAGAGAGATGACACTGAAGAATGTGGTGATGAAAACTTGGAAGGAGCTTGCAGAAGAAAAGTAAAAGAGGAAATAATTGTGTGACAATCCTGGGGCATGAATAAAATGAACTTATGTTGATATTAGTCTGATCTTCCCAGTTTCTCCAATTCATCTAGTCCTAACCTTATAGGTTTAACTCTCTATCACTTCATTTTAGACATCTCCCTGAAAAACAGAGTTAGACTAATTCAGACGATGCAGTCAGACCCTATGAGACAATGCATTTAGAAGGAGGCTTCATAGGCCGGAGAGATAGTACAGAGGGTCGGGCATTTGCCTTGCATGTGGCTGATACGCATTTAGACCCCGGCATCCCATAGGATGCTCTTAGCATCACTAGGAGTAATTCCTGAGTGTGGAGCGAGGAGTTACTCCTGAGCATTACTGGGTGTGACCCAAAACTCATCCCCCCCCCAAAAAAAGATGAAGCTTTAAATTCCTATATAAAGCTACCTCTCTGAACTCCAGAATTCATGTATCTTTTAAGTACAGTCCATAGTTATAAGCTCATAACTTCTGTTCATGGTTGTCATTATTGTTATTTATTTAATTTTATATAGCATGATAGCAAGTTCTTAGAACAATACCCGACGCAGTGGATATTCCGTATATGTGTACTGTAGTCTTATTGAGATTATAACTGGAACAAAGACTTCTTTAGACTGCTATAAGTATAGCTGACCAAGATGTAGGAAGGGGGCTAGAAAGATAGTATAGTGAGTAAGGAGCTTGCCTTGCATGTGGCTGACAAGGGGTTTGATTCCTGGCATCCCATATGGTCCCCTGAGCCTGCCAGGAGTGATCCCTGAGTGCATAGCCAGGAATAAGCCCCGAGCACAGCCAGGTGTGATCCAAAAGCAAAAGCAAAGCCTCAAAATGTTCAGAAGATGATTTTATGAAGATGGTATCATTAGTTTTGTTGGGTGACGTACATGTGGCAGCTTCATTTTTTATGAACTACTAGACGTTCTTTATTTGTCAATATAGTTGATAAAGTCAGGAAAGTGGAAGATTTGTTCATAAAACTGTAGAGTGTATTGTTAAATGGATGATAGACTGGCCTGAGTATAAATGTTAAGATTAAGAAATTAGGAGAGGCCGAAAACTTCCACACTCTGCAATCTGCCATGCTCCTCACTGGACTCCACTGCTCCCAACAAGCCTTATTCAGAAATTAATCTGTGAAAAAACTTGGGTTTGCAGGCTTTGTGACTGAAATCTCCAGGCTTTCATGGAGTTGGGGATGGACTTCCAGCATCTCCCTATACTTCTGGAAGCTATGACAGTCATACATACATCCCAAAGTGCCACCCAGTTGAAAATTTAACTCCAGCTGTATCATCTGGCTAAAAACTTTGGACTTCCTGGATTAAATGGGTGCATGACACCTCAAACTCTACAATATTGATAAACGAGGAGTAGCACACCAGATTGGATGGGATGTGATGTAGAAGATATTCAATCTTGAACAATATCAACACTGAAGGCTTAACCTGTAACAATACTTAGTAGTCTCTTGGGATATGCACAATTTTCACTTTCTTCTGATGAAACATTTTTGATCATTCTTTTAGCAAATTATAACAAGCAATATAAAATAAATCACTGAGGGCTTACTATGGGTGGGCCCTAGGGGTGGTTGGAAATATTGGAGATATGGTGGTTGGGAAGGTGCAATGGCAGTGGGGTCTGTAGTGGCATGCGGAATGTCTGTAACAAATCATCATGAGCAACTTTGTAAACCACAGTGTTTACATAAAGTGTAAGGGGAGAGTTCTATTAAAAATAAATTAAAAAAAAAGAAATTATGAGAAGGGTGAAGAAACTAACCAGCCTATTATAGAAAAACTAAGATGGGGTTGGATGGAAAGAACAGGGGCAAGCTTGTGGAACCCTAATGATAAAGAAGGGAAGGCTCTCTGGAATCTGACAGCAACTCCAAGATTGCCTTAAAGGTCCTTTTAACTCGATGATAGCATGTGCCTCTAGGAAACTAGAGGGAAATTCTAAGTTTGTCAAAGTTCCAAGAATCTCATTATCCAGGCAGGGCAGTCAGATCCCCTCATAAGACATTGTTCAAAGGACCCTCCACCCATCTGAGTGACTCTGTGGAACTAGTTTCAGTCAGAAGATGAGCTGCTGAGTCAATGCCACTCGCACGGTAACCTCTGGATGCGGAGTGTCCTACTTGGTGAAAGCTGGTATTTTTTCCCCACTGAGCCATCCCCTCCAGCGTGATGCACGAACCTTTATGGTTAGAACTCCAGCGTCGCTATTACAACATTTTTAATGATAGACACTATAATATAAAATGGCATAAATGGCATTATCCAGTCGAGTAATTTGGTATATTTATACTTAACCAGTCATAAAACACAAAGTGACCAACCAACTTCTTTTCACCACCTCTTGCGTCGTATCGTAAAGTTTTAAAATGTACTCCCATCAAACATCTCCCTGGATTCCCAATAGAGTTTTCCCTCTGATGAACTTCCTCCTCCCTGCAGCAGGGCCGGTAATTTTTCAGATGCCAGGACACTGAGCAGATTTCGGGGCGGGGCATGGAATGTAGTCTGCTCCACCATCCGCAGGCATCGACTTAGGAGTGAAACTTGCTCCCTCACAGCCCTGGGTGCCTCCTGAGTAGATGCACATTTCCTGGCTTGACTAACGCTATTGTTCTCCCGTCTCCCATTTCTCATTCCCTAGGTTGGCACCTTTAGGTCACCGCTGCTTCTCAATTTGCAGTTTCTTCCTGCTTTCCTAAATTTCACATTTATCTCAGCGTCACCAGTCTTGTACAGGGGTACAGCGTCGTGTAAATGCGCAGGCCCTGCTCGAATAAGAATCCCAACTCTGCTTCTCGCTGATTATGTAACTTTGGACAGGTCATCGCTAACCTTCAGCTTCATTAAAGAGTAATAAACTCTTGGGGCTGGAGCGATAGCACAGCGGGGAGGGCATCTGCCTTGCACGCAGCCGACCCGGGTTCGATTTCCAGCATCCCATATGGTCCCCTGAGCACCGCCAGGGGTAATTGCTGAGTGCAGAGCCAGGAGTAACCCCTGTGCATCGCTGGGTATGACCCAAAAAGAAAAAAAAAATAATAAACTCTTATATAGTATTGTTATTCCATCCAAGCCACATAAAGAGCATAGCACAGTGCCTCGCATATTACAAATACTCAACGAATGTTAGACTATTACGTTAGCCCATCATAAGCCATTGCATATGAACATTTAGAAATAATTTGGTTGCTTTTCATTTAAGTTTTGCAGTTATTTTTTATTTAGATAGCACAGGTATGCAAGAGTGTAAATCTCTTTTATGGGTGCAGTGTGACCCCGGCCACCAATGTGTCTGTGTCCCTCCACCTTGTTCATTGGTATCTTTCAGCCCACATCCTCCTGCCTTGGGTAGATTCAATTCCGTAGTCAGAATCTAAGGATCTTTAAAATGGGACATTGCTAATCCCTGGCTTTGTTTCGTTATAAGCCACATATCACTCCTTATTTCTCTACTCTCTTTATTTTTCTCCAAATTGCTTTATTATTGATCTGCAGTAGTATAATGTTTCAGGAGAATATATCTTTTCACCTCTGCCATCTCACACCAGAAAGATTCTATTTTCCTTCAACATCCTACTTTCCTTCTGATAACCACCACAGTTTTCTCTGAATCTAGGAACTGGTTTTGTTGTGTCATTTTATTTTATTTTTGTGACTTCATTTGTTTTAGCTACTTGTATTATCTTTCACTTTCTTTTTTTCTTTTTTAAATTTTATTGATCTTAACTCATTTCACTTACCACCTTTAGTTCCATTCATCTTATTAAAAAAAATTGTCTTTTTCCTTTTTAAAAAGTGAGTGGTAGTATGTGGAGTATAAATGCCACAGCCCTCTCATTCAGTTGTATGTTGATAGCGTTTGGGTTGATTCTGTGTTGCGCCTTTTGTGAGTAATACTGCTGTAAACCTGGTGTACAGATTTTTGACTTAATGTTTTCATATTCCACAAATGCCAAGGGTGGTATCTGCAGGTCATAGGGTATTTCCATTTTTATCGTTTAGTGTATTTTCTCTGCTGTGTGGAAATGGAAACTATACCAATTTGCACTAGTAGTGCACCAAGACATCATTTTCCCCAATCTCTCCAAATGTTAAAGAATTTGGAAAACATTTGTTGTTTCCAGTCTTTCCTGAAATAGGTGAAAGTGATCTCATTGTGATTTTGTTCTACATTGCTCTGATTATATAAATGATTGCGCTATACTTTCAACACTAAAGGAATACTTTTTGTTTACTTCTGATAGTAACAATATCATATTATGAAAATATGATAGATCTGAATATTATTTTATATGTCTTCAATACATGTGCATTTCTGCAACTTGTCTTGTGTTTAAAATGGTGATTTCCCTCCAAATTAAGACAACAATCAGATATCATCTTATGCCAGTGAGAATGGCACATATCAAAAATAACCATCTCTTTTGGCAGGGATGTGGTGAAAAGGAGCTCTTACCCCCTGCTGGTGGGGATGTTGTCTTATCCAATCCCTGTGGGCAGTAGGAAGGAGGGTTCTCAGTGAACTCAGAATTGAGCTCCCATATGACCAGCAATTCCACTTTTGTGTACCTATCCCCAGGACAGAAAAACATTCTGTCCAACGACAGATGTGTGGATCACGAAGATTTCCATATATACCACATGGCATATTTACACAGCTATAAGAAATGATTAAATCATATCATTCTCTGCAACATGAATGGAACTGGAAGACATCATTTGAATTGGAGTAAGCCAGGAAAATGTAAACACAAGATGATATCACATATATGTGATATATAGAATAAATGGATGAGGGAATCCAGTGGTTTAAAGGGGGGATATCCTGATAACCCTTGGTCCCAGAATGTAGGGAGAAGGAAAGAAATAGAGTGGTGGGAAGGGTCAGAAGTGACAGATGAGAAGCAATGGGGCAAGTTCAAGGGGATCCAAGCACATCAGTGGTGTTAAGGAAAGAGAGAGCCAAGTATCCCAACTGCAGAGCCAACAACACTGAAATCATGAGACCCAAACCTTAATAACCAAACCTAAAATGATGTCTGTCAAGAGGAGGTGTTGGGGAGGTGGTGTGGGGGGAACATTGGTGGAGAGAAGTTGACACTGGTGGAGGGATCAGTGCTGGAACATTGTATGTCTAAAACTCAACTACGGATGACATTGCAAATCATGATGCTTTAATACATTTTTTATGGAGATCTCTTATGCATACATATGCGGTATTAAAGATAGAATATCCAGTTAGTTGAATATTCATTTTATGTTGATATTATGATTTATTAAGTTACAAATATTTACAATATATTATTGTTATGAACAGAGCTATAAGATCACTGTATCATTGTCACTGTCATCCCCTTGCTCAGCAATTTGCTCAAGCGGGCACCAGTAACGTCTCCATTGTGAGACTTATTGTTACTGTTTTTGGCATATCGAAATGCCATGGGTAGCTTGCCAGGCTCTGCCATGCAGTCGAGATACTCTCGATAGCTTGCCGGGCTGTCCGAGAGGGGCGGAGGAATCGAACCCTGGTTGGCCGCATGCAAGGCAAACACCCTACCCACTGTGCTATCGTTCCAGCCCTATAAGATATGTCTCTTAATATTCTTTTGGGATCCATTCATTATTTGAATAGACACTTTTTTTTTACCATAACTCTACATTTGTCCTTTTACCAGATACAGGAAAACAAAGGTATGTAAAATCAGTTCCAGCACTTCAGAAGTTTAGAGTATAGCAGAGGAGAAAGATGTACAAACAAATGAGTATGCTAGTGCAATATTAAAGGTAGGATGTATGTTTGTGTGTGTGTAACTAATGTCCATCTATCTTTTGGGAAGGAAGAGAAAACAGAGACAGAGACACAGATGCAGATAGAAAAACAGAGTGACAGAGGCAAACAAAAGCACCTCAGAGATAGAGACAGCTGGTCACTATTTATGATCATGAGATGTTTGTGTTTGTGCTGTGTTCCAGCTTTCAGAATGAACAGAAATTCACTGAGCAGTAAAGGACAGAAAACAGCTTAGATCGATGAAACTCTGTGCATATATTGAAGCAAAATGTTAACTATTTCAAATTTATAGGCAACCAACTCTCTGTGAGTCATGAACAAAAGCAGCTGATCATTTAGGTAGGGGTCCAGCTGAAAAGTCAAGCTGAAGAAATTTGAATTTTATCAACTAGATCCTGGAAATCTTTAAGTAATTGTAGGCATTATTGGTCTCATTTGAATTTTATTTTATTTATTTATTTATTTTGCTTTTTGGGTCACACCTGGCGATGCACAGGAGTTACTCCTGGCTTTGCACTCAGGAATTACTCCTGGCGGTGCTCAGGGGACCATATGGGATGCTGGGAATCGAACCTGGGTCGGCCGAGTGGAAGGCAAATGCCCTACCCTCTGTGCTATCGCTCCAGCCCCTCGTTTGAATTTTAGAAGGATTATTTTGCAGCCACTGGGCAGAGATGAATCTGGAACTGACATGATGTTACTCTAAATGAATATAGGAGTAACTGAAAATGAGAAGGAGGAGGAGGAGAACAGAAGGACTTTCTGGCTTTGGTTCCAGGGTATATGGGATTTCCATATACAAGTGAGAGCATGTTGAAGGGAAGCAGAGTTTGGAAGAGTAAGGTAAGTAAGGGGGCAGAGCAATAGCAAAGGGGTAGGGTGTTTGCCTTGTACTCGACCGACCGACGAGTACTCGATTGTACTCGTTCAATCTCCGGCATCCCATATGATTCTCTGAGTACCACCAGGAGTAATTCCTGAAGTGCAGAGCCAGGAGTAACCCCTGAGCATTGCTGAGTGTGACCTAAAAATTAAAAAAATAATAATTTTTAAAGGATAGGTAAGAGGGGATAATAAATTCAACTTGAACTTGCTGAATTTTAAGCATTGTGCAAAATTCAGGTGAGAGGGTTTAGTAGAATATTTAGATAAGTGGTTTTGGAGTGTGGAAGCACTCTAACCTGATGATCTGAAAGTTACTGGCATATGTGGTAGTGGACACAGAGGCCTGAATCAGAGTGAGTTTGTGTAGATGAGCAGACTGATACTGGCATGTCTGAAGCGTATTGATTGATGTGATAAGTGCTACCGTATTTCTTTCTCACTTGTATCATCAGTGCCAACAAAAAATGGCCTGGTTTTGCTGCAGAAATTTGCTTGTATAAGACCAGTTGACATTTTTCTGAAGGTATATAGTCTGATAATTCTTTTTTTTTTTGTTTTTTGTTTTTTGGGTCACACCTGGCAATGCACAGGGGTTACTTCTGGCTCATGCACTCAGGAATTACTCCTGGCGGCGCTCAGGGCACCATATGGGATGCTGGGAATCGAACCCGGGTTGGCTGCGTGCAAGGCAAATGCCCGACCCGCTGTGCTATTACTCCAGCCCCCTCACTATTATTTTTTGACGTTACTTTGTGTGAAGCTGTATCAAGTCAGCTTATAGCTATGAAAAAACTGTTTTGCAATAGCATGGAAGGCACATAATATTCCATAGTTTATTATGTAAAGTTTAAATTCATCATATTGACATGACATGGGAAAATATGGAGCGTGTGAGATACTGAAAACCTTGGTGAGCTGTGATGGATAGAGAACAGTAAGACTTACACTGCGATGGCATGAGGTTGGCTACATGAAGGGGCAGCTTTAAAGTGATCCCCATACCTCTGTGTCACTTAGTAGCCACAGCCAACCTTATTTACCTTTGTATTTCTAGTTTCTAGTGAAAAACCAATGCTGCCGACTAGAAAAGTCAGTGCTGAGTTAAAAGTCAGGTGATTGTATTGGTTTAAGTTTCCCCCACCCCCTAGGAGTTGAAGAAGACTTTCACAGGGGTCAAGGATTCTCCAAACTTAGATTCCCCAACCCCCCTCCCCCCTCACTCATACACACACACACACACACACACACACACACACACACCCCTTGTTTGGGGCTGTTCCACTTCATGAATATTTAGTATGACATTTCATCAGCACCTTTGACTCAGAGTTTGCACCTGCAGAGTTCACAGGTAAGGTAGGGAGGAGACAGAGAAAACAGCTGAGAAATGATGACGGCCTTCAATAAAAGAATGAGAAAATGCCATTGCCTTGCTTTCCAGTGTGGGTAGGAATCCGAACCCTTCTTGAGTGAAGTCATCATACCTGTGGTATGTGCAAAGCGTGTGGGATTGCTGAATGTCTTCCAGACGTGTTGACGGGCAGAAAGTGAAATGATTCCACTAGGCCTAGAGTCAGTCACTATTTGGTGTGGCCATGCAATTGCCTCTTCACATCTAATTAAAATTCAGGAAAATGAAAAATGAAAAAATCAGGGATCAAAATGCGACACGTCAACACCTCTGTAATAATCTGCAGGGGGGTGGTGTTTGAACCGTGCTCTGGAAAATCTCACCGAGCTCTTGGCCACCTGCTTTAGGTGTGGCTTGGATGCGAAGGAGAGCCTTAAAAGGGAGAAGGCATTGTGCTACTTATCGTTCCTCTGCTACCTTTCTATGAGAGCCTTTCTTTCTACCCATTTATGTCAGAGACAAAGGTTTCCGTCTCTGCCCTTAATGTTTCACCCAAGTGATTTCTTCAAATTGATTTCCGATTTGTTTAATTAGTAATTACTTCGTTTAGAATGACCTGCCTTTATTACAAAACTCGAGGGTTGATGAGCGCCATGCACGACTGTGGTTGGAACAGATTCAGACCAGTCATAGTTGTGGTGTGAGTATGCAGATTCTGGTCAGTTCCCTCTGAGTGCCTCACTAATCTCTGCCCATTGAATCAAGATAGTGATGAATATTTAGGATCAGATATTACATTTCAAAAATGACAGGTGCCTTTCAGTAATGTTCCTTTCGCGTGGGTTGCATAATTCAGTCTTATTTTAAAGATAACTGAGAAATTTCCTTGTCTCTGGAGAGAAAAACATGTATACACACTCCAAATACACACAGACACAAGAAAGGGCACTTTGTAATAAACATCTTTCCCAAGATAATTGGCCAAGAAATTCCTAAAAAGAATGTGGTATACTGTGTGAAAATAAATCAGATTCCTTAAGTCAAAAAACTTTCTTTGGGTGGTATTCTTTTTGATGCTGGTATTCTTTTATGATGATATGGTATTCTTTTCTGATGCTGAGTTTTTAGTAAAAGTTTGGCCTAGCAGTACTGAATGGCTTGGAAGACTCAGAAAATAGTATACCATGGGCACAATATTAGAAAGAAACGAGTAAATATCTTCAATGCAAATCATATATGAGTGTTATAAACCTGTTTTGAATATATGTTTTGCGAATAAGCTTTATATCAGGTTCCAAAATATTACATCTAGGAATTTATCTAAAGAAATTTATAATGAGACATGCCGAGATAATCAAGGATATCAACCACAAATTTATTTATTAGCAAAAATTTGGAAACTACCTGAGCATCTAACAATATGGAGAAATTTAGTAGATGATGCCAGGCATATGATGGCCAAGAAATTAGTTGAAAAATCAGTGGGAGTAATTTTTTTTCTTTTTGTTTAATCATTGACACTTGTTTGATGTCTTTTTACAATCAACATGACTCATTTCCCTTAGGGATTTTTATCTGTAAACTCAAGAAGAAAACTAGTTAGTGCACCATTAATCTTTTTTTTTTTAAGTTTTTATTTTATTGAATCACTGTGAAAAAAATTCTTTCAGGTTTAAGTCTCAGTCATAAACTGATTAAACCCCCATCCCTTCATCAGTGCACATGTTCCACCACCAAGAACCCCAATATACCCCCCTCCCACCCATCCCCCACCTAACTAGCTAATGATCTTCCCTTTATTCTCTCTATACTTTGAATACATTCAATATTTCAATAGAGAACTCACTATTATTGTTTGGAATTGTCCCCAACAATCAGGCCTGCTGAAAAGGCATCATTTAATAATTTCTTTTCATTGCTGAGAGTGAAGACTGAGTTCGCGCGGCCGCACGGTTTTGGGTTTCTGATATTTTAGCCCAGTTCACAGTCAAGATGCATAGCTGCAAGAAGCCGCTCTGGGTGCCAAAATGGGTTAGAAGATCTCTCCATCAAAGTCTTTAGGAGCAGAGGGTCCATTTCTCAAGCCGCAGCTCCAGATCATATCTGGGCGGCGGGCATGCCGGTAACGCCCCCCCTCCCAGGACCACCTACAGGCTACGTCACTAAAAAAGTCCTACCTCTGGGTTGGGGATCTTAGAGGGTGGCTCTCGCCACGTGGATGCTGCCGCCGCCGCCATTTTCGCTCAGGGAAACAGGGCAGAGAGGCACAAGGTTGTAGCTCAGTTCACAGTCAAGATGCATAGCTTCAAGAAGCCGCTCTGGAGCACCATTAATCTTAAAATAATTATTTAAAAGAAAGCCTGTCCCCACCAAGATACAAAAAAATAACGGCCAATTGTGGTGTGGATTTCCTGGATTCAATTCGAGTTCATAGTTCTGCAGCAGCAATGGCTAAAATGGTAAATTTAAAAATATGTAAATAGAGGCAATTTTAACACATTGAATATGGTCCTTTAAGCCATATTTGTCTTTTTTTAACCCTAAGTAAATAATAATATATTTGCCAAATAAGTTGAATTGCTAAAATTGCCACATTGATATTTATGGAAATTAATTTTATATTTATTTATTTAATTTTGAAGCAAAATGTAAAAACTACAATTAGTGAATTACATGTTGCTTATAGTGATCTATTATCAGTAAAACTGTAAGCAACCTAATATTTAGATTATGCTTGAAAAGTTAATTAGAAAGCTAAGACTCTAAAGATCATTCATTGACTGCTTGAACATGGAAAGCACCATACTTTGTATTTGTATTTTCTTAACTTTGTAGCACCTAGGTAAGCAGTAAGAAGAGATGTATTTGATTTTAGAAATGTGGGATCGAATCAAACTATTTCTCTAAGATCCTTCAATTTAACCATCTAGGTGAAGATCTGTTTGCCTCCAAAGCTCAAGCTCTTTCCAGTGACTGAGATTGCATGCTTACACAGTTCTGGTGACAAACCCGATTTCCCCAACTAGGCATGACTAGTTCGTAATGTAAAAAATTAATAGTGACATCAGCTTTCCCATGTGAATTCTTACTCTGACGCTACTGTTGTCCTGCACGACCCCGTGGAACGGAGTGACTGGTGCAGGCCCCGATTTCTCTCTGGGATTGCAGATACGGGACTCTCGGAATTTCTGTTCACTTCCTGCTCCCCATGTGTGAGTTCCTGTTCTCCCCCTTGCTTTAATGCTGCCGAGGCAGTTACAACTGTCTCACGTTCCTGTTCCTCCCCTCCCGCCTGCAGGGTCAGGCAGGCCAATTAAACGTAAGGCATAAACGAGAGAAACTACTTAAACAATGTTCTCTTGCCATTTTGAAGCCTTACACCATGAAAAAAAAATATTTCATAAAGCAATCTTTGAGCTTTTGAGTCAGAAATTGGAAAATTTAGTGAGCTCAAAATTCTAGTGGGTGATTACAGAACTGCAAGAAGCTGCTTTTTCTCGAACTTTCTGTCACCCTTAAAAAAATACAGGATTCTCTCCATTGACTTTTCTTTTCCTCTGGGACATTTCCTGCTGTCTTTCTCCTAACTAATTCACCACTTCAAAGGGCTGGCATATTAAGCTGATCTATAGCTACACTCTTATTTGCTGAACCCACTTATTGATGAGCTCGTGGTACCAGGGACTGTTTACAGTAGAGGGTGTACACAGATACTTAATTTCTGCCCTCACGAAGCCTGTAGAGTCTACGAGCCCTGTAGTCTCATAGTCCTTGCCTCCAAAGCTTTCTTGTTGCCTCAGCCTCTTAAGGCCACTCGGGCTCATTAATATCATATTGTACGTTGTTTCGCCAAGGATGAATTTTATTGTGTTCATAGCATGCTTCATAATAAATAGGGAGTAATTAGTTTTTTAATTCCTGTAGATTTGTCATCCCATTGCTCATCGATTTGCTCAAGCGGGCACCAGTAACATCTCCACTGTGAGACTTGTTACTGATTTTGGCATATCAAATACGCCACGGGTATCTTGCCAGGCTCTGCCATGCGGGCGGGATACTCTCGGTAGCTTGCCGGGCTCTTCAAGAGGGATGGAGGAATCGAACCCAGATCGGCCATGTGCAAGGCAAACGCCCTACCCGCTATGCTGTCGCTCCAGTCCTAATGTAAACAATCCCTATGTAAATATTTTTAACCTTGAAAAGTCTATCTAATTTCAAATTATAATAGTGTATAGGATAAGATTTATTTTGGATATTAGTAAGATAAAGATATACAAATATAATGACAAACTTAGGAAATTATTAAAAGAAAAGGGGAGCTATATATATACATATGTATATATGTATGTATATATATATATATACATATATATATATATATATAAAGAAATTTGGTCTAGTATCAGGATTTGTGTGACAATAGAAAGTGTCCCAGAGGTAGTGGTGATTTGGCTGACATATACTGTTAAAGGATTTATTAACAGTGGCAAGAAGACTTTCATATTTTTTTTTCCTTTTCTAAAATCAGTTTTATCTATGTACCATACACACACCATGCATACACACACACACACACACACACACACACACACAGAGTATCTTTTTATTACAGTGCATTTCAGGTTTACCAGCCATCTTCTACCCATTGCATTTGAGTTTCTTAGGACAAGGGCTTTATCATCTATCTTTTCATGAAATGCCAGCATGCAGTCTCATCACACATGTGCTAGGCTACATGGGAAGGCGATGTTATGATATCAGAAGAACTGTGCAAAAGATTCTTGATGTCTTTGCAGGAGACTCTTGAGCTTTCTCAAGTCCACTGTTGTGAATTTTGTTCAGATGTTAAAACAAGTACTTTTCCATTTTTGATATTTGGTTTTATTGTTTTGTCTTTTTTTAAAAAAAGTTTTAGAATCAAAAATATTTCCTTAACTTTTGTGCTTTTATCTCAGCTATCTTAAGAGTTTCGTGCTTTGCATATTTTTAGCATTTTCTAATGAATATAAATATGTTGACCTTATTTTTTTTATGATTACCAAACAAACAGAAAACATCACAAAGCATGTTATAAGCAACTAGTAATTCTCCCAAAACAAAGCTTGTAGGCAAGGTAACAGAGCCACCCATTAAATCCCTGAGAGTCCGAGAGAGTTCCCCTTTTTGTCAAAGTGTCTATTCCTAACTTTGATTGGCTCCCTGTTCTCATCTATGACGATAGAGAACTTGATGAGATTTGATCCCAAACAGTGGTTTAAAATCTGTTTTTTTTTGCTTTAGGAAGGGCCAAAATTAGAAATTACACTATTCAGTTTGTTGGTAGGTGTGACAAAGCAACCCTCTTGTTACTATTTGTACCGACTGTTGTTGTGTGATTATTCTATGTTTAAGGTTGGGCCTGTGGGAGAAAATGTCACACCCTGTTTAGGGGGTGAGGTCTAGAATGAAGAGTGACATCATTTATTATATTCATCACTACAGTCTTTCCACTCTGCTGGGAAATATACTGTAAGACCAGAATGATGCATAAGGTGGGACAGCCTTTGCTTGGTGGGATAGATAGAATCTTCTGGTAGCCTTATAGGACTAGCTCACCATGCCCAGGGGATTGCTGTGACAGTGGGGAGACACCAAAATAAAATCTGGTAGGGGTTATAGAGGTGAGTTGGGGTGAGTCAGGTTGTATTTGTACTTACACTCTGTGCTTTGCTATAATATAATTTCAAAGCAAAAGCAGTCTTCTTCTGAAAAGCTGACAACATGATACCTAATGTTTGTCTAAAGAAATCAGTCTATATTTTAGTATTATATATGTATGACAGGATTTGGAAGATATGCATAATTTAATAAAATGGTATATTTTCTAAATAAAGATACAGGATATTGCCAAATCAATATGATGTGTCAGTTAGTGCAGTTTTGGATTTGAATATTACGTAGTATGGAAAGCTTATTGACATGGCTTCGAATTTCAAGTTGCAACTGACCTTTAGGAAAATATTGCTTACAAGTTTTGGTATAGATCAAAGAAAGATAGCCAGTTATCTTGGTATGCTGTGACAGCGCTCCACCCTTTTCCAGTTATCTGTGTGTGTAAGGTTGATCACAAAGACAGATTTGGGAGTCCAGTTGTCTTAAAGGTTTTCAGAATTGTAAAACAGAGCCTCTCTTCTCATTTTTTTTTTGGTGGGGGCATTGTGTATGTGTGTATGTATGTGTATAAGACATACCTGGCACTGCCCAGGGGTTCCTCCTGGCTCTGCATTCAGGAATCACTCCTAGTGGGAGTGATTATGGGATGCTGGGAATAAAACCTAGGTTGAGCATTGGAAGGCAAGCACCTTACCCACTATGCTAGCTCCCTTCTTTTTATTTGTTTGTTTATTTATTTATTTTTTGCTTGGGGGTATGCAGTTATTCTAATTTAAAATGTGTTATATACTTTAACATGTATCAGATATAATTTAAACAAATTTAAATGACATATTAACTTAAATTATCTACCTGATGAAATCAATAATATCAGCCACAAGAACAAAGTTGTTTGGGCCTTTCAAAAAATTGGGGACGTATAAAGTAGTCCAAATCCCCAAAACTTTGCTAACTGTGAAGTTACATAATAACTCTTTTTCATTCAGGTTTCTGTTTATTCAAATGACAGTATATAAAAGGGCATACCTGTCTCTGACATTTTTCACATTGCTGCATGTATCGAAAATTATTTATACGCTTATTAATTATCTTCTCTATGAAAATCTCGGCCCCATTAGAGAAGAGATTTTTGTCTGTGTTGTTTATTGCCTTATCCTCATCACCTTTTAAAAAAACTGGCACACAGAAGCTATTCAGTCAATATAGGTTGAAATAATGAAATTATTTCCCACCTAGATATTCTCCTTGTAGGACTGCAAATTTAGAGATTTTGTGTATAAGCCCTTCTTAATTATGGTTTACTCCTTTGGTGTTGCCTTTGCATTTCTAACAGTTATTTAAACCCCTGAACACATCCACTCAGTTTTCACATCTTCTTTTCTACTTCAACCAACTCGTCATCTTCTTACCACAAGACACATTCATATGAAGATGACATACCATCTCGATGACATGGATGGCTGCTGCTCTTACCACATAGATCTTTTTTCCCTCTCTTTTGAGCCACACCCCACGGTGCTCAGGGCTTACTCCTGACTCTGCACTCAGGGATCACTCCCGGCTGGCTTGGGACCATGTGGGGTGCCAGGAATCGAACTGGGTTGGCCACATGCAAGGCAAGCACTCTGTCCATTGTACTACTGCTCTAGTCCCTCCACATAGATCTTTAACTGAACTCTCCAGACATTAGATCAAAATCTTTCTAAAATTGATGTGTTGGGCCCAAAGGACAGTACATCAAATTCTTGCTTGTCCTGCATGCAGCTGATCTGAGTTTGATCCCTGGCACTACACTTGGTCCATGAGCCCACCGGGAGTGATCCCTGGGCACAGATTCAGAAGTTTTCCCTGAGCACTCCCGGGTGTGACTCGAAACTCCCCCGATCCCAATTTTTCAAATTAAAATAAATAGGTGTAGTTTTTTTTTCCTCTATAAGAGCAAGAAAGAGTCTCTGTAGACTAGCAAAAGGATATTTCTCTAAAAGAAAAAACAACCAGTAACAAGAAGGTTCAAAATAGTATGGGCCTGTGAAGTCAATCTGACACAGCAGAGAGTTGAGACTCAGGTTAATTCTTGGAGAAAAGATACAAACAAGTTATGTACATAGCTCAGGACCACATCCCTGTACCTTGGTTGTAATTGAGTGCTGGGAAAGTTGCCACTTTCTTCCTATTCACTATTGAGCTGAGAATAGCACCGTATGGCGTGGGGCTTTTGCAGCACATATCATACAATTATGGGAGTCTGGACTTGAGCCTTAGCAGGACCAAATCTGGAAATGGATCTGTGAAGAGGAATGCTGCTGAGCCCGCCTTGTTTTTCTTGAAGGCTTCAGGATGCCCTTGGAGGGGGTAGCCCATGGGAAATGACACTGTAGGCACTTAGCAAAGACAGTAAATGACAAACAGCAAACTAAGTGAACAGAAGGCTAACAGTGAGGACAGGTGGCATACAAGTATAATTAAATTGTCTTAAAAATAAGTATTTTTAACATATAAATATTTAACAGCATACATCTAATAAAGGCTAATACCCAGGTTACATCTAAAACATTCAACCTCAACAATAGTCAAGTTAATTCTCATACTTCTGGTATTCTGTTAAGTTTGGTGTTAGATTTGGAATATATGTATATATATTTAAAAGTACCAATATTATTATTATTACCAAATATTATTAGAGATATTCATTGTTGTTTTTATATGAAAAACTCAGAGTGGATATGACCACTTACATTGTATTCTAGCCTCTACCATTATCTCTCTAGTACAGTTTAACATTTCTTCGCAGTCAAGAGTTATATTAATTTATGGTTAAAGAAAGAAAACTTGTGGTTTAGAGGGTAGAGATAACCTACTTTTCTTTTGTTCCCTTTCCTTACACAAAATTACCTCCCTCAAAAAAGAATGCTGGTGATCAGCAAATACTTCACTGTCACAGTCACTGTCATCCCGTTGCTCATTGATTTGTTTGAGTGGGCACCAGTAACGTCTCTCATTGTGAGACTTATTGTTACTGTTTTTGGTATATCCAATATGCCACGGGTAGCTTGCCAGGCTCTGCCGTGCGGGCTCGATACTCTCGGTAGCTTGCTGGGCTCTCTGAGAGGGGCGGAGGAATCGAACACGGGTCGGCCGCGTGCAAGGTAAATGCCCTACCGCTGTGCTATCGCTCCAGCCCAAGCCAAGCTGCTGCTGGCTGGGCAGAAACTACTTAAAAAAAAAACAAAACTAATTACAGTAACAAGTTGATGTTTTCATTCAATTCATATTAGTGTCAAGGTTTTAGAATTTTGTTATAAAATGTGAATATCTGACACGATGAATTTTATATTAAATTTCTTTTAAAAGTTGATTATGTCATTGAAGATAATAATGATTTTTTAGTGATACGAACATAAATATCAGTGCAGAACAAGGTATTTATTAAACTCAGAAACCTATGGACAGTGTAGAGTTCTATGAACCCTCCCCAAGGAAAAATCCATAACTGGTAAAACTATCTTTATAATTATTTTAAAAATGTCTGAAAAGAGGGCTGGAACAGTAACACAGCTGGCGGGCATTTGCCTTGCATGTGGCCCATCCATGTTGATCCCTAGTATCCCTTATAGTCCCTTAACCCCATCAGGAGTGATCCCTGAGCACAGAGCCAGGAATAAGCCCTGAGCAACACTGGGTATAGCTCAAAAAACCAAAACCGAAATAGGTATATTAAGTAGAGAAATATTCATCCAAGGAAATGGAGACTTAATATCTCTAAGAAAAATTTCACGTCTGTGTTACTTGAATAATGGTCCTCTGCTTAACACGACAGAATCTCTTTCCTGGGATGCTTCATCTAAAAACCAAGGGCTCCCTCTCCACTTAGATCTCAGGTCTAATATCTTCCTTGCACGGGCAGTTGGCAGAATGTCTTACATCCTTCAGCTTCTTGTTGAGAAGCTGCATTACAAACAAGAGCAGATAAAATAAGTGTAGGCTCATCCCATACAACTCCCATGAATGAGGCAGAAGCCGGTTCTCAGGTATGCAAGTGAAGAACACTAGGACTCGCACTGTCATTGCTTCCACTGGTGTGGCAGAGGTTTCGTGCTCGAGGAGGCAAGTGGCAGACACTTGGACCCCCCGCGCTCCTGTTTCCCAGTACCAGCTTATAAGCAGGAGCATCATTCTCAGCAGTGGACCACTTTTCTATATCCAGGTCTGGGAAAGTTTTTGCTTGTGAGGTAGAGTACTCAAATATATTACCCCATCACTATTTCTAAGAAAAATAACTTTATTAGGGGGTAGTGAAGGGAATTTGAAGCCTAAACACATTGTTAGGAACAGTGACACTTGGGTGCTAGACAACTGAAAGGAGAATGCAAGTTCAGTGAAGACAACAAGCTAAAGCCATAAGGAAGCTATTAGGCTTTTTCTCTTCTCTTTTTCTGTTTTATTTTATTTTACTGATTCACCGTGAGATCTAGTTACAAGCTTTCCTGTTTGAGTTACAGTCACACAATGATCAAACACCCATCCCTCCACCAGTGCACATTCCCCACCACCAATATCCCCAGTATATCCGCCCTTTCCCACCCTCTCACTGCCTCTATGGCAGACAATATTCCCTATACTCTCTCTCTACTTTTGGGCATTATGGCTTGCAATGTAGGTACTGAGAGGTCATCATATTTGGTCCATTATCTACTTTCGGCACACATCTCCCATCCCAGCCGATTCCTCCAACCATCATTTTCTTATTGAATCCCTTTTCTATTCCAGTTGCCTTCTCCCTGCCCACTCGTGAGGCAGGCTTCCAACTATGGGGCAATCTTTCTGACCCTTATATCTACTGTCCTTGGGTGTTGGTCTTGTGTTATGTTTATATTCCATAAATGAGTGCAGTCCTTCTATATCCTCTCTTTCTGACTCATTTCACATAGCATGATATTCTCTATATCTATCCACTTATAAGCAAATTTCATTACTTCATCTCTCCTAACAGCTGCATAGTATTCCAATGTATAGATGTACCAAAGTTTCTTTAACCAGTTATCTGTTCTCAGGCACTTGGGTTGTTTCCAGATTTTGGCTATTGTGAACAATGAAGTTATTAGCCTTAACAGAGAGAAACAAGGGAAGCCATTTGGGTCTGAACAAGTACTGACTTCAAGGACTACTGTGAAGAAGATTTAATGTAATTGAGTCAGATTGTAGAACAATTTCTCCTCCAAGGTATTGTTGAAATGGTACAGCATTAATTGTAAATTCGTATATTTTAAACATTGAGTGTAATACCAAGAGAGGAAGATGATAGTTTGCAGGAGAGGTCAAGGAAAGATAAAGAGAGCTCTGTAAAGCTTTCACCATTGTCCTTGATTGCCCAAGGTTGTGCTCTCCAAGAAGTAACAGAGGTTGCACACTATAGGACAAATAGATTGCACTGAAGTAGTATGGACAAGTCAGTAAATAATAGGCAAACAACAAGAAGGTCAGTAGGATACATCAGAACCCAGAGTTGTTATCTTACCTAAAGTGTCCAATATTTAACCAAAAATAAAGGGAACAATATAAAAAGTCTTTTACAAGGCCCAGATATCAAATTTAGCAAAGACTTCAAATTCCCTACTATTACTACAGTTGAAAAACTAAAGAAAGCTATATTAAGAGAAATTAAGGAAGACATGATGATAAGTCTTGCCAAAAAAGAGAGTATCAGTGTAGAGATATAAATTACTCAGAGGTATCAAATGCAACGGATGACTAGACAAAGAATCTATGGTATATAATCACAATGGAATCTAATCATCTATATGAAAGAGCAAAAATATACAATTTGCTACTACATGGATGGAATGAGAAAGTGCCGAGTGAAGTCAGCTAGAGATGGACAAGTACAGAATGTTCTCACTCATATGTGGGATAAAAGGAAACAGTATGGCAATAGCAAATGACCAAAGACAGTAGAACCTGAGAACTGGTTTGCCCAAGTTGGCTTACCAAAAGTGGGGGCAGGGTGGTTGGGAGGGAACTCTGAGACACTGGTGAGGAGAAGCAAATTTTCTGGTGGAGGGTTTGGTGTTGTATGCATGAAACCCTATCATTAACAGTATTGTAAATCAAGATGCTTACTTTTTTTTTAATGAGTAAATAATTGATAAATAATTGAACAGAGATTCCCCAAAGACATTATATTAATGTTCAATAAAGACACATGAAAAGGGGCTGGAGCCATATACACCGGGGAAGGTGTTTGCTCTGCAAACAGCCAATCTGAGTTCTATCCCTGGCATTCCATATGGTCTTCCAAGCAATGCCAGGAGTAATTTCTGAGTGCAGAGCCAGGAGTAACCCCTGAGCATTGCTGTGTTGGCCCAAACAAACAAACAAACAAACAAACAAACAAAACAAACATTATAATAGTTGGAAATGATCGCTCTGTGCTGAAAGTAGGTATATATATACATATATATATATATAAAACTTTTCAGTATCTGTATTATAAACCACAATGCCCAAAAAGAGAGGGGAGAGAGACAGACAGACAGAGAGGAGGGAAAAAAGTGTCTGTCATAGAGGCGGACTGGGTGTGTGTGGGTGGGATGTAATGGGAGGGAAACTAGGGACATTAGTGATGGGAAATATACACTGGAAAGGGTAGGGTGTTTGCCTTGCACACGGCCAACCCGGTTTGATTCCCAGCATCCCATATGGTCCCCCGAGCACTGCCAGGAGTAATTCCTGAGTGAATGAGCTTTGTGCATTGCCGGATGTGACCCAAATAAAAATAAATAAATAAATAAACAAACAAATAAATAAAAATTACAGAGAATTAATACTCAGTCATTTTTAAAAATCATGGTTGAGAAATGCAAAAATCTAGTTAAAAAAGGTTAAGAAATGAACAGTAAACATTTGAATGTTTATTAATGCCACTAATTATTAGACAGTTTTTGACGCAAACAAAATGAGTAACTTTTGCTCTTCAGATTAGCAAAGAATAAAAAGTTTGATGGTATCAAGTGTTGGCAAAGTTATAGGGAAACATATATTGCTAATGAAAGTTGCTTCATTATAGTCACCCTATGAGATAATTTGAAAATATCATTAAACCTGAAAATGTGCATGTAACTTAAAGATCCACCTTTTTCCTTAGATATCTTAGTTCTTATCTATATATACAGAAATGTATTGCATTTTCGTTTTTAGTAGTGAACAATGAAAAATAAGTACCAGTTACACATGCGGGGTGGGGGGCTGGGGAGGTGGGGGGAAGGGGGGAGGTATATCGTGATTCTTGGTGGTGGAATATGTGCACTGGTGAAGGGATGGGTGTTTGAGCATTGTATAACTGAGACTTTAACCTGAAAGCTTTGTAACTTTCCATATGGTGAATCAATAAAAGAATTTAAAATAAAAAAAAATTAAAATTAAAAAAAAGAAAAATAAGTATTCACCAGTCAAGAATGACATAAATTAGCATGCATCTACATAATGGGCAGACATTTTAAGAAATAGTCTAGGTTTTAAAGTATCAGTATGAACTGTCATTGTATAAAAGTATTTATAATAATGGTATCATAAGATTTCTATGACAGAGATGTAGCAACAGATTAGATTTACCTTTCACCTGAAAAAACTGAAAATTTAATCCACTTTGATCTGACTTTTGTGCCTGGTATTAGACAGAAGTCAGAGTTCATTTTTTTTGCAGGTAGTGGAGAGAGAGTCTGGGGAATATTGTCTGCCATAGAGGAGGGGGAGGGTCGGAAATGGGGGTATACCAGGGATATTGGTGGTGGGGAATATGCACTGGTGGAGGGATGGGTGTTTGATCATTGTGTGATTATAACCCAAACATGAAAGCTTGTAACTATCTGATGGTGATTCAATTAAAAAAAATAACCTGAAAATTGCATTTTACTTCCACTAATTATTTAACAGCTTAGGAAAGTGATCTTTAAGACAGAAGAAACAATTAAGGTGATTTCTTTGATTACCCTCGATAATGACTTGAAAATCTACCATGGAGTGAGGTGATCCAGAAAAACCTTGGTGAACTCTGTTTTTTTCTTTGCTTGTTTGCTTTTTTTTTTTTTTCTTTTTGGGTCACACCCGACGATGCTCAGGGGTTATTCCTGACTCTGCATGGTTCGATGCTGGGGATTCAATGTGGGTCAAATGTGCAAGGCAAAAGCTCTACCGGCTTTACTATCTCTCCAGCTCTAAAGCTTGGTGACCTCTGAATTGAGAAGAATGAGTTGAGAGTCTATGTTTAATTGGCCTTCCCGAGTACTTTAAACATTTGTTTCTGAGTTTGGTATTTGTAGGTTAAACTTAATTCTAAAAATATGTTAGTAAGTTGCTGACTTACTACAGTTATCCAGTCCATTCTCTTCTTATGTATCTTATTAATATCCCCTTCTAACTTTATTAATTTCTTGTGTACTACCCTGTAAAAGTTAATTTTAAGTAGTAGAAAAGCACTTCCTCTATTTGGTCTCTCCTTTTGTTTTCCCTGAAATTACATGTAAGTACCCAGACATGTTAGGGCCACATGGTTTTCAAGGTCCTATGCTGGCATCCTGGATGATAGCTTTTATCCCATTGGTCCTTTGACAGAGATATTCACCTGCACTGTGGAGGTACCAGACATTTTTGCCTTTCCAGTGCACTTGTTTCCAGTGGCTTTATCTTAGGAATTTACTTAGATGCTCCTTGGAACCATTTAATTATTTGGGGCCATGCAGCTTTCTCAGCCTTTTTACAAGCTGTGAGACACCCTTTTGGATATCATAAACCAATACTGAGATTTTTGCCAATTGTCTCCAAATATATCCAAGGCTTGCTAATGGTATCCCTGCCTGGGAACCTGTAAGTCTACACTCTCAGCACTTCTTTCAAATCTTCTAATGTTTTAATGTAAGGCTCTCCATGTTTTAGTTTGAATCTGTATTTTTAAAGTGCTAGACTTTTGAGTCCAAAGCCAGGGAATACTTTATTCTCTGTTTCTCTTTCTTGTCTGTATCACTTTATTGAGTCAATACAGATGGTCTTAGTGGCTGTTTCAGTGCTTAAAGGAGTTAGACAAAGGAAGTTCTAATACTATGCATAAAGGAAATATCATGGTTTATTTTAAAAAGTTTGTGTTTTCTAAATATCATGCCTTATTTGTATATGGTATCTAGACAATATGGTATCTAGACTTCAGGAGCAAATTCTTTAAACTGAGAAATTAGACTCATTGGTTTTTAGACTGAATTCTGGGAGAACCTATGAGACTGACCATAGAATTGTTCCACCCCCACCATCTGTTTTCTTTCTTTCTTTTTTTAAAAGTTGAATCACCATGAGCTACAGTTAAAAAACTTTCATGTTTAAGTTTCACTCATACAATGATTGAACATCCGTCTCTCCACCAGTGTACATTTTCCACCACCTGGGGACATCTGTTTTCTTTTAGTACCTTTTTCCCATGTGTTGATAATTTTATACACTGAGATAGGAAAACATTGCCCCTTTCAAAAGAAAGGTTAAATTTAATTTATTTTATTTTATTTATTTTTGGGTCACACCTGGCGATGCACAGGGGTTACTCCTGGCTCTGCACTCAGGAATTACCCCTGGCCGTGCTCAGGGGACCATATGGGATGCTGTGATTTGAACCCGGGTTGGCCGCGTGCAAGGCAAATGCCCTACCCGCTGTGCTATCTCTCCAGCCCCAAGAAAGGTTAAATTTTGTTTAAAACTTACTTCATTTACTCTTAATATTCCATCTAATATGAAGCTGATACTGTGCTTGCTTGTCTAGTCCCATTGACTTTAAACCTCTTTCCATGCTACATATGTTCCAGTGTCTATTTGGAGGGAACAGTCTTAGGTTGATGGGAGGAAGAAAGGAAAAATATGCTTCCATCACAGATCTTCTCAGCTTTGCAGAGAGATGATTCAAGACAAAAGCTAAGGGACCTACTTTGAGGGACTCTCTGCTTTTTCGAGAACAATGGAATGTCAGACCCTACATGATCAGCTATGACAAAGACCAGGGTCTTGCTGACACTCGGAAACTGGACTCTTATATAGTTATTTAGGAACCAAATAGTTATCTAGGAACCAAAGAAACAGGAAAGAAAAAGAGTGAGCAAATATTATTTTCCCTGTGGTCATTGCCACTGACTTACTGGCTTATAAAAACTTCTTGAGGATTCCTAGGAATATTCGCAGGATCCCTGGAGTTAGACACTGAGGCACTCTCACTACTAAAGTAGGTTACATTGAGGTAGGATCCATTTAGCCATCATACGACTGTATCCAAAGCAAATAATGCTGAAGAAAGTTTCTCTGATCTAGAAAGAAACATACACATTCATATAAATTCCATTGCAATTACTCTTGTTTATGTAGTAGGACAACTTCCAGCTGAAGGAGTGACCCACCTGAATAAGCATTTCCATGGTGTTACTTTTATATCTGAACAAGGTTCTGGTTTTGTTCCCAGCCTCACTTCTGACTCATCATTGTGAAACTAAGAAATCGTTTAGCCTCTCAGCACCTCAAAATCTCTCTTCTGTGAATAGGATAATAGGTAAACCTTCTCTTGCTTCACTGAATTGTTGTGAAGTTTAATTAGATAATGTTAGCACAGTCCTTTGAACTCTACTAATTAAATTGATGTGTAAATGTAGTGCTTCCTTTTATCAGGCTGAATGAACCGAGCCATTTCATAAAGACTTAAAGATGACCATGATAGAGGGAAACACGGGGAAAGGATTACTTTTTTTAAAGTTTTATGTGAACTAAAAACCTGATATTGTTAAGAAGGCACATGGAAGTACCTAGCTGGGATTAATTTTTCTCTCTCTTTTTTCTTTTTTTTTCCTGATTTTTAGGTCACACCCATCTGTGCTCAGGGCCTGTTCCTGATTCTGTGATCAGGGATCACTCCTGGTCAGGGACAGAACCATTTGCAAGGCGAGCATCTTGCTCACTGTAATATCTCTTCATCCCAGATCCCCGACTGGGGTTCTAGTTAATCACAACAGAATACAGTTTTATATTTGCTCAATGGCTATGCCTTCATATCAAGGAAAAATTAGACCCTGGGCTATAGAATTGTGTCTTGGGTACGTTTTAGATATTGGCATGCTTTTAATATGTTACATTTATTCAGTATATTTTATAAGATAACTTTAGTTATTTCATATATGTTATATAAGGAATCATAATAGAGAAAATTTGTAATCACCTAATAATAAAGTCACTACCTTTGAAATAGTGATTTTATGAAGATTAGGCATTGATTGATCTACTTACCAGAGATTTTCTTTGACCAGAATATAGAAATCATAAATAAAGTATCTTACTAAGTCTTTTATGAGAGGAGTTTAAATAATTATACCAATTATTTTTGCAAACTTACATTAATAATAGGCCTTTTTCTTCTGCCAGAAATTAATTCATAGATGTATTAAGTTGCTTGGGGAGAAAAACATAAGCAGTTTACCTTCATAAACCAACTTTGAACTTTAGCATATATATTATAGTTATAAACTAGAATTTTAAAACTTTTTAATTTAAAGGACTGTGATGTACAGTTTTTGATAGATGAGTCTTAGGCATATAATATTCCAAAACCAGTCCCACCACCAGCATCAGCTTCTCTCTACCCGTGTTTCCATGCACCCTTCAGCCTCCACTGCCACCTTGACAGGCACATTTCAAAGTTTGGTGTTTGTAGTTTGGCATGCTTTAAGTGGTGTTGAATCTGTGCTTTGGTCATATAGCTATACACTCTCACACATCACCAGTATACCCAAGGCCAGATTTGAAATCTTCAGTTTGGGCTTGACTTGGACATACAGATTCCAATAAACCTAAATCAATGTTCAAATTAATTGTGGACTCACAAAGAATCGGTAAAGCTCAGGGATTTTATTTTATTATGATTTAGTGGGGGAAAGGTAGGAGAGGTTTGGGCCACATCTGATAGTGCTCAGGGCTGACTCCTCACTCTGTGCACAGGGAACTAAATGTGGTGCGAGGAGTTGAATCTGGGTTGGTTGCAGGCAAGGAAAGTACATTACCCTCTCTATACTATGTCTTCAGCCCCTTCACAGGGATTTTAAGAGACCATTAAGATACTATTTTTATTGAAAATTCATTTCAGTGGACATCTGTTGCTCAAGTTAGCAGGTCACAGAGGAAGAAAGACTGCACCTTTCTGTAACTCAGCACATGTACAGGGTCTGAGGATTATTCCAAGTCACGAATCACGAGTCACGAAATCCCATTGATCGTCGAATTTCTCGAGCAGTCTCAGTAACCTCTCTATTCATCCTATCCCTGAGATTTTAGAAGCCTCTCTCTACACGGCCTTCCCAACAATGCCCCATTGCAGGCTCTTTCAGGGTCAGGAGAACGAGATCCAGCTTGTTGCTGGCTTTGGCATATGGATACACCATGGGAAGCTTGCGAGACTCTCCCATGTGGGCAGTAAACTTTCAGTAGCTTGCTAGTTTCTCCCAGAGGGAGAAGTAGGTTATAAGATATTGTGTGGCCGCTTCGTGGCTGTGCGCTTCTGAGAATTTGCTTTTAAGTCTCTGAATGTTGGCCGTTGATGGGATTACACACACCTGGGTTCCTCTGCTGGTACCTTCATGCGTGAGGCTTGTCCGAACGTGTGGAGAGGGGCCTTGAGCATGGCTGTGGCTAGGTTCTGGTGGTCTTTGGCAGCTGGGAGCTCTGCTCGGGGTGGGGAGGGAAGCTGGAGCGCATCCCCTCCGAGGGGCCCCAGGGAAGATAGCCAGGCGTGCGGGCAAGAAATTCTCTGCCTTATTATTATTCCAAGTATTAAATAGAGCAGAGTTTGTGGCTAATCAATGACTGTGTTATTCTCATATAAGAAATTTTTTTGAATTTAGGAATGAAATAGAATTCCTTCTCCTTTTCTTCCTCAAGCAACAAATTACATGACTTGTTCTTTTAGTTTGTTAATTTTTTTCTATTTATAATATCTTCACATGTCCACCGAGATCTGCCTTATTGATGTTGAATTGTTGGGAATATCTATTTTATCTGTAAGAGATGCCTTTATTCAGAGTCTTTATTAGGCTCCTTCAAAATGTTTAGTAAGAATAGTTATAATTCTGCAATAGCATTGTCTCCGTTGTAACTTTTTTTTTTCTTTTTGGGTCACACCCAGCGATGCACAGGGGTTACTCCTGGCTCATGCACTCAGGAATTACTCCTGGCGGTGCTGGGGAAACCATATGGGAGGCCGGGGAACGAACCCGGGTCGGCCGCGTGCAAGGCAAATAGCCCTACCCGCTGTGCTATCGCTCCAGCCCCTCCGTTGTAACTTTTCTTGTTTAGTGAGTCTCCATCTACATCCATATTTATTTCCTCTGCTCTCTAACCCTACTAGAGTTTCATGTCTGAAGCTCCCACCAGATGGAGCCTTTATTTAAAGTCAAAGTTCACAGGAGTGAGTTTGAGGATCATTTCCAAAAGATCTATGTATATATTTACTAAGACCCTCTGATTTCTTAGCCAGTTTGAAGTTTTGCATCTACCATTTCATTTCATTCTTTTACATATGAATGAATATCTGTACTACTGGCTTTGCATTTGGAATCCATGAGTCATATCTTCCAAAAGCTATTTCTAACTTCTTTGAAAAATCTCTCCAGATGTTGAAAAGCATGTAACACTGGATTTCAGTTCAGAATCCAGTGAAACTAGATGGCCCAAGGGATAGTACAGTGGGTAGAGTATCTGCCCTGCACACAGAGCCAAGGGTAAGCACCGAGCATTGACGAGTAAAGCAAACAAACAACAACAACAGCAACACAAAAAAAAAACCAAAATGAGTTTAAATCTTAAAACAAAAATAGCTTTCTATGCTCTGAGAGAATGTAACTTTCTGGGGTTATTGTAACTTGGGAGTTTGGGGCCATGCAGGAGGGAAAAGAAGCAAGTCAGAAGAAAATGGTGAAAGATGGGGAGGGGATGAGAAATAACAAGGTAAAAGCAATTAGACTTGGGCAGTTATTTGAAAAAGTTCTCAAATAGATCATTTCCAGTTTTTCACTTTTTTTTTAAAAGAAAAAGCCTGACTAAAACAAGGGAACAATTTTGGTTTGAGGAAGTAATTTTTATATTAAAACTTTTTGAAACTTTCTCAAAAGTATTTTAAAAATGCAGTCAACTTGATGCTTTGCATTTTCTTCATGTTCTAAAGCACTTTTACTTATATCAAAAGTTCCTGAGAATAACTATTATAATCTTAAATTGACCTTGGTGAAATAATATAACTTAGATAAGTATGAAAAGTTTGGGTTATAGTGTAAACTGATGTAAGAAGAGCATCTGTGTCAGAGGGAGAGTGGCCTTGAGTTGAAACAAAGGCAAATCAAGTCTAGGATTGATCAGTGCAAAGTGTTACGTGTGTCTCCCGCCCTCCTTAGCTCACAGTGGCCTCTCCTCAGCTATATGCCTGACTGATTCGGACTTCCCTACAGACAGGATGGTTGGAAGAGATTTTTCTAGACAAAACATACTAAGTTTTCATAAAAATATCTGTTATCTAAGGCATTTTTTTTTCACAGAAGTGTTTAGGTTTTAGAAGATAAATAACTTTATGAATTTCTCAGTCCCTGGAGTTTGAGGCTCAAAGGATAACAAAGGTAGCAGGGTTAGTTTGAGGAATGAATTTATCTAGCTTAGTCTCTGCCCTCCTTATGAACTTTTTCTTTACAAATACACAAAAAAATAATGTAGGGGCAAAGGCAAGTTGTGTTGTGTGTGATAAGACCTCCACCAGCGTCAGCATCTGTCAGTTCTGTGTGGAAAATATAAAGGTTTTCTGAAAGGGTTTCTTATTCCTCGTGGGTGGAGAGGGGGGGCACTTAGAGATCCTAAATGGAAGGAAACCTGAATTTATACTCAGTACAAATTTACCTCATTACCCAGTGGGAGAGACATAACAGCTTCCCCGCAGGAGGCTCAAGCAACCACAAAGGTAATCAGAGTTTCTGAGTGTTTTTTGACATCATGACCTCTAGTTTTTAATCAGACTTGTATGGATCCTCAAGATTGCCGAATCTTAGCTTTCCAAATATACCATCCAGATTTGATAAGACAAATTTGAATTTATATTTACAGATGCTCAGGAGGGCTCTGCCATGATGTTCTCTTAGGAGCAGAGGTGAGAAGGAGCTAAATCCTTTCAGCTCATGGAGGTTAATTTTTACAGTTTCTCCAGGAAGGGTTGATTTTACTACAGAAAAAAAACCCAACAGATTCCACACAGCAAGTTGTTTTTTTTTTATTAGTTTATTTTTAATTAGAGAGTCATCATGAGGGTACAGTTACAGATCCATACATCTTTGTGCTCATGTTTCCCCCATACAAAGTTCGATAACCCATCCCTTCACCAGTGCCCATTCTCCACCACCAGTAAACCCAACATCCCTCCTCCCCTCCCCAGTCCAGTCTCCCCCCACCCCACCCTGCCACTATGGCAGGGAATTCCCTTTTGTTCTCTCTCTTTCTGATTAGGTGTTGTGGTTTGCAATAAAGGTGTTGAGTGGCCATTGTGTTCAGTCTCTAGTCTGTATTCGGCCTGCATCACCCTTCCCCCACATGACCTCCAACCACATTTTACTTGGTGGTCCCTTCCCTGAGTTACCCAGAATGAGAGACCAGCCTCCAAGCCATGGAGACAATCTCCTGGTACTTATTTCTACTATTCTTGGACGTTAGTCTTATAGTCTATTATTCTATATTCCACAGATGAGTGCAATCTTTCTATGTCTGTCTCTCTCTTTCTGACTCATTTCACTTAGCATGATACTTTCCATGTTGATCCACTTATATGCAAATGTCATGACCTCATTTTTTCTAACAGCTTCATAGTATTCCATTGTATAGATGTACCAGAGTTTTTTCAACCAGTCATCTGTTCTAGGGCACTCGGGTTTTTTCCAGATTCCGGCTATTGTAAACAGTGCTGCGGTGAACATATAAGTGCATATGTCACTTCGGCTATACTTTTTGGCTTTTCTGGGTTATATTCCCAGCAGTGGTATTGCTGGGTCAAATGGGAGCTCAACCTCAAGTTTTTTGAGAATCGTCCATACTGTTTTCCAAAAGGGCTGAACTAGCCGGCATTCCCACCAGCAGTGTAGAAGGGTCCCTTTCTCCCCACATCCTCTCCAACAGCGGTTGCTTTTGTTCTTTTGGATGTGTGCTAGTCTCTGTGGGCCACACAGCAAGTTTTTTCTTCTCCCGATACAACCAATTTAGCTAATAGCATTTGAAAGTATGGTGCAAAGTTGGATATGTAGAAAATATATAAAAGATTTTTAAATGTGATATTGTCTGTGTGCATTAAAAATGAATTCATTAGAAACAAGTCAGAAAAAAACAGTAGTAAATAGGCTTAAGTATTTCAGTCCGCATACAATAGTGTCATATCAATTTAAGATCTGTACAACCAATACAGTTGATTCTTTTGTTTTGTTTTGTTTTGCTTTTTTGGTCACACCCAGCAGTGCATAGGAGTTACTCCTGGCTCTGCGCTCAGAAATCACTCCTGGCAGTGCTGGGGAGACCATATGGGATGCTGGGAATTGAACCCGGTTTGGCCACATGCAAGGCAAATGCCTCACCCACTGTGCTATCCTTCCAGCCCCACAGTTAATTCTTAATTATATAGAAAATGGAGAAATTTGTTTGCTTTTATTTGTTAGACGTTAAATAGTACATATTTTAGTGAGCTCAAACAATAACAACAAAGATTGAATAAAGAGGGCCAGAGAGATAGTACAGGGGTTAAAGATCATATCTTGCTTGTGGGCAACCCTGGTTCTGCCCCCAAAATGACATGGTCCCTTGAGCATCAACTGGGTACAACCCAGGAACCCTTCCTCCTGCGCCCTCAACACCACTGGGGTGACCCAGATAATCCCCAGCATTGCAGGGCTCGAACAGCACCACATCTCTGCGTCCTCACACTGTACACACACTGTACCTGGGAATTTACAGTACCTGAGAATTTTGTGGGGGCCATGGGTCTCCCTAGATCACACTGTACCTGAGAATTTGGGGGGCCCTGGATCTCCCCATATTTGTTGGGGAGATCATAATATATTATGATTGGTCCTAATATAACACAACCTAATAATAAGTTAGGTTGGTTAACACAACAAAGATTTTTTTTGTTTTGTTTTGGGGGGAATCATTTGGGGCAAGGGGAGTTGAGCCATATCTAGCAGTGCTCCGGGATTCTTCTTGGCTTTGCACTCAGAGAGGGGCTGGATGATCATGTTGATGCATAGGATTGAAGCCAGATAAAGCCAAGTGCAAGAAAGCAGCCTGATGGCTATACTATCCCTCTGACCCAGATGAAGATTTTTGAGGCATATGTTTCTAAGTCTTGGAAAATAAGCAGTCATTTGATATGTCTGCTGATAACAATGGTAATGATAAACAATGGTTTGTTTATAAGCAAATTTTATGACTTCATCTCTTGGATAGACATGGAGAATATCATGCTAAGTGAAATGAGTCAGAAAGAGAGGGACAGACATAGAAGGACTGCACTCATTTGTGGAGTATAGAATAACATCACATGAGGCTGACACCCAAGGACAGTAGATACAAGGACCAGGGGAATTGCCACATAGCTGGAAGCCTGCTTCATGAACGGAGGGAAGAAGACAAATAGAATAGAGAAGGGATCACTAAGAAAATGATGGCTGGAGGAATCAGTCGGGATAGGAGATGAGTGCCAAAAGTAGATAATGGACCAAACATGATGACCTGTCAGTGTCTGTATTGCAAGCCATAATGCCCTAAAGTAGAGAGAGAATATGGGGAATATTGTCCGCCATGGAGGCAGGGGAAGGGGTAGGAAAGGGGGCATATACCAGGGATATTGGTGGTGGGGAATGTGCACTGGTGGAAGGATGGGTGCTTGATCATTGTGTGATTGTAACCCAAACATGAAAGCTTGTAACTGTCTCACAGTGATTCAGTAAAATTAAAAAATAAATAAATAAAAAAGAAAAAACACTTACTGTGGTAATAGATGTTAACTAGATATGTGTTATTTCTCAGTACACAGAAGTAGCCAATGTTCATGTTGTACACATAATTTATAAATTGTATCTCAATAATAAATTAAAATTTTAAAAAGTCAAATGGTTTGATACTAATTAAAATGAATTTCAGAACATTCCTAAGATAGTAAAATTACTTGCAATGTTTATTTTTTCTCAGCAAGTTTCCTGGAATTATAAAGCCAGGTTGATGAAAGGAATCGTAGTTACAGTAAATTATGAGGATTAGTTTCAATTTTCACATATAATGCTTGGATATTCAAGTTATGTAGTAATTAAGAGTAGGTGTTTGTGGAATTATCACAGAAAAAAATAGCTTTTGGGAAATGTACACTTGAAATCACTTTTCATTTTCAACTTTAATAAGTAGCTTTTAATGTGATTTGCTGTTATTAAGTGATAAGAATTTAAGCATATTGCAGCTTTAAACTACTAGTAATTTTCTCTATAAGACAAGCGGATCGGGGCTGGAGCAATAGCACAGCGGGTAGGGCGTTTGCCTTGCACGCAGCCGACCCGGGTTCGATTCCCAGCATCCCATATGGTCCCCTGAGCACTGCCAGGAGTAACTCCTGAGTGCAAAGCCAGGAGGTAACCCCTGTGCATTGCCGGTGTGACCCCCCCACAAAAAAAAAAGACAAGTGGATAAACTGGAAAATTTAACATACCTGAAATAGAAATTTTGTATGTCTCTTTATATAAATTAATGTGTTAGATACAATATGTAATATTATTTTCTCTAATTCGATAATTTTAAAATAAATTGGTTGTAAAAATAAATAAAAAATAATAATTTGGGAAAAAAAAAACAAGTATTTCACTCACAGAATGGAAAACACTAACTTTTTCAGTTAAATTCCACCCTTACCATACTGGGAATATTTGCAATAAAGAGTGAAGACAGAATAAAGTTTTTCTTTTTGACATACTTTATCATATTTAAAATCACTGTTTCACTGTATCACTGTCATCCCGAGGCCGTGTTCTTCCAGGAGCTGGATGTTGGCCATTGATGGGATTACATATTTAACATATCCTTATGTTAAGCCAAAATTAATTTTATTCCCTTATTTTCTTCAGATTTCCTTCTGAAAACATAGACTAAATTGACTCCCTATTCATTTCAACATAATGAGAGTACCACTGTATTATGGACTTATATGTTGATTTTATGCTTCATTTTCCAGAGATAAATGTCAGAGTTTTTTTTAACCATCCCTGTATTTCAGTGGAATTCTGTATGTGAACTGGTGCCTGTCCAGTATGTCTACAGAATAAGGAGCCTATGCCAGAATGCAAAAAATACCTGCTCCGTCATTGAGAAGATTTTGTCATAGGAAAAAACTAAGTTAGTTGAATTAATGGTGTATGTAGTTGCTCTACATTGCAGCAAAAAGTTTTCTTTCGATCCTGTCTCAGACCAATAGTAAGTATTTAAACCGACCAAGTATATGTCACCTGTTCTGTGTGACATGATTTCTAGATCTGCTGTATTATTCTTCTCTGGATTATTCTTTGGACCAGTTGAAATGCTACTGGTTTTTCCAGAGGGTTCAATCAACATATAGTGGAAACATTACTTTTTTATTGGATTATTATATTTGGACACTATCATATATAAAATTAAATTTATATGTATATAGTATGAATATATGTAAATATAGTAAAAAATGTAGATAGATAGATAGATAGATAGATAGATAGATAGATAGATAGATAGATAGATAGAGACAGAAATAGAAGGAGAGTGAGAGAGATATTTTGAAGACATACCTGGCTGTGCTCAGGACTTTCTTCTGGCTCTATGAATTCAGAAGCCCACAGGAGGTTGCCTAGGATAATTCTTGGGTGAGCCACGTGCAAGGCAGGAACCTTAAGCCCTGTTTTATCTTCCCAGTTCCCAGTTGTTACTGTTTTAATGACTTTTTTTTAATAAGAATTTTATTTTATTGAATCACCATGTGGAAAATTACAATGTTTTCAGGCTTAAGTCTCAGTTATACAATGCTGAAACAACCATCCCTTCACCAGTGCCCATATCCCACCACCAAAAAAAAAAAACCAAACCCCACACGTACACCTCCCATCCCGCTCTCCCCACGCCCCTCTGCCTTGTAACTGATAAGTTTCACTTTACTTTCTGTTTACTTTGGTTACATTCAATATTTCAACACAAACCTCACTATTATTGTTAGGAGTACCCCACTAGAGTCAGACCTGTTGTGAAGAGAAATGAGGTAGCGCGGTTTTGTATTTCTGTACTTTAACAACTAAGTCCAGGGAGATTTCTTCCAGATATTGGATCATTGCAAGCTTGTAAACCCCATCTGTGGTCGTCATAATATGGCGGTCACCACGCCCTTCATCTCCAGAAAGGAAGAAGCAAGAGAGAGAAATACCTTTCCCCTCCTGGGCGGGCATGGGGCCGAGGCTTAGTTCTCAGGCTGGAGACATTCTGCGAGGAGCTGCCCATGCTGAAAGTAGTTTTGCTGGGTCTGGATTCACTCTCGGCAGCAGGCGGGGCCGATGCCACCCCTGTTTTAATGACTTTTAAATAAAGCTAGTATCTGAACAAAATTTTACGTTTGTTCCCTTTCAGAATTTTCTTGCTGCTTAGAGTCTGTCATTCTAAATGGCAGCTCACTATTTTATTTAGTTTTATGTCATTTGCAAATATCATCATCTTCATCATCATCCCATCAATAGTTGATTTTCTCGAGCAGTCTCAGTAACATCTCCATTCGTCCTAGCCCTGAGATTTTAGAAGCCTCTCTTTACTCATCTTTCAAAATGCTGCCACATTGGAGGCTCTTTCAGGGTCAGGGGACTGAGACTTATCATTGTTACTGGTTTTGGCATATGAATATGCCATGGGGAGTTTGCCAGGCTCTCCCATACAGACAGGAAACTCTCAGTAGCTTGCCAGGTTCTCTGAGAGGGAGAACTAGGCTATAAGATGTCACACTGCAAAGTGGCTTCGTGCTTCCAGGAGCTTGGTTTTTGTCTCTGGATGTTGGCCATTGATGGGATTACACAGTGCCGGGGGCAGTCCCTGGGTGTAACCACCTAGCTACTGGAAAATAGGGGATCTGGGCGGAAGAGGTCCAGTTCTGATCTGAGCAGGCTTGGAGATCTCAGTTCCGGGTCCCACACATCTGGGTTCCTCTGCAGGTTCCTTCATGAGTGAGGCTCATCCGAACGTGTGGAGAGGGGCCTTGAGCATGGCTGTGGCTGGGTTCCGGAGTTCTTCAGCTGCAAGGGCTCTGCTCAGGGTGGGGAGGAAAACTCAACCCAGCTTCTCCGAGGGGCCCGGTGAAGAAAGCCAGGTGTGGGGGCAAGAGACTCTTCGTCGCTCTTTTCCGGGAGCTTGGTTTTATTGTCTCTGGATATTGGCCATTGATGGGATTACACAGTGCTGGGGGCAGTTTCTGGGTGTGGCCACCTAGCTACTGAAAAATGGGGGAATCTGGGTGGAAGAGTCCCAGTCCGATCAAATATAGATCAAATATAGTGTCTATATTTACAAATATAGAGTTTGTATTGTGGTATAAAAATGCAGTCTATTTCAATAATAATACATTTTTAATTAATTTTTAATTGCTCACTTATGGTGACCTTTACTGATCTTTACTGAGTTTGCTCATCTTACATCAGCTAGTGATTACTTAGATGCTGAATTTTTGTCTTAAGCTTTGGCTGAAATGATTGAGCTCTCCACCTCAAGATTTGATCCTTCACTATCCTAGCTTGAGGTTTTTCTTACCACTGTGTCAGAGGTAGAAAGCGCCAAAGACCGCTGTGAGATTTCTGCTTCTTGCATGGACTAACACTTAGGAAGTCGGCCTGCAGAAAGACAGAGATAACATAAGAATCACAATGCCAAAGATTTTTTTTTTTTTTTGAGTCACACTCGGCTGTACTCAGGGAACACTCCTGGCAGGAAAGCATGTAGGAGGACTGAAATTGAACCTGGGTTGGCATGTGTAAGGAAAAGCACCCTACCTGCTGTACTATCTCTCCAATCCCACCAATGCATTCTCAGAAGTTATTTATAAATACTTTGAAAATGTGCTGACAGATTTGTTTTTCTTATTTAGGGTTTTCTTTGTTTTTTACTGTGACATGATATACATAGCATAAAATTTGACATTCTACAACAGTCTTTCTACTTTGTGACTACCAGTTTCTGTCCTTTACAAGATATTCATACCTCACATGAAAGCATTTGCGATATTTGTGCTTTAGTGACTTACTTAGCATAAAATCTTCAAGGCTCATTCTTATTGTTGCATATTTTAGAATTTCCTTCCTTCACACATACTCTATGTATATATCACATGCTGTTTATCACCCATCAGTGGACACTTGAGTCCGTTTTCACTTTCTATTATGAATAATTCTGCTATAGATATACAAATATCTTTACTCATAGTGTCTGTGCTTTGAATTATTTTGGGTATATACAAGAAGTAGCTACAGTTTCTGAATCACTTGGTATGTCTACTTTAAAGTTTTTGAGGGTCCATCGTACTATTTTCCACCATTTTATAGTTCCACCATTAATGCACCAGTTTCATTTTTCTCTGCATCCTTGCCAACACTTGTTATTTTCATGTGTTTTACTGAAGGAGAAAGAATATTTTTCTCTTTCCTTTCTTTTTTTCTCATTTATTGTTATTGTGATAGTCGGAACAACATATACTTGGTTGTATTGCTTGCAGACTTAATTGTGGTGTTTATGCACAGTTGCAATGCTCACACACTTAGTTGCAGTGTTTGCTGAGTGCTGGGGATTACAGGCTTTGTTCAGGTTCTGAGAATCCCAACAGAAGTGATTAGTATGTGCAGTAGTTCTTGGAATGAACTCAAGCCTCATGCTTGCAAGACATGTGCTCCAGTACTGAGCTCTCCCCTGGCCTTTTGATTTTTATTTTAAATTGTTTATCGTAATGGGTGTGAAAAGGATGAAATGGCATCTCATGGTGGTTTGCTTAGTTTTGGTTTTTGGGGCCACATTCAGTGGTGCTCAGGTTTACTCCTAGCTCTGTGCTCAGGGATCACTCTTGGCAGTACTGTGGGCCATTTGCAGCCAGGGCATCAGCCACATGCAAGGCGAGCACCTATTCACCATACTGTCTCCCTGTCACAGAGCCTTTACACTGTTACTAACACTGAACACCATCTTTTAAGATGATACTTAAGCCATATAAAGTGCTTTAATGAATAGCTCAGATACTGAAGGAAATCTTCTAACAGGAAACTCTTTCTTATAAAGGATACAAGCTATCAGTGAGAAAATTACTTTTGAGGCATAATATTCATCCGAGGTAATATGCTGCAAAGATGGCCACAGACTCTTAGATTCTCCTGTTGAGAGAAGTAGAATCTCTGTCTCTCCTCGTCAAACTGATGTGGAAGAGGTCTGCCATGTTTGACCCCAGAATACTGCAGAAAAGGCATGTGCCAGTCTCCACATTCCAATCCTAAAAGTCTGGCAACTTTGCTTCCTAGCCCTTGAAGCACTAACTCTCGGAAGCAAGCAACACAGCTTGCAAGCCACACAGAGGGGACGTGTCTGTGTGCTCCAGTTAACAGACGTAGGTGACTCCTTCACCATTAGCATCATTCGCAGCCTGTGGTCCAGCCACTTTGTACATTCTGCCTGGCCACAGCTCTAGATGATCTCGGTCTCCTCTGTCTGACTCCAGGGGGACCCCACACAGGGGCAGTTCAGCCGAGCTCAGTCAATCCACAGAATCATGAATCATCATCGTAACTGCTTGTTTTAAATCACTGAGATTGAGGGTGGTTTGTTAACCATTAACAAGAAGAAAGAGGGACATTAGTTGCCTGGTACTGTTACACTTGAAATAAAACTTGAAAATAGGAGCTGGAGCAATAGCACAGCTGGTAGGGCATTTGCCTTTCACACGGCCAACCCAGGTTCGATTCCCAGCATCCCATATGGTCCCCTGAGCACCGCCAGGGGTAATTCCTGAGTGCATGAGCCAGGAGTAACCCCTGTGCATTGCCAGGTGTGACCCCCCAAAAAAAAACTTGAAAATAGTAATAGGAAATGACAACTTAATTGGAGATAGGTATAGAGCTCTTTAATTTGGAATGAAGAAACAGCGAGTAGAATTTTCTATTTCTGAGTTATATATTGATATAACGAATCAGAAAAATAAGAAAAACAACAGAAAGCTATAAGATAAAGTATATGGAAAGTGACATAAGTGGCATAAGCTGTATAGTATTTGTCACTTTATTACAACTCTGATGAATATTAATGATTACTCTCTTAATTTTCCCCATTTTTTTCCTTGCACCCCTTATCTTTAGCAGGAGATAGTATTATGTCCCAAATCTCCTCATTCTATTGTAGTATCACTGTATCACTGTCGTCCTGTTGCTCATCGATTTGCTCGAGCGGGCACCAGTAACGTCTCCATTCATCCCTGTCGTGTTCAGGGTCAGGGAATGAGGCCCATTATTGTTACTGTTTTTGGCATATCAAATACGCCACAGGTAGCTTGCCAGGCTCTGCCATGCGAGATTCTGCATTGCTCTCTTCTGGGAGCTTTGTTTTATAGTCTGTTTCTTGGACGTTGATGAGATTACATGGCATGGGGGCAGTTTGTGGGTGTGACTGCCAAGCTACTGGAAAACGGGGGATCTGGGTGGATGAGGCCCAGTCCTGATCCAAGCAGACTTAAAGATCTCAGCCACTGGTCCCACTTAGCTGGGTTCCTCTGTCGGTTCCTTCATGGCTGAGGCTCATCCGAGCATGTGGAGAGGGCCCTTGAGCATGGCTGAGGCTGGGTTCTGGAGGTTTTCAGTTGCTGGGGCTCTGCTTGGGGCGGGGAGGGAAACTCAACCTGCCCCCCTCCAAGGGGGCCCCGGTGAAGACAGCCTGGCACAGGGGCATTCTATTGTAGTATATGAAATAATTAAAGTGGTTCTTCAAGCACATCTCCATTGAAAGAAGTCTGGGAAAGGATAACTCCTATCAGAATTCTATCCACAGAAATCTCTTGCATTACTTTTGTTCTGCTTACTCAGAAAAAAATATCCAAGTACAGTTGACCTTCCTTTCTTAGAAACAGTGTTTTGTGTATTTATTTAAAAACCATGATAATAAAACATTTTATGCATGAATCCGTGCAGTTGGACAAAGTATTCTCCAGTGTTATACAACTCTCTCTTGCTTTCAGGTGTTCCAAAGCTGATTACATCTGATATGGTTAAAGATGGTGCTGCTGTAATTGACGTGGGTATCAATTATATCCCTGACCCTGTGACGGGAAAGACAAAATTAGTCGGAGATGTGGACTTTGAAGGTAATAAACTCTATTTTTTTAATAAGTAAGGGAAGAGGGGCTGGAGAGATTGTACAAAGGGTAGGTGTTTGTCCTATATGCACACTAGGTGGTCTCCCAAGCTTTGCCAGGAGTGGTAGCTGAGCACCAGGAATAAGCCCTGAGCACTGCCAGGTTTTGCTCCCGAACAAACAAGCAGATCAGTAAAGAAAAAAATAATTCTACTTTGCAAGTACAAAAAAACTTCAGAGATGTTACTAAGCTACTAATCAGCAAGTTCTGAAGGAAAAGAGGTCAGCTGAGTGTAGTGACTTTGTACATCAATACTATGAACTTTAACACTATTGTAATCATGTAATCAATGTGTAATAATAATGTTAATAAACCAAGTATAACCAAATTCATTTTCTAATTTATTGTTGACAAAACTGAGCCTATTAAGACAAATATGATTCCAGATTCCTGACCCCCAATCTATTTTAGCTAGTATCTCTGTCAGATACTTACCTGTATTAAGGTTTCACTATAGTCTAGGAATCTTAGGTGCTAATAAGACATGACTATAGTAAAGTAAGTGAAAGCACTTTATACTAGAAATAAATATGAATTTTCTGTGGGAGGAGCCATAGTATAGCAGGTAGGGTGTGTTAGGGCGCTTCCCTTACATGCTGTGACCAACCCAGGTTTGATCCAAGGCATCCCATATGGTCCCAGCAAGCACCACTGGAAATAATTCCTGAGTGAAGAATAAGAAATAATCCCTGAGCATCACAGGCTGTGCCCCCACAAGTAAAAGTTATAAATAAATATGTATTTTTTTTGCTTTTTTTGGGGTCACACCCGGCAGTGTATAGGGGTTACTCCTGGCTCTGCACTTAGGAGTTACCCCTGGTGGTGCTCAGGGGACCATATGGGATGCTGGGAATTGAACCCGGGTCAGCCGCGTGCAAGGCAAACGCCCTACCCGCTGTGCTATCGCTCCAGCCCCAAATATGTATTTTCTGATAGAAAAAATATCAGGGTCATGTTTTGTTGGAGCTGTGTCTTGACAAACTGAAAGGAATACATGATGCCATTTTTTTTTAAATTTTATTTATTTTTTATTAGAGAATCACCGTGAGGGTACAGTTACAGATTTATACACTTTTGTGCTTATACTTCCCTCATACAAAGTTCGGGAACCCATCCCTTCACCAGTGCCCATTCTCCACCACCCGTAAACCCAGTGTCCCTCCCACCCTCCCCAATCCCATCCCCCCCACCCCACCCTGCCACTGTGGCAAGGCATTCCCTTCTGTTCTCTCTCTCTAATTAGCTGTTGTGGTTTGCAATAAAGGTGTTGAGTGGCCGCTGTGCTCAGTCTCTAGCCCTCATTCAGCCCGCAACTCCCTTCCCCCACATGGCCTTCGACTACAATGTAGTTGGTGATCGCTTCTCTGAGTTGACCTTTCCCCGGAACGTGAGGCCAGCCTCGAAGCCATGGAGTCAACCTCCTGGTACTTATTTCTACAGTTCTTGGGTGATAGTCTCCCACTCTGTTATTCTATATACCATAGATGAGTGCAATCTTTCTATGTCTGTCTCTCTCTTCCTGACTCATTTCACTCAGCATGAAACTTTTCATGCCCATCCACTTAACTACAAAATTCTTGACCTCCTTTTTTCTAACAGCTGAATGATGCCATTTTTTAAATAATTCACAATTTGCATTTTTGCTTTGAATATATTTATCAGCTAGCTTATGGCTTACCCAACTTATCACATAGTGTTAAGTAAAATTGAAAGTACAGATATGTGGAAATCTCCTAAGTATTTGTACCTGCATATATGAGATTACAGGGTACATGAGACAAGATCCAGATCTGCAAACTGAGCCTGTACTGAAAAAAAAAAGATAAAAGGAAAAAGAAAAACTGGATACACATACACTATATATATGCATATATATGTACAGTGTGTGTCTGTGTATACACAGTGTGTGTATGTGTATATATATGTACATATATACATACACAGTATGTCACTGTCACTCACTGTAACATCATTGTCATCCTGTTGCTCATCGATTTGCTCGAGCGGGCACCAGTAACATCTCCATTGTGTAATCAATATGTAATAATAATGTTACTGTTTTTGGCATATCGAATACGCCACGGGGAGCTTGCCAGGCTCTGCCGTGTGGGCGGGATAATCTCATACACAGTATGTATATGTGTTAATATATGAGTTTGTGTGTATATATGTATTTGTACACATACACACACTATGGGCACAAAGAGTCTTCAAAAGCAAAATACAGATGTGCCTTATCCAAGAGCACATTGCTGTCCTCACAGGATGTCATTCAAAGGATTCTTGTCAACTTTGGGGCCTTCAGTCTATGGACATGTGTGTCCAAGTGATCTGTGATTTTGAGTCTATGGGTAAATATTAGCTACACATGGAGCTGATATACAGTTTTATAACTGATCTGGTTTCTCTATTTTAGTTTTTATGTTCAATCATTAGTGTCAGATATCAATAGTTTATTTGTACTTTTGAAAGAATAGAATGTATTTCATTTTAAACCTGACCTAAATCTTTTTTCCTCCTGTCATTTTGCCTCTTGAAAACTTTATAGTATGGTGTATTGGCTGCAGAGTTTCTCCATATTGAACAAGCTCCTAGAAGGCACAGGCAGCCTCTGATAGTTGGCTTGAGGCCAAAAATAAAAACCCAGGAGGTTTGCACGTCATAACCTTGACTACTCATAGGGCAAGGGAGCCACATGTTGTGATTCTCCTCCAGGATATTTTTATGGTCTTAAGTCATTTGTTTCCATACACTTTTATCTTTAGCAAGATTTTTTTTCCTTCCCCAGATTAATTCTGAAAATATTTTAAGTGAGCTTTTTTGGGTGGGTGCATATGCTGGGTCCCACAGACGTATAGATTTCAGGTTCACTGGGTAGTTTAAGTCAGTGTTTCTCAATTTTTTTCTCAACTTCTGTGGTCCCCTTCTTTGTTTTCTTCCTATGACACCCTCCCTCCCCCCACCCCGCATCCTACCAATAGACTCCCCTTGTTTTTTTGCCATGGACCCGCATTTAAATGATTTTCATCTGTGGCTTCCTTGGAATATACTTGGGCCCCACATGGAGCTATATGGCCCTCAGTTGAGAAACACTGGTTTAAATCATAGTATGTGTATCAAAATATATAAGGAAATAACTAAGAGAAAATATATAATAAACAGAAAAGAATAACAGCCTGGGAGACTGAAAAGGTTTTTTTGTTTTGTTTTGGGGCCACACCTGGCAATGCTCAGGAGTTATTCCTGGCTTTGCATTCAGGAATTCGTCTTAGTGGTGCTCAGGGGACCATATGAGATACCAGGAATTGAACCCAGATTGGCCGCATGCAAGGCAAGCACCCTACCCACTGTGCTCTCTCTCCAGCCCTTTGAAATTTCTTTGAGAGGTTCTTTTTTATTGGAACCTGACAACTTTATATCTTCACTGACCGTCTTGGTTGTTATCAGGTTCAGTGAAATCGTCGGCTGCTTTAGCTCTGATGTTTGGTGCATCTTGAATTCAACTGAGTAGGACTACATGAGCATGTAGAAAGACAGAAACTTTGGGACTATCAGGTCTTTCTGATATTATCATAAATGTACCCATATGATTGATACATCATTCTTGCCAGCCTGCTAGTTCATGGGGCCTGAACCCTGGACATGGTATAAAGTATAGTCTTGCCAGCCAGGCTATGACTCAGCCATCCTGAGTTGCAGGCTAGTGATAGGTTTTGACATGTTGCTTTTCAGGTTGTTCATCAGAACTTAACCTGAGGTGAGGGATGATCCCACAGCTGAGAGGGAGGGACTTGAACTTGGGCTATGCCACTCACCTTATAGGTAGCATTTGGCTGCAAATTGCCATGGGGAAATTGTGGCTGTGCTTAGCAAGTATCGGTGAAAGTTTCACTATAGCTATAGCCAAGATAAACAAAATATATGTAGGGAAAAACAAGTATTGAAACCAATTACCTCATAGAAGTTCTGACTCAAAAAAATTAAGAGAGAGAAATAAACAGAATGACCCAGTTTAAGATTATACTGGTGAGATTTATTTTTAAGAAGTAATTGAATCAGTTACTACATTAGGGGGATGTTGGAAATATGTCAGTAGTTGAAAATTTGATAGTCTGTAAAAGCAAAAATCATTTCATTTCTTTTATATGTTAGAAAATATAGGTGCCTGTTTTTAATCATTTCCATTATTAATTATTTGACTGCTGTTTTTCATTCAGCTCCTTTTAAGAATGACATTTTGTATCAGATATGGCCTGAGGTCATATAGTTGTTAAGAAAAGGAGACAGAAACATTGTAAATATTTATGTTTGATTTTAATATCAAGTTCTTGTTGAAATATTGTCTTAATAGTGTATAGGTTTTCAGATATATAGTGCTATAAGCACAGCAGAGCCTGGCGAGCTCCTATCAAGTGATGTACTCGATATGCCAAAAACAGTAACAACAACGGTCCTCGTTCCCCTGTCCCTGAAAGAGCCCCCAATACAACATCGCACTACACTAGCATGTGACAGGGATGAATGGAGACATTAGTGGTGCCCGCTTGAGCAAATCGATGAACAACAGGATGACAGCGATACAGTGATAGTGCTATAAATCAATATTTGTATCTACTGCATTAGGATCACTACCAAGAGTCTAATCTCTCTCTGTCCACCGTCCTACAGTTGATATCTTCATCCATTTTTCTACCTTCTTTTGGTCACTATCAGTCTCTTTTCCAAACCAAGAAGTATTTTTTGTTGTTGTTACTGTTGCTGTTTGCTTTTATGTCTTTATTTTTAAACATATTTGCCATCCCAAGTGGTGCTTGTAACATCTTGTGGGCATTGAGTTAAGCACCTCACACATGCTACACATATTCTCTAACATGTGAGTTACCTCTTTTGCCCAAGTATTTTATCTTTCGTCACATATAAGTGAAATTAAATATTTTTCTTTCTCCATCTGACTAATTTCACTAAGCATTATACCTTCAAGTTGCTGTCAAAGTGTCAAAATTAATCTTTGTAAAACTTTGTAGAATGGTTTCCCATTATGTATACATGCCGCATCCTCTTACTCATTTATCCACCATTAGACATTTAGTTTCCATGTTTGCACTTGTGTCTGCATGTTTCTTTGTGTTTAGATATCATTTTCCCCTAGCACACCTTTCTTTATCTATTGGATTTTCTCTTCTCCCCTAACTCTCTGTTCCATTTTCTTCTTCATTTTTTCTTCTTTCTTCTCTCCCTGAGATTGAAATAGTGGAATTCCTCCTGAGCTGAAGAAATTGTCTGGAGATCAGTGTTACAGATGTCATCCAGAGGGGCAAATGTTGCCCTTCCCTACACTACAATTCCATGCCACCTCACCTCAGTCATGAAGTAGCCAGTGTTCTTAGAAGTGGGAGGTAAATGTAGTAGAAAATTGAACTAAGGTAGAGATGTGAGCATCTTTCTTTACAGGGAATACTCTTCTCTGGAATTATTTGGAATTGCTCTTCATTTAGTAAATAATAATGGCTCATAACTGCAAAGTGTTTACGGTGTGCTAGAATCTATACTCAAACTTCTACATAAATTGTTCACTTAATTCTTAACAATAACCATAGAATGTATGCACTCTTAGTGTTCCCCATCTTTCAAGGACACTGAGACTGGGCATCTTGCCCAAGATAACACAGTAATGAGCCCAGAAAGGATTCATAGCCAGGGAATTAGAACTTCTGCGCTTACGGTCTCCACTGTCCTGTACTGCTCTTAGTTAATGCTTTTCTTTGGGGGCATGAAATTGCTGCTTTTTTTTTTTTAGCTTTTTGGATCCCACCTGGCGATGCACAGGGGTTATTCCTGGCTCTGCACTCAGGAATTACTCCTGGCGGTGCTCAGGGGACCATATGGGATGCTGGGATTTGAACCCAGGTTGGCCGCGTGCAAGGCAAACGCCCTACCTGCTGTGCTATCACTCCAGCCCCATTGCTGCTTTTATTTTATCCCTAAAGAAAGTATAATAGCAAATTTCAAAGCTACATGGTTAACAGCATTTTGTTTTGTATTAATCTTTGATTATATCACCATCACTATCTGACAGATCTTACACTAGCTCTTCAACTACTACAGTATATCCAAGTTCCAGCTTACGATATAGGATGGAGAGGGAGTATTTAAAAGTATCTGTAATAAAATTATTGTGTATATCACAGCGGGTAGGGCGTTTGCCTTGCACGTGGCCAACCTGGGTTTGATTCCTTCATCCCTCTCAGAGAGCCCGGCAAGCTACCCAGACGAGAGTTTCTCATCCGCACAGCAGAGCCTGGCAAGCTACCCGTGGCGTATTCAATATGCCAATAACATTAGCAACAAGTCTCACAGTGGAGACGTTACTGGTGTCCACTCGAGCAAATTGATAAACAACGGGACGACAGTGCTACAGTGCTACTGTTACTCATATAATAAAACTATTTGAGAAATTAGACTTGTTACATAGATTTTTAGAAAAATCTGCATACATATCTATTTTTCCTGACATTTCTTTTAATAAGTTTTTGTGCAACACCCAGTAGTGCCTCATACAATTAGTGGCAATGTCAGTTGTGCACCAGAGATGGTACTCCTGGTTGACATAAAGAGTACCACAGGAATCATGATTAGTCTTCTGCTGGCAGAACCTGGGATGAAACCTGAGAAGTTCCTGGAAGCCAGAGCAGCACTGAGGGCTATAGAGAAGAGGGGTTGGAGGTATATTCATGTCAGAGAAGAGGGGTTGGAGGTATATTCATGTCAGGAATTGTCATAAATATATTTATGTTGACATGGTAACCTCAATTGATAAACATTCACAAGAAACTTAACATTCTGATTGAAGAAAATAGCTAATAAAATTATGCATATTCACACAATATATTGGAGTAATGTTTGGTATTCCAAAATAGGTTAAGACAAGGCACTCTAAAGAACTGTGCATGGAGATTCCATAGAAAGGGTGTCCAGAGAAGCCTCACTGCCAATATGAGCTAAGTGCAGCAAAGGGCCTGTGGCTATGTGGGGCAGAACCATCCAGACATGTTGTGCAATGATTGCAAAGAGCTCCAAGCTTCAAGAAGGCTACTGTAACCAGAAAAGAATAAATAAGGGGAGAATAACTAGAAGAAACACTCAAGACATAGCAGGAGAGTGCCCCTTCATGTAGGATTTTGGAAAGTAATTTAGATTCTGCCTTAAGTGCAATGTAAAGGCATAGGATTGGGGGCAAAGAAGTGATATTTGACTTCCATTTTGAGAAGATACTATGGCCACTAAATAGTTAATAAACCTTAGAATGGTAAGTGTATAAATAGGATACCTATTAGGAGGCTATTGTAATTATCCAAATAAGAAATTACCTAAGATGGGGTGTAGACCAGGGCGGTAATGGGTGAAGGTAATAAGAGGTACCAAGATGGTAGATATAATTTAAAAGGGTAGTTGGAATGATTGAGTACATGATTAAGTATGAAAAAATCAATTATGACTTTCAGAGGTTTTAAATAGTAACAGTGCAGGTATCAGGTATCTCAAAATCCTTTTGCGATCAGTCTTGAAGGACCAACACATTTCTAAGTCTGTGTAGAGAGTGAGCAGATGGAGAAAGGAGGTGAACAGCAGATCCTAAACAAAGAGGAGAAACTATGAAGAACCTTAGCTTCTCAGTAGTAAGTCCTAAATTGTTGGAAGAGGAATGTTCGATATTAAAAACATTTGTGAATTATAACTTAAATAGTAGAGCCTTAACTGTACTCTTAAAAAAATTAAAAATCCTCTTGTTTAGGAAACTTGTCATACATTATAAAAGCACCCTATCATTTGGGACTCCATCGTCAGAATTATTCTTCAAACTTCCAGCCCAGTAGTCAAAGTAAACCTTTGATACACTCTTTTGACAGAAGAGGATCTGGAATCACATAGAGCCAGAATGACACTGGATGTCATTCCCGTGAAAAACTCTGAAAGAGAAATGACTAGAGAAACTACTAGAGAGACTAAAGCTTCTGGTGGCTGATTAAGGCAGATTTTTATCTGTCTTTTCTCTCCCTTTTTCTGACCATGGCATCTGTATGTCACGCATGAGCCTGGCGCTCTGCATTTGTAATCTGTTCGATATTAAAAACAGGTTTCCTTTTCTACCCTAGTCGGTTCGATCTTTCATAAAAGGATGTAATTTGGAGTCAGGGACTGCACGTTCACTCTGTTGCTTAAAACAATTAGGAGCTGAGGCAAATAACTTTACCTCTCTGAGACTCGATTTTATCAACCGAAAACCTGAGATAATAATACGTGTCTTAAAAAGTTGTTATGAAGATTAACTAAAGTAATCACCTCACACGAGTTAATGTATGTGACTTGCTGAGCAGAAAGCCTGGCAGAAAATAGTGTCTGTCTGTCTGTGTGCATGTACATAACTCATCTGTGCTCTCCATTCCCAATACAGTACTCACCCATAAACAGAGAAATACATACTTCCATTTCCATCCTGTTCCTCATTGCTTTTCTGACCTTAACTCTCTTCTGATGAGGTCTGTTTGGGGGAAGGGATTTGGGGTGGGAGGAACACGGGTGCTCCTAAGCAGTGCTCAGGGGACGCAGGGCACTTTCTGGGTGATCTCCACAATTGAGCCGGTGGTTTATAGTTGGGGCCTGGGGATATGGTGCTGCTCAGGTCCAATAGTGCTGGGGGTCTCCAGAATAATTTAGCAGTACTTGGGGCCACAAGGACCATATCCAGTGGTGCTAAAGGTTGGCCTCTGTTGCAGAGGATGAACTCAGGACCTGGTGCATGCCCGGCATGTATATGGCCCTTTGAGCTATCTTCCTGGCTCTCTGATGAGGTCTGCTCTTTACACAACATCTGTATGAAACATCTGGGAGGCATTCATGCCTACACCCATCTTCTCCAAGCTCCTGGGACAGGCTTCATCTGCCTTAGTCATTTGCCTCCTAAGCCTCTACTACCTTGCACTTCTATTTAGTCCTTCCTTACTAATTGTATGCCTCTGTAAGTTCCTCGTCCTGTGTTTCTTTTGTATCTTCATCCCATGTCTATCTCAGCCGCCTTAGTCATACCATTGGTCACTTGTGTGATTATCCTCTGTACTTACAAATCTTTAGGGCTGCTCTTACATTACAGAAGCAATTCCTTAAAGGTGTCTCCATTAGAACAAAAGGTCCCATCAAGTTAGCATCAAGCACATTTTTCTACAACTCAAATCCAGTGATACATTTGTTGCAGTATTCATTCATTACTTCAGATCTGTTTCTCACTTAGCATGCCTTCAAGGTACTAGGGATATAGCCATGCCTTTGGAACTGGTTTTAGCATAAATCACTCCCAAGTATGTGTTGTAGAAGATGGAAAAGTCAGTATATTAACAATTTCTAAGGAAATTTAACTATTTTTGAACTATGGCACTTTTTGCAGAACTATTAATATGTGATATTATAAACAACCAAATTAAAATGATTTCTCACCTGCTCAGTTGTCAGTGTTAATCATTTAATTGGATGATATGTATCTTACTTAGTTTGGGCCACTCTAACAAATTACCACAGACTGAGTAGTGTAAACAACTATCATTTATATCTTATAGTTCTGAATACTGGAAGTGCTAGATCAGGCTGCAATTATAGTTGGATTCTGGGGAAGACCCAGTTGCTCACCATGCTAACTTTTTGTTGTATATTCACATGACTTAAAGAGCAAAAGAAAATTCTAGGAAATTTATTATTTTTAAAATAAGGGCATTAATCCCATTCGTGAGGTTTTTACCCTGATCCTAATAGCCACCTAAACATTCTGCCTCTGAATATCTTCACATTGAATGTTGTTAGGATTTCAACATTTGAATCTTGGGGAGGTAGAACACACACACACACATTCAATCCACAGCAATATTATCAATCAGTACAACTCAACATATCTGATTTTTATTATAGATTGTTATAAAGTAGTCCCCAAACCAACTTTAGTAGGGGGCAATACCTCATACTTAAGCTCAGAGATTCTATCTTCTAATAATGTTGAAGATTTTGATGGCAATTACAAAGCATCTCATGGAATGACCCTTATGATACTGTAATCACAGCATCACCATATGGGTTATTTCATCAAACAAGTAGAATCAATGAGGCTCACTAGGAGAGCTCTAGTATCAGTGAATCAACTGCCTCTGCTGTGTCCTATGATATGGACAAGATGTTCATGTGAATTCTAGTCTTTGAAATCAGCTCAACCTTTACAAACCTTCTACACTTACTACATTGTATTTGCATGTGATTGATGTATCTCTATTGAGGGTAGTTAAAGTTGAAGCTCGGAATGGACAGTCACAGGAATAAGAAAAGGACCTGATGTCTTTGAGTCTTTCTTCTCTTATACTGAGGATGAGGCATTGTATATTTGTTATTTTGTAGATGTTTATCAGGGGTTATTATTAAATTACAAGTGTTTTTAGGAGAAATTTAATTTATAATGAATTTTGAATTCTGATTGTTGTGTACCTACCAAAAGATTTGGGAGATGTTATAGTCTACTTAGTTTAAAGATTTGCTGCTCTATGATAGAGATGTTCATTAGTTTGCAAAAATAAGAAAAAAAAGATTTGTAGAAGAGGAAAACTAATTGAATGGTGACAGGAATAAATGATGATTTTGTTCATTTAAAGAGGTCATAAAAAGACATCTTTTTCAAAGACATTTTTATAGAGCTACTAGAATTATGGAAATGGTTCATATTATACCTAAGTGGAACCATGATAGCTAACATCATCTAAGGCCAGAAATTTCCATTGTTTGGACATAGATATCCACAGAGAACAAGTTCATACTTTCACAAGGTGACTGATTTGCTTTTTAGCCCCACTGAATGCCTTCTAAGTGATATGGATGACATTTTTGATTATTTGCATCTATGAGGCTAGTAACTGAATATACAAATTTGATATAAAAGTGACTAAAACATAAATAATAATAATAATAATGGCAAACTAGTTTCTATATATTTAACCTCCATAGACGAACAGATTGCATAACAGGTGCAGAACATTTTTTTCAGACCCACTCACCGATCTCTTGAAGCCAGCATCATTTATATGAAAATATTTATCATGATCAGAGCCTCGAAACTTTTATACTTAATTAGGGCATTAATTCCATTGGTCTATCCCATTGCTTCCTACACTCATGCTAATGAGTGTTTTGATACATGTAGAAAACTTGAAGAAACTCCGGAAACCAAGTAACTAGATGCAGAGAAATCATAGGAAGCTGCCTCTGGGGCCACTGGTTTCTTGTTGATTTATGAGTTTAATGGTGAGCCATTCACTGAAGAGAAAGCACTCTTTCTCCCCCCCTCCCCAGCTCATCATGCTTTTAAGTTTCATTTTTATACTAACCGTTTGAGAAAGTAGAATGTTTTCCATGTTGTCTCCTGAGTCATATTATTTCTAGTCTATGCTAGTCAGGTTTTTCTGGTTGTTATTCATGTACTTCATTTTCCTGAAGCTTGTCTCCCCTTCATTATGGTGGATATGTTTGAGAGGTCATGCCTAAATGGCCTGCATTTAGAAGAATGGGAAATTTTCCAAGCATTTAATTTAGACAATTACACATGTGTGCTAGGAGACTGAAAACAAGTCTTTTCTTTTGCTGCCTGGCCGCAGATAAGGTACCATCCCCTTTACTCGGGGAAGAAAGTAAGTCTTAAAAACTAGTAGTAGCATTTTAGAAATCTGACCTGGGTTATATGGAATAATATCTTAGGAATAACAGAATTTGACAAATACAGAGACATAAAACAAAGGTATAGGAACTTGAGACATGATTTCCTCTTTCTTTGCCCTAACTAGATTTGTTTTTTTAATGATTTTCATATTTTATTTTATTTTATTAATTTTTTTAATAAAAATTTTATTTTATTAAATCACCATGTGGAAGATTACAATGCTTTCAGGCTTAAGTCTCAGTTATACAATGCTGAAACAACCATCCCTTCACCAGTGCCCATATACCACCACCACCACAAAAAAAAAAAACCTACACAAGTACATCTCCTATCCTGCCCCCCCACCCCTCGACTTGTAACTGATAAGTTTCACTTTACTTAAGTCCAGGGAGATCTCTTCCAGATATTGGATCATTGCAAGTTTGAAAACCCCATCTGTGGTCGTCTTAATATGGCGGACACCACGCCCTTCATCCCTGGAGAGAAAGAGGCGAGAGAGAGAGAGAGAGAGAGAGAGAGAGAGAGAGAGAGAGAGAGAGAGAGAGAAATACCTTTCCCCTCCTGGGCGGGCACGGGGCCACGGCTTAGTTCTCAGGCTGGAGACATTCTGCGAGGAGTTGCCCATGCCGAAAGAGATTTTGCTGGGTCTGGATTCACGCTCGTGCAGCTGCAGAGAGGCCGCACACGCGTTTGGCCCCTGGGATCACATCTCAGCAGCCTGCCCTAACTAGATTTGTAAAGTATAAAAATACCATTTATACTTTGCCACAATATTTAATTTCCAAACATTACTAGCAAAATTAATTCTGTTTAGGTCCGTGTAGAAATTCCATCATTTGAGAATTTTAGTGTATACTCTACTTAAGGAGGTTTATTATTTGTTAAAGAATTAGCAGGAGTTTAGCATTTTCAACTCAGGCTTAGGAACTTGGGAATGTGGAATTTCCAGAGGAAGTAATAACCCAGACCACATAAGCCACAGACACCTAGCATGAAGCATGGGTTGCCAGTGCCAGAGGCCAATTATCACATATAAAACCTAAGTTGTAAGGGAACTTCAGCATCTCTTATGCTGTCATTGGTATCCTTCATAAGCAATCTTTCCACAGTTTGTGAACACAGGTCACCCTGTGAACACACCTCCCTCCCTCCCTTCCTCCGTTCCTCCCTCCCTCCCTCCCTCCCTCCCTCCCTCCCTCCCTCCCTCCCTCCCTCCCTCCCTCCCTCCCTCGCTTCCTTCCTTCCTTCCTTCCTTCCTTCCTTCCTTCCTTCCTTCCTTCCTTCCTTCCTTCCTTCCTTCCTTCCTTCCTTCCTTCCTTCCTTCCTTCCTTCCTTCCTTCCTTCCTCACTCCCTACCTCCTTCCCTCCCTCCCACAAAGTAGACTGATCACCTATTTGGCTACATCATTCCTGCAATCACCATAAATGCTAAATATCAAACGAGCTCTTCTCCATACTTATTATTGTTTTCCTGACATTAAAAAATCACTGCCTTCAAGTAAAAAAATGATAAAATTATTAGACTAAACCAGGCTTAGTTCTTCATTTCATAAACCTAAAGTACAAAATATGAGAGAAATCTTGCTTCAAATAGTGAAGAAAAGGGGACACCACAGAGTAATCAAGTGTGCCAGGGACCAGGGGATAGAGTGCCTTGGCATGCCTGCCTCACAAACATAAGGTCACAGCGTTGATCACCAGTTCTGCTGCGTACACCGAGCCTAGTCTTGGCGGCCCAGCTGCCTGTGGTTGCCAGCACCACAAGCAATTTCTGGCCACTTCACAGCCAGATGTACGTGAGCCCCAGAACTAATGGCCTGCAACTCCCAGCAAGCACTGAAGGTGAAAGATGTGAGAGCACCAAGGTCAATAAGTGTGACCCTGGTGTCACATATCCAACCAGAATGGGCGTGATCGCCATAACTAGAGTAGCGTCCCCAACAAGCATGTGTGCAGGTGTTTGCAGGTGCCACGACGCAAGCAGTGTGATCCTCAGCAAGTATCTTGTGGGAGACCCCTCAGCACAGCAGTGAGGGGCAAGGAGAGGAGAACCAGCCGTAGAAGCCGGGCTTTGGAGAAGTTTCTCAGACAACAGGAACTTGCCAGAACCTGAAGCATTAAGGAATCACAGGATGAATAGCTCCCTTACTTTGACAGTCTTCTGCGAAAAATATTTAGTAATATACATTTTTCTCTTCAGTTTCTCTTTTTGCAGAACTGTCCATCTCAGAAATATAAATAAGACCGTTCATTCGCAAAGACTTTCTTTCCTGAACTCTTCTTCGGCATAAGCACAGTAACGCCTGGCATTGCTGCCATTACACAACTATCTCCGGGGCTTTTGCTTCAGGCTCAGATGGTCTCACCACCACTTCCCCAGCCTCATGTTTTCAGACTCTGCTTTCACCGTGTGGTTCAGTCCGGTGAACTTTTTAGCTCTCCCCATTCATTCCATCAGCTCCACTGTCACGGCCAAACCTTGGCTGTCTCTGTTCATTATGCCTGTGTTGCATCCCACTTTCTTTCTTACTCCTTTGTACACCTGTAAAACCGTGGAGCTTTTATGTCACTTTAGACATATTTTTTAAGGCCCTGTGTCTGATTTCCGTTTTGATATTTTGTTGTGTTGTTTGTTTGGCCACGCCCAGTGCTGCTCAGGACTTCTTACTGGCTCTGCACTCAGGAATTACCCCTGGCTATGCTTGGGGGACGATATGGGATGATGGGGATTGAATCTGGGATGTCCGTGTGCACCTTACCTGCTATATTATCACTCCAGCTCACTTTCTGTTGTCTCTTTGGGACACTTCTACAAGAAGCAGAATTCTCATCTTAGTGCATCTTGCTGGATCTTATTATTATTATTTTGGGTTTTGGGCCACATCCAGCAATGAATGGTTGGGGGTTACCCCTGGCTTTACACTCAGAAATTACTGCTGGTAGTATTCAGGGATCATATGGGATGCCAGGGAATGGACCCAGGTCTGTCACATGCAAGGCAAGTACCCTACTCACTGTCCTTTCACTCCGGCCTCCTCGGTGTTATTTTTGTATAATCTCATCGCTCTAGTGCATGCGGTACATTCAGTTCATTTGAAAAATGAGCAATCACAGGCATCTTCCTCATTTACATATGATGACAGATTTGCATATTGAGGTTACCAAGGATTTGAGTGGAAACCCTAAGACCATACTGTGAAGTAGATTTGCTGAAACAGTGAACTTCAGCCACTTAAAGACATCCATTTTGTCGTCATGTATACCACTGGCCTCCCTGCCCCACTCACACCCCATTAGAGACATCTCTCCTTTCTGGAGCCAGAGAGGTCGTACAGGAGGTAAAACGATTGTCTTGCATGTGGCTGATCCCAGCTTGATCCCTGGCACCACATGTGGTTCCTTGATTCCTGGTAGGAGTGTTCCCTGAGCAGAGAGCAAGGCATAGAAAGACTCCCATTTTTCAGGAGATTCAGCATATTCTAAGACTTCATTTCAAAATCACTTTACTAAGATATATGAATAAGAGAATGAAATTTAATTCACCCTGGGGATTTAATTGAGACCCCAAAATCAGTCACATTTATGCTAGATCTAAAAGGCAATAATAAATGTGAATCAGAAGAAACATGGGAAAAGGATATTTAAAATTACAGCAGGTGTAAAGGCAAATTTGGTGTGTAAATGACTGATTGTTAGGAGGCAGGCTTGAAATTGATATGGACACATGCCCAGTGGTGCTGTGGGCAGTCGGGGACAGGCCTCTCCCTGTAGTGCCACCAGGGCCACATGTAGGGGTGTGGGGGTAGGGGGAACAACGTGGTGTGTGAGGGAGGGAACCCAGGGCCTCACAAATGCAAACCATGGGCACTGCCACTTGAACCACATTCCTAGCACCCGAAATGGCAGATTTTATTTTATTTATTTTTTTTTATTTTAGTCTTTTATTGAATCACCATGTGGAAAGTTACAAAGCTTTCAGGTTTAAGTCTCAGTTATACAATGCTCAAACACCCATCCCTTCACCAGTGCACATATTCCACCACCAAGAATCACGGTATACCTCCCCCTTCCCCCCACCTCCCCAGCCCCCCACCCCGCATGTGTAACTGGTAAATTTCACTTTACTTTGATTACATTCAATATTTCAACAAAAAATTCACTATTATTGATTTGGAGTTTCTCCCCCCTAAAGTTGACCTGCTGAAAAGAAAGCATTTGATAATTTGTTTTCCATTGCTGAGAATGAAGAGATATGTGGTCAGGAGGCTGCACTAGCAGCGAAATGGCAGATTTTAAATAAGAATCTTTCTTTCTCCACAGCTCACCGTGGACAAGTATGCTAAGCCATGCCAATAGAACCATCTCACTTTCAAAGAAATACCGGAAATTTTTTTTTGCAGGGTTCAGGCTTACAGAGAAATCCTTCAAATAAATTGTCATGAAAATTTTTGGTTTTTCTCAAAGTATTCTCTTTTTAGGAACATGCTTTAAGTATGACCGGGTCATTCTCACCTAAAATTCCTATGCCAGAGCCATTCCATGTGAATAAACAGTAAGATTTCCTTGTTTGATATGCCTACGTGGTCAGTTTCATTCATTGTTAAATAATGTGGACTTTATGAAATTGAAGCTGATCCTGATTCCTGTCCCCAGCACCCTTCCTCCTCCCCGCCATGGCTGGGTAAGCTCTGGGGTCCCCAGAGTATGGCTAAGTAAGGCCCTAGCGACTCTGACCACTGCCCGTCTGACCTTGGTGGTCCCACCCAACTAGCTCCCCATCCTTATGTCATCCTTTATCATATGTTTACATTGACCCATCAGGGCTGGTTGACTTAAGTGACCCCCAGCACCCTAAAGCATTGTTTGGGAGGTTAAACGCACCCCACTTCTACCATTCCCCAACCCCCCACATCCTTCTCCTCACACCTAAGCACACAGTAGATAATCTGTGAGAGAAATTATTGCTTAATAATTTAAGCAATAATTCTGCAGTTCTTTCCAGTGAAGCATATAGGTCCACACACACACACATGCAATAGGACTCATCTTTGAAAAAATCATATATAAGCCAACCCTGTTTTCCCTCAGGGGAAAGGCCAGCCAATGAGAAGTTCATCAGATGACATCACGTTTGTTAACTTAACTCTCTTGTAGATATCATTGGCAAAGATGCTTTTCAAAGCATCAAACATGAGCTCTCTATCATATGTTTAATTTTAGCCCCATAAGCCATTTCCAGTTTTCATAAACACCTCACTTAGGACAGGCTTTATACTTATACTTTGAACTAGAGGGTTTCTTTATTGGCATCATTTGCCAGTGTTGATTTCCCATCTTTCTTGAAAAATTACTCACTTTTATCTCCTGCTTCTTATGTTCATAAACAAATAATATATTAACATTATTCAGTAAGCAGTTTTCTCTGACACATACAGATTCTCATAAAATCCAATGAAAAGTAATAGAGATTGTTTGTTTTTTTAGTCAGACTCTTCATTCTGCCTCTTATGAATGTTTCCAAAACTTCATTTTTTCTTCCGTTCACTTTATAGGTGATAAAACTATCTGAACTGAGAATTTGAATAATCACTTGTGTTCACAGTAATATGAACTTTTGTGTAGTGAGTAATTTAAGCTTTGATGCAACTGATGCTTATGAATGCTTATGAATAAGTTCAGAGAAGCCTGAGCACAGATCAGATTAAGACCTACTATTATCATATAGTATAGGCAAGAAAGAATAATTTGTTTGTTAGTACCAGTAAAGCATGTAGAAATTCAGGCATGAGCTATAAATTTCAGGCAAGCATTTTATTCAATGGCTTATCCCCATTCCTCTTTCTCCACCCCAAACTCCGCTTTTGAATAAAAGAATATAATAGTAATCATGTTAAGAAAAACATAATTTAAAAGAGGAGGGTCATGATAACTGAGCAGAGTAGTGGTTTATCTGATTGGACGCTAAGGAAGAAAGCAACTCAGTTAAATCAGCTGTGTAATTTGAAGTACTTGGTGCATGTAATTCAAAGATGATGAGCTATGAGCACTCATTGTAAAAATGTAGGAAAATTACAACAGTCAAGCTTTTTCCTCAGTTTTCCCTCCCTTCCTCTCTCCCTCCTTCCCTCCCTCCCTCCCTCCTCCCCTCCCTCCCTCCCTTCCTCCCTCCGTCCCTCCCCTCCTTCCCTCCTTCCTTCCTTCCTTCCTTCCGTCCTTCCTTCCTTCCTTCCTTCCTTCCTTTCTTCCCTCCCTCCCTCCCTCCCTCCCTCCCTTCCTTCCTTCCTTCCTTCCTTCCTTCCTTCCTTCCTTCCTTCCTTCCTTCCTTCCTTCCTCCTTCGCTCCCTCCCTCCCTCCCTCCCTCCCTCCCTTCCTTCCTTCCTTCCTTCCTTCCTTCCTTCCTTCCTTCCTTCCTTCCTTCCTTCCTTCCTTCCTTCCTTCCTTCCTTCCTTCCTTCCTTCCTTCCTTCCTTCTTTTTCTCCAGAATATCCTAACCCTTTGAGGAACAGTAAATTTTTGTCACATAATCTTTTCTTGGGACTTTTCTGCTTATTCAGGTCTTAGTGATACAATTGCACTGGGAAGTTGTAGAATTCGTGGAATCATAGACTATTTCAACCCGGGGTGTGAATTTTGCCTTTGCCATATGGTTGAGTGTTAAGCAGTTTAGTTTCATTGAACCACAATTTTCCCCATCAACTGAAAAGAAATGACAATTAAATATTACTCTCTAAAAGTTCTGTGTATCATAGCTCTAACATTTATGGAAACAGTGGGTAGGTATGCAATTGATAGTAAGTATGGTTATTACCCTTTACCTCTGTGCACATTAATTGCAAACTGCTTCACCTTTCAAAGTTGAAAAGCAAATTATAAAAATGATTCACAATAAATTCCTTGATGTAACCAGTTTTATCTAGTACTTTATTGTGAAATAAACCTATTTGTTTTCTGTTAAAGATTTAGCTTGTACGTTACTCATTTTCACATTTTTCTGTATCTGCTTATCTTTTATTACTATTACAAAGTTTCTTATAAATATCTTATCATATATTATCAGTATAAATAGTGGTTGTGTGTAGTATATTTCTTTTAGCAACCTGATTAATTTTTTTTAGTTAAATCACCGTGAGATATATAGTTACAAAGTCGTTTATGGTCAGATTTCAATCATGCAATGTTCCATCACCCATCCCTCCACTAGTACACATTTCCCACCACCAATGTCCCCAGTTTTCCTCCTCTCTGCCCCCCCTCAGCCTGTCTCTATGGCAGGCACTTTCCTTCTGTCTCTCTCTGTCTCTCTCTCCCTCTCCCTTTCTCTCTCTCTCCCCACCTCCCCCCTCTCTCTTTAACAACCTGATTAATTTTGAAGGCCTTCCTTTTCCAATTCTAAAGAAAATCTTCTGCCACTGAACCAGCTTGTTGAAGAGTTACAAATGCAGTTTTTCACTTTTCATCAAGATGCATATTCTGAGGTTTAAAGTGAATTAGCTTTAGCAAAGTTGTTTTTGATGGTGTCTGTATCCAGCCAAAAGTACTGACAGATTCTAGCAGTATAAGTTTAGATTTTCAATATCCTGGCTGGCTGTTTCATTCACTTTATCAAAATTTTCCAAATGCCTGATCTGTGGGCAGAAACATTTTAAGAATAAAAATGACAGCAGCAACCATCACAAAGTCGTGGTTCCTGCCTTCTCCGTGCTGGTAGCCAGTGTCAGTGTCCCAGGAAACAGCTTACTGAAAATAAAGATATGGAAACTTGAATTCATTGTTGGAGGAATGAGTTTTTCAGGAAGTTTATAGATAGGTGACATTTCACTGACTTATAAAGAATAATGAGTTTCTTCTTAGGATAATATGGAAGAATATTCCAGGTCTAAGGAATAATGTTGCAAAGGAAGAAAGAACTAAGAGCTGTTTACAGAAAAGCTATTGGGTCAACCTAGTGTTTTTACAGCACTGATCCTGTTGGTCGGAAGTATAAAAGAAAAGGTCCACTTCATGTGTAGAAGGGCTTTTTGGAAAACCAAAGATTATTTGGTTTTTATTTTGGATACTTTATGAAACATAGTATCCATATATATGTAGATAGATATACATATCTATCTATGTATTGGATATATGCTATGAGAATATTTATATTACACATTAACTGGATTGTGTGTGTGCGTGCATATATATATATATATATCTCAAAGCTTATTTGGACTTTTCTTAAATGAAGAAAATATTATTTCTGTGCTACAGTATCACTGTATCACTGTCATCCCATTGCTCATCGATTTGCTCGAGCAGGCACCAGTAACATCTCCATTTGTCCTAGCCCTGAGATTTTAGCAGCCTCTCCTTACTCATCCTTCCCAACAGTGCCACATTGGAGGCTCTTTCAGGGTCAGGGGAATGAGACCCATCACTGTTACTGTTTTTGGCATATTGAATATGCCACAGGGAGCTTTCCAGGCTCTGCCATTCAGGCAGGATACTCTTGGTAGCTTGCCGAGTTCTCCAAGAGGGAGAACTAGACAAAAAGAGGTTTTGTGGCCGCATTCCCTTCTGGGAGCTTTGTTTTATAGTCTCTGGATCTTGGCCATTAATGAGATTACATGGGGGGGGGAAGGGCAGCTGGTGGGTGTGATTGCAAAGCTACTGGAAAATGGGGGATGGGATGGAGGAGGCTTGGAGATCTCAGCCCTGAGTCCTGCACACCCAGGTTCTTCTGCCAGTTCCTTCATGCGTGAGGCTCCTCTGAGTGTGTGGAGAAGGGCCTTGAGCACAGCTGTGGCTGGGTTCTGGAGGTCTTCAGCTGCCAGGGCTCTGCTCAGGGCAGGGAGGGAAACTCAACCCGCCCCCCTTCGAGGGGCCCCAGTGAAGACAGCCAGACGCGGGGACAGAAGACTCTAATTATATATATATATATATAATGTATGTAGTATATATTATATAATAACATGTATTAGCCCTAATATCACTTGTATCACTTGTCATCCCATTGTTCATTGATTATTTTGAGCGGGTACTAACAATGTTTCCATTTGTCCCTGTTGTGTGCTAGTGTAGCCCCATGGCATCTGCTCTCATATTTCCTAAATAAAACTATTTTACTTAAGTCAAATAATTAAGGGCTGGAAAGATGGTGCAGCAGGTAGAACACTTGCCTTGCATGTGGTCGAGTCGGGTTCAATTCCTGGCACCCCATATGCCTCCCCGCTTCCCCAGCCCAGACCTGCCAGGAGTGACCCCTAAATGCAGAGCCATGAATAATTGGTGAACACTGCCTGGTGTGGCCCTCAAGCCAACAAATCAAACAATGAAATAAAGAGTAATCATGTTCCCAGATCAGATAATTTACCAAATCTCTCCTCTCCCCCATGCACTCCCCAAAACACGTACACTCTACTTTGGGCCTGCAGGGGAAACCAATATACAATCTGCAAGGGTGGGGTGGGCCCTGGGCGTGGCCACTCAGTAGTGCTCAGCTCCATCATCTAGCAGCTCCATAATCTGGCAGTTCCATCATCTAGCAGCCCCATCATCCAGCAGCTCCATCATCCACTAGCTCCATCATTCAGCAGCTCCATCATCTGGCAGCTCCATCATCTAGCAGCTCCATGACCCAGCAGCTCCATCGTCTGGCATTTCCATCATCCAGGAGCTCTATCATTCATCCATCATCCAGCAGCTCCATCATCCGGCAGCTCCATCATCTGGCAGTTCCATCATCCGGAAGCTCTAACATCCAGTAGCTCCATCATCCAGCAGCTCCATGACCCAGAAGCTCCATCATCCAGCTGCTCTATCATCCAGTAGATCCATGACCCAGCAGCTCCATCATCCAGCAGCTCTATCATCCAACAGCTCTATCATCCAGCAGCTCTATCATTGAGTAGTTCCATCATCCAGTAGCTCCATGACCCAGCAGCTCCATCATCCGGCACTTCCATCTTCCACTACCTTCTCCTCCCCATCTCCATCTCTACCATCCCCTCACAATTCCCACCATTCAACTCCGTGGCTAGTCATCCTCCTTCCCCACTGCCCATCCTCCAGCTCCATCATCTTTTCCACTGCTCCACTATTCATCCCCACCTCAGGCTGACCATCTGATTGTGGTCATCCCCTAATTCCCTTGAGGTGCCACTGGCCTCTGACTTCTTTGCTTATAAAAAATATTACAATGCACTGCTACATTTAAATAAGGTAACAATATGAAAAGATAAAATAATGTTAAAATATAAGGATGTGCAAAAATAATACTAAAGATGTAAAGGCATATGTTGATTTTTATTTATATAGAAGTGTATATGAATGATAAGCCGCCTCCTGCCAGTGCCAGATAATCTCCTAATCGGCCATCCTCCAGATATCATGCCTGCTCCTCCCAGAAAGGAGCATAAAATGAGGCCCCCATAACCATGCCACCGGACTCTGCACCAGGGGTGCCCCAAGGGGGGCAGGTGAGAGCCCTCCCAGCTTCAAGGGACCCAGCCCCGGCAGCTGACCTCCACTACCCCACCATTGCCACGCTCTAGGCTGCTTTCCACACGCTCGGCCAGAGCCTTATGCATGAGTGAACATGTTCCTGGACACATCATCATAAAGGGAAATACACACACACACACACACACACACACATACACATATATGCCTCTCAGAGAGCCTGGCAAGCTACCAAGAGTATCCTGCCCACACGGCAGAGCCTGGCAAGCTCCCCGTGGCATTTTTGATATGCCAGATACAGTAACAATAACAGGTGTCATTCCCCTGACCCTGAAAAGAGCCTCCAATTGTTGAGAAAAACGAGTAAGGAGAGGCTGCTAAAATCTCAGGGCTGGGACGAATGGAGACGTTACTGGCTTCCGCTCAAGTAAATCGATGAACAATGGGGTGACAGTGATGACAGTGATATATGAACGAATAAGGGCTAGAGTGACAGTACAGTGAGTAGAGCACTTGCCTTGCACACAGCCAACCCCAGTTTAGTCTCCCTCATCCTATATTGTCCCCTGACCACCACCAGAAGTAATTCCTGAGCACAGAGCCAAGAGTAGCCCTGAACAGAGCTGAATGTGGCCCCAAACAAGCAAATAAACAAAAAGAAGTGCACATGAACAGACTTTTAAAAGGCAATGTGTTTAAATAATGCGGTTAATGACATAATATTATGATTTAAGGTATATTGTCTATGTAACTTTGAGTTATCTGGAAAGAGCTGTTATTCTTATTCTCATGATGAAGCAATAAACATGTAGGTCAATGCAAGGAACCACTTACCTGTAATATTATGGGTGTGAAAATATTTTTAAATAAAATGTGCTGAAATTCTTGCCTGCCTGTTTGCTTGCTTGCTTGCTTTGCTACTTTCCTTCCATTTTGGTGCCACACTTGACTGTGCTCAGGGTTTACTATAGACTCTGCTCAAGGGTCACTACTGGTGGTTTCAGTCACTGTATGCATGGTGCCAGGGATCAAACTGGGGTTGGCTGCAAGCAAGGCAAGCACCTTAACTTCTGTACTCTGCTCTCTCTCTCTCTCTCTCTCTCTCTCTCTCTCTCTCTGAAATTATCTTCCAGTTTTCTTGTGTATTCACTGAATAAGAAGTCTTTTATCTTAGAACAGATGTACTTATGTGTTCAGTAATTCAGCTGATTTTAATGGTTTTATTAGACACAGTAGAATATACTACCTATACCTGCATGATGCTATTATTATAAGATTTTTCTACTTTAGTGAATGGTGGACATTAAATTATCCATATTCTCTCCCATCCCGAGTGACCCTCTAACCATCATTGGAGATGTGTGCTGAAAGTAAAAAAAGGACCAAACATAATGACCTCCAGGTATCCATATTTCAAACCATAATGCCCCAAAGAAGAGAGAGAGTAAAAAGGAAAGTGCCAGCCATAGAGGCAGGTGGTGGGGTGTCGGCAGTGGGAGGGACACTGGGGACATTGGTGGTAGGAAATGTGCACTGGTGGAGGAATGGGTGTTCGATCATTGTATGACTGAAACTCAATCATGAAAACTTTATAACTGTATCTCACGGTGATTCAATTAAAAATAATAATAAAAATTAAACAACTACAAATAAAAAAATTATCCATATCCTATAGTCACTTTGTGACCTATAGCATGTAGTTTAGAAATAGTTAAATGGAATTACATGTAATTGAACATATTAGTAATAGATTTTCATCGAATAATTGAGTTGTGTGAATGTTTAACCTGTACTTTTGACTTAATGTGTTTTTCAGTAATCATTAGCTGTTCACAGAAGTGTTTGTCCAAGTGTGTATTATGTGTGTCATATAGCCTACTTTGTCTAAGGATGATTTTGATGTTGAAAAACACACTGTATTTGGTTGGCAGAAACATGGAGACCATTAAGCTGATTCATCTCTAGTAGAAGGGAATCAAAATCTAGTTTTCATAATGTTTACAAAATCAAAAAGCAAACCAGTTCCAAACAGACAGCTGGGATTTAAGCTACAGCCCATCAGTAACTTACTTAGCTTCTGCCTTTTCTGTATAAAACTTGCCGTCTGGGGCTGGAGCAATAGTACAGCAGGTAGGGCATTTGTTTGCCTTGCATGAGGCTGACCCAGGTTTGATTCCCAGCATCCCATAAGGTCTGCTGAGCACTGCCAGGAGTAATTCCTGAGTGCAGAGCCAGGAGTAACCCCTGTGCATCGCTGGGTGTGGCCCGAAAGAAAAAAAAAAAGAAACAAACAAACAAAACACTTGCCATGTGGCTCCGGTGCAGTGGCGCATTCCTAACCACTTCCTTCCTGTTTGGCACTTTTCAGTTCAAAATGGATATAAGTAAACTCAGACAGACTCTTCCAATTTTTGGTTAGTTTCCACTTATCTTTCAACGGTTGTTTACGTTTGAAAATAACGATCTCAGAAAATCAAAGTCAACTAAGTATGTTCTGTTTCTTCCATCAGCGGTTAAGAAGAAGGCCAGCTTTATCACCCCGGTTCCGGGAGGCGTGGGGCCCGTGACAGTGGCGATGCTTCTGAAGAACACCCTGCTGGCAGCCAGAAAAGTCATTTATTAGATCCCACGAGAGAGTGAAGCGCATTGAAATCACGCCATTTATTTCACGAATAGCAATACCTTTATATTTTACTACAGAACTATTTATTCGTACATCATATTTATTTTTTCATTTGTGGGAATCATTGCAGATCAGCGGACTCACCCAATTTTATGCATTTCCGGCAAATGGATTTTGAGTTTTAGAAAAAATACAAAGCAGCATCGATGAACAGTGTTGATATTTGTTTATTCTGTGAATACTATCTGTCCATAACAATAAAACAACAAAGGGCTCATAGGAAATGAATGTATTTTTGACACAATTAATTATCACAGTGAGTTTTCAGCAATTTTTTTTAAGAAGCCGATGGGCATTCATATAAGATACAATTTTTTTCGTTAGCCTGCCCAATATGTACATATCTTATATTTTACAACATACATTAAAAAAAGACCTTACGTGCTAAAAGAAATATGAAGTAGTAAAATAAATTCATGATCTCATAGATGTCCTAAGTTTATCCTATAGGGTTATACTAAAGAGAAACAGTGTTCTACTTTAGGAATGAAAAATACATAAGGAAGGCAAAAACTGCAGTGCTGCTTGGAAAGCAAATGATGATTTCAGTTGTGAATAACTATCATAGTAAAAATGTAATCAGAATGCGTTAGGTTTATATGTAATTTTCTTTGTTTTTCCAGAAAAATATTTGGGCAATGCCTTTGTTTAGAAAAAAATATCCAAAATATATATAAATACAAACTAAGATTGGCACTTTTTACTCAAATATTCAGAAAGTTTGATGTAGGGACAGAGAGGTAGTACAGAGGTTAAAACAGTTCCCTTGCACATGGCTGTCCCCTGTCCATCTTTGGCATCACATATAGTCCCCCAAGGACTGCCAGGAGTATCATCCCTTAACACACCAAGAGATATGATCCTGTGCCCTCCTCCCCCCCCCCCACCATACACACACTCTAGAAGAAAGATACAAGGTAGCATGATTGAGGACTTCATTAAAAGTTGTTTCTGTTTGTTTTTCAAATCATAAATTTAATGGATAAACTTGACTCTTCGATTATGACAAAGCTAAGCCTTAGGAGATGACTAAAATTCTACTGCTCTGTTGTCCAAAATCCTTTCTTCTTCTTTCTTATTGTAGCTTTTGCTTCTCAAAGTATGTGCTCTACTTATAATAACAATTTAAATTAGAAGTACTTGTGCATTTCAGCTGAAGAGTCTTTTGAGACGACTCTATTCATGTTCTTTCATGCCCCTGACCCAGTTTGTTTCTGAACTAAAAATGATTCTTACCAAGGCATGTCTTCACCAGTGTGTACTTTTGATCATGCGTGTGAAATAGACTAGATGTTTATAACGAATAATATTTCAACTGAATAATAAAAGCATTTTGAAGGAGGATTGTCTTCTTCTTCTTTCTTAAGTATCCTTAGGTTTTAGGTGTTAACAGCACAGCCCACCGTGTGCCAACACGACTTGTTTTCTGGCACTGCCTGGTCCTCTGAGCATCACCAGATGCAGCCTGGAAGACCCCGGCACGGCCAGGGTGACTGAGTCTCGGAGGGCAAAGCAGCATCACATGTTCCAGCCCTTTCATGGACTCACTGGCCTTCTTGGCCAAGAATCACAGTTACCCCCAGCCCAGCACCACTTGGAAGCACACCCCTCTACAGTGTCTGTGTCTTAGAAATAAAGACATTGATATGTGGGGCCACCACCCCTGCCAACAGAAGCCACTATTAGCTATGAGAGTTTGATTCTTTGTAAGCAGTTTCTGCATGAAATAATCATCAATCGTGCAAAAGGGGATTAATCTAGGAATATATACACAAATTGTTTTCATAAATAGTTTTTTGAATCTCACAGAAGTAGAAATAGAATATGTAGTTTTGACCGGAGCCGCGGCACGAGAAGCAGACCCTCCGCGCCTATTGACTGTGATCCTGAGGTCTCCTAACCCATTTTGGCACCAGAGCGGATTCTTGCAGCCATGCATTTTGATTGTGAACTGAGCTACAACCTCGTGCAGCCCGGGGAGGGATTTTTTTCCCTCTCCACCCCATTTTTCTGAGCGAAAATGGCGGCAGCGGTAGCAGCCACGTGGTAAGAGCCACCCTCTAAGACCCCTCCACCAGGAGGTAGGACTTTCTTTAGAGACATAGCCTGTAGGTGGTCCTGGGAGGGGGAGTGTTCCCGGCGCGCCTTCCGCCCAGAGATGAACCTGAGCCGCGGCACGAGAAGCAGACCCTCCACGCCTATTGACTGTGATCCTGAGGTCTCCTAACCCATTTTGGCACCAAAGCGGATTCTTGCAGCCATCCATTTTGACGGTGAACTGAGCTAAAATATTAGAAACCCAAAACCGCGCGGCCACTATTGCGGCCGCACGGACTCAAAGTCTTCACTCTTAGCAATGAAGAGAAATTATTAGATGATGCCTATTCAGCAGGCCTGATTGTTGGGGAAAATTTCCAATCAATAATAGTGAGTTCTGTATGGAAATATGGAATGTACTCAATATATATAGAGAATAATGGGAATATCATTAGCTACTTAGATGGGGTGGGGTGGGAGGGGGGTGTATTGGGGTTCTTGGTGGTGGAACGGGTGCACTGGTGAAGGGATGGTGGTTTAATCAGTATTTGACTGTGACTTAAACCTGAAAGCTTTGTATTTTTTCTTCTTTTTTTCACGGTGGTTCAATAAAATATTTCTTTTAAAAAAAATAGAATATGTAGTTTCATTTAAAGTCAAGGACTATATATATATATATGTATATATATATATTTAACTTTAAAAAGGTGACTCCTGAAATAAGTGATTCCCTATGCCATAGGAATCATAAGTTCAACAAGTATATTATTTTCCCAAAGACCAAAATTCAAGTTTTAATAAAAGAAAGGCTCCTTTCTGATAAATTTTCTGGGTCAGTGTGGTGTAAATGAAAATCTCTGTGGGCTTATTTAAATAGATTCCGAAGATACAAAAAATATGAGCAAATTGAAATTCCATGTTAAATGGCATATCAGCAAAACATGTTAATAAATTGCAGTAATTTGTGAGAAGGGAAAAATATATGGTCAGCCCTTATAGTCACAAAATGTCACAGTAATAATTACAGGTTTTGATCTCTTTTAAATGGCACTTTGATAACCATAAGATTAACAGAGAAAAATGGGAATATTGTCTCAAATTGAAAACTTTCTATTCACAGAAATTCATAGTAGGGGCTGGAGCAATAGTACAGCAGGTAGGGCGTTTGCCTTGAATGCGGCCGACCCGGGTTCGATTCCCAGCATCCCATATGGTCCCCTGAGCACCGCCAGGGGTAATTCCTGAGTGCAGAGCCAGGAGTAACCCCTGTGAATAGCCGGGTGTGACCCAAAAAAAGCAATTTAAAAAAAAAAAGAAATTCATAGTCATACCAAATATTTTCTCTTAATGCAGATTTTAGTATTGTTAATGTTGTTAAAATCATCCTTATATTGGTACTTTACTGGTTCTCTTCAAACTTTGGGGCACAAACTGATCTTAGATCATGGTAGTATATTTGATTGGCCCAGAAATATGTTAAACATGCAATATTTAAATATTTAAATATTAATATTTAAAATATGAAAATGTGTTCAGTAACTATACGAGAAATGTAAATGTAAATGTAAATGAGAACCATAGTCAAATTCGATTTTATCTGTTAAAAGTGCAATTCTCAGAAAGATCAAAGATTAAAAAGTGTTGCTGGTGATGTAGAGATAAAGAAACATGGTAGTGAGAGTGATACAGCATTTATAGAAGAGAGTATGGCATTTCCTTAAGTTAAAAACTGCACTATGATCCCCTGCCAAAAAAGAAATATATTAAATGGTATAATGACACTAAAGTAAATGTTACGCTATTTAAAAGAACTACTTGTATTGAATTTGTAGTAGCAAAACTAGCAAACATGAAAATGGAATATTAAACCTTCATTTTGGTATTAATCTATCAACTGATAAATTACAAAATCTATTAACCTACCATGGCACCTCATCTATAACAGAAGTAACAAAAAGACTGTAGTCTCGGGGATATTTCATTAACAGATTTAGCCATGACCTACTTGGCAAAGGACAAAATTCCAATTTTTTTCGGAACCCTGAACAAATTGCTAGCATCTTTGGAATTGGTCCAATTCTGTTCACCCTGATGGGGCTTTTCCTGGATTCAGATGCTTTTTTGTTGTTATAAGTCCTTTTACATACATGATTATGCCCACAGGTAACAGGAAACCAGTGTTTCAAAAGAAAGCTTGATCACATTGCCAGATAACACAGGTATCCTAAACAAGTGCGTGAGTGCCTGGAGGCTTTATGCCACTGCCAGAAGTGCATATTTTTTTGATTGGTAAGAAGTTCCAGATGACGCTTCATGAAATATAAATGCAAGAAAGCCTCAGTCAGCGCAATAGAAACCTGCTACCCGGCAGTCTGGGAGGATAAGAGAAAGGTACGATTGACAACTACAGGCAATGGCTTTTGGAGTTCCGATATCAGTCTACATTTTATTCAATGGTAAGTAAATTTCTTTTCACTTTGTTAATTTGGCATGAGTATGACGAATGAATGGAGCTTATCTTCTCTGAATTAGTGAGCATTTGACTTTTAGCAGGTGCTTGTGACAGAGTTCTGACTCAGGAAATCTGTGAATTAATTTAGTTTCTTGGGTAATAACTAGGTTCCTCTTCAGATATGTTTTGGCTCCCTTTTTTGGGAGAACCTAAAACATGCTTTATTTAATCAAAGAATAGTTGATCCAGATTGAAAACACAGTAACATATTTGTATTGAATTGGTGTATAAATGCATTCACACACTCTGAAAAAATTAACCTGCTTCTGTTTTATATGATGTTGCCAAGGGAATTGGCATGGAGGTGAAACTGTCAGGTAATTGGAGAGGCTTTGGATTTCAAATGTGAATGAGTTAGAAATAGACCAGCAGTGAGGTTACCCTGTGGCTTGTACACAGAAGACACACCGGTTCAGAGCGTTCTCTTTCCTTCATACAGCAATGACAACATTGACCGGGCAGGCAGCGGTGACAGTGTTCCCCCAAATCACAGCCCAGCAAAGTAACTGGACAGCTAACAAAACAGAAGGTATTGTCTTAGCGCTTTCGTATTTCTTGTGACTCTTTTCTTTCTATCTCTTGGGAGAAATTTTGACAGTGCTCGAAACAACGGTGGAAATGTGTAAATCTCTGTAAAGTTTAGTCACCTCCCTGGGCAAGATGCTATTCAGTGGAAGCTACAGGTCACCAAGTTTGTGTTTTTAGAAAAAGGCAAAGGATTTTTATGCTCTTCAGCGAAACCAGAGCATGAATTTGTCTTTTGAAAAAGAGGATGTAAAGCAACTGAGGGAAAGAGACTTGAGTTGAATGTAAAACAGACCACGTTTTCCTACTCGATTCCTCACAGGCTCCCACTATGCCAGGCGTGTCTGCAGGTAGTCTGTCCCTCTTCTGGCATTCTTAACGAGTGACATCATATTTTGATTTGTGATTATACGCTTTGCTGCCAAATGAATTTAGTTACGAGATGAAGAAGCTTTAATCCACTTTCTCTTATCTTTGGAAAGATCTTTCTCTTGTTTGTTTTTTCAGGGGAAGGGGGTCGGTCGGGGTGGGGGGGTTGTTATTAATAAGAGCTTTCTGTCCTCACCACTTGTGACAGACAAATAGTGTTTTCTTTCCTACATTATTATTATTAGAATAGATCTGGCTGTTAGGATAGATCTGGGCATCAGCGTTTTTTCAAACCTGCTTGAACTCTTAGAGGTGAACTTGGAAAGCACACCTAGCTCACCCAGCTGGCCAAGTTCATGTCTAAGAGATGAACCTATGTTTGGGGTTGGCAGGGATTCTCGTGGAAATCACATGCAGACTCCTGATAGGAGAGTGGGTAATGTGGTAATGTGACAGCACAGAGCAAAGGGCACATCATGCGCTGAGTGCTAGGCAGGTACAAGGGCAAGGCAAACATGTCACTGATGATATGAAAGAGTACTACTTATGTATTTCTATTTTACCAATGATTTTGAATGTTCACATATTTACTAGAAATATGTTGTCCAATTTAATCTTGTGAAAATCTAGCAATTTGAAAAGTAAAATTAGTGTGGGATTTTAAAGTGACTCCTAGTCAGCTTTATGTCTTCTGAACCCTTGAACAAAGATGAAGGAAGTAGCTTCATTAGAAGGTGGTGACTGTTGAACGTTTTGGAGGTACAGCCAGTATCTCTCTGGTGAGAGACTTCACACAGTTCGTTCAGGTCACCTCACACAGTTCTCTTAGGTCACCTTTTTCTTCCCTTCATTATACTGCAACACTTTTCTCCAAGTTACAGGTCATGAGGACAGGAAAAGGGAGTTAAATATTTCATAGCTATAGTCTGTCCCCTTTTTATTCGTGATAACTTGAGTTTTCCCTTACTTTTTATTTGACTTAAGAATGTGCATCTTAGGACCCTATGTATAAATGAGCCTCTAATAGTCTTTTCCTTGGAGAAAAGTTAACCCTCTTTAATACACCATTCCTTTGGCAGTATCTTCTTTCAGGTCTTATGTATTCTAGCAAATCTTCTTCTTCCAGAAATCTTTATTGAGCTTACTTAGTCCTAAAGTAAGAAGAATCTAGCCTAGTTTATACTGGGAAATGCACACTGTCTCAGAGAGGTACTATTAAAATGAGCATTAGATTTACCATTCTATAAAATAAATGTGACTTTTAAGCTAATCTATGTTTTCTCAACAAAATGAACATTGTATCTTGTTGGTGTGTTAGTGCCAAAAGATTTAGTATTTTCAATGTTAAAAAGTATACATTTGGGGACTAGACAGATATTACAGTGGTTAGGGCACTTGCTTTGCATGCGACTGACCCAGGTTTGATCCCCAGCATCCCATATGGTCCTCTGAGCACCAGTAGAAGTTCCTTCTTATAGGAAGGATCTTAGTATAAGACTAAGTTCTGCCCCCGCCCAAATAATTTTAAAAATAAAAAGTGTACATTTTTAGATTTGTTTTCTTTCCTAAAAACAAATAAGTAGGGTTATCTTAGTCTAAGGCAAATGTAGTGATACGTGGTAACTAGAGATGAGGAAATATGTTTATTAATAGCAATAACAAAATGCCACTAATTTCTCTTGAGAAAAATTATGAATTAGTAATTAAAGTAAACCCCTCAAATTGTGTGGCTTTACCTGAGTCACCCCTACTATACAACTCTCCTCAAATGGTATAGGTATGTTTTTAGTCTAACGGGGAGTCTAGAACAAGCACCTTGAAATATATACATTTTACTGCACCACAGCCTCTCACAATGAAACATTTAATATGGAAGATTCTCGACACTATGCTACAAAAGTTTTGCTCCATATATGAATTCAGTGCATAGTGATTTTTTTAAAAACCCAATAACCAGGTTTTTTAATTCCTAAACCATGACTTTCCCCACTGTTATAATAATTCCTCTTAGCTGAGTAGATTTGAGAGAGGGGGACACACCAGGTGGTGCTCAGGGGTCACTCCTGCCTCCGTGCTCAGAGATCATTCTCAGTGGTGTTCAGGGGACCAAATCTGGGTCAGCCACATTCAAGGCAAGTGCCTTAACCCCTGTACTCTCTTCCTAGTCCCATGAGTACATTTTTTAATTAATATTTTAAGATCTTGTCTTAACTTTGTTAAGCATGAGTCATACATTATTTCTGGATTCCTCTGTCGGTTACAACAATGCTTCTTTAAATCAGCTACACATGGCAGTGATATGGAAAAAGAGGAGTCTCACCTTACTCCTCTCTGGGAAGGAAGAGAAATCAAGTTGATGATCTGATAAGTGTCCATCCAAATATTTCTAATTAAAAATTTCAAATATTTTCTCAGGTGTAAATAGGGGAATGAAAAAAGTTGTGCATAATCTATGCTTATTATCATTCTGACACACACACTTGGGAAACAGTGTTCAAAGTAACCTGCTAATACTACAATAAATGCTGCCACCTTTCGGCAAACATATCTATATCTCATTATGTGGCTTCTAGAGAATGGAAAAATTATCTGTCCAACTCCACCTTCTAATTGATGAATGATTTATCTAAATGATATCAACCCAACCCTTGTGAATGTAACCTGCCAACAGACTCAATCAGTAGTTCCAAGGATAGAGCACCCAAGTAATATTCTTAAAAATAAAAATCTCGTTTGTGTTTTATTTGTTGTTGCCTTCATTTCTCTACCTACCACATGAGTAATGCTATTTGGTGTTTGTCTTTCTCCATCTGACTTATTTCACTTAGCATAATGACCACATTTCTTCCAGGATGTTGCAAATGCAAAATTTCATACTTTCTTAGCTGAGAAGCACTTCATATTTGCGTATGTGCATGTGTGTATGTGTATGTGTGTGTGTATGTGTGTGTGTGTGTTTTCACATCGTCAACATCTTCATTATCTACTCATCTGTCAATATTAGGTACGTAGCTGTTTCCTTATCTAGCATTATAAATAGTTCGGCGATGAACGCAGTGGTCATATATATTTTCAAATTAGAATTTTTATATTCTTTGGAAATTCAGAAATAGGATGGCTGGACTGATATTTCCATTTTTTAAAATTCTTTTATTAATTCACCATGTGGAAAGTTACAAAGCGTTCAGGTTAAAGTCTCAGTTATACAATGCTCAAACACCCATCCCTTCATCAGTGCACATATTCCACCACCAAGAATCACGATACTGATATTTCCATTTTAAAGTTTTGAGACATCTCTATACTCTTTTCCATGGAGATTATACCAACTTCCATTCCCATTAACAGTGAACAAGAGTTTCCTTTTCTCTACTTCCTCACAAACACCTGTTTCTTTTCCATCTTACCCATTTTGAGGGTGCCACACCAACTGTGCTCAGGGTTTATTCCTGACTCTTTGCTGAGGGATCACTCCTGTTGGTGTCGGAGGGCCATATGTGGTGCTAGGGACCGAATCTAGTTTGGCTGTGTGCAAGGCAAGTGCCCTACTCGCTGCTGTATCTCGCTGGCCCAATCGCTGCTCTATCTCTAGCCCAATTATAACCATTCTAACTGACGTGTGGTAATACCTCACAGATACCTCACACCCATTAGTGATTTTTATTTTTTTCCCACAATGATAAATAACGCTGAATGTCTTTTCTATTGGAGACAAATCTACAAAGACAGCTCTAAGGTTTACTGCTTTTATCTGGTTTTTTTTTTTTGAAGAGTTTACTGCTTTTACCAGCTTTAGGGGTATGGTTTTTATATTTAAGCCTTTCATATATTTTGAATTAATTTTTGTGTATGATGAAAGCTACTCTAGTTTAATTTTTGCATGAAATAACCTAGTTTTCCCAACACCATTGATTGAACAACACCACTTATCCATTTTATATTTTTAGTCCTTGTCTTAAATTGGTTGTCCATATTTGTGTGGGTCTATTTCTGGGCTTTCAATTCTGTTACATTGATATCTGTGTCTTTAGTCAAACATTATGCATGGAGTTTTTGTGTGATTGTAGCTTTGTAATAGTAGTTTAACATCAGTAAGGAAATGTAATACTTCAATTTTTGTGCTTCACTGTAAGGATTATTATAGCAATTAAAAATAAAACAAGCCTGTAGAGTCTATTTTTTAAAATGGTAATTACTGGAGGATTAGAGTAATGGTGAGTGGGCAATACAGGTAAAAGGAGTCAATTGTATGGTTCTAGATGGAAGCTAGACTTTCACTGGTGATTATGTAGTATATACAGGTATCAAAATATAAAGCTGTAGACCTGAAATTGAAGAGAAAGAAAAAAAACAAATGAGTAGCAAAATAAAACACAGATGAACACTTGCATTATGAAGACAAAATGATGGGTACTAGAGAGGATCAGGGAATAACTCGAGTAAACAAGGTTTATTGTATAGTGGTGAATGGAAACTAGACTTTAAGTGGGAATCAAAATGTAGCGTATACTAGTACTTATTATAATGTTATATACCTGACACCTACACAATGTTATAAGCCAGTATTACTTCTTTTTGTTTGGGGTCTACACCAGGCAGTGCTTAGGAGCTACTTCTGACTCAGTGCTTGGAGGTCGCTCAGTAAGTGCGCTGTGTCTCAGGAGGGATCGGGCCCCAGGCTCTCTCATACCCTTAGAACTTTCTCTGTGGCTCAAATCAGTGTTACTTGGGAAAAAAATTAAAAGGCCTCTTTATTTGTTTTACAAATTCACTATGAAAGAAAGTATGTCCCATTTGATCAGTTAATCTTGTATCTCCTTTTCCTAGCTGACTACTCAGAGGGACCCATAGCCCTGAAGTTTTCACATCCTTGCCTGGAAGACCATAATAGTTACTGCATCAATGGTGTTTGTGCATTCCACCATGAGCTGGAAAAAGCCATCTGCAGGTATTTTAAAGAACTTTCCAAGTCCATAGATGAGTAGGTAGATTTATGCTTCTAGTTCCCCCTATGGTAAATTTCCACATCTTATCTAGTATAAAAGGTACATGATCTTAAACTGACTCACCAGCTTTATAGATGAACAGCTAAGAGAGTCTTTTTTCTAAACTACTTGATCCTCATTACCCCAAAATATGGCTATTTGACTTTAGCATAACCTGGGGGCTTGTTAGAAATGCAGAATCTATGTCCTACCTCAGAGCCACTGAGTCAGAATCTGCATTTTAACAACGTGCAAAGGTGATTCCAGGTTTGTTTGTTAGTTGTTTCATTGGTTTTGGGGTCACACCTAAAGGTGCTCAGGACTTACTTCTCACTCTGTGCTCAGGGTCACTTGTGGGACTTGGGGAACTTCAGGTATTGAACCCCACTTGGCTGACATGCAAGGCCAGCACATTACCTGGCGTACTATCACTCTGGCTCCAATTCCAGGTATTTTTTTTTTTAAAAAAGACTGCTTATAGGAGAAAATGAAATACATTATGACAAAAAATACCTCAGAAAATTCATTTCTAAGGCCACTAGTGAACATGTTAATGATTATTGATGATTATTGATCAGTGTAGTGGCGTCCTATGAATAAGTTAACAGTTTTCTAGATTAACTCATATTACTTTATCTTCTACCAATGAAGGAAGGTGCATTAATATGGCAGCTTAAGTTACTCTTGTAAATTATATAGCTTCTCAATACCTTCAAAAGTTTGGAGTTTATTTGATGTTTACCTCTTTACTTTCTAATAAATTGTTTTCATTCTTTGAAATTGGTCTTTATATTTCTGTCATGAGTTTTTAAAATGTACGTATTCTCTTTCCTTAAAGGTGTTTTACTGGCTATACTGGAGAAAGATGTGAGCATTTGACTTTAACTTCATATGCTGTGGATTCTTCTGAAAAATATATTGCAATTGGGATTGGCGTTGGATTATTATTAAGTGGTTTTCTTGCTATTTTTTACTGCTACATAAAAAAGAGGTATGAAAAGAGACAAAACATAAAGTCACTGAAACTCATTTAGTTCACAAATTCTTGCTAAGCACCCATGATGTGCCAGAATTGACGTGTATAGTTCTTTAGTGAAAATGTGGCTGTCGATCTAGCAAATCTCTACCAAGATGCTTGTTTTGATGCCTTTTCTTATAAATACAAGAAAGTGGTAAAAATTTACTTGAAGATCCAAGAGGATACCTCCAGCTTACAATTTCCTTCACCCTTATCTCATCCAAGTTGTAAGTGAGAAGAACAGGAAGCCTCTATAGGAGTGCACTCTGAAGGTTCAGTTATTCACTCTTAAAGATTTAATGCTCAAAACAGTATCTGTCCTTCCCTAGAAGTTTTCATAATAAATGATATTCACAGTAAATAATTGTTGCATGAACAACTCAATAAATGAATCACATTTTTCCTGCAGATACCAACTGAGAATATATTTAGGAAATACTATCTTCTCTTGAACATTTCAGAAGGGATGGAGAGACAGTACAGGGTATAAGACTCCTTTATTACATGTAGTTAGACCCAGTTTGTCTAAGCCACTGATCTATTTCCCCCACCACCTTAATCTGCAGCACTACATAGGATCCCTTGAGTACCATCAGGAGTGATCCTTGAGCACAGAGTCAGGAGTCAGTAGGGACCCAAAACCAAAAGAAAAAAATTTTTTGAGAAATTAATCTTGTTCCATGAATTAAAAATTATGTATGTATTATTTTTTATTTCTGTCTTACCCACACTAATAATTTTTCCTTAGCTTCATATGATTAGTGAAAAGTCAAGAAATAATACAAGATAAACAGTAAAAATTATAAATATATTTCTCTTGCTACTTATATTTTATTGGCTAAATCACTAAATCATTTTACTGATCACCAAAATTGATTACCAAAGAAGAAAAATTTGTTTAATAATTGCAACTTAGAAAAGGCAAAATGTTAGGCTATTGTAAATTATATCTATAAATTCTATCATATAAATTTATGTCATATATTGATTGCCAAGAAAGAAATACCACATATCAATAAAAATATATAATATATGGCATGTGATATATCAATATCATGTATCATATAGCAATATCAAATATCATGACCAAGAAAGAAAGCAAAAGAAATCTTTTAAAGTTATATGACAGGTGTTCTAAGGTCAGATTGCTAGAAGTAGAACCTAAAATGGAAACTCTCTGCAAATGATTGGTCAAGAGATTTCTCTAAGATTAAACCTATAATGAAATAAAGGGAGCTAGAAAACCAGGGTAGCATTGTAGCACTGTAACCCCATTGTTCATCAGTTTGCTTGAGCAGGCACCAGTAACGTCTCCATTGTGAGACTTGTTGTTATTATTTTTAGCATATCGAATATGCCATAGGTAGCTTGCCAGGCTCTGCTGTGTGGGCGGGATACTCTCTCTCTCGGTAGCTTGCTGGGCTCTCCTGCAAGGCAAAGCCTAGCCGCTGTGCTATCACTCCACTCCAGGAAAACAGGGTAGAAACAAATACGAGGCTTTCCCTGAATTCTAGCTTCAGCGCGATTCCACAGAAAGGTCTAGAACATGAATGGCATGACAGATCTAGGAAGGCGAGAGATCCACTTTAGTTCCTGCATCAGTCAAGCATGATATGGCAAAATGTTCCTAGTAGCACAGGGCCTGGGTTTTCTCAGGAATCTTGAAATCGCTCTAGAATCTTCACAGTTCCCTGTCAGTCAAGCAATCCTCTCATGAGGATGTGCCGTATTACTCTTGATGCTGTATTACTATTAACCCGCAGAGCTGCTGGATGATGGGTCTACTAGTGTATGAGGGCCAGAGAGCAACTACTACTACTGGGCATTTGTATCATCACCAATAAGTCCTGCAAACTGTAGTCAATTTCATGTGGAAACCAATGCTCTGTTTCAGGTGTCTAAAATTGAAATCGCCTTACAACATTTGTTCTGGAGGAAGATCGCTATGAGACCTTTGTGAAAAGTCTTATCGAGGCATTTATAAAAATCAGTGGGGTCAAAAGTGAGAACTTCTTCCCTTGCTGATTGGACTTTAAAATAATGGAAGTTGGGCTCATAGTAAATGAGAGATTCCACCTTCATCTCTAGATTGCCGTCATTGGGTGCTATGGATGCCAAGTGGACAACTATGACGAAAGTCAAGTTCATCATGCTACTCTGGGTTTCTGGCTATTATAGTATGGTTATTGTTCTCACTGCAGAAAGACTGAGTTTTGTGTTTCTGAGCTTTGTGCTTTTGAGCTTCTGAGTTTTGAACACACTGGATGTGAGTTTTCAAGACAGTAATCAACATAACAGCAACTTAAAGCAGTGCCAAGCTTGAGTTCTTCATGTGTTTGCTTCCAATGTTCTCTACCTATGCCCAAAGATGCTGCCTTTGTGGTGTCTAAAATAATGTGACATCAACAGGTAAGATAACAGTGTTATGAACCTCCAGTGAAACAAGCATGAAGCTGAAGTCTAAGAAAAATGAAAATGCAACATTCAAGCCAAGCATAATTCATGCTTAGCTTGTGAAAATACTGCAACTTTTATCTGTGAAATATGAAATAAGCTCAAGAGTTTCTGATAGTTGAACGCTATCTGGATAATTGAGTCTGGAGAAGGCAAAACATTTCTGTTTGTCTGCGGATTATAAAACTCTATGTTGCACTCATTGGTCTTCAAATACTTATGTTCATCATTTCTTCCTAGTGTTAGTGGAATTACCATGTGACTAGCCATTTGGATCAATATCCTAGCCTTCTGCTAATAAATAAAATTCTGCAATTGACTGTGAAACAGAAACTGAAGAATTGAACATAGGAGTTTTTCACCAGTCAATAGCATGTGAAAACTTTCTTTACCATTTCTGGGTATTTGATACCGTATTTGCACACGAAGAATACTGAACAATGGTATAAATATTGGGGAATTAGGGTCCTTTAAAAACCATTTCTTTCATGTAATTCAAGTAGTCTTATGCAGGTCCTTTAATTTCTTTGGACTTCGGTATTTTTTTCCTATAAAGCTCTGCAGCTCTAGAATTTGTAAGTTTCTTATCTGTGCTGTAAGAAGGTTCTATCCTCATCCCAACCTCCATCCCCAACCCCTTCTGTAAGCCCCAAACATACCACCAGGTATTATTGGAGGTGCATATTTTAGTATTTTGTTTTGTAAAATAATAATTTAAGTTTAAAGAAATATTTGTGTTTAAAGAAAGTAAAACTGAAATTGAAGAATTATAATAAACTGACATCTTTCCTTTAGCGTCAACCTATAACTATGGAGTCAACCCTCCCCTAACCCCTCCTCCAAACACTGTGATATAGATAAGAAGAATAATTTTAATTATGAGACTGGTTAAAGGAAGTTCAAATCTAGATATTGATACGATGGCAGTCTCTTTAAAAGCCTTTTGTTTGTATGAAGTCATGAGTTTTCATTTAGTTCCCAACAAAAACTTAACATTCTGCTCTTCTTTAAGTGGAAAGTACTTCCCTTGCTTTGTTTTTCCTTCAGAAGGCATTTAGCGTGGAGGAAGTGCGCATCAGCACTTTCTGCATGCCCTCATGCAGTATGCAAAGGTTACATCATTCCCTGGAGTGGGGAGGTGAAGGTTCCTCCCAGTGATTCCAGGGACCGCACCTAGAAAGCTATGCTCTTCCTAAAGCATTTCCAAAAGGTGTTAAAAATCTGGGGAGAGTCCAGGAAAAAAACATAAAGCTTAATTAAGAATTGCCTCCTGGTAAAAGTGAACCCTTGCATCAAAACTACATTTTCACCTGACAAGTTATGGATCTATTAGATGAAGTAGGTCTTTTAGGAAAGAAATGATCACACGTTTTCAATATCTTTGATATAAAGCAAACTGGCCAAGGGGTTCATCAATTTTGTTTCTTACTGTCTCTTTCCTATGTCTGTCCTTCAATTCTTTGATAATACATTTTTAGGTCTTTCGTTTCCAAAAGCACTTCATTAGTTAGTTTGGAAACATGGTAGACGTGGAAACAAACTTTATAATTTAATTTTACTACTTGAAACACTAAAGCTATAAAAGAAATTGCATTATCTTTCTCCCGCTTAATTTTTTTAATGAAATTTTTATAACACTTGAACTGGATGAAACTGTCACGCAGTTTCTCCTTTAATGTTTTGTGGCATGGTACAAATAAAATTCTTTAATTTATATATGTCTACTTAATTGATGTGGAGGGGATTTTCATACATTATTTGTAAATAGAAAAACATTTCAGGAAAATATCAAGGCAAACACTAGCAAATTAAGCTTTTGGTGTTAACTATAAGGACAGCGCTTCTCTGCAGAATACCATGAGTAAACCATCTTACTTCTCTCAGTTGCAAAACGTAGCACATTCTCTGTGGTGTGGTGTAAATATTGATATCCGGCAACCCACACTCCTGGGAAGGATTACCAGAATCCTTCTTGCAAAATACCACTCTTTCTAGTTTACATCATGGCTCCATGACATCAGGATACTAACATCTGCCCCGGTGAACTGGGCATGTTGAAATTTAATTTGTCAGACTCTAGCTCTGCTAATCTAGTTGATCCCACATATCTGCCCAAACTTTTGGCATTAACCGAGTCATAACACATTCAGAAACATGTCTTCCATATGCAGCCTCATGTTTCTGCTTTTTCAATCATTCATTATACAGTTCAGAGTACAAAAGCTTAAGCAGTTAATATGGAACAAGGTAAATGTTCCATATTGTGGATAACACCCACAGCTTCCAAAATGCATCTAGAAAGATTGCGACTATGGTTATATAGTAACACAAACAATCGAAATATTTAGACACAGCCTAACTATATAAATCATGGACTTTGTAATTTTTATATTTCAGATGTTATTGGTAGTATATTCAATATGTTACCCAGATTGAAATTCAGGTTATGACACGGTTGGGCAAAACTTAACACTTTTTTTTTTTTCTCTTTAAGTAGTTGTTAGTTTAGCTTCACTTCCTTCTGGAAAGAATGGAATCTAGATCTATAAAATTGCACAAAATTTTGATTCTGTAGTCTTTTTACAAATCAAGTTGAGGCAACAGCGTAATATAGTTTCTACCTATGGGTACTAATAAAGTTAGAAAATCATTCTAATTATTTGAATCCACACTTTTGGTAACTGAGTCTTAAAGAAGGCAATCCATTTTATTTTCAAAGATCATGTTGTAGCTATTTAGGTCTGAGTAGATACAGTTGTTCTGAAAGTTCCGTACGATGATGCTTCCCAGAATTCTGTGGAAAAATATTAGTATTAGAGATTGTTTGCTCATTTGGGAAATTTTTTTCTAATATTTTATTGTGAAAAATTTTAAAAATGTATACTTGTATACCTATCACTCAGAAGCAACAGTTCTTTACATTTTTCCTATCACTTTTTCCTACATATAGTTGTGACAAATCATTTGAAAATGTACTACAGACATCATGATTTTTAATCCTATATGCCTTCTAGGTGAAGAATAAGGGTAGTCTGTATAATTACATATTGTAGCCACGTATAGTATTAGACCTCCAAAAATCAGCAACAATCCTTTAAAATGATCAAATAAAAATTGCTTTCTTGGTGAGCTTAGAGATCTAAGTGATTTGTATGCAAATAAAAAGTTCTTTTCCTTAAAAGATGTAAAATGGTGACCTTTGTCACAGATCAACCACAAAAACTCCCTGCTGTCACCTACAGAAATTGAGATATGCATGCCATCCATAGGTGGGGCAAGAGCAGATTTCAAGCCTGGGGAGAGACTGGATTGTAAAGCAACCTTGCTAAATCCTCAGGACTCAGGAGATGAGGTGATCACCAAGAAACACTTTATCCCTCTGTGGACAGTGATCATTTGACTCTGATGTCACCCGACTGGGCCACACTTAGTTTTGTGACTAGATGAGAAGTGATTTTTACCTCTGTGATAAATTCTCACGAATCTCCTTCAAATCACAATCATCCTTAATTCTACCTGTAGCCTTACATACACCTTAGATTAGTGTTTCTCCACTAGGACCCATGTGGCCTTAACAGGTCCCCAGAATATTCCATGGGAGTCACAGATGAAAAAATCACATAAGTGAGGAGACAATGGCATGAGATCAGGAGGCGGACAGGTATGGCGAGGCGGGTGGGGGCGCAAAAAAGTCAGAAGGGGTTTGGGAAACACTTCCTTAGACCGAAACAATAAATGGAAATGAACTTAAACCACCTGTGATGTAATGCCATCAGGCCGTGTGTTCATTTCATCCGGGCCCTTGGGAATGCTATTCTTTCTGTTAAGTGAAGTTAAACTCTCAAAGCCACCTCTTCATCCCCTCCTGCTAAGATGCTGGGTATAGAGAAGGCCAGGCCTCTTGGACACATCCAGCTCGCACACATTTTCATTGGCTTTTGTGGTGTTTGCTTTCAAAATATAAACCTGTATTTAGAAACCTTGATATTTAACACCACACACACACACACACACACACACACACACACACACACATACACAGCATTTTGAACTTAAAAACAGCATCCAGAAGGTATAAAGCCATGTTTACACAGCTTCGCTAGGATTGTACCTAGCCACCCTTAGCGACCCCTGCCTGCTTCTGTCACTGTGCGCCTGGCCAGGCCGCCTTGGGATCTTCCCTTCTATAGACTTACTGTACTCAGCTGAATTCCTCTGAGTCTAGTCATGCACATGCCTGTAGAGGGCCTTGTTGTACCGCAAACCACACCAGCCCTGCGCCTAATCTCAGCCAGACAGGTTGCCCAGGAATGTGCTCTTTAGGAGAACCCACACTCACCTGTAAGCTGGCAAGGGTGGCATCCCATGACTCAGACGGTGCCCTGCCCACGCCTTCAGTCACTCTCTGCTAGTCCTTGCCAGATTTGTTTTCTTAGTGCCCAGCCCTGCTTAGGTTACCTCCCTGGTCACTGACACCTTGCCGCATCCCATGTTTCCTGAAGATTCTTCTCTGGCAAGACCTTCCCACCGGAAATCAGGTGCTCCCAGACTTTCCACCCTTCTGTTGCAGACATCAGCTGCCCTTTGCTCCCCGAGTGGACCCTTCACATGCTAAGGCCTGTAGAATTTGAAGGCCGTAGGTGTTCCCACCACATATATTACCTCTTCATATCTGTCTTCCAAGATAGTGCTCACTTTGGCAGCACATATTTAAAAATTGGAATGATACGGAGAAGATTAGCATGGCCCCTGTGCAAGGATGACGCCCAAGGTATTAAACACTCCCCTCTCCTATCCCCCATGCAGGTTTCTCCTTGAGGAGCACTTATTTACAATATTATTTATTTTCAAATATTTATTTACAGTATTATTTACAAATATTATCTTTCTTTCCTTTTAATTCCCTGCGTATCCTTTTGATTTTATCAAGTCTCTTAAATGGTGCCTATATATTCCCACTTGATTTAGAATAATTTATGTCCTTTACTAAGGACCGTACATGGGACACAGTGCAAAGTGATTTATATACAGTGTCTCATTCTTTGCAGGCAGCCTGGAGCAAGTTATTGATTGATGGATTTTTGGAGGTTATCAGCCAGAGGCTAAATCCAAGCGCTATCCTTATCTAGGTGTGCTATTATCAAGTTTCTCAATTTTTCTTTAAAATTTTTTTAATTGGTTGATAATCTGCAGTTTACAAGTTTTTTAACCTTTCTGAATCCCAGTTTTGATATTTGGAAAAAAGGAATAATTGTTGTCTTCTAGTATGTTTGAGGGGCAAGTGTTCAATGATTGTTAGCTTTTTCTTATGGTCATTTCCCCACTTACCAGATTAAGAAACTGAAATGTAGAAATTTTGCATAACTAGTGGTCTGCAGCTAGTAAAGTGTTGGAACAAGGATTTGATCCCAAAGCTGTCCAGATCCAAGTCCTACTTCATTCAGCATAATACTTAGCCACAGATACTGTTCGGTCAGTGTTGGCTAAAGTATGCTCTGTAATCCGAGAGAGCTGGATTTGAACCCCAAATGCTTATTGTCTCTGTAATGGAAAAAAATTATTTAACCCCTCTAAAGCTGAGGATTCTCTATTATAAGATGGGGATAATAATTACACTTAACCCATAGGATCATTTTAGGATTAAAGTAAATTAGATAATGTATGTAAAATATTTAGAACACAATACTCATTCAATAAATATTACTTCTAATTATTGAATATTTGAAACTATTATTAGAGGTCCCATTGGTATTCAATACTCAGTCTTATTGCAACATGATTTATGCCTTTTTCAAAATCATCACATGTGGATCTGGGAACTGTCACATGTCATATTGCATGTGAGAGTTCCCGGGTTTATTCCCTGTGACTGCTGGTTCCCAGGAAATGCAGGAGTAACTTCTGAGCAGTGATCTGGGAGGAGCCCCTGAGCACCATCAGGTCTGGGCCCAAAACAAAATGAAATAAATAATCACAAAATTGTGTGATAAAACTTTCAAAGGGCATATGAGGAAACTTGAATTAGGGATATAACATTTATTATTTTTTTTATTTTTATTTTTTTGCTTTTTGGGTCACACCTGGCGATGCACAGGGGTTACTCCTGGCTCTGCACTCAGGAATTACCCCTGGCCGTGCTCAGGGGACCATATGGGATGCTGGGATTTGAACCCGGGTCGGCCGCGTGCAAGGCAAACGCCCTACCCGCTGTGCTATCTCTCCAGCCCCCAGGGATATAACATTTAGAGGTTTTTGCTGGTGTTCATTAAAAAAACAAATCTAAGAATATTTGCATAGTTTCATTTATTTACATGATTCAGGATTGCATTAATAGTTCAGTATATATGACTTTTCACTTGAAAAACACTTAAGATTGCCATGGAAGTCAGAGGGTTATAGATTTGGTTTTCTTGTCATATGACGGAGGAAGAATTAAAGGAATTGGGCAGAAAGCTGTAACAGGAGATGTGGAGAAGTTTCTCCCAACACAAATGTAAATCAAGGTAACTGGGATATATTTGGTATTGGGGCATGTATGTGTAGGTGTGTAGCTAAACTATATAGCTCTGTGCATAATTTAGTGGTCCTCTGAGAAAAAATTGGATACAAACATTGAATTCCTATTACACTCAAATTGTTCCTTTATATTTTAATAAATTCATGTTTTCAAAACAAGCAGTATAATAGAACTATAATTTGGATTTACATCCTTGTCTGTCATTCTAAACCTTGATTAAAATTATTAAACATTTAAAATATTCTAATTATAGTTGGCTCTGGAAATCTTGGAGATTTGGGGTTTTTATAGCCCTCCCTTCTCCCTTAAAATTTTACAGGAGCATCAGGGACATAATTCTAAGGCTTCATGTTCCTGAGGAATCAAATTCTAACCTATTATAATGCTAGTACTTTTTCCTTTGTGAAGCTAGAAATGGATAGAAAACATCTTGTTTGTACTTCCTTCTTAAGTTAATTATCACCCTAAGGTGATTTTCTCCCATTTACCACTTGCAGTGCTAATATGAAGTGTTCCAATTTTTTTTCCCTTCCCCATAATCTATTTTCTTCCTTATTTTTTAAACAGTCCAAGGACACTGTTGAATTCAAAAGTATTCCAATGGTGCCCCCAAAAATGCTGGGGATTTTTTTTTCTGTAGTCTATGATAAGTATTGTTATACTGCAGACCTGCAGTGGACAAAGAATTTGCTTAATAATTAGCAAAATATCTAAGAGAAAGAAGAGAAACAAAAAAAGGAAATCTATAATAAGAGAGTCAAACCCAGTATGTATTAAAGCTCCAGTTTTGAGCCCAGCACATGTTTTTTTTTAAATTTTATTTTATTGAATCACCATGTGGAAAATTACAATGCTTTCAGGCTTAAGTCTTAGTCATACAATGCTGAAAAAACCATTCCTTCACCAGTGCCCATATCCCACCACCGAAGACAAAAAAAAAAAAAAACCACAGTACACCTCCCATCCCGCCCACCCCCGCACCCCCCCCACCTTGTAACTGATAAATTTCACTTTACTTTCTATTTACTTTGGTTACATTCAATATTTCAACACAAACCTCACTATTATTATTAGGAGCACCCCACTAGAGTCAGACTTGTTTTGAAGAGAAATGAGGTCTTTGGTTTTGGATTTCTGTACTTTAACAACTAAGTCCAGGGAGATTTCTTCCGGATATTCAATCATTGCAAGCTTGTAAACCCCATCTGTGGTCGTCATAATAAGGCGGTCCCCACGCTCTTCATCCCCGGGAAGGGACAGGCGAGAGAGAGAAATACCTTTCCCCTCCCGGCGGAGCCCAGCACATGTTATAATGGAGTTCAGGACTCGTGAGGTGAATTGGATAAGTAGATGTTTGCTAACTCGTATTCTGGGTCTAGCGTAGCCCATTTACTTGAGGGGCTAGAGAGCTTCCCATGAGTGCGCATGTCTTCATATGCTTCTCAACTCTGCTAAAAGTTGATCTGTCCTTTGGACTGTAGAGATATTACAGCAAGGGAAGTACTTTTCTTGCACACAGCCAACACCATATAGGTTCCATTCCCCAGAACCCTATATGGACCGAGTCCAGAGCCAGAAGTAAGCCCTGAACAAACAAAATGTACCAGAATCCAAATCCAGAAGTAAGCCTTGAGCAGAGACAGGAGTGGTCCCAAAGCCAAAACAAATCAAAGCATTGCAAAATTAGTTTATCCTTCTGTAATTTATGTTGGTGTGACTAAGAAAATGGATGGCATACAGTAAAAATTGTTTGCCTTGCCATCACTCATGCCCTTTCTGAAAACAGCATCTTTTGCTTTGCAGCACCATCATCCTTTGTTTTCAGGGCACCTGGTTTACTGGAAAATGTACCTTTTTTTCTGATCCCAGGGACCATCACAGTATTCCATGAAATTAGTATCACCTGTCAACTGTCAACTACAGCGAGGAGAAGTAGTGAGAAATAACAAAGTGATTTTGACAGCACGGACATATTTTTTGAAGTCTTAATGCAAATTATATTGAAGAATAACTCTTCCAGTAGGGGTCATATGTAGAACAGGTCAGGTGACTTGGGGCTTGTCATGCTGTGCCTTGCAATACAATCCTGACAGTTTGGTACTTTGGCCGGTGGTGCCATGCTTGGGGTCAGTGGTGCTCAAGGAAGGCCACCAGGGTGACAGCTAAAGTTGCTGGGGTGTTGCGTGTTATAGGGCCAGGTGGTGGCTGGGATTGAACTCAGGGCCTTGTATATGCTAACAAGAATGATACTCCTTCAGCTGTCTCCCAATAACTCCCTGTATCTTTAAAGATGAATCAAATAAAATTTTTCATAGTTAGTTTAAATGCTGACCATCTTCCTGAGTTAAGAAATTTACTCGAACACTACAAAATAAAACTCAAGTTTTTTGCTTGTTTTGTAAAACCATTCCCTTTCCACATAGATGCACTCGTTTTTTCAAGTGAGAGCACAAAACGGAGGACGTGTGCACGTGCTTAGCATGTGAATGACAGGAAAACATGCCCTTCCTCCCCTTTAACTTGGAGGATTTGGAGACTGCAATTGGTGAGCCCCATGACCGTACTGGAAAATGTGGTGTTCAGTTGTATCCAAGCAGATAAATCAGTGTCCTGGCCAGATAGATTTTCTAAACTATTGGTTTATAACCTCATAAATTTGTAGCTTCTTTACACTGTCAATTGCATAAATAAAGCCCCCATAAAACCGTTCCATTAACTTGCATCCTTTTCCTATTCAGAATGTTTTCCTTACTGAATATACATAACTCCTCTTCTGCAGTCAGTTCCCAGATAACACAAATGAACAGAAAAGTCTATTTTTTTTAAGACAAAGTTCTTCATTTGCTGTAGGCAAGAAATTAATACATATGCTTATGGAGAGTTTATGATGGAAAAAATTTCAAAATAACATGAAGTCATGTGGCTTGAGGAGGGAAAAGTGATTGTCTATTAGACACTCTGTATGGATCTCGAAAGTAAAGCCGCTGAGAATAAGCTCTCAGTCACAGGGACCCAGGTACAAGCAACAGTGCAGCGACAGACCATCGAGTTGGAAGGACTTAGATGTCACAGAAATTTCTGATGGAAGGGCTGGAGTAAAAGTACAGCAGGTAGGACATTTGCCTTGCATGCTGCCAACCCACGTTCAATCCCCAACAGTCCATATGGTCATCGAGCACCATGAAAGTGACCTCTGAGCCCAGAAGAAGGTGTAAGCTTTGTGGGGTCAAAACCCCAACATGAACAAAAATTTCTGATGGAAGCATCCAACTCCAGTGTACACTACAGCTTAACTCTCTTTATGTAGCATTCACTGGTACGTATGCTTGGTGTGTCTGTGAATTGGTATAAATGCTTGAATTATGTTTTGTTTATCATAAATCAATAACAAAATAAGATGCAGTTAAGTAATAAAATAAGAATATTCTAAAGCTTGGTTTTCTTAGACACTGGCCTAAAGGAGTATGTGTATTAGTTAATTTACATGTCAAAAATCGAAGTTGTTTTATATGAATTATAATAATTAAAAATAATATCACAATAAATAATTGTTTTAAAAAGCTATAAAATGGGGATGAATTCATGGACCTTAATAACATAAAGGCTTAAAGTCATTTTAAATGTTTTTGTAAATAGTTAACTAGATTTGTGTAGTTTAAGCCATTTACTTCATGGGTTACTGCTATCAATGGTCGCTTATTATAAGATTACTTGAATTACAGGTTCTGGTTATTTGTGTATTAATTATTTAATATGCCAGAAAACAGCAATTTCTATCATATATATTAAAACTGCTTAATTATAAAAATTCCTATCTATCCTAAAATAATTCTTTTTTTTTAATTTTTTTTATTGAGTCACCATGTGGAAAGTTACAAACTTTTCAGGTTTAAGTCTCAGTTATACAATGCTCGACCTAAAATAATTCTTCATATTCACATTTCAATGACATCACTTATATCATCGAAAAGCTGATCATTTTCCTACTTTCAATAATTCAGTTTTAAAGTATGCATTTCAAAATGCAGAGTGATAAAGTTGGAATTCTACTTGCCTTTGGTGTATGTAGATTAGATATTGTAAACTGACTATTGAATCTAATTATAAGCAAAGACTAACTTCCACAGAAATCTGGATACTCTGAACGTATTGGTGTTCCTATGAATTTTTTATTTTGTTTTGTTTTAGGTAGGGCTATACCTAGGGATGCTAAGGGACTACTCCCGGCTCTGTATTCAGGAATTGTAAGGAGCTTACACCTTCTGAGCTGAGGTCCCTTTCATGGTGCTCGATGACCATATGGGCTGTCAGGAGCTCAGGAGACTGTGTGGGGTGTGGGTGATTGAACCCAGGAACTCTGTGTGTAAGGCAAGAGCTCCACGTGCTGTATTTACGTCCAGTCTCTGACTTTTAAAAACTTAGGTGTTGTATACTTTGATGTAAAATTCAGCCACGCGATCATTTTTGGCTTCAAAATTATGTGAAAATACTGTTCTAGGCTTGATAGGTAGCAGCATGAATAAAACAGGAAATACAAATTATATTGCAGCTAAAATTATGTGTCATGGATTTTCCTATGTGTCATCCATGTAAAACTTTTCCTGCTAATTCTTGTTCATGTGACGCTGTCATAAAAAAAGAAGAGTTTTAGGAGTCATCCCCAGAGTAAATGAGGCGGGAAGTTCCCTTTTAGTGTGTGTCTAAAGATGTTCTAACCTGCCAGAAATCCTGCTGCGTTCATTGGCAGTGATAATACCGCTGTGGCCTCTGTCATACTGTATTTTTTTCTTTTTTGAAGAGGACAGACAGCTGTTCAGAAATCAGTTCTACTTAGCTTTTTTAGAAACGTTGAAATATAGCATGAACTCAAACAGTTTTAACTTTAGTGAGAATATCCATTTACTTCTCACATATTTATAAACAAAAAACTATAAATGACCCATCTGTTGTTTTTCTCACTTAACACACTCTAACAATCTGATGTTATCACTGGAGCTTGAAACATGCCATTGTAGAGTTCCTTAGCTATGGATGCTCGCTACATCATTTTATATCATTTTATGCTTGTATTTTATCCTGGAATGTCATTTTAATGTTAAAATGTTCCGATGTATTATTCAACACAGAAGAAATAAGTGGGTCTCAGTAAGTCTCAAAATGAAAGTGATGTTGAAGCCACAGAGCAGAGGTTGGGACAATAGTTGGAGAAAGACATAGAAGATTGGAGACTGTACATATACACGATTTAGGGTCTAATGTACTATGATCTCATGTACCAGTGCAAAGGTTCCCTATCTTATTTGGTTTACAGCCCTTTTTCGGGAAGAAATAAAAAGTATACTCAGTGCCCAGGCCCTTGAAACTATACCTTCTTTTGTATAACAAACAGAAAGTGCAACCCCATTGCACCCAAGGCTGAGATTCCCTCCCACCAAGCATCATTTCACCCCCACCCCCACCCTAGGTAGTATCACCCATTTGGGGATATGCTGGAGCTTTGAGCTTTGAGCTCTGATCTATTTATGTGCAGAGACTGAAAAATCCCAACAGAGAGCCACAAAGTCAGAAGATGGGACAATACCCATTTCAAGCTTTGACTATAGATTAAGTATGTTTCTAAAGAATGTGGTAAAAGGAATTGGTCCTTTGGTGATGACTGGGTATAGAAACATTGTATTCCTAAGGCTAACTGATGTGTGCTTGAGTTCATATATGCATCATAAAATTTCTATTTGTGTGTTACTAAATGTATTTTAAATCAAAAATTGATTCCATATGTAAACTTTATGCTCATATTTTATTAAAAAATTATCAACATCAGAAATTAAATAATGTCTTTGTTCTATCAATATTTTTCTTAAACTAGTAATTTTCCTCATGGTGATTCCTTTTTGCATAGATAGCCTGAATTACACATATTGCAGCATTATACTTATAATGAACTGTTGTATTTTGTTTTCAGTACTACTGTGTCAACATTCATTATTTAAAATTGTTCCAAATTTTAGGTTTCAATGTTATGAGCTATCATAAATATAGTGTGATCAGAAGCACGGATCCTGGCCAGACTAGCCAGGTTCAAATCCCATCTTTTCTCGAAACAACTGTATGACCTTGAACAAATTATTGAGTCTGCTATACCCTGACTGAACTGAACATAAGACATAGTCTATTTCTGGTTCTTTTCTGACCTTTCAAGCTATTACGATGTCTCTTTTTAAGTCACAAATGAAAGACTGGGCATACCGACAATAACAAAGACCCTTCTTTTTGCTAGGATCTAAACCCTAACCCCGGCCTCTCCACTCCACTGCTCACTCCCATCCCTGTTAGCCTGTGGATGCTCTGTTCAGCTTTTCTATCCCTCATCCACTACTTTCCCCATTCGGAACCAGCCTGCACAGACACCCCAAAGTGCAGAACTCCCTGCCTGACTCCTAAGTATGATTGCTTTATCCTTTACTGCCTTGCCAGTTATCTGATGTCTTCAGATCAGTGCTTTACTCATTTTATTTTGTTCCAGTGAAAGCTGAATTTCCATCTGTTCAGCTGAAATACTAGTCTCAGATACCATAATCTTCCTACTTTTTGGTCCATGTAAAATTTAAACAAACAAGGATTTTCTATAGTAATTTTTTTTATCTTGTTAATACACATTCGGTAGGAAGTGTCTTATAACATGTCCAGAAAGTGGCCTGGATCGTAGCAGCGGTTGGGTAGTGGAGGTCGGCTGCTGGGGCTGGGTCCCTTGGGGCGGGGTGAGTTCTCACCCGCCCTGCTCTGGGGCGCCCTGAGTGAAAACAGCCTGGTGCAATACACTTCCTACACATTTTCCATAATTACCACACCATATTTGATGGAGTTCAGAGAGTAGGCAACAAATAATAGAGAGTAATATATATATATAACATACATGTTATATATATATATACATATATATATATATATATACACACACACACACACACACACATACCTCTCAGAGAACCCGGCAAGCTACTGAGTATCCTGCCTGCATGGGCAGAGTCTGGAGCTACCCATGGTGTATTCAATATGCCAAAAACAGTAACAGTAGGTCTCATTCTCCTGACCCTGAAAGAGCCTCTAATCATTGGGAAAGACGAGTAAGGAGAGGCTGCTAAAATCTCAGGGCTGGGAGGAATAGAGACGTTACTGGTGCCTACTTGAGTAAATCAACAAACAATGGGATGACAGTGACACAGTGATATAGTGAATACACATTATTACCTTACTTTCCATTCTCAGTTATGCCCTGCTTTATATTCCCTACTGTATTTTGAACAACATTAATTATTTTTCTAAATTAAATGGTGCTCATTTATGAGAAATTTCCCTTTTATTCTGTGAGCTGTGACTAAGATGTGTTTCTGCTAATTCTTCACAAGGGCCTGAGGTCTTCTAATACAATGTCCTATGTAAAAATTTTGATTATTACTTAAGTTATGTAAGTTTATGGAAATATGCAAGTATCAATATGGCTTATGTTCAGTGAAAATATCCCTGTGGATAAATCAGTGATTTAAAAAATTTTATTCTCTTTGGTACATATATACAATGGAATACTATGCAGCTGTTAGAAAAATGGAGGTCATGAATTTTGTATTTAAGTGGATTGGCATGAAAAGTTTCATGCTGAGTGAAATGAGTCAGAAAGAGAGAGACAGACATAGAAAGATTGCACTCATCTATGGTATTTAGAATAACAGAGTGGGAGACTAACACCCAAGAATTGTAGAAATAAGTACCAGGAGGTTGACTCCATGGCTTGGAGGCTGGCCTCACATTCTGGGGAAAGGGCAACTCAGAGAAGGGATCACCAACTCTAATGTAGTCGAAGGCCATGTGGGGGAAGGGAGTTGCGGGCTGAATGAGGGCTAGAGACTGAGCACAGTGGCCACTCAACACCTTTATTGCAAACCACAACAGCTAATTAGAGAGAGAGAACAGAAGGGAATGCCCTGCCACAGTGGCAGGGTGGGGTGGGGGGAGATGGGATTGGGGAGGGTGGGAGGGATGCTGGGTTTACTGGTGATGGAGAATGGGCACTGGTGAAGGGATGGGTTCCCGAACTTTGTATGAGGGAAGCATAAGCACAAAAGTGTATAAATCTGTAACTGTACTCTCACGGTGATTCACTAATTAAAAATAAATAAATTTAAAAAATAAATTAAAAAAAATAAAATACAAACCAAAAAAAAGTGAAAAAAAATTTATTCTCATTTTCTATTAAAATTTATTAGTATGTCTTTAAAGATAATATATTAATTAGGCAATATTGCAATTATACCATGAGTGTAGTTTAAATAGTATTGCATTTAATATGCAGTAAGAGGTGTATACAAATTTTCTATCAAAGGCAGGATCTAATTCTTTAGTATTGGGCTTAAATTCTGGTTCACTGTACGTTAGAGCTTTTTCTATAAAATAATATTTTATTGAAATATTACTTGCAATTTACAATTCCACGGGATGTCAAAAGAAAGCCTGGCTGCCCACCTATGAGATGGTCAGACTTCTTCGTCAACAGTTTGACGAAGAACAGTTTGAGCTCTTCGTGTTCCTAGAGCGAGCAGACACCCTTGGCCTACACTAGCATGCTATAGGGACGAATGGAGACGTTACTGGTGCCCACTCAAGTAAATCAATGAGCAGTGGGATGACAAGTGATACAAGTGATTATTTGCAATATCAAAACTACAGAAGTAACTCAAGTTTTTTTTTTTTTTTTTTTTTTTTTTTTGGCTTTTTGGGTCACACCTGGCGATGCACAGGGGTTACTCCTGGCTCTGCACTCAGGAATCACCCCTGGCCATGCTCAGGGGACCATATGGGATGCTGGGATTTGAACCCGGGTCGGCCGCGTGCAAGGCAAACGCCCTACCCGCTGTGCTATCTCTCCAGCCCCAGTAACTCAAGTTTTTATCTACAGATTATTGGAAAAAAACATTTATATTGGATAAATAAAGCATGTTATATAAAAAATGGAATATAATTTAGTTGGGAAAAAAGAAATTCAGTCATTCACAGCTAAATGGAAAGAGCTTGAAAAAATTGTGTCAAGAGAAATCAATATAAAAATTTCAAGTGTTGTCTGATTTTACCTCATGTTTAGTATAAGGATATAAAATAAATGAATATATAAAATAAGAGAGAAATCAGTAGATATTGATAATAGAATATCTATTATCAATATATTAGCTTTAAGTTAGTTTTTACTTAAAGCTATCTGTTTAGGTAATCTATTAGGTAATCTTAAAGCTAATCTATTATTTTAAGATTATCTAAAGATGAGTAGTAGGGGCTGGGAGAGACAAGGTAGAAATGTTGCAATGTTAGTGCATTTTGTATCATTTTTTATGTGTATAAAGTTGCTGAATATCATTAGAATACTTTATGATAAACAACAAGTCTTCAAATTTTACAGTGATTAGAATCTTTTGTAAAAAATAGTGTTATATTTTTACATGTAAACATTGGGTGGATAAATAATTAAAATGTAGGAGAATATTTACCATCAGGTATAATATGTGAACTACTTTTATTTCGATTCTATATTTACCATTTTTATGTATCCAAGCATAAAGAACATTTTTGTAGCTTAACAGCACAACTAAGTTATTTAGCAAGATTATAAAAAATTAAGAGTAGTGGGCCCTGTGCCGGCCGACATTTAAGCAGAGAGCCACGTGGGGACGCTCCTTTGCGGCCCCGCACGAGATCGACCCCGGAGGCAACTGAACCACTTTGGACACGAGCGGCGCCCCCAAAATGCCTCCAAACTGTGTGCTCGGAGCTTCTGGCCCAGGCGCTGCCGGCAGGGTATGCTCTTTTCTCTCTCAACTCTTTCTGTTTGAACGCAGCGAGGCTATAGCCGGTTTTTAGACTCTACAGGAAGCCCGGGATAGCCGATGGGCGGGACTCCCGGATCCGCCCTGTGCCGGCCGACATTTAAGCAGAGAGCCATGTGGGGACGCTCTCTGCTTAAATATCTTCCAAAAGATATTAGGAAGACCTAATATCTTTTGATTGTTTGATTGTCAGCAACGTGTAAATGTTCCTTTTTGGCAGGGCTTAACGTGGGGGGAAACTCCAAACAATAGTACTCAGTTTTTTGTTAAAGGGTAAAAGATTGTAGCGATAGAATTTTAGGCAGAATTTTCCCTGGACTTTAACGGGTCGGACTTTGGTGGGAAATCCTAACAAGAATAGTAAGTCTTTTGCTGAAATATTGAAGGCCACCAAAGTGGTAGCCATCTCTATAGACTGAACTAAGCCATATCCCCACGCCGGCTGAGAAGAAATATCCTTCTTTCTCGGGAAGAAACGCGGCGTGGCGTTAACCATAGTATGATGTCCATTAAGCTGACACGGACCTGGTGGCGTGGGAATGGGATACAAGGGAATAAATTATTATGTACTTGGAACAGCAGGACGCTGGTAGAATCTTGAGCCGGGGCCGATACCAGCGTATTACTTTTGGTTCCAGAAACTGCTTGCAGACATTCTACCAGACTATCAACTAAGCTAGAGCCCCACGCCGGCTGATGACGAGAAATAACCATCTCTTTTGGTTTGTTTCCCTTTGTCAGGCAGCGTGGTGATTACTAAACAGGCGTGATCTCGGTGGCGCGGGACGAGGGGGGAAAAAAATAGAAAAGTTATGTAACAAACAGCGGGACTTAATATCTCTACATTCTCAGCAATGGAGAGCCATCAAATGCTTCCTTGACAGTGGGACTGTCTTCTCTTTTTTGGGGGGAAACCCTAGCAACAATAGTGAATTATGTGTTGAAACATGGACTGTAACCAAGATAAAGCGTAAACGAAGTGAAACTTATCACTTACAAGGGCGGGGACTGGGGGGGTGGGAGGGGGCGGGAGGTATAAGTGGTTGGTGATGGAATATGGGCACGGGTGAAGGGAAGGGTGTTTGAGTACTGTATAACTGACATAATCATGAGAACTTTGTAACCCTCCACATGGTGATTCAATAAAATTTAAATTAAAAAAAAATTAAGAGTAGTGGACTCTTAAAAGTACACACCTTATTCATCTAAAATTATAATTAACATAAGTTATAATAACACTAGTCAATCAAAATATTCAGTAATTTAGGTATTCTGTTATCTCTAAAACTACAAGTTAACAAATATTAGCTACAAAAATTCAAAAATTATTCACTTAAATATTTTGCTGGTATTAGAGCATTTTAAAAATTATAGGTAATTATTTTAATTTACAGAGCCACTTTTTTCATTCTTTTGTATTTCCTAATGGTTAAATTAATTGTGTTGGTTTTGTGTTAAATTTTGTCCTAAAAATCGAAAGGTCTTTTAGACATTTTTGGTACACAGAGTTTACCTATAATCTTCATCATGGATAAGGATGGTTTCCTGGTCAGAGTGTGAATGTGCATGTTTAGAGAAACTCCATCCATGATTCAAGTTTGTTAAAACTAACTTAAAGCTAATAGGTATGTGAGGTGTGATTCAAGAATGAAGTTTTAAAATACTGAAAATTTAGGGGGGAGAAACTCCAAACAATAATAGTGAGTTTTTTTGTTGAAATATTGAATGTAATCAAAGTAAAGTGAAAGAAAAGTGCAATTTACCAGTTACACAGGCGGGGTGGGTGGCTGGGGAGGTTGGGAGGAGGTAGGGGAGATATACTGTGATTCTTGGTGGTGGAATATGTGCACTGGTGAAGGGATGGGTGTTCGAGCATTGTATAACTGAGACTTAAACCTGAACACTTTGTAACTTTCCACATGGTGATTCAATAAAAGAATAAATTAATATAAAATTTTTTTTAAATACTGAAAAATAATTCACAGAGTTGGTGCCCCATGAAACACCTAGTCCATTTTTTTGTGTGTGTCTTTAGACCAAATTATACTTAAAACATAGTAGTCTATCTCAGCTCTCCCACAGTTTTCTAGGACAAGCCTTTCTCTCTCTCTCCTGTGTGGTTCAGCCCAGTGCCCCTCCTTTCACCCCACTCCCCACAATCTCTCGAAGTCAACCCAGTGAAGTTCCTGTGTTGCTGGTGGTGAGAGAGGGGTAACCTGTAGCTGGGACATGTGGTGTCAGGGATACAATTTAACACATTTAGTGCTTGACATATGTTCTACCATATAATGTATCTTATTGACTCCAGTCTCCATTCTTTTTTTAAAAAATTGAATTACAAAGATGCTCATGATCTAGTGTCAGTCATACAGTCTTCCAACACCTGTCCCTACCCAGGGCACATTTCCCACCACCAATGTCCCTAGTTTCCCTCCAGCCCTCCTCCCATCCCACCCCCACAGCCTGCCTCTATGCCTCTATGGCAGACACTTCTCTCCCTCTCCCTCTCTCTCCCTCTCTCCATCTCTCTCTCCCTCCCTACTTCTCTCTCTCTCTCTCTCTCTTTCTCTCTCTCTCTCTCTCTCTCTCTGGCTCTCGCTGGCTCTCATTTTCTTTTTCAGCATTGTGGTTTGCAATACTGCTACTGAAAGGGTACTAGGCATATCACTTTGCCTCCTTTCAGCTCTCGGTTTGTGTCTTTATTTTGGATAAGAAGGACTTCAGGTTGAACTAGATCTCTTATTGAGGTTATTTTAAATACATACATGATTTTGAACAATCGACATAGAAATTAATTAGAATAATGGGGGTTTGCTCTTCTAGCTTGTGGGAGCCCTTGGACATATATCCCTTGAACACTTGTTTGTCTCCAAGGTATCTTTCCTTGCTTGTTTTTCCACTTTGGAAAAGCCTGTGTTCTCTCTTGAACACCTTTCACCTTTGTCTCTCCTTTCACATTTTTCTAAGCAAGCTTCATTCCATAAAAACAATCTTTTCCAAAAAAAAAAGGAATAATGTGGTGAGTTTAAATATTTTCAAATTTTCCCAAGGTGATAAAAGAAATTTCGCAGTTTTACCTTATACATTTATCAATATATAATTGTATAAGGTATGCAATTATGCAAATGCAAATATGCAAATTATGCAAATACATTGCATTTATTTTTTTCTTTAAATTTTTTATCAGTGAATCACTGTGAGGTACAGTTACAGACTTACAAACTTTAGTGCTTGTGTTTCAGTCATACAATGGTCGAGTACCCATCCCTCCACCAGTGTCCATTTTCCACCACCAATGATCCCATCATCCCTCTCACCACCCCCACCCCATCCCCTCCACCCCACCCCGCCTCTGTGGCAGGGCATTCCCTTTTGCTCTCTCTCTCCTTTTGGGTTTTGTGGTTTGCGGTAGAGGTATTAAGTGGACATCATGTTTGGTCTAAAGTCTACTTTCAGCCCGCATCTCCCATCCCGAGTGGACCCTCCTAGCACCCTTTACTTGGTAGTCCCTTTTCTATCTGAGCTGCCTGTAACCCCAGCATGTGAGACCTCCTTCTAAGCTGTGGAGTAATCCTCCTGGTACTTATATCTACTGTTCTTGGGTGATAGTCTCCCATTCTATTACTTTATATAGTACATTGCATTTCTTTAACAGTATTTATGATGCATTTTTATTCATTCTAGATACCTAAGTGATAATAATAGCAGCAGATATTATATGGGTTCTCTGACCATCTGCTGTTGTGTTTATTTTTGGTAGCAAACAGAAGATTTATAGACACTTTGTTGATGGATAAAGTCTTTGTCAGGTCTCTGAGGTTACTGTACAATTCTAATCAACCAATTAAATGCATGGGCTATATGGGATCATCTCCAAAGGGGGGGGGAAAGTTCAGAGAGCAAATAAACATAGTCTTCTGACTTTCATAGCAAAGTTGTTGTATCTCATGATGATTTATTTATTTACTTTTAAAACTTGTAACATTAAAAAAATTAATTGAATATCTATAATACAGACTGTTCATTATTTTTAGTCATATAATGATCCAACACTACCCCTCCACCAGTGTACATTTCCCACCACCAATGTCCTCCATTTCCTCCCCATCACTCTTCAACACCTCCCCGCCCACCAACCTGCCTCTATAACAGGCACTTTTCTTCTCTCTCTCTCTCTCTCTCTCTCTCTCTCTCTCTCTCTCTCTCTCTCTCTCTCTCTCTCTCTCCCACACACACACCTTTGTGCATTATGGTTTGCATTAAAGGTACTAAGAGGTCATTGTGTTTGTTCAAAACATTCAGTATTTTTATCCAGAAGGTTAGGCTGGAATAGTTTTTTAAACTGGGTGGCAGCTTTGAGGTATGGACATGACTTCTGAGGCTTTTAGAAGTACAAGGAGCTGGGAGGAGCTAGCCCGCCTCAACCCAGAGAAAGCCTGAAGATTTCAGTCACAAAGGCCACCTTCCTGAATTTTCAGCAGATTATATCTCGTTGAGGTCCATCTTGAAATGGTGGATTTTGACCAGTGGTATGGTGGCAATTTTGAACTGTTGAAGCAAGCCACTACTGAGGCTCTGCTTAGCTGGGCACCAGGCTAACCACTCCCTCCCCGCACCCCGCCATTCTGATTTACCTTTTCTGTTCAGCTTCCTGCAGGTCCATGATTAACTGTGGCTTTTGATCTCTTTGGAGATTTATTTATGGGACTCTTATGCAATGTCTAAAAGTGAGCTTGCATAGCTGAGCTGGATGTGTTTTGTGTGAGTGGCTCCCGCATACCTAACATTAATTTCTCAGGAATTCTGGTCCCGAGTTATATTGGGGTCGGACCAGAGGCACAGCAGCTATTTGTGGGTATCAAAAACCTGAAGGCACTATCAGGCTGCTGATGCACTTACCCTGTGGGTACAGGTTGACCTGCTGGTAGCACCACACCCTCTCATGATGATTTATCATGAACGTTTTAAAAATTAGAAAATACATGTGAAGATTATTAAAGGAAAACTTTAAAGAATGACATTAATCTATTCCAAGAAAGAATGTAATTTGTGACTAACACCTTCCCTAGTTAAACATGATTTGATGGTTATCAAATCTAGTTCTGACACGTAAAGAGCTTAGAAATTATCACTCCCAGTGATTAGATAAGAAAAAGCTGAACACACTGAAAACTAAAATATCCTTGGAGAGTTGAATCCAAATCCTTGAATCTCTCAGAGAAGTCTGATCACAGCATAAACTGCCACTCCATAATCTAGGCACAGATGAATTCAGGGTGTCATTGCTTAAAATTACTGATCTGAAACAGAAGCCAGAGGCATCATAAACAAGAAGAAAGATCAAGGGTAATTTTGATAAATTGCTAGAGGTTGAGTGTGAAACGCTCAGAGTGTGAAAGCCCTAAGCTTAGCATCTTTGGGACTGTGCATTTTAATGGGTTTTATCTCCAGGAACTCATCGTAGAATACCAAGTGGGCAAGTGAAAAAAATCTCTAGCTAGGCAAATTATTTTTAAATTTTAGGAAACCAATGTTAGAAAGGGGAGAACTTGAAAAAAAATCAATAGCAGCATATTCCTATATAGAAATGAAATAAGAATTATAGTGAATTTTATATCTGAAACCAAGAATACCATAGTATAACACAGTGGCATAATTAGATTAAAGTAAAAACAAACACCTTGAATCCTATACCCAGTGATATTATCCTTCAACAGACAAAGATAAATAGACTTTCTCAGAAATATGATATTTGAGAGAGGTATTGCTAGTAGACTTACCATAAGAAATGCTGTGTAGCGGGTAGGGCGTTCGCCTTGCACGCGGCCGACCCGGGTTCGATGCCCGGCATCCCATATGGTCCCCCAAGCACTGCCAGGAGTAATTCCTGAGTGCAAAGCCAGGAGTAACCCCTGAGCATCGCTGGGTGTGACCCAAAAAGCAAAAAAAAAAAATAAATAAATGCTGTGTAGTTATTCAGGAAGAAAGAAAATAGTATGCCAAAGCATGAATATATGTACATATAAATTATATCTATGTATAGGCACAAACAGGATGAATGAATGCAATGTAAGATATTTTATTTTTCTTGCAAATTAAAATAGAACTGCCAAAGTAATCAAAATAATACCTAAATATTGGTAATTATTGATGTGGATAAGTGAAATTAATGTCAATAATGTGATATGGGAAATTCTGTACTACATTATACTTTCCCCTTATGAAAGTGAATCAATAGTATGTTATTTGCAAGTGAACTTAAATTGGTTAAAAAATGTGTACTTCAAATTCTAGAGTAGCTACAAAAACTTTGCCTTTTATTTAACTAAATTTTTGTTTGTTTTGAGTCCACACTCAAAGGTGCTCAGAGACTACTTCTGGTTTGGCGCATTTGGGTCTTTCCTGGCAGTGCTCATTGCTCTTGGGAATTAATGCCAGAGCTCCTGTGTATAAAGCATAAGCCGCAGCCCTTTCAACTATCGTCCCCAGCTCCCCTACTAAAAATATTTTAAAACATTATTATTTATAGAGCAAAAGAAGAGGTAAAATGACATGATAAAGAAATGCTCAGTTAAAACCAGAAGAGGCAGAAAGATAGCAATGAGTGGAAAAAGTTACAAACATGCTAGATGCTAATACAAGTATATTTTAAAAAATCACTTTAAGAAACATTTAAAGGAAAAAAATGTTTAAAGGGGGAAATTAAAGGACAGATTGTTATAATAAATAGATAATAAGATCTCTAGTGAGAGATATAGCACAGAGGTGAGGGAGCTTGTCTTGCATGCTACGGGCACTGTATATGGTCTCCCAAGCATGACCAGGGCTCATTCCTGAGCACAGAGCCAGGAATAGCCCCTGAGGACCACTGGGTTGGGCTACATTCAACATCTCCCTTTCGTTCCCCTGGCAAAAATAAGACAGAAAGTAAGATCCAAATTTACACCATTATGTAAATGTTGTACATAAGAAATATTTTTTTAATAGAGACTCGGAGAAATTAGAAGTAAAAGAATGGAGGGGGAAATTAACAGCAAGCTAACAATAATGGAAAAAATGTTGGGCATTTTTGATTTCAAAAGGTATTTTTATAAGTTTAGAAATATTTAAAATAATTAATTTAAAAATATTTAAAATTTAAATTAAAATATTTTAAATATTTTAAAATTAAGTATTTTACTTTGCATTCATTTATGATTTCTGAAGAAACTTGATTTCAGAAAAACATAGTTTGGAAGAAGGAAATCTACTTGGGATAAAGAGTTTCATGGTATAGTAATTTAGGGGTCAGTTTTCCAAGAAGGTATAGCAGTACCTTTTTTAAAAAAGTGAGGCCAACAGCATTGAATGAATAAATAGGCAAATCCATTACCACATAGTTGTCAATTTTAATACATTTCCTCAGATGTCAATTAATTGAAGCAGGCAATCAGCAAAGATTTAGTGACTTTAAAGCACTATCAATCAACATTTCCTTATTAACATTATAGAATTCCCCATCCAACTGGATCAGGAAAAAATTTACATTAAAATTTAAATGGAATGTTCATCAAGATAAACCACATTCTGGGCTATAAACATGTCTTAACAAATTAAAATAATAGGAATCACACGACCAAACATTTCAAAGGACTATGAAATTAAATTTGAAAATCCTAAAAGGAAAAATAGCTAGAAAATCACCAAATGTTTAGTACTCAACAATACACCTCTAAATACCATTGCACCAAAGAAATCTCAAGTGAAATCAAAGAATAGAGAACTGAAAGAAAATAAAATTCAATTTATCAAAATTTATAGGATGCAGATGAAGCACTACTTAGAGAGATCTGAGAAACTCCTTATTTTAGATGAGTTTTTCTATGTGTCAGAAATTTAGCTGAAGATAGGCTAACTTTGGCTGGTTTTTGCTAGTGGCTTAGTGAATCTCCCCATTTTCTTGTTCTTATTGGTGAGTGGTTACTGAAGGTATTGTTTTTTAAGGTGATGGAGAAGCGCAGGAAAGCAAGTCTATCCATGTACTTGCTTCTTAAGCTTCTGTATGTGTTCTATCTGTTTATAACTTATTGACTTAGACAAATCATATAGTTGAAGCCAGAATCAGGAGATAGGTACATATCTTCCACACTTGGAAATGGGAGTGTGAGAAACATTTGTAATAAAATAATAGAGTAGAATAATAGTGCTAACTTCAGATGGTTGTTGAGTGAAATATTAATACAAGTTATGTAAGTTTTAGCAAAGTAACTGTAGCACTGTAGCACTGTCTAGCACATAAAAATGTACCATAATGTTTAGCCATTTTTATTACTCTGGAAATCATCATCATCATCATCATCATCATCATCATCCCTTGATCATCAAATTTCTCGAGTGGTCTCAGCAACATCTCCATTCGTCATAGTCCTGAGATTTTAGAAGCCTCTCTTTACTCGTCCTTCCCAATGATGCCACATTGGAGGCTCTCAGTGTCAGGGGAATGAGACCCAGCATTGTTACTGGTTTTGGCATATGAATTCGCCATAGGGAGTTTGCGAGGCTCTCCCATGTGGGCAGGAAACTCTCGGTAGCCTGCTGGTTCTCCCAGAGGGAGAAGTAGGCTATAAGATCTCGAGTGACCACGAAGTGGCTGGGTGGTTCCGGGAGCTTGCTTTTAAGTCTTTGGATGTTGGCCATTGATGGGATTACAGGGCACCGGGGGGCAGTCCCTGGGTGTGACCACTTAGCTACTGGAAAATGGGAAATCTGGGCAGAAGAGGCCCAGTCCCAATCCGAGCAGGCTTGGAGGTCTCAGCCCCGGGTCCCACACACCTGGGTTCCTCTGCCGGTACCTTCATGCGTAAGGCTCATCTGAACATATGGAGAGTGGCCTTGAGCATGGCTGTCGCTAAGGCTTTGGAGATCTTCGGCCGCAGAAGCTCTGCTCAGGGCGGGGAGGGATGCTGGAGCCCACCCTCTTCCCGGGGCCCCTCGGAGGGGATGGGCTCCAGCGTCCCCCCTCACCTGAGCAGAGGGGCCCCGGGGAAGACAGCCAGCGCACGGGCCAGAGACTCTCTGCCTGCTCTGGAAATAAGACAGGCATATCTTCATAGTACTTATATATAATAAAATATAAATAAAATATGTAACTACATGAAGTATCAGGTGCATTGTAGGAAATATTTTGAGGCAAATTCTCTAGAGAAAATATTAATGTTGCATACAAATCCAACATTATAGATAATTTAAGTTAATGATAGGTAAAGTTAAAAATTTCTCCAAGTAGCAATCTTTAGAACTGAAAATAAAATTATTTTAAACATTAAGCCCATGAATGACTTGGGTTTAATACATTGTCTCCAGTCTTGTTCATTAACTAATACAAATAAAAATCTTACTGAGTTTATGGTTTCCAAGTTGTCAGTTCCAAGTACTCTTTATTGAACTCTTTCCATGGGAAAGACACAGTTTTAATACTTTGCATATTTAAGACTTATAACATCCTTAAGAGAAAGTAATACTAATTCCCACTTAACAAGTACGAATAAACTGAGGCACAGAAAGATTAAATGACTTTCCCAAAGTTATAATTAACAAATGACATATTCAGGTGGCCAGAGAGATAATACAGTGGTAGGGTACTTCCCTCACATGCTACAACCTGGGTTCAGCCCCTAGCATCTCGGTCCTCTGAAACTCAAGCTGAGCTCAGAGCCAGAAGAAGCCTTGAGCATCACTGGGGGTGGCCCTTAAACCAAACAAACAATCAAAACCTAAAACACAAATGGCATAGTAGGATTTGAACTGAAGCAGTCTAGTTTTCAAAACCCGTGCTTTTCACCTTTCCCCTGCTAATGTATTCACCCAAAATCATCCTGTTTAATGCCTAACCCAGTCATTCACCTAAAGACTATTAAAGCAACACTGATATGTTCCAGTTACACATACACATATCGGAGGAAATGTTAAAGATGTTTGTTATATGGAGCCTCAAAGCTAAGAGAATCCCTTTTACATTGAGAACATTCCACCCTGTGATATCACATAACAGACCCTTTAGTTTTCTATAAAACCAGATGCTCCAAATTCATGGTTGCTTTGCTCATCATTCCTGACTGAAAACATCCTGAATCTTCTGCCCTCATGTACCCAGTAGTGTTTCAACTTACACACTGTCTTTCTACTTCAAGCTAATGCCACCCAACCAACTCTTCTCTGAGTAATCCTTGTCCTATTCATTAAAGTTTGAGTTAGAAAAAAGAGGTGATTCTTGGCACTGTATTCCTTAGACTTATATTTGGGAACCAGTATAGTTTACAGTCTGCTCCCTTTGGCCTTTCAGTTCTCCAACTCCTCTAACTCTCATGTCCATAGGTCCTGTGTCCTCACCAAAGCCTGGGTCACCGTGCAGTGAAGTGTTTGCCTGAGTGTTAACCTTCAACATTTGGGGTTCAGCATAGCTGAGGGGATGTGACCTTCTTGTTGAAGGAATGGATCAGATTGGCGTTTCTGACACTTTATTTTATTTTATCTTTAAGAAATTATTTCTATTGTTTAGATAAAATGACTACAATAGCGTTGACTTGCACAATTTTACTAAACAATTTGGTTACTGCACCTTTGCTACCATCAGAAAGCCAAGATCCTTCACTATTTCTGTGTCATTCCAGTTTACTGTTTCTCCCTCAGTCCTCCCTTCAGTGCATGGCGGTTTCAGTTTTGCACACAAAAGCCAAGACTTTGTTCACATTGTTCATCTTATTATTATATTTCTCTGCATATCATATATGAGTGAGATCAGTTGCCTTTTGTTCTTCCTCTGACTTATTTCACTTAACCAGAGGCTGTCCAGTTCTACTCACACTGCAACAAACTGCATGATTTCGGCTCATGTAAGTTACTCAATGGATTTAACTATCTTTAGTGATGACTTTTAATATCATATTTTCAATGCATACTTTAAAATTCTTGCTCTTTAAATCCCAAGAAATTTCTATTCTTTTTGACCTCTCACATTTTAAGAAAATCCTACGGACCATGATAAATATTTTTGATTGTTTATTTTTTTCAGTGTAGGAGCAAATACTTTAATTTTATTGCAAACTTGTGCCTAGAGTATTGGTAGGACAAAGTTTCAGTATCTCATAGAACAGCATACAAAAATCTTTCATTTTATATAGTGCTTTCAAAAGACATACTGTCATAACAGAACTAAACCTACTGGATAAAGAAATTTACAATACAGAGATATACTGACACACTTTTATTTATTTATTTATTTTTAATGTAGGAAGACTGCTATTTATACAGCCACTGATTAAGCTGACTGAACCAGGCATGAACTCCACATTACTTTTTTTTAAAAAAAAAAACTTTTTTTGAATACAAAGCTATTTGTGATTGGGTTTCAGTCATACAATGATCCAACACCCATCCCTCATGAATGTACATTTCCCACCACCAATGTCCCCTATTTCCCTCCCACTATCCCCCAACACACCACCCCCAACTCCAGCCTCCCTATGTTTTTGTGCATTATGGTTTGCAATCCAGGTACTAAGAAGTCATCGTGTTTGTTCAGGGCATTCAGTATTTTTATCAGGAGTGTAAGGTTGGAGTAGCTTTTGTACTGGGTGGCAGCTTTGGGGGTGTGGATGTGACTGCCAAGGCTTCTAGAAGTATAGGGAGATAGGGGAAGGTAGTCCCCCTTGATCCTGAGAAAACCTGGAGATTTCAGTCACAAAACCCGCATACCCGAATTTTCAGCAGATTATATCTCAGTGAGGTCTGTCCGGAGACAGTGGAGTCTGGCCAGGGACATGGCGGTGTTTTCGGATTGTGGAAGCAAGCAGCAACCCGGGACTCTTCTTGTGTGGGCACCAGGCTAAACTGCCTCCCTCTGATTTACCCTGGTTTATTCAGTGTTGCATGGGTCCGAGATTAACTGCACTTTTTATAGCGTTTGAATTTATTTATAAGTTTCTGAAGCAAGGCCGATAGTAGAGCTTACATGGTGGTGCTGGAGTTGGTTCGTGAGGGTGAAATGCCAGTGCTTCCAGGAGTATTAGGAAGTGGGGGCGGGAGAAGGTAGCCCATCCCAACTCCAAGAAAGCCTGGAGATTTTAGTCACAAAGTCAGCATGCCCAAATTTTAAGCAGATATCTTGACCTGTCCTGAGACAGTGGAGTCAGGCCAGGGGCATGGCGGCGATTTTGGATTGTGGAAACAAGTGACTGCCTGGGACTCTGCTTGGTTGGGCACCAGGATGACCTGCCTTCCTCCAATGTATCCTGGTTTGTTCACTCATGCACAGGTTCGAGATTAACTGCAGTTTTTCATTTCTTTAGAGATTTATTTATGGGTCTCTGAAGAAAGGCTGAAAAAATGAGCTTGTATAGCTGAGCCAGATGTGGCTTGTGGCTGTGACTCCCACAGACCTAATTTATGGCCATTTGATTTCTTGGGAAACCTGGTTCCAAGTTGTTGGGATCTGGCCAGAGGCACAGCAGCAATTTTCTGGTATCAGGTAGCCTGAAAGCACCATCAGGATGTTGATGCACTTGCCCTGCAGGTTCAGGTTGACTTGCTGGTGGTATTTTACCCCTGATTGTTTTAAAATTATGATATTCTTCTTTAAATACAATTTTATACAAAAGATCTATGCCCACAACAAAATTTAGCAAAAGTAAGAGAATCTGAAGTCATCCACGCTAGAAATACATATTTTCTATTTTTTCCATGGTTTAAAGACTCACTTTAGAGATTTCCAAATTCCAACATGCACACAGTTTATGGTGCTTTTATGGTGCTTTAGGACAACCCCCCCAACACACACACCTGCCACCCCAAATTATAGCATTGCTCCAGGGCACCACTGAACTATTAAGTAGGATAGATCTTCTTGCTTATTTTTTCTAAATTGTATATAATAAACTATTAGTGTTAAATATATTTTTAAAGTCTCAGCTATTATTTGTCATTCACATGAAGAAAAATATAAGGGAAAACAATGCATCAATACTAAAAAAAGTGACTTTTATTTATATATTTTTGTTTGTTTTTGGGCCATACCCATTGGAATGGGTTGGCCAAATGCAAGGAAAATGCCTTAACGTGTGTATTATCTCTCCAGACCCCCAAATACTGGTTTTAACACACTTATTTCAGATATAATCTTCTGAATATGCTACATTGTACAAGACACAATTTAGATTTTAAGAAATATAACTCACTACATCATGAGGAAGAGAAAAACTCATAAAAATTGCATCATTGTTGGTAAAATAATTCTGAAACCAACAGTTTCAACATTATTATTTTTATTCAGAATTTTGTCATTTATTTTTAAAACTTCAAAAAGAATGTTCATCTTACTATACTGTTAGTCATGGTTTCTCATGAACATAATTCCAACTTCAATAGAATATAATGAAAATTTTCAGAAGAAAAGTTAAACATATATATTGGTCAATCATATATTGACCTATATATGGCCCTTATAACCATGCCACCGGACTCCGCGCCAGGCTGTTTTCACTCAGGGCACCCCAGAGGGGGCCGGGTGAGAGCCCTTCCCACCCCAAGGGACCCAGCCCCAGCAGCCATCCTCCAATACCCAACTGCCATTACGCTCGAGGCCGCTTTCCACACTCTCCGGCTGAGCTTCACGTATGAGTGAACATATTCCTAAGCCAGCCACATGACACATCATAAGACACTCCCTACTCATTTTCCATAATTAACACACCATATTTGATTGGAGGCAAGATGGCGCTGATGCCACCCAAACCCCTCATGCTCTCCTGAACCTGGCTCACCATCTCGCCTTAGACAACGCACGGCTCAGCACGCCAGGCGTGGAACTCTACACATGATCCCTGCTGGAACTCTACATGTGATTCCTGATAGACATCACTGACTGTTTTGCAAGATTTGGACTGAATGGCATCGATGGGGCACAGAAAAACAGTGGCAGCGGCCACAGTGTCGCCACCTGCCCTGGCCAGGCCAAGTTGCAATGCCGTCGGACATAGAGCTGTGGTGGCAGTGCGTGCAGTGGCTCATCCACTGTGGGGTGCTGTCAGCCAACCACTAGGTGACCTGGGACTTGGTGCAGGTGTTCAACCTGGCACAGACCCTTTGCGATAGGGTCCTGCTCTGCCCGCTGTTCAACAAACTCCGTGTGCAATTCATCAACCTCAAGGAGATCAACCTGAGGCCGCAGACGTCCCAGGCGCTGCCCAGAGATGCAGGCAGGTGCATGTTTGTCAGTGTGCAGATCATTACAACATGCCAGTCGACTAAAAGCTTACATTCCATAGACTGGGAACACCTGTAAAGGCGATTAGAAGCCACCCCAAAAGCCTCTGTCCCTCTCGGAGAGCCTGGCAGCTACCTGTGGCATACTCGATATGCCAAAAACAGTAACAACGGTCCTCATTCCTCTAATCCTGAAATAGACCCCAATACGCCATCAGACTACACTAGCATGCAACAGGGACAAATGGCGCCCACTCAAGCAAATCAATGAACAATGGGATGACAGTAATACAGTGATAGGTCAATCAATGAAAACTATATACATAGGCAAATAAATGAAAAAAAGCTAGAATCTTCTTATAAACTAGAAGAGAGTGGATAATTTTTGCTGTATTTATCTTAAAGATTTATCAGTTGCTAATATGCTATTTTTCCTGTAAAAAGAAGGCTTTGGTTTAAAAGTACTTAAAATAGGGGCTAGAGAGATGGTACTGGGGTAATGGAGCATGCTTTGCATGTGCTGACCCTCGTTCAATTCCCAGCACCACTTGGTACCCTCCAAGCAAGGCCAAGCACAGTCCTGGATGTCCCAAACACTGCAGGGTGAGAGGAGCACCACATCACTGGGACGTCATATTGAATTGCCAGATAGGTTGGCTGAGAATTTCCAGGAGTGGGGCCTGGATGTTCTGAGCACTGCTTGGGAATCTCACACCCCTAAAATATAATTCAAATACCTCAAACCTAAAAAGGGGAGAAGTGCAATAACTTAGTTAATTCACGGAGTTGAGTGATACCTTCTCCCTCCCTTTCCCTCTCCCTCTCCCTCTCCCTCTCTCCCTCTCCCTCTCTCCCTCTCCCTCTCTCCCTCTCTCTCTCTCTCTCTTTTTCTTTCTTTCTTTCTTTCTTTCTTTCTTTCTTTCTTTCTTTCTTTCTTTCTTTCTTTCTTTCTTTCTTTCTTTCTTTCTTTCTTTCTTTCTTCCTTTCTTTCTCGCTCTCACTCTTCTTTAAGTTTTTGAGCCACACCCTGCAGTTCTCAGGGGTTACTCTTGGCTCTGTGGGATGCTGGGTATGGAGCCTGAGTTAGCCATGCATGTACAGACAAATGCCCCGACCGCTGTGCTATTACTCCATCTCCCACCCCCAGTCCCTCTCTTATTGACACTTTACATGAGTCTATCTTCTGGTTCTCACTAATATTCCTGTTTTAATTTTCATAGTCATGAATATCCTGATATGACCATATCTTTTCCCATGTGGAGCACATGGGTATTGATCAGGCTCCGAATTTCTGGGTTAGCAAACAAAGAGTCTTTGGCTCCTATACTCTGCAGTGGTTTTTTTGTGTTTTTTTTTTTTCAGAATTATTCATTCCAGTCCTAACCAGTTCTCTGCATGATTCAAGATATTCTTGAATAAAACAAGAGTCTTCAACAACCAGCATATTTGGAAGATTGCTAAAGCCTCTGCCCAGCAGCAGCCCTTTTGATTGTCTACACCAAACTCATATAACATCATGACTGCAAGCGGTACTGATCAACACAGAGATATGTTGTTAAGTGCTTAATGGGCAAGTCTGTCTTACCATTGGTTGTAAATTTGAATTTGTAGGTGTCTAACAAAACTGGCCTACGAGCTAATTGAGATAATATGGGGCCATCATTAATGTAATTAAGAATTATAGTCGCAATATTTGTTAACATTGTAGCATATGATCACTACCAGATATAGGACAACTGAGTGCCAATGTAACTCCTTCTCTTTGCATGATTTATAACATGGAATTCAGCTTTGGCAATCAACAGATATATCCAACAACTATGTATCTAGTGCTTGCTATAGTTGGGAGAGATAGTACAGGTGTTAAGGAGAATGCCTGGCTTGTGACTGACCCCAGTTTGGCCACATGGTTTCCAGATCACTGCTAGGTGTGGCACTCTAAGCCCTCAAACACAGCTGGTGTGGCTTGGGGAATTCCCTGGTACTGCAAGGTCCCAGCATCATCGCATTGAACCAATGGTCAAGTTCACTGAGAATTTTGGGAGGGGCCCCCTTGACCTCCTGAGCATCACTTCTTTGGGAGGTCAAAAAGATTAGAGATATTTAGAGACTCAATGATCAGTAATGCATCATTTTGGCTTCAATTATATTAAAATCTGGCTCTAGAAATATGATGTTAAAAATCATCACTAGCAGTAAAATCTGTTAACATTTATTGAGTAACTTTATGTTCCAGGAAATATCCTAATTTTAAAAATCTTTATCTCATAGAATTATTTGGCAACTAATTATTCAATAAACATAATGATTAATTCTTCACTCCTAAATTCATCTTAATTACAGAAGCAAAGAAGCAAATGTGTCAAAACCTGTTAAGTTTTATAATATTATATGTAATTTTAAGATCATAGAGCATGAATGAGAAGATGTGCATAGTTTACTTGCTAGTATTATATTCTATTACATATTCACTATATATTCCATTTATTTCACTTACACTCCATCATATGTATATATTGAACTGTCTCTATAACATATACAAAAGACAAGAAGAAAAATAACAATAAATCAAGCACCCTAATATCTCCATAAGAAATTATTTTGAGAGGCAAGCTCCTGGACACAGAATGGTAACTCATATAGGAAGTCTCTGAGTGGATAACATGATCTAGGAAGATCAGGTGAATCTTCATAGAGGAAGTGATATTACATTTGAGACTCAGTAGGTGTTCAACTGAACAAGTAAGTAGAAGTATCAATTGATGGAAAACTAAATGTTACAAATTATTTTGAATTCAGAAGTCACAAAGATAGAAATGTTAATGATATTAACATTAACACCAAGACTTTTGTCCTCAAATTTACCCCCTAATCCTTTATCCTGTTGAGGCTAATTTAATATTCCCTTTGATTGTGTATCCTTTATCAACTTGTGATTTGGGAGAGTAAAAAATTTCTCAGAGCAGCCAGATTACTAGGAGTTTCCTTAGTAAAGAGCAGAAATTTTCATCTTGGATCCATCTTAGGAGATTTGTAGCACAGGCTAGGTGTATGAGAAAGGGCAGAATAAATCCATTATTTTTTAAACCCAGGCATATACAAGGGCAAAATGCTTTCTAAATTCAAAGACATGATCTGTCATCTAGGTAGGGTATAGAGTCCACTAGTGGATTGGCTGCATATTTATGGAAAGCTCTGGTTCTCTTTGGGTGAAATATGTCTTTGCTCATTTTTCACATACAGTTAGACTGGAGGAAGAACAGGTCTGAAGAACTGTCTTTCTGGTACAAAGGTAGAAAGAAATTTGTAATGAAATAAAGGATTTCACAAATAGGTAAAGATTAGGAGATTGTTTTTAGGAATAAATTTAAAAAATGATTTTTAAAGGTATGTTGTGGGATTGATTTGTGAGATGAAATTTTAAGGGAAACTGAGTCTATTTGGGGGTGGTGCATATCTGGAGGTGCTCAGGACCTACTTCTAGCTCTGCACTCAGGAATCACTCCTGGCAAGGTTTGGGTGAACCATATGAGATTTGTTGGTTGAATCTGGGGTGACTGCATGCAAGGAAAGTGTCCAACATACTGTGCAATCTCTCTGACCCCTGGAACCTGAGTCTGGATTTATAGTCTAAGAGACACAGTAATTTGAGAGTCATATTTATGAACCATTTGAGTAATATTCATTCCATGCCATATTTTTTTCCTGATGTTCTGTTATCCTAAAAACCAACTGGATTTAATTTAATTTAATTTAATTTGTTAAGGGGGGATTTAGGGTCATACCAGTAGTGCTCAGTGGCTACTACTGACTCTCTTATCAGGGTCACTCTTGGTTGTACTTGGAGAACTACATATAGTTTTTGGAATTGAACTGATATGCAGGAAGCTGTCCTATCTCTCTGTCTTTCAGTTTAATTTCTATAGCATCGCAGAGAAAATGAGGCTATCATCCCATATCTGTTTCCCTTGAGTCAGCTTTTTTACCCCACTGGAGACATATATATATATATATATATATACACACACACACATATATATACACACACAAACACACACATATATACACACATATATACATATATTGCAAATGTGTATAATATATACATATATGTATATATGTGTGTATATACACACATACTATCTGTTATACATACTCACATGAACTTAGAGTGAAATAGGAATAAGGGTAGTTACCAATACATTTAAATAAGTATAGAATCACAATATTTCAGATAGCTACTTTGTTTTAATTCTATTATAATGTATAAAGATACCTTATTGGAGTTACATAACATTGAAGAAAATGATGATATTTCTCTCCAAATTTAATAGGAAAGAAGAAAATTTGTGTTATATAAATCTCTCCTTCTCCACCCACTAAGAAGCTTCTCTATCTCATTCATTTGATTAGTGTGGGTTAATCAAAGGCCAAATGGAAGAGTGACTCATCCTTATTATGTGAGCTTACACTTAATGTTTTGACTATTTGCAGTCTTGTCTATAAACATTTCCATTCTGGGGTATACAAACAACGCATCATCTCTGATAGCAATATTTGATATTCGAAGAACTACATATTTTTGCCTACAATTTGAGTTTTGTCCTCACTAGACTACTGAACTTTCTCCTGCAAGGTTATCTGTGACCTCATTATTGCCAAATCTCTTCCTCCACTCCAATTGTCTTGACCTAATTATTTTACCTGCTATTGATTTTATCTGCTATTCTTATTTGGAATTTTCTTTTGCTTTGGAATACTATCATGGTTGTCCTTTTAAAATTAATTTTTTGACTCTTATATGCTAGAAAAAAACTCTGATAGTACTGTCAACAATTATATAATAGAGTTGTATCTCATAATTAAAAATATTATTTCATTTGAGTCTTATGAAAATAATGAATTAAACAAAAAGAACATATATCTTCAAACTTTACAGATAAGGCTAGACTAGTACAATATAAATAATATCCTAAGACCAAAATATTCTAGAAAGACAGGTACCAGCATTTTTAGCGCATTTAACATATATACTTTGTTCTGTCAACAATAAAACCTGTCACTGTCATCCCACTGCTCATCAATTTGTTTGAGCGGGCACCAGTAACGTCTCTCATTGAGAGACTTATTATTACTGTTTTTGGCATATCCAATATGCACGGGGAGCTTGCCAGGCTCTCCCAGAGGGGCGGAGGAATAGAACTCGGGTCTGCCAAGTGAAAGGCGAAAGCCCAACCGCTATGCTATCGCTCCAGCTAGAACCTCCAAACAATAAAACCTAGTGCCTCTAACTACTGCTAGTCTTTTTAACTTGATTATTTCCTTTTGGACTTTCAGCACATTCGACATTGTACATACCATTTGTTTTCTAACAGAGAAACTTAAATATTCCTCATAAATGTAGTTTGAGTCCTATACTAATACAGTCTTCCTTATTTGTGACAGAATCTGTGTTTTCTAGTTATAATTTTCTACATTTTTTTTGTGGAGTTCCTGATTCATAAGCTACAAGAAAAAAGAAAAAAGGGGAAAGAGGGGGTAAGACCGACCCAAGAGGGGCTGGAGCAATAGCACAGTGGGTAGGGAGTTTGCCTTGCGCTCGGCCAACCCAGGTTCGATTCCCAGCATCCCATATGGTCCCCTGAAGCACCACTAGGGATAATTCCTGAGTGCATGAGCCAGGAGTAACCCCTGTGCATCGCCAGGTGTGACCCCAAAATAAAAAAAATTGACAAACCCAAGAAAATATTCTAGGGGAAATGAAGGCAATATTTTAGAAAACTGGAAAAACCTATTTATGAGATTCTTTTCCATATTTTGAGGTCATTATTTATATTATTACATTGGGATATTGTAGCTAATTCCTTTACTTACTTTTTTTTTACAGCTGAAGTTAATTTAGTTTTTTTTTTTTAACTGGACAGTGACTTTGGGGTCTGGAGTCATCATGCCACATACGGTTCTTTTGCTCTCTTCCAAGAGATTTATTTGTGAATCTCTGGATCTTGGCTATTAATGAGCATATATGGTGCTAGAGGCTGTTCCTGGGCATGACCACCAGACTACCTGAAACACAGAGAGATGGGATGGAGGTCACCTATTCTCGACTCTGTGCGAGACTGGAGATTTCAGTCACAAGTCCCGCATACCTGGATTTTTCAGCAGATTCACTCATGGATGAGGTACATCTGAGCCTGTGGAGATGGATCATGTGCATGACAACGATCGAGTTCTGGAGGCTTTAGGCTGCCAGGGCTCTTTGGGGGCAGGGAGAGGAACTCACCAGATCCCCTCCAGGTTGTCCTGGATGAGAGAGCCTGATGCGGGGCCCGGGGGCATCATTCTGTGTTGCTCTCTTCTGAGAGATTTATTTGTGAGTCTCCTTTACTTACTTATGAAAAATTGCTCATTACTTCTTTGGAGGACAGGAGTAGGTTGAGGCCACTGATGTTCCCCAAGTCTTCGAATGACCACCTCAGTCACCAAATGTTTTTTAATTAAAGGCACATAATATATGATCAAAAGATAACAAACAGTGTATACAAGATCATGAAGCAATTTTGTTTTCAGTCTGGATTAGAATCTGGACCTAAACAATGTGGCTTGTTTGGGCCAGAGAGATTGTACAGCACTTGCCTTGAACAGCCCCACCTGAGTATAATCCTGGAACCACACATGGTCTCTTGAGTCCCATCTAAAATGATCCTCAATCACAGAGCTAAGAGTGAGCCCTGAATATTGCTGGGTGTGCCCTTCCCCCCCCCAAAAAAAACCCTCAGAAAATAACTGAAGCCAAATAAAACAATGTCCCTCAAAAAACTCCAACAAAATAATAAACTGTGTTTTTTAAAAAAATTGTTTTTGATCAAAATCATCACGCTGAATATAAAAATACATTTAAGGGAAGGAGAGAGTATAGGGGTTAAGTTGCTTGTAACCCAGGTTAGTCCTCAGCACTTTATATGGTTCCCCAAGCACTGTCAGGAGTTATCCCTTAGGCCAGAACCAGGAGTAGGCTCAGGAGCACTGCTGGGTGTGGTGGAAACCTTTCCTCTACCCCAAACATTAATTTGAGGTCCTTCCTAAAGCAAATTGATTCTGGGAAGTTTAAGTCTAAGGCATCAGTATTTTTGAAGCTGACCAAGTGATTTTATGAATTTGGTCAGGGGTTAATACACTGAAATACTAACAAGTTGCAAAATAATTTCTTATAGAGTAAAATGCATTACAAGGTAGTTTCATTTATGTGTAATTTTATTGAGAAATGTTTTCTATGTCAAAAATAAGTTACTAATAATATTCAATGCACTACAAATAAGAGACTATATATTCTGCTTTTTCTGTTTTGGGGGCACACTGGGCAATGCTCAGGGATTTTTTTTCCTGGCTGTATACTCAGGGTCACTCCTGGTGGTGTTCAGGGAAAAACCAGGGTTGGCCATCTGAAAAGTAAGTGCCTTAAGCTCTATACTGTATCTATGGTCCCATAGATATTCTTTTATTGACTTCTGTGGAATTTTTTCTTTCTTCTGTTACTAGCAACGCTGAACAGAGAAAAAAAATATCAATCAAGAAATATTTCCTTGGCTTTTTGTTATATTTTCCCATGCCTTCTAGGTATTTTTACCACTACACAATGCTAAGTAATGCTTGAAACTTATATTCAGAAAGTAAGTTATGTATCCTTATTAAACTAATAAACAAATGTGTTTTAAGCCTAGATATTTATATGTATGTTTTGTCCTTTTTTGTATGCGTGAAAAAACATTTTTACTAAATATTTTTCAAATTACATTAATTCAAAGATAAACATGCAAATGTTTTAGCAATAAAATGCAAAATTCTTAGGGGGCTGATTTGTGGGTACAGAAGACACAAAAATTTTTTTGAAGGACAAAACAATTGTTGATTTCAAAAAATGTAACTTTTTGAAAGTTACATTTTAGCTATCATTATGCTTTTTCAAGAGTAGCAGTATCGATGTAGGTGATGGAGAGTTATATGCAATTAGGCATAAATAGGAAATAGCAGTTCTTTAAAGGAGGGATAGCTTCATTCCTAGTTCATCATCACTATGTGTGTGATTAATGTTCTATGGGTGTGCTTTAAGTCACGGAAGGGAGGCTCTACTACAAGTCGGACAACACATGGCAAGGAGAAAAAAAAGTTCCAGTATCAGTCAACTTCCTAATAGCAAGAGGGCGAGGGAGGCTCTTTTTCACATTTTGTGATTACTGAAAATGCTTTCAGGGGGGGTTGTTAATGAAATTCATGAATAATAGTAAATAAAGATTATAAGTGCATTGGCTATGGAATCTAGAAGATAGCACAAGATTTTCTCCTTTAAAAAACATGGGGATGAAACAATAATAGCACGACTGGTAGGGCATTTGCCTTGCAAGCAGCCGACCCGGGTTTGATTCCCAGCATCCCATATGGTCCCCTGAGCACTGCCAAAAGCAATTCCTGAGTGCAGAGCCAGGAGTAACCCCTGTGCATTGCCGGGTGTGACCCAAAAAGCAAAAAAAAAAGACAATATCATAGAACACTCCTTTTTTTTTTTCATGCCAAACGGGGCTGTGCTCAGGGCTTACTCTTGACTCTGTGCTCTGAAACCTATGTGGGGCTGAGGATGAACCAGAGTTGGCCACATCAAGGCCAGCGCCTGGCCCTCTGTACAATGTCTTGAGCTCCTAGAACATTCTTCTAAAGGAAAGATTATAAAAACATCTGCCAGGAGCCCGAGAGATAGCACAGCAGGTAGGGTGATTGCCTTACATGTGATCCACTGACATTTGAGCTAGCACTGCTTATGGTCCTCTGAGCACTTTCAGGAATGATTCTTGAGCACAGAGCTGGGAGAAGCTCTAAGCACCACTGGGCATAAACCAAAAATCAATCTTTCCCTCTCATTCCCCCCCTACACACACACATAAAAACCCAACCTAAAAATCTCTCTTCCAAAGAATGTGAGTGCTCTTTGCAAAGAATGAGATGAAAACTCCAGACACATGGGCTTTAATGAAATAACAAAAGGGTATTTTTAAAATAGCACCAATAATAGACCTTTGGTGCTCTAAATTTTGATATGGGTAAAATTGTTATGGACCGGAGGTAAGACCATGGTGTTGACTGAAATCAGTCTGCCTGAAGTTCTCTGCCATTTATGAGATGTAAGGTCCTTAAAAATCTTTTAATCTCTTTTTTTAAGCTTAGTTTCTCCTGCAAAATGGATGCAAAAGGTCTCTACCTCATAGTCTTCTTTTGAGAAACAAGTCATGAATCAAATTTTAAGCTACATAGAATAACATTTAGTATGAATATTGTTGTTCTTATTATTTGACACAGATTTAAGAACTAATAGTCTATGTTCTTTTTTACACATAATTCTGAACCTAAATGATAACATAAACAGAAGAGACTTTTAGTAAACCGGATCATGTGGTCAAATCAGTTAATCTATCCCACTTACTCAACATTCAAATGATATGTGAGTTTTCAAATGTGTAGGCATCACCTTTAAGAAAAATCATATGTAGGGCCAGAGCAATTAGACAGCGGTAAGGGATGTAATACTACCTCGTATCTGGCTGATGAGGGTTCAGTCTCGGGCACCCCATTAATTCCTCCAGACCTCCCAGGAGTGAGCCCTAGAAACACAGCCACGAGTAAGCCCTGACTGTGCACAGCAGAGGTGACCCAAAGCCAAAGAAAGAAAAAAACCTTTAAAATATCACGTCAACCAATGAGAATTAATAATTTACTGACAATTCTTGCCTTTTTTATGTATGAATAGTTCCATTCTTTCGTGAACATAATTTAAATTTTTTTTAGGGACTATACCCGTGTAACTAGGAGAACTGTACAGTGCTGGCAATGGAACTCGGGGTTACTAAATGCTAAGCATGAGCTCCAGTTCATAGAACCATCTCCCCCACCCATTTAATAGACATTTAAGATTTCTAAATTTTAATTTTATTTACTAAAAGGTTTTATATGATTAACTTCTGTGGAAATTTATAATACAATCATTTTCAAAGTTATATCAATAGATATGCCTAGAAATCATATTTTCAATGTAAATTTAGCAGAATAATTTTGTATATTTTCCCAGAGGTGTTTTGTTTGTTAACTTGTTTCCTGCTTGTTTGTTTTTTTGGGTAACATCCAAAGGTTCTCAGGGCTTATTCCTGGCTTTACACTCAGAGATCACTTCCGGCAGGGCTCATGGGACTATATGGGGTGCCAGGGGATCGAATCCAAGTTGGCCAGCTTCAAATCAAGTGCCGTATTTGCTATATTATCTCTCTGGCCCTTTTCCCCAGAATTCTTAAGGCTTTCACGATTAAGAGTATTCAAAACCATTCCACTACAGCCATTCTTGCTTAAGATGAACTACTAAGAGATTTCAAACATTGTGTGTTATATACAATTGATTTACCCAAATAGGTATGCTCAGCTATCAGTTTGAAAATAACTCCTTCCATAATGAGTGCCCATTGCAGTCAGAAGGAGCATAAGCAAGAGATGGGAGAAGAATTTGAGATTTGATACTTCTTGTCTGAGTCTAGATACCGGCCCGTCAGGTTGGGCCCAGGGCTGAGTGTGGCTTGTCTGTAATATGTTTAGTGCTGACTAAAGCCAGTTTGTGGATGTCACTTGCCAGCCCAGGATTTCCTAACTTCTACTTTTAATGTAAAAAAATGATTCTTTTACAGCATTCCCCCATGAGAGTAGTTTTGTTTGTTGTGAATCAATTAAAATACTTCTGTCACAAAGTTACCATTAAAAATTTAGTATCAATGAAAACAAATTTATTGATAATTATGATATATTAAATAAATCAATATATCTTAAATATGTGGATTATATGTTTAGAGAGATGTATATACATTTATTGACCAACCCCTTGGGAGAAAATCCTAATATGTTTTGGATTAAAACTTGCTGATCTGATGGATGTTTTTAAAGTAATCTCCTACTTGGAAAATTTTTACATAATTCCCTCCCCCAACTGTTGTATCTTCAAATACATTTTGTGCCTTTAAGAGGAATTATGATTGCACTTCATACTATGCACTTCATATACATTTAAATGAGCGATTAGTGAAAATTGTTCCCAATTATTTTTTTAAAAAGTGTTTTGCAGAGGCAAAGGCAAATCTCCGGTGTGTCATGATGTAGTCATTCTCGAAAACTAATAGCTAGAAAATTGAGTAAACACAGAACCAATAAAGAAAAGATTTCTTCACACTGTATGAAATCAGCTCATAGAAGGGTGCATTGCTGTGGAAAATTTTGGGATAAGCGCAAGGAGTTTATTCAGATGATAATATCTCAGGCTCAGAGGCATCAGTTACAAAGAGAATAAATTCCTCCCCACCTACCAATACCACACAGTTGACTATTACAGTCTGACCCCATTTTCCCCAGTGCCTTCCCATCCTCTCCTTTTCAAGCACAAAGTACGACACTGTATTTGATGAAATAAGGTATTAATGAGGACTAGTGAATTCTTCCTGTTCCGCCTTGCAATATCTGACAGCATCACTGTGCGGAATGAAGAACCAACAGGACATTGTCAGTTGACACTCCATCCCTTCGAATGATTTATGCTGCCTGTTTAGACACTCCATATTCAATTTGTAACTTAGAATTTCTCCAATTCTAGCTTACAAAATTCATGATCCCTACCAGTGCTTTAGAAAAACTGACACCCAATGCCAGGATCACCTTCCTTGATTACATTTGTTCGTTTACAAAAGAGTAGCTTAGTGAGAAATCATTTACTGCTTCTTTTCTTGACATATTTAGAATGTAGATTTAGGAATCCATAATCCTACATCTACCTTACATGGCATTTATTCATTTGTTCAACTTACATTCATTTATTCAATATATATTCAACAATATTCAACTGAGGAATATTGAGTTAAGTATACATCTACCACGTACTGCCAACTTAAGAATCAGTGTTTACACATAGTAACTTTTTTTAAGGAGTGTTAATTCTGGGGTAAGCACTTTTTCTTCCTACAAGTTAGATATTTATCATCCTTATTTTATAGATGCGGAACTTTGTGACTTTGGACTCTGGACTCAATGGGATCGAAAGCAGAGCCCAGCAAGCTACTGAGAGTATCCCGCCCTCACCGGGCAGAGCCTGGCAAGCTACCATGGAATATTTGATATGCCAAAAACAGTAAAGATAGGTCTCATTCCCCTGACCCTGAAAGAGCCTCTAGTCGTTGGGAAAGACGAGTAAGGAGAGGCTGCTAAAATCTCAGGACTTGGAGGAATAGAGATGTTACTGGTGCCCGCTCGAGTAAATCGACGAACAATGGGATGACAGTGATACAGTGATTTTACATATGGGCTGGAGCACAACAGGTAGGGCCTTTGCCTTGTACGAGGCCGAACAGGATTTGATTCGTTTGTCCCACCTGCAAGGTAAAGCCTGGCAAGCTACCCGTGGAGTATTCAATATGCCAAAAACAGTAAGAACAAATCTCACAATGAAGACGTTACTGGTGCCCACTCAAGCAAATTGATGAACAACGGAACAACAGTGCTATTTTACACATAAGGAAAGTAAGCAAGATTGAGTTAACTTGTTCAAGGATTCATATACAGGGGATGTAAACCCAGGGCCCCTGATCTTAACCACTTACAGAAAACTGAAGTATTTGTTTCTAGAGTGTGAATTCAGGACACCACTTGGGATAAGAGGTCAAAAGAAGAGAAAGGGAATAATAAAAAGAAAACAATAAAAAAAAGTAGGAGGGTAAGTAGTTTTCAGCATGCTTCAGATTCCATTTTCTATTCAAATACGCTTCGCTTCGGCACCACTAAAACTGACTCACTGTTCTTCCCTACAAGGGAAAAGAATAAAAATGCCTTTGATGTATTTGCATAGATCTGACTATAAAACTTACAAGGAAGACAAGTTGAACAACACAAGATCCTTTCATCAGTGTGAAATAAGAGATCTAGAAGGGGAAGATGAAATAATAAAAAGTGTGAAAGATGAGAAGAGGAAGACATCCCAGAGAGCTCAAGAACTCCAGGTCTTGGAGGAGAATCACTAAAACGAGTAGGATTTGGCTAGTTCTGGGAAACAATGTTCATGCCTCCAAACAGAGTGCCCCAGCAGCACAAACAGAGAAGTGGAAAATAAGCGAAGGATACCGCGTGAGGTAGAGATAAAGGGAAGGCTCTGCAAGGTTCCCTAAGCAGGCTTTGAGAGGATAATGCAAAGTTTATATGGAAGTCAGATTCAAAGCAGCAGACTGAGATGGAGGGCTAGTGTGTGTGTGTGTGTGTGTGTGTGTGTGTGTGTGTGTGTGTGTGTGTGTGTGTGTGTGTCAGTGTGTATGTGTGTGTCAGTGTGTATGTGTGTGTGTGTGTGTGTGTGTGTGTGTGTCCGCGCTTGCATATAAACACCTGTATCACATTCAAAGCCAAGTGGGCTGCAAAAGAAAAGTTCAGGGCCAGCCTTGAGCGCTGACAAACCTCAAGGCCACACACCCCCTCAAAAGCATGTACTGGGAACGCTGGCCTGGGCCAGAGGGAGGACTCATTCAATCCACTCATGCCTGTCACCCTGAGTAAGGAAAACCACCCACCATCCCGCAGGTAACCCCAGAGAAACCGATCCACCCGGTCCCAGGTCCGCGGGAGCCGAGAGGGAGATGGAAAAGTTTGGGGAGTAGTCCCTGGCAAGCCAGAAGCACATTTTTTCATTCCTCATCCAGTCTCAGGTGTTCAGAGAGGGAGGATGACATCCGGACAATCCTCCGGCCACTCCTCCCCGGGGCCGATTATGAAACTCTGGGCACTTTGTACCTCACCCGCTAGTGAGTCCTCGGCCTCAGGCCCCTCCCCAGACGTCTCTCTTTTTAAATTTATAAAGGTCGCACCGAGGGGCAGGAGCGCTCACTTGCCAAGCCAGTCGGGTTTCGGAGAGACTCGGTCCCGCCGGGCAGGTGCGCTCCGTCCCGCCGCCGCCGCCCGCCGCTCGCGCCGCCCGCACACGCTCCCGGACCCGGAGGATGGAGCCGCGCCGCGCCCGCCGGGTCCCCGCGCTGCTGCTGTGCCTGGGTGAGTCCCCGCCGCTGCCCCTCGCTGCCGTGGGCATCCGGCGGCCCAGAGCCAGCTCGCGGCCAGGCGGGAGTGCGCGCCGCGGAGTCGCCGTCCGAGCATCGGGCTTTCCTTCCAGCCGGGAGCCGAGAGGGGAGGGAGCGAAGGGGATGCACAGAGGGTAAAGGGGGCGTCCGCCTTTCATTGATAGATTAAGAAACTGTTGGCAGAAACATTATGCACATTTGTAGTCTAGTTTCGCATTAGGTCAAAGAAAGGGAAGGAAGGGAGGGAGGAAGAAGGAAGGAAGGAAGGAAGGAAGGAAGGAAGGAAGGAAGGAAGGAAGGAAGGAAGGAAGGAAGGAAGGAAGGAAGGAAGGAAGGGAGGGAGGGAGGAAAGAAGGGAGAAAGGGAGGAAGGGATGGAGAAAGAGAAAGAAAGAAAGAAAGAAAGAAAGAAAGAAAGAAAGAAAGAAAGAAAGAAAGAAAGAAAGAAAGAAAGAAAGAAAGGGAAGAGGAAAGAAAAAGAGAAAGAGAAAGACAGGAAAGGAAGAAGAAAGAAAGAAAGAAAGAAAGAAAGAAAGAAAGAAAGAAAGAAAGAAAGAAAGAAAGAAAGAAAGAAAGAAAGAAAGAAAGAAAGAAAGAAGGAGAGAGAGAGAGAGAGAAAGAAAGATAGGAAGAAAGGAAGGAAGGAGGAAAAGAAAGAAAGGGCAGGCCTTTTCTTCTTCATTTGAGCCAGCTCCAGAAATCCAAACACCAGGGAAGCACTGTGGGCATTTCAGATTTCTTTCCCTAGCGGGGTAGGGAAAGTGGGCGAGGGGCGGGGAGCAACACTAGCGAATCACAGACCGTCGGGAAAGGCGTGCTTTTTCCCCTCTCTTGCTCTCGGGGTTTGAGATCAGACTCTATCAAGCTTTACGCGGAGGCAGCTTCGCCCCTCCAGCGTCGCTTTGCAACTCTACAGTGTGTTTTGACGGCGACTGACTTCCTCTAGAAGACTCGGAGTACGTTCTTGTAGATTTGGGGGCGAGGGAAGGTGGGGGAGGAGACACATTCTGTAACTTTACTCGTTTGAACTCAAATGTTACATTCTGTTACATTCTGTAACTTACCCTAACTCAAATGCGAGAACTCTTTGGCCCCGTAGACGACAATTTCAATAAGGAAATAAAAGCTGTCAGTTTCACCTCCTTACCTTCTTCCTTTACCTGCAGTGAGGTTGATTCCAATAGCCAAACGACTTTACCTGCACAGGACGAGACAGTTAAATTATTTCGACACACTTTTTATCTAGGAGTTGGAGGACGTAATGAAATGCATACTCTGCATAGTTGGAACTTTGTTATTTGAGTTGCAAACGAGGTGCAAATGAGGTACCTGGAGGTGCAAACACAAGGATCCTTTGTGCGTCTGCCCTGGGGTCAAGGGTCTCACACAATCTGTGGTCCCTATCCAAATTAGGTTTATACTGAATTGTTAGAAGATGGGCAATAAAGATAGATTTTGCGACCTTTTTTTTTTGAAGTCTCTGTGAAAAGAATTAAGTTGGAATTGTGACCGGATGTCCGCTGAGAGTTAGAAATGAACCTTGAAGTCAGAATGGCTCAAGGCTTCCTCCACCCCCACCCCCACCCCTCAGGTTGTTGCTGAACAATGCAGCGTCTGTTCTGGCCACTCACTGAATATTCTAATTCGAGAGCGCAGGGCCTATGAATAACCTGGTTTCTACCCACCTGCTATGTGTGTTGTGTGTTTTTGTTGTCATGAAAGTGCTTAACTCCTTTATTGCATTACTTAATTATAGTTCACCTATTTCATCAGCCGCCAAGCCCATTTCCAAATGAGCTAGGTCAGTTTCTGTTTTCCCAGTTTGTTTAGATATTTCTTTGCCACTAGGAAAGTTCCTGTTTGAATTCCTATATCGCAGGTCTACCCTCTCGCCAGGTATTCAAGTCCAGTACTAAAGCACGTGGGAAAGAAGACAAGGTTATCTGCCATCTCTGAAACTGACTCCCCACCCCAAGCAAAAGCTTACCTAGAAAAGCCTTTCCCAAACATCTTTCAAAAGGAGTCCCTTATTTTAGATTTTAGGCAAAATGTTATTGATTTATTTTGAGGATTCTAAAGCATTTGTAACTGTGAAAAATAATAGATGCCTTCAGTTTCATTAACTATCTCCAACATGTGCAGATTTCAATGGCGACAGATGTACTTGTTTGGTTCCTTTTAAAATTAATAAGTATGGATGCTCTTGCTTTTCTATGGGACTATTTGCTCCTTAAAACAATGCCTGTATTATACAGGTCTGATTAACCAGACAAATGAATATACATACATTCAGACTCTGTGAAGTCAAACACCTAGCAAGGACTTAGTGGCAGGGTCTTTCTAGAATAAAGAGTAAGGAATCTGAGTCTCCGTGAGCATGATCAGAACACAGGATTCATGTGAGAAGTTACAGAACTCTCTCAGGACTGCCTCAAGTCTTAGAATCTATAGGGGCATAGAGAATTGTGTCTTTATGTTGCCACTCAAAATCATGCATAAAAAACATCTGTTTTCCAAAGGTGTCCTGAAGGTCTGTACATGTTCTACTTTTAAGTCAATAGTTTTCTAGTTTTAAGTCAATAGAATTCCCCAGAAATGGGCTTTGTTATAGCCATTGAAGATGATGCCTTGATTGAGGCCCTTATGGCTATATTTATTTCTAAATGTTTTTTTTTAAAGAAATCAAGAAGGATACCCGCATCTATAAGGGATCACACTGGAATCTCTAACATGTTTTTATTAACAGTGAGTCCATAGACATCCTTCCTGGCTTAAAAAGGGGGCTAGTTACATTGGGTTTGGATGTCCTCTGTCCCTGTTTCATTCAGGATTCGTCCATTTCCTGGTTAGTGTCACTGAAAAGATGTCAAGTCTGGAATCCTCTTCATCCTCTTCAAAGAGATTGTAAATGAAGGGTGGTTTCCTCAGACTGTCAGTTTAAAGTCTGAATATAGGCCTATGCAAATGGTCTGATTAATAGGGCTCTAAGTGCTGTGTGGAACATTCCATCTGAAAGACTAAGGGTAGGTCCTCAAGGCTCTAATGGAAGAGATCCTGGGAAGGAGGAGGAGGAGCACCCAGAAAGCCATGGCCTTGGTATGACAATTTGGGAACCTTTGTAAAAATGAGGTAATGTCATAGACCCAGTGTCCTCTGGTAATGCAGTTTGTGCAAGACTAGGTGTCTAGTTACAGGGCAAATAAAGATTCAGTGACATTCTAGGGTAAGGTAATGATTTAATTAACTGAGATACTATTTATAATACTCAAGATGATTTGGTAATTGTGGTGGGGCATGATAACCCTTAGTTTCCTAAGTCAATATCTTGCATTTTAAGTCAGAGTTTTGCAAATGAGTTACATAAAAATCCTCTTGACAATCCTCCATTAAAGAAAAACTTCTTTCTCTGACTCTCTCCTCCCTCACCCCCTTCTCTTTCTCTCACACACATTTATTTATGTTAAAAGTCATAGTTTTAAATTAAGAGACAAATACAATGTGCAGAACACAGGTTTCACAGAGTAGAATAAATGAAGCAAAATAAAAAGAAAACAGTGGTGTTGACCACAAAACTGATGGTATGTTTTCTGAAAAAAAAAAAAAAAAACAACAGAAAGAAAGAAAAAAAATTAAATACTTGTCTCAGAATATCAAGTAGAAATCTGAAATATTTCTCATTAATATTTAAGTGGAGGATTTGATCCATGAATAATTTAAAAAGGAGAGTGTTGATTTATTGATTTAATGTAGGCCTAGGAGAAAAGAGATGCAAATGAGTACTACCATTAATCCATCTCATTAGAAAAATATTATACAGATGTGAACTACTCGAATTTTAACAGAGAGAAAAGAGAGAAATCTATGTTTGAATCTGACCTCCATATTTTGCCTATTTAGCCTTGACAAAGTTCATTAAGTTTTTCTGTCAAACAGAAGTGGTAAGGCATTGTTCCACAGTCCTTCCAAATTTGTAGAAATCGGGGCTGGAGCGATAGCACAGCCGGTAGGGCGTTTGCCTTGCATGCGGCTGACCCGGGTTCGATTCCTAGCATCCCATATGGTCCCCTGAGCACTGTCAGGAGTAATTCCTGAGTGCAGAGCCAGGAGTAACCCCTGTGCTATCACCAGGTGGGATCCAAAAAGCAAAAAAAAAAAAAAAAACCTAAACAAACCAAAGTTGTAGAAATCAAATTTATTAATGTGTGTAAATATGCCCTGTAAATACAAAGATGTACTAAGAAAAAAAAAAAACAACTTAAATGACCAGAGAGCCAGAACTGGAGACAAGTCTGGAGGGCTTTCATGGATCTGGATCGAATAGATTTTTAAGAAAATAACAGGGTCACATTGGAATTTTTAATTTAATACTTTCAGAAAAATTTATTTTTCTTTGAGTGTCTTTTCTCATCTGAAAAATGGAAATCATAATGACAGTTTTATTGGGTTACTAGTATACGAGTTTAGTATGATATTAGAAAACAATAAACGGAACTTTTAACATTTGGATTGCTAGCCATCTCAACATGAAATCAAGTAATCAATATTTATAGTAACTCTTTATAGTAACTCTCTATTTGCCCGGAAAGGCATTACTTTCCCATCTTTATGCGTAAGAACTCAAACTTAAAAAGAAATGAGTTATTCAATATATTCTTCATGTGGGATATGTCATACCTTCCTCTGTTGATGCTCACTACTCATTCTTTTCCTTTGGTTCACTCTTCTACTCATCCTTTTAAGAAAGACAGGCTTGTTTGATAACCTTCTCCACTTCTCACACTCCCTGAAACAAATATTCAACTTGTCCCTCCTACCCTTTGGTCATCCTTCAATCCTGTGCTTTTTACATCACAGTTAGTGCGTATCTAGCCCTTTCTCTTCATACTGGTGCCGTACTTGTTCATCATTTGCAGTGTGACAGACTAATATGAAACACTTCATGTGAGTTAGGTGAATGATTCGAATGGTCCTTTAGAGTTATCACCATTTTGCCTTGATTCTACAAGCTATTCTTTGAAACTGTACTACAGAGACAAAGGATTTTGAGATGAAGCAATAGTTATTGGAAATTCAAAAATTATTTCGATAAAGCCCAGAAATTTTGCCATCCTGTGATCTGGTCTAGATTCACTGATGATACGCCTAACAAAACTTATCTGCACTACTGCACTGTGTTTGAGTGAGTGAGAGCGACAGAAACACAGAGTGAGACAGAGCAGTGATATGAACGGGGAATAGATAAAAGAGAAAAAAAGATGGGTTTAGACATGAAAAGAATCATGTCTCATTTCCACTTTCCATTCCTACTGCTCTCCATTCCTGGCTCTCTATTTCTAGGTTTTCAGGGGTAAGGAAGGACACTAGACTGCAGGGGAATAGAATTAGTGTCAGAACTTGAACTGGACTCCAGTTGTAGAGTTTATGGATCCCAGTTTGTGGATCTAATACATACTTTTCAGCTTTGGGTCTATTACATTATAGACAAGATAATATTTTGCTTTAGGCTGCCTTACAGATTGCAGATCAGTAAGCAGCAAGCCTGATCTCTACCCATTATATGTCAGTAGCATCCTTTCCCTGCACTCCTGAGATGTAAGAAATATGTCTCCAGACATTACCAAATACCCCTCTCGGCCAAATTTCTTTGGACAGAGAAACACTAGCCTAGCATATTTCCATTGCTCTAATGCACTGGCAGTTATAATTCACAATTTAAATAATCACTGCTTATTAAATTAAAATTAATATTAATGGTAAGCTAGATACAAATATGAAAAGCAACACCAGCAATTTTTAGCATTTTAGCGCCTTTTGCCCTAAGTAATGATGAATCATATTTGTGATGGAGTCACCGATACTTTCAATCTCTGAATTGCGCCGACTTTTGGCCTCCTTTTGGAGCTGTTCTCTTGGCTCCACAACACTAAATTTCCTTTTATCCCTTCAGTTTCTTTGGTCATTTTGATCTTCTCTTAGAACCTAGTTCTCACAGTTCTATTATTTTCCATTCTCTCCCCCTTGGAACATGTTCGTGGTTCCCACGCCTTTAAAGATCTTATTTCCTCGTATGTCTTTCAAGGAACCTCCATGAACTCCAGTCTTATTCTTTTCCTCCAGACTGTGTTCCCAAGGGCCTCAGATATAGATGATACATTACCAGCTCAAATTCCTCTGCTCAATAGGTCCTCCCTTCAGAGAGGCAAATGCCACCACAAACCTGCTGTCCTGCCTGTTTTTTACTCATTGTCACCACCCTCGTGCTATTTTCTGACCTGAAACTTGGCATCACCTCTGAATTCTCTCTTTTTCTTCTCCACCCGCAGCTGTTGAGCCCCAGTTAACTCTGAGGACTGAAACTATGTCTCTTGCCTTAATTTTCATTTTCAGCATTTTGTCTGATGTCATGGTATATGGAAATCTCATGAGGTATTGATCGACCTTGTAGAAAGTGTGGTACATAGTTAGAGAGAGTAAGTGTGAACTATCTGCTCTCCTACTTCTATCCCATTTATGAATAAAAACTAAATTTTGCAGCACAGGCATGTATTTTCCCCTCGACGTTGAAGCTTGCAATGTTAACTCAGACTGGTCTTCATAAAGCAAAAAGTCTGCCGAGCAGCTTTCAATATGCTGGTTCATTGTAATGAAAAATGATTGGCTTTGAGGTTTAAGAGAATTACTTTTAAAATAATTTGTTATTGTTTTATTATTGTTTTAATTTATTCAGCTTGGTTTTGATTGTGGGGGCTTCCCAGCAGTGAGGATTCTAGATTTCCAAGATGGAACCTAGGGCCCTGCCTAACCAAGGCACGTATGTGCTCTAATCTTTGAGCTGTTTCTTCAGTCCAACTTTGAGGCTTTTATAAGTACTAGTTAAACACTCATTTTCTTCTTTTTTTTATTCCAGTGCTCACTAAAATTCTATTCTTTGGCAATTAAAAAAAAAAGCCCTTTGCAGCCTCTTACTGTAGCAACCTCTCATTTTGATCACATTTTATCCCAAATAGTTGCAGTTGGTTTTCTGTTTACATTTACATTTAGTGAAGCTTAGCCATAAGGTTAGCATTGAAAACACATAAGAAGAGAATGATTACTGAAGTCAAGGCTTGCTTTCTCCCTCCATTTTATTCCCTCCGAAGTGTTGCTAAAATGTATAGAAAGTTGTTCTTTTCATATCGATGCAATCAAGACTTTGCAGTTATTTTAACCAAGGAGAGGGTAGACTTTACCTGAGGGTGGTGATATTTGGGGGACAAAAAGGCATATTGGTATTGGCAAAGGCATATTCAGTCCTTCATGATATACAAGACTTAACAAGCCTACTGTGTTACACGCAAATCCTACAATTACAGAGTGCCCTGGAAGCAGGTAGAAAACTAACAGTCCATGAATAGAAAGGCATGTGACCACAGCAAAAGTGTGAACAAAGTGGATTTTGCTACCTGTTTGGGCTGGGCGAATGTTATGATTCATTATGAGTTTCTTGCTCTGATCTACAATACTTTGTTCTAAATTGCAATTCTTAATTCAAATTCTAAAGCACTTTAGCAATTCTAAAGTATTTATGAACACTCAAGTGCTTTGCTTTTACCCTGTACCCTAACCACATGAGCAGCTTGGTTGCTTCTCAGAGTCACTTTATCCCTGAGCATATAATTGATTCTGTGGAATTTGCTTTTGTGAATTGGGCTGACAGAAAACAAATAAATCCCAGCCTCTGTCTTTTGAGCCCCTCCATAGAACCACGAAGAAACCAGGCCAACAGAACCGGGTGGTGCAGACGAAAGGCCATAGTCTACATCTGACATGGCTGCTGGCTGCGCGGATGTACCTTGGCACGCACATCTTAATGCTCCAGGGCCCACGGTTTTCGCGCGGTCCCCCTCTCCCCCTCTGAAAGACAGGACGCAACCTCTCCCACGAGGTACCCAGGATTGTCAGGGTGTAGGCTCAGCCTGACTCACGGAGTGGAGGTGATTTGTATCCTGTGAGTCACTAGCACCACTTCCTGCTGGCACCCTTGCGATTTCGCTGAAACGCAATCTCTGAGGTAAAAGTAGAGAGATGAATAGGTTAGCTTCAGACTCCTAAATGCAGCAGGAATTTGACAGAAATAATCATCTCTGAAAGGAGCTATGTTTTGAGATATTATTAAAATAGTGGCTCCAGGGTCAGTTTTGGGTTTACATATCATCTCACTCATAAGCAACGTGGACAGAATTTCTTTGTGTCTTAGTTATGTTGGATTCATTTTCCAGTAAACTGACACCAGTAAATATCTTTAATATCATGGTGAATTATTTTCCCTTGGTGCTTAGGGGCTAGTGCTCAGTGAGCCCTATGCAGTTGCAGGGATTAAAACAGATGTCAGTTCCAGAGAGACAATACACTCCTGCCTGAGTTATTTTCTTTCTTCTAGGGAGTGTGGGGGGATACCCAGTGATACTCAGGGCTTACTTTTGTCTCTGTGCTCAGAGATCACTCCAAGGTATGCCCTAAAATCTATATGTGATGTTAAGGATCAGACTGAAGTTGGCTGCATGCAAGGCAAGTGCCTGTACAATTTTATTTTCCTAACATCATTAATAGCTTAGATTATTTGTAATCGAATCAGAGAGATTGGTATGTCCAGATACTAAAGCCATGAAAAACTGAAAGATTAAGGAAAAATATGGATAAAATTTCCCCCATATGACTTTAAGGAATGGTGATTCATAAGACTGATAAGGGAATAGGTGTCCAGTTCTTCAGGGGTGGGCCTTTAAAAAACTTTTTAGATTGCTTCTGTCTATTCCTCAACTACCATTCTTGAGGACCTGGCTCAAAAGTGAATTTGAGAAAGCTCTATATAAAAGCAGAGTTGTGTAGATGGACATGTACAAAATAAAAACCTATTTTTATATTTTGCTAACTACATCCATCCCTAATGAAACTGCAATTTAAACACTTTGATTTGAGTAAAGCTTTGAAAATCACTTACTCTTTCATGGGTAAAATACCCGGATGTTGGATTAACATAGCAAGTCTCACAGAAACCGTCCTGAGCGATGGACTATGTCCAAGGGAGCGTCACAGGTTAGGAGAGCCGGGTTTTTGTGGAGGCACACCCTGCACTGAACATTCTTTAATTCACAAAGACAAATATTTCAACTATGGCCTGACCAACTGGAATTGAATTTCCAACAGTGGTAAAACTAACAACTGCTAAAAACTTAAAAAAAAATACGAAGAAGCTACATCCCCAAATAATTAGTTTCTATAAGAGTTGTAGATTGCAATTATAAGCAATTCCAGAAGGAAACGCTAGTGTCTGATTTCCACAAAGGATAGAAAGGAGCTTCGAATATGCATTTGCGTGCTGAACCTGGCTAGCCAACTTCCTGAGAGAATTGCTTGTGACACCAAAGTTTTTCCAGTTGAAGAAACACGGAGGAAGGGAGAGTCAAGGATGTAGAAACACATCTATTTGTGTTGTTCAATTTGTGTTGAGTAGACAATATTAGTTAAAATGTTTGATTCTTCAGTAGTGAAAATATATAGCAAGAGTATATTAAGAAGTAGAACAAACTCATCTGGGATGAGAATCCTTCTTCATAAAAAAGTATTTTGTTTTTCTTTTGTGGATGGGGGGCACACCCACCAATGCTCAGGGCTTACTCCTGGTTCTGCATGCAGGAATTACTTTTGGCAGTGCTCACTCACCATATGGGCTGTTGGGGATTGAACCTGGGTTGATTGCATGCAAGGCAAATATACCCACTGTACTATTGATAAAAAGCTCTCAGGACAGATACCTTTCCCCATCTCTGTTCAACTGATAGTGAAATACAAGCTATAGCTATTTTTGTCATTTATGGAACTTTTAAAAATAAGAGTATTTTAAACAACATTTATACTTGTAAAAGAAGTGTGGAGTGGGGGAGAAATAGTTCTAAACTTTTCGAGAAGTATTTTTATTGAAAAATTATGAAATTTTATGACAAAAGATAGATTCCTACACCTTATCTCCTATAGTTACCAGAAATTGATGTTAGATAATATAATCACATTGAGATTTTTGGAGGCTAGTAACTGCTTGATAGTTTATTATATGTGTTACATTTGAAACTAGATAAAATTATAAACTATGTTATGTGAAATTAAGTTTTTGCAACTAGAGAAATACAATTTAATAAGTTCACACCTTCTCTGACTTAGTTCAAGTAAGCTAAAAAGCCTTTTAAACATACATGATTAAATCATCCTTTAAATTACAGATACATTACTTGTTACAGACGATAGAGGGCACTGCTCACACATGCTGTCAAACTAGATGTCTGATGTTGAATATCTAGAATGTTTCACAGGAGTCACATGAAGTTATGGACCTTGACTGAAATTCAATATTACAATAAAATATCAATTCATTGAATTCACCCTGAAATTCTGTAAGATAGAGAAAGTTGAGATCTATAGGGCAAGTGGTTTGTCCAAGAGCACTCAGCACAATTTTCCCCCCAGAATTGCCTTTTCAGCATTAATTTTTGCCTCTGCTATGGGATTAAATGCTGAGCTTCAGTGACATTTAGTTCATCTAGACTGATGCCCATTGCACTCTACTATTACTGTCTCTTTTCAAATTCTTTTGATGAGTCGTTGACGACATTGCTATGTGCACTTGGGAAATTTATCTCAAGTCTTTTATGTCTCATTTTCTCCCCGCGTAAATCTAAAAGGATCATAGTAGTGTCTTTCTCAAAAAGCCACTGAGAGAATTTGCTCAAGCCTCGATTTGCTCAAGCAGGCACCAGTAACGTCTCCATTTTGAGATTTGTTGTTACTGTTTTTGGCATATCGAATACGCCATGGGGAGCTTGCCGGGTTCTGCCATGAGAATTAAATGAAATAATACACATGGAGAGGAGACAATGACTGCTTAGAGTATGTGTTCTGGGACTGTTACCTGCTGCCAGCCACTACCATCACCACAACCACCAACATCACTACTACCTCCACCTCCATTAGTGTTTATTATATGTTACTCATCTAGACAGGAAAGAGTGGTTGTAGTACAAATATCTGGTTTCTAAACAAAAGAGGCTAAGCTCTCATCAGTAAATATATGTGCCATTAAAAGGATTCTTCTATGTGGTATATATAATATATACGCACACACAATGGAAAACTATGCAGCTTCAAGCAATGATGAAATCATGCAATTTGCTGCAATATGGGTAGTACGAAAAGATATCATGTTGAGTGAAGTAAGTGAAAAGAAGAAAGACAAACACAGGCTGATCTCATTTATCTGTGGGATATAGAATTCTGGATAAGAAAATATATTGCAGTAAAAAGGGAATGCCTAGATCATCTCTGACCCCAGTGTCCAGAGAGAAAGACAAAAAGAGAAGGATAAAAAAAATCAAAGGGGAAGAAGAGAATAAGAAGTTACAGATGATACCTCGGGACTTCAGTATACTGATGATATGAATGAGGGGTATAGCCATATGCCCAAAACATAGAGTCAACAATACTGAAAACATGAGATCTAAGTGACAACCACTGAAACTTTCTAATGTGGAGGGAGGACTGGGATGGGGAGGGAATCTGGGAATACTTGGTGAAGGGAAGTTTGACGCTAGTAGAGGAAGTGGTGTTGAACTATTGTATGCCTAAATTTTTACTATCAGTAATTTTGTAAATTGTAAATGGCCTTTTAACAAATAAAAGGATTCTTCTTATGGTTTCTATGCAATTCAGAAACTACTTGAGTTTGTTGGTGCCTGTTTTCCAACATTTGTCTTTTCAAATGCTTGCTGGGCTGACAAAATGAATCCAAAGGCTCAGCACGTATGTTATTTCCCATATTATATAAGATTTATTCTGACTTTGCTTAGATAACCTCTATCAATTATATGTTCATGTGCGATACAATTAATGAGTAACTTAGGCACTTAAATTATTAAATTGGCAATGACTAAAACTTATATTGAGAGTCTTATTTAATGTTCCATAAATGAAATCTAATTTTTATTGGAAGCCTGCTTCTGTGGTATATTCCGCATTGGAGCATTGCTCTCCATGCACAGTGGAGTAAAATAGTGGGGATGCTGTAATTTTCCAGTTGTTAAGTGTTGTACAAATAGGATTTCAAAATTATTTCTTGAAATTCTACTACTCTGGAACATTTAGAGTAAGTCAATCTGCAACCATGAATGCATGCCAATGTTTTTACCCTCAGACAGAAGAGTTGGGTTTCATTACTTTTTCTTATTGCATGCCTATTTTCATGAATTGTTTACTTTTATGATTTAGATGGATCAAATTCTTGAAATAATTGCAACTCTTTAAATACTGAAATTATGTAAGAATATGATCAATAGTCCACGTCTTGACACACTACTTATATACTTTTCTCTCCTCCACAAATAGGTTTCTACCTTGTGCAAGCAGTCCTTGGTACAACTGTGATTCCTTCATGTATGCCAGGAGAATCTGAAGATAACTGCACAGCTCTAGGTAAGCTCAAACTTGTCAACAAGGAACTGTACACTACTGACATAAATGTAAACTCAAAAACTAGAAATATGTTTCAAGAAAAAAAGAGAGGAGAGGGTGAAAGATGGTGTTCTTTTAGCAAAAAAAATACTTAACCTTTTTATAGTGATATGGAGGTATCACCTGTACTATTGCTCCAGCCCCAGAGTTTAATCAGAAATTATTATGAGGTGCTTGGTACATGTCAAAGGTCATGTAGAGTGGTCCACTGAGTAGGCATTGGTATACAGAGATTAATGATGCATATTTTTACCTCCAAATAACCCCAGAGAATCTGCTTTTTATTGAGTTTAAGCTATTGAGTCAAAAATTTTCCTGATGAACGAGAATATTTCTCACAAAGCTTCCCTTTCTCTTCTATCTTCACTAATGAGTTCTCTGGACCTTTGATCAGCCTCCCCTTTCTACCCCCTATTTTTATTATTTGAACAAGAGTATCCACACAATTCTTTGCAAAATGCAGCAAACAGGAGTAACATAATGCTGCTATTTGTTTCAGAAATACCCTTCACATTTTAGTAACTAAAGTATTTGACAGTAAATTTTGCATATTGATTACAGTACTTTGTTTAACGAGGTCCCTGCTTTCATAGTTTTTGCGTAATCAAGTCCTTCTTAACTCGGACTTACTCTGGTTCACACTTGGGTCTCACTTTTACATTATTGTACAAAGTTAATGCACAAAAAGTTTTCAGTAATCTGAAAAATTAGGGTACACTCACCAAACTTGCCTGAGTGGCTTAAAAATCACTATAGAGCTCTCTATAATTAATGATTTCAATTTGAAATTACTTTGAGAGTAATGATTATCAGATTTATTTTGAGACATAAAAAATTTACATAAATTTTGTTAGACTAAGTAAATAATTGTAGAGAATAATTATTTTTGCATGTGTCTCATGCCTGTTCTTTTCTGGCCTTAAAGTTTGTCTTTTGAGAGTTAAAGTCCCAACTCTTATTTTATTTTGTGTGGTCCACTGGATATTTCCCTTTGGGTCATGTATTTATTGATCTAGAATGTTTGGTTTTTAGATGGTTAAAAAGACATATTCATACTAGAATGATTTCCAGTCTCCGAAATTATCCTCCACTGATTGACACCTGACTTGTTCTGTGACAGTAAGTTATTAGTTACTTGTGTGAAAGGATGTTATGCTTCTAAGAAGGCGGTAGAAAGTATTCAACTTGCTCTTTCCTTCACAGTTCAGACAGAAGATAATCCACGTGTGGCTCAAGTGTCAATAACGAAGTGCAGCCCTGACAGAGATGGTTATTGTTTACATGGACATTGCATCTACCTGGTGGACATGAGTGAAAATCATTGCAGGTAAGATCCCAAATAAATCAAGCTGGGTTTTCTCTCAACTTTTTTTTTAAAAAAAATTTTATTTATTGACTCACCATGAGAACAGTTAAAAAGCTTTCGGGTTTAAGTCTCGGTGATACAAAGATCATACACCCATCCCTTCACCAGTGCACGTTTTCCACTACCAAGAACCCCAGTATCCCCCCATCCCACCCTTCCCTCTGCCTGTGTGGCAGATGATTTCCACTTTACTCTCTCTCCTCTTTGATCACATTCAATTTTCTACAAAAGACCCACCATAATTATTTGAAATTTACCCCCAACAATCAGACCTGCTGAAATAGATAATTTGATTAGATAATTTGATTTCTATTGCTGATTATGAAGAGCATATGATGTCACGGCCATGCGATTTTGGAATTCTGATATTTTAATAATTAGGTCTGGAGGGATTTCTAGCAAAAGCCTCTGGGTTCCAAGATTCCTTTGTGTGCCTCAGGGATCATGGCCATTAAGAAGTTTAATAAGTAGCTGGAGGAGCTGTTCATGGGCAGCTACTAGGGGTCTCATTGGGGTGGGAGAGAGGGATGGTTCTACCGCCCTCTCTCAACTTGTGATCATATGCAGTTACTTCATATTTCCATGGACTGCTGCTTATATGTTCCATTGTCATGTAATAGTATGTACTATTAGAAACATTAATATGAGATAATTTTTGGTACTGGGGACCACTAGGGCAACAATTGGTGGTCTTGAGATTTTGAGGATTGAATTTGGAAACTAGTTCATGAGTGTACGTGCTCCAGCTCTTGGAGCTATCTCCTTAATCCATCAGAGAGTTTCCCCCTTCTTTTTTTTTTTTTTGTGGGCCCATATATGGTGCCAGGGATTAAACTAGGGTCAATTGCATGAAAAGTAGGTGTCTTTACTTTGTACCATCTTTTCAGCTCCAAGACAGTCATTTTTAACCCATTTTTTGATTTAGAGCTTTGTGGCATTACTTGATTAATGCTAGACTAATAATAAAGCTTTAAAATCATTTTTACAAATTTTGTGAATTCATGCATCACAGTATGAGATTTTTATAAAACTAACTTGTAACCAATATTTCTTTTTAAAATCACTGACTTTGTGTTTCCTTTAGGTGTGAAGTAGGTTTCACTGGTGTCCGATGTGAACACTTCATTTTAAGTGTCAAGCAACCCTTGAGCAAAGAATATGTGGCATTGACTGTGATTCTTGTTATCTTGTTTCTTGTTGTAATTGCTGGCTCCATATACTACTTCTGCAGATGGTAAGTCAGTATTTTCCTATATTCTGATTTTTTTACAATTACTAAATTACTATTATACAATACAAACTTATAACTGGGTAATAATAGGATAAGGTACTCTCCATAGGAAAAGAATAGATTCAGCACACATGATATTTACAAAGAATGTTTAGCTGCAAAAATCTGGATTTGACTCTATTTATGTATTTTACTTATTATGTAAGTGATCTTATGACAGCCAAATTTGGAAAATTAATTTCTTCTTCTATAAAAGACAGATAGAAATCCTATTCTTCACTAATAATAAAATTAAAAAATTTCTGAATATGATAATATTATGACTAAACAACAGCCATATGCAGATGTCATACTTAATACTTATATTTGACTTATTGCATCACATTTTTATATTAAAAATATCTTTTGTAAAATAGTAACCAGAGATTGAGGCTATTAAAATTTAAGGCAGGGGCTGGAGCAATAGCACAGCGGGTAGGGCATTTGTCTTGCACGCGGCCGACCCGGGTTCGATTCCCACCATCCCTTATGGTCCCCCGAGCACTGCCAGGAGTAATTCCTGAGTGCATGAGCCAGGAGTAACCCCTGTGCATTGCCGGGTGTGACCCAAAAAGCAAAAAAGAAAATTAATTAAAAAAAATAAAATTTAAGGCAGATGAGTAAGCAATGAATTTTGAAGTAATTACTCTTGCTTATTTTATGAAAATGGTTCATCCAGTGCCAAACAGTTGTCCTCTGCCCTCACCTACAATAAGATGCTGATATATACTGATAGTGCCAGACAGATAGAGGGAGCATGAAATGCTTTAGTAATTGTTTTATATAGGGGGCAGATTTTTAAGTTTACAAGCAGGGTGAAGGGAAATTATGAGTTAGCTAACTAACAGTATTCTTTTAAGAAGCTCCACAAAATTCTTCTTATTTATAACTGCTACAAGTTATTTAGTAGAACTGAGTAAATTTTATTATGTTTTTGGATAAAAGTGTACCTTTAATTTTTAAGGGTCAAATTGTGCTACTTTTGCAAGGTTAAATTTATTTTCTCTTTGTTTGATTGTAAACACTTATCAAATAATAATGCCTTTATAACTAGTGATTACAAACTGGATATTATTAAAACTGGAACACATCTGAAATTTCCTTGGCTGCATATTTTTCTTTATATGAATGGAGTCCTGTAGGAGGAAATTGGCATCTCTAGCATATAGATGATCTGAGACAGAACTTAATCCAAGCATAAGATTTCTAATCAAATCTGTCCATGAAGTTTAAGTGTTCTAAAGCATGAGCATTCTGAAATTTCCTCAAAGCTACATGCCTTATCTCCAAAATAGGTAGAAACTGAGCTCAAAATAGCATGAATGAATTAGTATTTTAAATCATGATAGGTATTTCAGGCTGCATAACCCATTTGTACTATTTCAGGCTGCATAACCAATTTGTACATTGCTTCATCTATAAAATGAAGATGATCATGGTAAATCTGTGGATAAAATAACTTAGAACATTGTCGGCCTCCTAATTAGTATCAGCAAGATATTAGTAATTTAAATTTTTATTAATGTAGTGGGCTGGAGTAATAGCACAGCGGTTGGGCATTCGCCTTTCATGCGGCCGACCTGTGGTCGATTCCTCCGCCCCTCTCGAAGAGCCTGGCAAGCTACTGAGAGTATGGAGCCCGCACGGCAGAGCCTGGCAAGCTACCTGTGGAGTATTGGATATGCCAAATACAGTAACAATAAGTCTCTCAATGAGAGACATTACTGGTGCCCGCTCGAACAAATCGATGAGCAACGGGATGACAGTGACCGTGATTAATGTAATAATGTGATGGGTATAATATAATAACATGGTGTGATATTCAAAAGACTAGTTTCTAAAGGAGAGAGAGAAAGAGAGAGAGAGAGAGAAAGAGAGAGAGAAAGAGTGTAGAATAGAGAAAAGGGAAAGGGGAAAGGGAAAAGAAGATAAAAATAGACTTAAAGGAGTTCACATGCCTCTTGGCATTTTACAATATTCATATATTTGTTTCTTTTATCTTAATTTTTAAATTTTAGTGTAGGTAACACGGTTACCATATTGTTCAGGTGTATGGTGTTGTTAGTCAATGTTATTGTACCCAAAACCATCACCAGAGTGCTCAAGCACTCCAACATGTATTTCTTTCTTTTTTCTTTCTTTTTTTTATAATGTTATTTCTTCTCTTGACATTAAAAAGATTCATCTTTAGAACTAAAGTGGTCTCAAAAAATTCCCTTATTCTTAAAAAAATTTATATAAAATTCTCAACTAAGTCTTATTTATTTTTCATCCTTGGCCACAATGACCTTCAGATATATTTTGTGCTGGTTTAGTCAGAGATATTTATAAGTAAATAAATTGAAGGTGGAGCTTGAATCATCTGTGCCCTTTTTCTAATATATCTAAAACTCTAGGAGAACTGCTATTTCCTTTGTTAACACACTTTGTTTTCATTATTTTTCACTACATTAGTAACAGTTTTCATTTCTGATTATTTCTAGGTACAAACACGGGCACAGCAAAGAATCAAAGAAAGAATACGAAAGGGTGACCTCAGGGGATGTGATGTTGCCACAAGTCTGAATGGTGCCATCAGTTATAGGGACATGAATGCACTGCATGCCTCATTATATTAATATTACTATTTTATTAATATTTATGTTGTCATATGTTAAGTAAATGGTAGTGTATTTTAATATACTGGGAAAGTTTTTATTTTTGTGTTATTTTTGAACAGATTACTTGCTATGTATAATGGACCCAGAATGTTTAATAGAGAAAGAAAATTGTTATTTTTGTAAGAAATCATTTTCTGGGCCAAATGTTTTACTGAAAAGTTCAAGGCTTATATGCCCAATTAACGCCGCACAGTTTGTTTCTCGGGATATGTCAACCAATGAATAGATTTCTGTAAACATAAATATATGATCATATCAGTTGAATAAGGTATATATTTTTCTTCTCCTCACATCAATAATTATTGTTTTATTATGATATTTAATCCAGCATATCATGTATTAAAACAGTAATGCAATGGGAATTGGGGAGAAACAAAGATCCATCGTGTGCTAACCACCCTACATTTGATACAACCAACTGGGAAAGAAGATGCTTTCTTATCTCCAACCTTAGCTATGACCCCGTATTTGGCTATCTGCAATGAGCAGACACCCTTTCGTTCCAGCCTACAACCCCTGCAGATACATGTCAGCCGAGCAGCAATTCTCTTTCAGTGAAACGTACCTAGGAATTAATTTTACGCTATCTTTTATAAACAGTAGGGTTTTATTTTTTAAAAGCTGTACAACATTCTTTAAAAAAAATATTTTAAGTCCAGCATTTGTGCTTATCAGAGAATCTGAAAGAAGTTTGCACCTTAAACCAAAATATGTACTTCTTTCTAAGATGATTTATTTTCATAGGGAAATAAATAAAACAAATTTTTAAAATGAACAGGGATTAGAGTAGTAGTGCAATAGATAGGGTGCTTGCCTTGTACTTGGCCAACCCGGTTCAGTCTTATACGGGCCATATGGTTCCTGAACGTTCCAGGAGCGACCCCTGAGCCCAGTACCAGGACTAAGTCTTGAGCACCACCTGGTTTGCTCCCATTAAAAAAAAAAAAAGAAAGAAAAAAAGAAAAAAACACGTTTTCATATTTACTTTCAATTTGCTAAAGGATTATAAAATTTAACTGTAATCCCAAATGTGATGGACTAAATCACTTAAAAGTATATGACAATTTTTCTCTATTTTGTCTAAATATGAAAATATGATTATCCCTTGTATTATGCTTTTAACTTAAACCAAGACAGTAAGTAATTTATTCTGAAATTTAGAGTTATACATTTAAAATTATTTACTGACACAGGAAGTGGGAAAAATAACAAATCATTGCGTATTTTCCAAAACGCCCACTCATTTTGGAAACGTTTAAAGTTTAGCAACTTAACCATGCTTTCCTGTGGAAGTGAAAATGAAACCAGGACCCTGTTTATTTTTGGGAAGACACTCAAGTTTCTTCCTAGCTTAGAATTATGATCTCAGTGAGTCTATGAAGGCGCTTGGGCAACCGCTCAACAATCACGAGCGCCAGGTCTCACGAAAGATTGTCTCAGTGAATACTAGAACTTTAGTAGAAACTCTCAGGTCCACATACCTGGTTAGTCAGGGTCTGTTCTCTTCCATCATTTGTTTTCCTGACTTATACTGGGACAACAAATAGGAAAATAAGTTATGGCTGACCTCTGAAGTACGAGATATCAGAACTGTCCTTCATGCTTATCCCTCTATTGTATATACCAGTTTTCACTTTATTCTTAAATCCTGAATCTGATACCTTAGTATTAGGACAATCAACAGCCAAGATATACAAACAAAAATATGTATCTATATAAAATTACATATATAAGTATAGAGATATGAGAATTCTACACAAAATATGCATACTTACATGTAAACACTTATACGTGAGCTCAATTAGTCATAGAACAAATTATTTGTTGATCTATTAAGAATGCAGAAAAGATCAAGAGAAAAAATATATCAGTAAGATACAAAAGGCTATTTCAGTTTCCTGTGGAGAATCATTGAAGATAAATGGACTGTGTAAGAACAAATTTTTAAATCCCTTTAAAAGTTTAATTGGTACCTTGTGTATAGGTATACCTACTGTATAGGAATTTTATCCACTTTTAGTGATTTTTATTTCTTCAAGAATTATTGATAACCAAGAAATCATCCGCAAACCACTTATTTTATTTACAAAATGGGAGCAATATATATTGATTTGTGTAAAACATCTTAATTCATTTTGCATGATTAGGTGAAAACAGTTTGGGGTGTTTTCAATCTTTAAAAATGCTTGCAAATTTTCTTTACCTTCTAAAAGTTAAGTTTTTATTACAATTGAATATTAAATAATAAAAAGACATTATCCAGATTGATTTTCATTGGTGAAAATAAGAAAAAAGATCATGGTTTTTGTGAGGATACCCTTTTATGTTGCTCACCATGGTTTGATCTCTGGCACCCCATATGATCTCTTGAGCATATCAAGGCTGATCCATAGGGTAACTGGGTATGGCCCAAAACAAAAAAGTTAATTTGAGAGCTATGTAATATGTTAGACACTCATAATACTATAGAATGCTTTTATAGACATTATTTTTCTCATATCTCTATGCCGAGTAGAAGCAATGGGATAACTGATACAGAGAATTAAGTATGCTTCAATGCAGATTTAATTTTTTATTTTATTAAGAAGGATTATCTAAATTCAGCTGTCATCAAATATCAAATCTACTTTTACACAGCATGTTCTTGATGCTAATATCTTTTTCTGTTACTTTTGAAACTTAGAAAACTCTTGTTAACCCTATAATTTTGCTGCCATGTCCATTTTGTAAACTCTTTTTTTTAAAAAAAAGTGTTTAATTTGTTGCCGAATAATTTATTTCCTATTCCTATTTATATAGTGAAAGGAAGAGTAACAACTTATGTAAACAGTGTTCTTGAATTTACTTTAATGTTTTAACTTAGAATAATTAGAACTACATATCAAACATAATATATTTTATTCAAATTTGAAATTGAATAATATTAATTATAAGCTAGTGTTTTTTCTCTTTGCTTTTTTTGCACTCTGTAATTGCACTTTTTAACCTTAAAGAGCCATTTTGGTATATGATTTATGTTGAGGATTCTATGGAACATAAAGTTGTGTTGTAAGCATTTTAAAGTAACTTATTTGAGAATTTTATAATGGTACTGAATTGTATCAATTTGTTTGTGTTCAATATCAGCTTTGATAATTATGTACCTTAAAATATTGAAGGAGAATTTAGATACTTTGTAAAATTGCTTATTTTTATTTATTTTTGTTGGGAATTGGAAAAACTACAATTAAAAAATAAAAGTGCATAAGCACCATGCATAAAAACTTTGTTGCTATTGATTCTTTATTTCCATATTATATTAAAGGTCTTATAAGTAACAATAGTGCTAAAATGTGTTTAGGTATAAAGACATAATAATTTTACTTTGGGAAGCAATTCTTTTTTTTTTCTCTTTGGATCACATCCAGCAATGCACAGGGGTTACTCCTGGCTCATGCACTCAAGAATTACTCCTGGCAGTGCTCGGGGGACCACATGGGATGCTTGGAATCAAACCTGGGTAGGCCACATGCAAGGCAAACACCCTACCCTCTGTGCTATCACTCTAGCCCCTGGAAAATAATTCTTAAAATGTATTCATGTTTCACAGCAGAAATGCTATCTGCACTTCTGTGTTCTTTGTAGAACTATTTACAGTTGTTAGAATCTGGAAACAACCCAAGTGCCCGAGAACAGATGACTGGTTAAGGAAACTATGGTATATCTACACAATGGAATACGATGCATATGTTAGGAAAAATATAGTTATGAAATTCTCTTATAAATGGATGGACACGAAGAGTATCCTGTTGAGTAAAATGAGTGAGAAGGATAAGAATAGAGAGAATAATTTTACTCTTTTGGGATGTAAAATAACACAATAGAGACTAATACTCAAGGACCTTAGAAACAATAGTCAGGAGGATTGATCCATTGTGGAAGCCTGGTTCAGTGCTAGGGGATAAAGCAGTTGGGATAGGGAAGGTATTACCATGACAATGATAGTCGAAATAGTCACTCTGGATAAGAACTACATGCTGAAAATAGGTTAAGGAACAAACATGATAACCTCTCAGTATCTGTATTGCAAACCATAATGCTCAACAAGAGAGGGAGAGGGAGAGAGAAAGTGTTTGTGTGTGTGTGTATGTGTGTGTGTGTGTGTGTGAGAGAGAGAGAGAGAGAGAGAGAGAGAGAGAGAGAGAGACAGAGACAGAGACAGAGACAGAGAGAGAATGGAGGGAGGGTGTCAGGTGGTGGGAAATGTATACTGGTGTGGAGGGAGGGATGGATGTTGGAACACTGTATGACTGAAACCCAACCATGAAGAGTTTTGTCACTCTGTATCTCATTGTGATTCAAAATAATAGTCACTGTATCATTGCATCACTGTCATCCCGTTGCTCATCAATAATTAATAATAATAATAATAAATTAAATAAAGGGAAAAAGTCTAGGTGATAGTTTTTTGTAAAATAATTTTAAGAGGCCTTTAAAAATTTTTTTCTGAAAAGGGCTATCTAAACGTTTGAAAGTACCCCCTAGCTAGGAACATGTTTCACAATTCTTTCAACATGCCAATCAAGTGGGTTGTCTTTCCTGGGTCTACAGAGAAAAAAGTATTGCTCTCTTAGAACTTCACTCATGATTAGGACTCCTTTGGTATGTGATCCAACAATTTATGGAAGATGGCTTTATCTATTTTTTTCTACATAAATTCATGTCCTATGGTAAGCCCAGGTGGTGGGAAGAAATAACTATAATTATTTTATAAGAAGGTAAAATAATTTTTCATGGATCATAGCAATAGTAGATAGTGAAGCTGGCACTAGAAACAGGGTCTCTAATTTCCAGTTCTTGTGCATTTCTGACCATGTCAGAGGTAATAAAACCATGATGTGGAATAGAATTTCTTGTTAAAATGAACCAACTTCAAGCCCTTGGACTCATGAGATTGACTCATCTCAAACTGTGAGAGCTGAGAGGTTTAAGGAAAATGACTCCTTGCTCTTTTTCATGTGGCATCAGGTTAATACATTTGTAAAACCTGGTTTTCTAACAGCTTTTAGTCTTCATTTGAATCTTGTTTAAAAATGTCTTCCCTCTTCTAGTACTAATATGTAATGCTGTCATATCTCCAGACCTCAATCTAGGAATTTTTTATTTCAATAACCGCTCTCCAATTTATTCCAGGCATTGTTATATCCTTAATCACTTTCAATGATACTCCTGCCTAGAAATTTCCCCCAAGTGCCAGACTTAACATCTAACTACTTAGCATCTCTACTCAGCTATCTATTAGATATTCAAAGGCAACATATTTAATAACTGGTATTGTCCTACCACTCTATTCCTTCTACAATACTCCCCACTTTAATAAAGTTCAATTTCATCTCTTTTGTATCTCAGATAAAAAAAATTGTTATTCTCTGGTAGGTGCTGAAAGCTCAATTTCAATTGAAATCAAAAAGAATTGCTCTGAACTTTTTACAATGACAGAATTGTCATTTTGGAGAAATTACCCAGGTCCAAAAGGCAGAAATATCACAGTTTTCAATGGGAGAAAATTCTAAGTACCAAAGTCAATTTCAATTTCTATTTCTCTGAAAATGGTCACAAAACTTAAATGTGATTAGAACTAGATTACAACATGGATTCCTTAAAGAGAGTTGAGTCTTAAAAAAAAAATAAAATCCTGCCTGATTACTATGAAACTACATGAAACCAAATAGTATATTTAGTTTATTTGAATTTAGAGAAACATTTGGGGAAAGTAGTAGTTCAAGCAGTAGACATGAATGTTTCAGGTCCTGGGTTCAATCCTCAGTATGGTATAGCTCCTCAAGCATCATTAGATATGGAGCTGGGAGCCCTTGAGACATCAACAGTGTCCCTGCAGGAACTTTACATTTCTTGGCATTTGAAGAACAATACAAGACTTGAGAATCAAGCACTTTGATTTTAACAGAACACAAAATGATTCTGCCTTAACCAAATAGAATTATGTAGGGAGAAAACTAGAGATGATAATAGAATTAAATCAAAGTAAAAGAGTAAGGGAAGTCTAGTGATGTAGAGAGCAGTGCACTTCTTTTGGAAGAACACCAATCATTTTTAGTTCTGAAGTACCAGCAAGTGTAAGGAGGCAGAATTGTCTACAAGGGATCGTGGGATCACCTTTTAGCTAGTAAGGCAATGCATTTTTTTGTTGCTGTTGTTGAGATGTTCCCAAGGTTTTATATGTTGAGAGAAAAGCTTCTCTTAAAGGAAAAGATTAACAAAGGAAGAATGAATTCTGAACAAGCAAGCAGGACGCGTACTGTGAGTTCACACAGTGTGGGATGCTGCAACACATGCATTATGTGGTCAATAGCCACCTCCAGTCCTCCTTAGGCCTCGCCAGCAGAGACACCAAGAGAAAGGGGACCAGAGACTGATGGTGGAAATGGGTGACCCAGCAATACCACTTCTGGGAATACAAAAAAGTATAGTAGAAAGGACATCTGCACTTGTATGTTCATTGCAGCACTGTTTCCAATAGCCAGAACCTGGAAAACACCCGAGTTCCCGAGAAAAGATGACTGTTTAAAGAAACTTTGGTACATCTATACAGTAAAATACTATGCAGATCTTAGAAAAGATGAAGTCATGAAATTTACATATAAGTGGATCAACATGGAGAGTATCAAGCTAAGTGACTTGAGTCAGAAAGAGAGGGACAGACATAGAAGGATTGCCCTATTTGTGGAATATAAAATAACAGAATGGGAGACTAACACCCAAGGATAGTAGAGATAAAGAACCAGGAGGATTGCTCCACAGCTTGGAAGCTGGCCTCAACAACAACGACAACAACAACAAAATGCATTGCCTCACTAGATAAGTCAGGGGAAAAGGCAGCTCAGATAGAGAAGGGACCACCAAGCAAAGGATGCTTGGAGAGTCCACTCAGGATAGGAGACATGTGCTGAAAGTAGACTATAGACACAATATGATGGCCACTTAATACCTGTATTGCAAACCACAACACCCAAAAGGAGAGAGAGAGAGAGCAAAAGGGAATGCACCCGCCACAGAGGCAGGGGTGAGGAGGTGGGGGATGGGGCGGGGGTGGTGGGAGGGATACTGGGAACATTGGTGGTGGAGAATAGGCACTGGTGAGGGATGGGTACTTAATCATTGTACGACTGAAATGTAAGCACAAAAGTTTGTAAATCTATAACTGTACCTCACGGTTATACATTAAAAATAAATAAATATTTTTTATAAAAGAGGAAAATGGCCCATTTAATGCAGAGCAATTAGCATACTTATAAAACATCTGGACTGGAGCCATAGCACAGCAGGTAGGGTATTTGTCTTGCACGTGGCCAACCCGGGTTTCATTTCTCTGTCCCTCTCAACAAGCTACCGAGAGTATCCCGCCTGCACAGCAGAGCCTGGTAAGCAACCCGTGGCATATTTGATATGCCAAAAACAGTAGCAACAAGTCTCACAATGGACACGTTACTGGTGCCCACTCGAGCAAATCAATGAACAATGGGACAATAGTGCTACAGTGCTACAAAACATCTGAAGGGGTCAGAGGTATAGGACTGCATATCCCTGTGATTTACAGATGTTACAGATTTAAAACATTTCAGCAGAGGCAACTCTCTGCAGGGGAGGACGGGGGGGAGATTAACTTAAGGAGACATTCTGTCTCCCAGAGGTATTTATATTGTTTTTCTCATTCCCTCTAGTCGTATATATCAAACAATTAAGTCATACAATTAATCAAGCACTTAAGTTTATTTCTTAATCAATACTTGCAGTCATTTGGATAAACAGAGTAAGAGACAAAGTTCGCAAAGCTTAGTTTTAATGGGCTCTGAGAACAGGCAAGGCTTTTACGTAAATCCAGAGTAAGTCCTTAGGCAAGTTTGGCTGTCCTTCCCCATGAGAGTCCTGTCTCTTAAGTCATAACAGCTTGCATCAAGACCATGCATTTATGCTTTCTAGACTGTCCAATTTTGATGCCAGGGTAGCTTCGCCACTAACCCCAGGTCCATCCCAGTACCATGGCGGGGTTGGGAATACAGCAAACAAAACCCGAGTCATGTACTTATGATGGATGCCCAGGAGTAAATATATTTCAGAGTCAACCAACTCCCAAATATTAGGAGCACAGCATTAACAATCTTTCTGTATTTAAGCAAAGAACAACATTGCTTCCATAGTAAAATATGAAAAGGCTATAGAGGAAACAGAAAAGCAAGTAATTCACTACAAATACAAAATACAGAATTGCCAGAAAGTTTTGGCTTCTAAGTACCCAAGACTGACTTGGGAAACTGTGAAAATAAGAGGTAAAATACAAAGGAAAGTTTAAAGATAAACTCAGGGAATTTAGGATGCCTACAAGAGCACTGTAGGCTTCTCTGGGAGGAGGAGGCGGCAATTCACTGATGAAGCCTGAAACACTTAGGGCTAATATCCAGCAATCTACCCTAGTCACTAAGTAGTATAACAAATCCATTAAAGAAAGAAGATACAAGTGGGAAGCAGAGCAGAACAGGTAGAATATAACTGACCCTTGGACAACTGACAGACTTTGATAATCTAGGAGGGTAATAGCATGTTTAAAGTAAGCTAGGGAGAGGGAGACCATCTACTGGTACTATAAGATCTCTACTTGCAAATCATTAATGAATTAGTTTGAAGGCTCTTTAAACTCATGTTGAAAAGGATATATCGTACATTGAGGAGTAATGTGGAGTCTTACAAAATTCATCATCGGGGAGTGATGCAATTGAATCTGTGTGGTAGGTTGAATAAGACTCCCCTGTCCCTCAACATGGAGGTAGAAACAAAATCTAATAGAGAGTTGTAATGACCTTGATATAAATGGGAGAAAGTTAGACTATGATGATTATGCCTGGGAAAAGAGAAAGCAGAAGAAAAAAATTAGGTACATCATGTAGAGAAAGTCAAGTATGATTGGGTATGAAATTTAGATGAAGTGAACAAAAGTTTAGTTTGGGAAAAACAGAGCAATCTAGTTGAAATATGTTGACTCTAAGAAAAAACATGGAAGGGTACATAAGTAGAAATAGCATGTTTGGGGTATTTGATGATATCTTAAAATTAAATATGCTGTTTTAAAATTTGCAAAGCACTTCACTCCATTAGCTCTTTAAGTTCACACTCTGACGTAGAATCATTGTTACCTACAAGAGAATATAACCTCCAGAAAGGTTGTGCTTTGCTCTGAGTCACAGAGCAAGGAAAAGCTATAGAACCAAGACACTAGTCCAGATATCCTAGACCCAAGCCAAATTTCCATCTGTCTTGAGTTGCCTCACACGGGTGTGTGGTATGAGCCAAAGATGTAGTGGTGGAAACTTTCTGGAGACTATAGCGAAAGCCAGAGAAACATTTCAAGGTAAGCACTTCAAAGGAATGAAAAATACTCAAAGAAACTAATGATTAAATTAAACAAATGCCTTCATGTTAGGAATTATAAAAAGTCAGTGGAGGCAAAGAAATAGTAAAATATTTCATCCACAAATTCACTCATTTCTTTAACAATTACTTATTGACAGTTTACAATGTGTCTAACTGCAATAGTTGAATTGCTATGAATACTTAGTATTTATATTCATAACAAATTTATATTATAGTATTTATATTCATAGTTGAATTGCTAATGAATACTTAGTATTTATATTCATAGCAAAAAACCATGATAAACATGTGTATAGCTGTTAAGTTTTGAAACTATAATAAAATTAAATGTATGTATCAACCCTATGAAATGTGCAACTATTTTTTGTAAGACTAATTTTTCGTATAGGAAAATAGGCACAGAGTAACATCCAAGTTCTTATTGATAGTGATGAAATAAAATAGTAACATATGGTATACACTGGTTTCTGGGCTGCTTAAGGTAAGGTGATCAGATAGGTATCTCTGTGGAAGCAATTAGAAGGAAAGAGATGAGACCAATACAGTCATACAGTTATGTAGTGCCAGGGTATTACTGACTGGGATCATGAAATGCAAGAAGGTTTATGATCAAAAGACAGTAAAATTTATGTGACTAGAGCCTACTTGATAGTGACAAGAGTTAGGCAAAGGTAGGAAATTTAGGAGATAGAAAATTTAGGGGGTTTTGTTAAGCAATTTTCTTTTTATTAAAATCCAGTAAAATAAAATGTTAGAAGGTTAGAGATATGTTGATAGAATTTTTCTTTCAGTTCTGGGGGTGTTGTTCTGGGGGTGTGAGCACTTGTCTTGCATGTTTGAGGCCCTGAGTTTAATTCTAGTTGCATGCACACGTCACACACACACACATTTTCTCTTATAAAAATGTGAGTCCATCTGCTAATGGAAAATTGACTAAGGAAGAGCTAGAATTAAATGTGGGAGATAGGGGTTTATATTAAATATTCTATTAAATTATAGCATGGCAGGGAAAAGATGTTATTACTGTAAGTAATAAGAATGATTGAACTTAAGTGGTGTTTAGAATATACTTATTAATAGCACTTTCTGATAGTTATAATCAAGGTCAGTGCAAGGGATTCAATGGTAGGAAAGTCAGGAAAAGGAAAAATTTGAATACTTGTAGCAGTAGAATATATTATAGAATTTTCCAAGTTTCAAAAGAACAGAGAAAAAAGCAAGGTGGAGGGAAAATGAGACTGGTTTTGACTTCCAAATGTCAAGAAGGTTGGAAGAGTGTTTTTGGTGGATGATGGGAGTGGAAGTTCCATTGTACCGTATTAAAGGAGTTATAATGGCTGCTGGTGGAAAATACTTATTTAGAGCCTCATTTGTAAAAGAGAAGGAAATCTAAATATGCTAAGCTGTTGAAAGATCATACAGATTTTGGTTTACCAGACAGATTTTAGGTTTATTGTAAGCTTTTTTTACCCTGTGTATATTAGCATTAATAGTAAAATTAATTCAGGGGCAGTTAACATTCTAAGCTTGAAGTTCAACCATATTTAACCACATTTCACTTTTTTCCTGCCTACGGATGCCAAAAATGACAGGCATGGGTACCATAGGTAACTGAGAGTTGGCTCTCATCCTGAGTTTCAGGAAAGGAACCAATGCACGTGAGTCATGTGCTTACATAAGATGAAGCCTAGATTACAGTGAGAGAACCTGGTTGTGGGAATATAAATAAGCCCCTTATCACTGGGTTGGGCCTCCTCATAAAACATGGGTTGGGTGAAGGAATAGAAAGTTGAACTGAAGGACATAAAGAGGATCCATGTTGAGAAGTTATTTTCACTCCAATGCATATGATAGCTCCTAATCTGTTAGGCCTGTTATAGAAATTTAAAATGCTACAGAGTAGGAAATTTTGAGATATTTAATTTCTCAGAGGCAATATGGTGCTATTCATGATACAACAAGACTAGGAAACCTAATAAAGGTTTGTAGTTGAAATAAAGCCCTACATTACAACAGTATTTCTGCCTTTTTATTTGTGCTTTAGAGACCCTGATAAGCCCATGGATTCCATGATCATTTCCTATTAATTGTGGCCAATTTTTCTTCAGTTTGTTTTTGGGCCACACCCAGCAGTGCTCAGGCCTATTATTGGATCTGCACTCAGGAATTACTCCTGGTGGTACTTGGGGGACCATAAGGGATGCTCAGAATTGAACCTGGGTGCAAGGTAAGCACTCTATTCACTGTACCCTCTCTCTAGTCCAATTGAAGCAAAATATCTTAAGGCAGTTTATATGTTTAATATACCTTTTCTGGTAATTTGTCAGTCTGTGGTACTTTGAAAATTCAATATTAATTGCTGAGAAAATAACATAGTCATGTTTCTTTTTCAGGACCAATATTGACTGTATAAAAGCTCCAAGCCAAAACTCAGTATACACACAATTAGACATGGATGGTTTTTATATAAATATGCAGATTAAATTACTAAGAAATGCATCTATAATTAAATAACAAAGAAAAGATTTTAAAGGACCACAAAGATAGTTTCCAAATCCAGATCCATACTATCTGAAACTTAGGTCCCAAAACACTCATAAAAAACCAATTTTAGAAATCAAATCAGAAGAAATAATTATTTTGACATAGCTAGACATTAAAAATTAAAATTAAGCGTATAACAAAATAATTGTCCTCTTTTACTTCAAGAGATTAATGCACAATATTTTCTTTTCATAATGTGTAACATTTTGTTTCACCAGGAAATGAATTCAACAAGTTCATGGCCCTTTAAATAGTCACAGTTCAATTCACTACATTAAAAGAGCTTTACTTCAGTGTATATATTATTTTGGGAAACTTTTAGAAGTCATATTGTAAATGTCACAAAGTAGCTTCAACAGCAAAATCTTATGTCACTGGAGAAAAGAGATATTATGGAATAAGTGAGTGTGCATGCATGCATGTGTATGTGTGTGCATGCACAAGCATGTAATAAAATTTGGATTTCATTAAAATTTATGATTTCTTATACCTCTTATTTTATAATATGGCTGTTAATTATAAAATAATATACTTCTTATAACCAGCAAATCCTTTTGCTATTCAAGAGATAACTTTACTGTGAGTTTAGCCACAATACCCAAAAGGGGAGAGAGAGAAACAGACAGAGAGAGAAACAGAGAGAGAGAGAGGAAAAGAAGAAAAGCACCTGTCACCATTGCGCATTTCCCATCACCAATGTTCCCAGTTTAACTCCTGCCACTCCCCTCTAAGCCTGTATTTATGGCAGGCTCTTCCCTTCTCTCTCTCTCTCTCTCTCTCTCTCTCTCTTTGTCTCTCTCTCTCTTTCTATCTCTCTCTTACTCTCACTCTCTCTCACTCTCTCTCTCTCGCTCATGTTATCTCTCTCCTCTTGGGGTTTGCAATATAGATACTAAGATTATTATGTTTGTTCCTTTACCTATTTTAGCACACAGTTCTTTTTTTTTTTTTTTTTTGCTTTTTGGATCACACCCAGTGATCTTGGGGTTACTTCTAGCAGTGATGCTCAGGGGTTACTTCTAGCTTTGCACTAAGGAATTACTCCTGGCGGTGCTTGGAGGACCATATGGGATGCCGGGGATGGAACCCGGGTGGGCCGCGTGCAAGGCAAACGCCCTACCCGCTGTGCTCTGGTCCCTAGCACACAGTTCTTATCCAGAGTGAAAATTTCCAACTATCATTGTCATAGTGGCCCCTTCTCTATCCCAACTGCCTTCTTCCCCAGCAATTGAGGCAGGCTTCCCCATGGACCATCCCTCCTGGCCCTTATTTCTTACGTCCCTGTGTAGTAGTCTCATATTATGTTTTTTTTTATATCTCACAAATGAGTGCATTCTATATCTTCCCTCTACTTCTGACATTTCACTCAGCATATTCTCTATGTCCATCCATTTATAAGCAAATTTCATAACTTCATTTTTCTGAGCAGTGGTATAATATTCCATTGTGTAGATGTATACCAGTTTCTTTAACCAGTCATCTGTTCTTAGGCACTTGGGTTGTTTCCTCATTCTGGCTGTTGTGGATATAATTGCAATGAACAAAGAAATGCACAGGGCACTTCTGCTGTGTTTTTGGACCCCAGGAATATATTTCCCAAAATGGTATTCCTGGGTCATATGGAAGCTCAATTTTTATTTTTTTGAGAAATGTCCATATTGTTTTCCAAAAAGGCTGGACCAGTCAGCATTCCCACCAATAATAAGGGTCCTTTTCTCCCTGTATCCACACCAGCACTAGTTGCTCTTTTTCTTTTTGATGTGTGCCAGTCTCTGGTGTGGGATATCTCATTGTTTTAATTTGCATCTCCATGTGATTAGTGACTTTTTTCATGCATATTTTGGCCATTTGTATTCCTTCTTAGAGGAAGTTTCTGTTCATTTCTTCTCAGCATGTTTTGATGGAGTTGGATGATTCTTTTTTGTAAAGTCCTACCAATGCCTCATGATATCTTGGATATCAGCCCCTTATCAGATGGGTACTGGGTAAATAATTTTTCCCAATCAGTGGACTGTCTTTGTATCTTGCTCACTATTTCTTCTGAGGGGCAGAAGCTTCTTAGTTTAATATATTCGCAGTTTTTTTTTTATCTTTGCTTCCACTTGCTTGGAAATTTCGTGTTTCATCCTTGAAGGTAACTTTAGCTTCAATATCATAGAGGGTTCTGCCCACATTTTCCTCCATGTACCTTGTAATTTCAGGACTAATATTGAGGTCTTTATTCCATTTTGATTTGACTTTTGTGCCTGATGCTAGAAATAAGTCTGAGTTCATTTTTTTTTTGCATGTAGCTACCCAGTTTTCTCAGCACCCCTTGTTGCAGAGACTTTCTGATATTTAATCTTAAGTTCACAAACAAACCTTTATATATTTTTTAATTACTACTAACTAGTTGGTAATAAATATCAATTAACCATGTCTAGCTATAGTCTGAGGTTCTTCCACTTCCAGGAAAGGTGAAGTCGATTATTATTCCTGATACAAACTCTGGGTTTTAGAAGCCAAGATTTGTTCTGGATTGAACGCTGTCAGAAAACAGGAACAGGGCAATAATTAGGTCGTTAAGTTTTTTTTTAAGATGAGAACAGGAGTAAGAGATAGAAATTTTGGTCAATAAAACAGCCAACCAATCTACTAATCAAACAGACGCCACTTGGGTTATCCATGAGAAGACAATTTTTGATTATTTTGGGGTATTGACTCACCTTGATTCTGTATTCACTCACGATACCGGAAGTGATTTTGTGTGTATGTCATGTACTCATGGTTGACATATTTTTGTGGGTTTGTTTTCTGTTCAGTGAAACAGAATGGGCTATGAGTTGCCCGCTACCAGGTGGTTTTTTTCTAATTATATTTGTTTATTTTCTCAATTCGTAAATTTAACAAAATGGTTCATGATGCACTTGGTACTGAGTGAGGTGCCAAGAGATGGGTTAGAATAAATAAAAAACACATGGACTTCTAGTAGCTTTAATATAATCAAGGTTTTAAGGGTGAAGCAATAGGACAGCGGGTAGGGCGTTTGCCTTGCATGAGGCAGAACTGAATTTGATCACCAGCACCACATAATATTCCCTGAGCCCCACAAGAAGTAACCCCTGAGCACAGAGTCAGGAATAAGCCCAGAGTGGAACCCGAGCAACATTATAACTGTAGGGCGTTTGCTTTGCATGTGGCCAGTTGGGTTCAATTGTTGGCATGCTATTTGGTCCTCTGAGCATCTCCAGGATTGATTCCTGAGTGCATAGCTTGGAGTAACCCTTGAGCATCACCATGTGTGCCTCGCCCCTCCCCGCAGAAAACTAAAAAAAAAAACCCACAAAACAAAACAGGAACAAGCCCAGAGTACCACCAGGTGTGGCCCAGAAAGTAAATAAGTTTCCAGGTTTATTTTTCTTTTTGTTCTTAAAAACTGCTATTGTTTTACCATTGGTTTATGCTACAACAACATTTCTTGTATACATCTTACATTTTTATATTTGTACATGCTACAGCCTCTTATCACTAAAGTTCTAGTGCTATCACACTATCAAATTTTCTCCTCTATCCCTTTTTCTCATCTTTCTATCCTTTTCCTCCATTAGCCACCATCATCTTCAGAGACTGAATTATTTTTGATATGTTTTTCCAGTTCAATAGCTTGGGCTCTCTGTATTTTACATATGATGGAAACCATGTACCAGTTGTTCTTTACTTGCTGATATTTCACTTGGCAGACTCACTATAAGTTTCATTCATGTTACAATAAAGCAATATTTCATTATTTTTAATAGTTCAGAAGTACTCAATTGAGTATATGTATCGTAAGTTCTTTTTGCAGTCATCTGTTGACAGGCATTAGGGTTGATTGCACATTTTGACTACTGCGAATAATGATACAATGAAGATAAGGGTGCAATTCTTTTAACTTATATTTTGCCCCTCTTAATTACCTCTAACTAGGAACTCTAGAACTATGTTAAACCATTATGGGGAAACAAGCCTTACTCCTGATCACTTGGAAAAGTTTTTCAGTTTTCCAATATTAAGCATGGTGTTATCTATTGGTTTGTTATAAATGGCCTTTATTATGTTGTTGCATTCCTTCTAATTCCAAATTAATGAGTTTTTATCATAAATGGGTGCTGAATCTTGTCAGATACTATTTCACTATCATTAGGATTGTGTGATTTTTCGGTCTAATTTTGTTGATCACTGTATCACTGTATCACTGTTATCCTGTTTTTTATCGATTTACTCTAGTGGGCACAAGTAATGTCTCCATTCATCCCTGCCCTGAGATTTTAGCAGCCTCTCTTTACTCATTTTTCCCAATGTTTGTGTCTTGTGTGTGTGTGTGTTTTGTGTGTGTGCTTGTGGTTGTTTTTTTTTTTTTTGCCTTTTGGGTCACACCCAGCACTGCACAGGAGTTACTCCTGGCTCTGCACTTAGGAATTACTCCTGGAGGTGCTCAGGGGACCATATGGGATGCTGGGAATTGAACCCGGGTCAGCCGTGTGCAAGGCAAGTGCCCTACCCGCTATGCTATGGCTCCAGCCTCTCATTTTCCCCAATTATTGGAGGCAATCATTGTTGATGTAATGTATTATTTGATTTGCATGTAATGGGTTGATTATTAACAATAGGGAAAATATAAATAATAAACTAAGATAACTTAGTGCTACAGAAGGAGATGCACAGACTTCTCTGGTGGTATATTCAAGAGACCTAAACAACTCAGGGTAAATTAAGTAAATGTCCTGATAAGAAAAGATAAGAAAATGTTACATTAAACCCTGAACACACTTTAGTTAAGAGTAAGAAGAAAAATTCCTATCCAAATTCAATCTTTCTTTTAATACTTCTTAATTTTATTTTTCATAAAGTTGCTCACGATAGTGGATTACATTCAATATTTTGACACCAGTCCCACCACCATCACACCTTCCCACCATGTTATTTTGAATTTTCCTGCGGAGCCTGATTTGGTTCTCTGTACCCCATATGGTTCCACAAGCCCTGAGCACCACTGGATGTGGCCTCCAAACCAAAATAATGATGATAATAATAAAAATAAAGCTAGAAACATCACATTGTGATACTTAGGAGTTTTAGATAGGATGGTAGAAGATATAACTGCCGACTTTTAAAAGATATATATAATTGGCATTACATTTTAGATTTATATGTGAGAGTCTAATATCTCACAAATTTTCTTTTCTCCTATACCTGTATTTTTTCAATGCCTGCTATTCACTTAACTCTACAAACCTAGTAGAAAAAACAGTTGATATTTCTATTAATTTTTGTTTTCTACTCTTTTAAATTAATATAAGTATCTCTCCAATCTCATATGAACATGAGAAAAACTGCATGGGATAACATGTCAATGGATATTTAGTGTTTGTATAATACCTTTCCATCTACAGAGAGGGCTGTCCTCAGAAGATGGGGCAGACTAGAAGCTGACCCATAAAATCTGTCTTTTCTTCAGTCTTACTGGGAATGGCTCTCTGCCAGGGTGAACAGCAGAGGTGGGAACTGGGCCCAACATCAGCTAGAGGATCTCTCAAGAAAGTTGAATAAAAACACTAGTGAAAGCTCTTGGATTTTTATTTCCAAACAAAGTTGCATTTCAGAACACGGGGAAGTGTTGAATCCATAGTAACTAATCTGACTTTGTACAAGTATGGCTGAACTAGGAAGACAAATGAAACAAAACAACTGTAGCAAAACTCTAGGCTGCTATTCTTGAGAGTCATTTAAGTGGAAGTGATAAATTATTTGAGACACAAAAAGCACTAACATTAAGTGATCAAAAACGAGTAAATTAAACATTGAAAGCTGTTCATTTCTTGACTCTAAAAGTACTAAGCTAAAAAAAATTAAAAGAAATAAAAGTACTTAGCTTCCTATGACACTTCTCTTAATTATTCTACCTTTCCCTTCACCTTGCTTTGAGTCCTCTATTTATCTACGTTTTTGTCTTAACTGAGCAAAAATTACACAGATTTTCTCAAGATTATAAAAGTAGTGCACAATTTTTAAAAGATTGCTTAAATTTTGGAGTTAAATTTGGTACTGTTGCCTTGATGAAGGATATCTGCATTTTCAATAAACATTAAATTTTACAAAATTTCTGTTAATAGACATCTGAGTTATTTAATACGTCAGAAGGATTCATTTACATTAACAGTTCTGTTTAATAATCCAAGAAATGTCTAAACTGAATCATGGGTTACACAATAGAATTATTTACAAACAAATGGCAGTGGAAATAACACCATGTTTTGTCTTCTTGTGTACAATATCCAAGGGGTAATACGCTTCCTTTCCAGATGGTGATTTATTTGTATAGGCGGTGACATCTATGTTGAAATGATCACACACATTTGCACGCTATTCATGCCAGGGCTTTTCCCATCAAGGAGAAGTGACTAAGAATGACCACAGTAGTTCACTGGGCCAAGAATTCCAGGAGAGTCTCTTGCCTGCCAAGGCTCAACTTGAACACGTGAAGGGACAGAAACCATTTCTAATGATCTACATAATCACTTTCAGCAAGGGAATGTTGCACAAAGAGCTCCCTTGAGATGGATATTAGTTATTACAAGGTGAACAGTGACAGTAAATAGCCCGGGAACTAATCTATATCCCCAACAATTAGATGTACCTTTTGTTAGTACCCAACTTTCTACATATTGACTTAGGTTGCACATACTGTGGGATTCAAGAGACTGAAAACAATCTATGCTTTGGTCCAACACCTGAAAAACTTAATCAGCATTTCTGAGGTGTGAGGTTTGCATTTTTAAAAAGCCCTTCATGGTGTTTCTGATGAGAGAAAGTCAGGAATAACAACTTCAACCAATTAAACCACACCACAAACTTTATAGAATAGGGGTGCTTTGGGGGGGGGTTCCACTAACAGAAAATCAAATTTAATTGGCGCAGGGTGCAGAATGAACTTTAAGAGATCTGAGGGCTCTGAAGGTGATAGTAATGTATAGTCTGGCCGAGATGATCACAGGCCTCTTAAAGCAGTGGCGCTCTGCAGAGACAAATCTGAGGTGGTTTTTCATATGTTTTAAGTTAGGTAGTACTGGGAAAGAGGAAGAAAATTCGCTCCTGGAAGAGCTCTAATTAGCACTGGTTAGCAGTGTTAGGGTGAGGGTTGCTCTGGGGTAGCTTGAGGTACTAAGGACTAAATCTAGGGCCTCACACACACTCATCACATGGTCCTCTCGTTGGGCTCTCTCCACACCCAACAGAGCCTTTTAGAACCAAAAATAGGCCTTCACTTTTACTTAACATGCAGGAAATCTCAAAGTGATTTCCAAAGCATTAGCCTACATTCAATTTCTATGAAAATGTTTAAAAAAACTTTAAAAGAATAAAGCTTTTTCTTACCTTAAAAGGTAAGAATAATGCCTCTGCATTATTGCCTAAAATGTGCTACTATGTATGATCATTCGTGTTTCTCTCATATTTATTTTCTCTAATGAACTAAATATTTCTTAAGATCAATCTTGATATCTTAAGTTTTGTGTTCTACACAAGCAAACAATAACCGTTTCTACTTGGTAAGTGTTCAACACATTTCTCAAGTAAACAACTTCAATAAATACCACGTCGTAGCTTTTTATGTGCAGCTACCCCACAGCTGCTGTTTTCATGGTGTGCACATTGAAGAGCATGAGTGAGATACTAAGATTTCAATGTCTAGGATGGCTCCACACATAGATATCCTCCTCGCGCTGACAGGCCACAGCGGAGTTCTGACGTGCTACAGCAGAACCTGGACTGGTGCGTGGCCAAACCCTCAGGAGGCGCGTGCCTTTTCCTTTGCTAACACGCAACCAAGAAGCCTGTTTTGATTTGGTGCACTTCTATCGCTTTATATGAATAACTTATTACTTGGAGCTTCTTCACACTGGTGACTTAAAAAGCATAGCGCCCCCCTCCAAAAAAAAAAAGAAGTATTAGCAATGCTTAGAACAAAACACCCAAATCCTGACAGATGATGCGAATATACCAAATTGCTCCATAACCTATTAATTTCCACACTGGAAATACTGTACTGGAGGCTTTTATTCATACTTGTGATTTATACCTGCCACATTTAAAGTGGGCCTACTTGAAAAGGAGATGTCTTGACATGAGAAAACATTCAATATTCAGTTAAAATAAAATTAAATGTCTGCATATATAATATTCTTCCTTTGACAACTTCAAGGAGACTAAGAGCTGTGACTCTTCTTTTGGTCTTACAAAAGTGAATCAGTGAATAAGAACAGTCTCAAATATTACTCCTGATGCAAGTTCTTCTACCCGCTATCAAAGCCATGTGTTAGGGGCTGGAGTGATAACATAGTGAGTAAGGCGTTTGCCTTGCATGCAGCCGACCTAGGTTCAATTCCCAGCATTTCATATGGTCCCCCGAGCACCACTATGAGTAGTTTTGAGTGCAGAGCCAGGAGTAACCCCTGTGCATTGCTGGGTGTGACCCAAAAATGGAAAAAAAAACCCATGTGTTATTTGTCATCTTTTAAGTAAAAATCAAACTATGTATTTCAGTTTCAGGGAAATGGAGCATCATCAGAGAATTGATGGAGGCTAGGCTGGAATTAGAAAATAGGAGATTTGAGAATCAGACTCACTGGTCTTCTAATTTCAAAACTGCCCTGAGGAAGGAGGAGAGCAAGTGGTTCTGCCTTACTTTGAGTCACATTCTGATTCACTGGCCCCTTGATTTAAGACTGGGTAAGGTTTGGGAGAAAATAACTGCATGCAGTTTTTAAAATATGTTTTGGACTTTAGAATTCAAACACATTTGATTTTATGACCAAAATGTCTTTTGGAGTACTAAAGGTATAATGGTACAGCATCTATTCAAATAATCCTTTGTACTTAACATGAAGGCAAGATAATATCCAGTGCAAACTCACGATTTTTGTACTGGGACAGGAGATATTGAAGTGGTAGATTGCAGAAATTACTTTGAATATTGAGTCCAAATGGAAAAATGATAAACAGAAAAATATCTTCTCATTTTTTAATTCAACTTCCAAATAAAATTGTTTGCCATAATAAACATAATTTTTAAATGCCTTGAAAATTTATAGTGAAAAATGATCTAGAAGACAGAATATTAGATCCAGAAGTTTCTATTTTAGAATCTCACAGATTCTAAAAAGAACTAGTGTCTCCCAGTCCCTTGATACCCTGTTAAAATGATGTAATGAGATAATTAAGTCAATTACAACGGAATAAAAACACTACATATCCAAACAGATGACCCCATATTAAATATCAGTGTCCTTTTCTAAGACAGATGATATCTAATAACTGCTTTTAAAGATTGGAAACTGACTAACAGGATCTAATCATCTTGGCATGAAGGATATATATAGAAAAGACTTTGGTTACTACTAAGAAAATAAGGTAAAATATCAATTATTACTCGAAATTAAGGCAAGAGATATTTTGTTCAAAGCATACTTATGTGTTCTAAGATTATTAACATTGAATAAAAATTTTGTTCTTTCAGTTTTGTATATCCAGTATTTTATTAACCAGAAATTTCTATTACTTGGAACTTCTGAAAATTTCCAGTGCACACGTAGTTTTTATTCATTATTATTTTTTTATTCATTATTGAGATGTGACTAGCTATGTGAATTGTGAATAATTATTTTTTAAAAGTATATCTTTATACCTAATTACTTAAAATATCCCCTGCTTATGTAAATTATGTGTAACATATATTAATTACAAAAATATTATTTCCTAGAAATACCAGACTTTCTTGTAAACAACTTCAATTAATTTTTCAAATTACATTGGTAGACAAAAATTATAAAGTTAAGTTACATGGTTGAAAAAACATCACTGGGGGGCTGGAGCAATAGCACAGCAGGGAGGGCGTTTGCCTTGCACGCGGCCGACCCGGGTTCGAATCCCAGCATCCCATATGGTCCCCTGAGCACCGCCAGGGGTATTCCTGAGTGCAGAGCCAGGAGTAACCCCTGTGCATTGCCAGGTGTGACCCAAAAAGCAAAAAAAAAAAAAAATCACTGTCATCATTCTTGTGTCTTAAGTGAGAATGGATTCTTAATTTTCTATCAATTTCCTGATATTTTGTGTATTTGCACATTGGTTGGTTCCTTTTGCCTTATGTTACCTACATCATTTGGAGGCCTCTATGATTGAGTTCAAGCACAATGGAAGCAGTGATTACAAACTCCTAAATTGTGAGATCTTAATCTCAAACATATTAAAATAGCACTTTTCAATGCATGGTCCTCAACACACTTGTATTAAGAAATCCAGAGAATTTTTGGCTGCACGTGTATATTCCTATGTGCCACTTAAGATCTAATATTAAAAACTTGACATAGGAGTAGGCATTTTAGCTGAAATCTTTAATTGATTGTTATTTATACTCAAGACTGAAAATATCTGCCTTAAAATCATCTCTTTCTAACTTTGTATTTGTAGTGCCACAGATCAAATCCAAGTTCTCATACATGCAAGGCATACATTTTAGCACTGAACCACATCCCCGGACTCTCTTTTTCTAACTTTTAAGACTAAAGTGTTCTAAAACCTAGGAGATATTAACAAGTAAAACTTGCTAAGCTTTAAGTTTTACAGCCTGCAGGATTGTATCGATGGCGTTGTATTAATAGCATTTCTATATGAAGCCTCCAAGATGCTTTCCTACAGTTAGATGACAGTGCTGTGATGATGACTATGGCTAAGGTGGTATTGGAATCACATTAATTTTGACCAAAAGTCTAGGTTGTTTCTTAAAAAAATTAAGAATAATATTCATCTGAGGGTTTTGTATTTATTTATTTTCTCTCTCTGGCATGATTATTGTCCATATTTTACATGTTTTATTCTTATCGTGCTAGAAAACTATCTGAAAGACCTTTCTTTATACCCTAAATTGTACCAGACTCCTTTATTCTTTAATCTCTTATATGTATTTTTCTTCATAGATATTATGGTATATATTTACTTGTGAATTTTTCGTTCACTAGAATGTAAGTCCAAGAAAGAATTTTTTTGTTGGTTTGTTTTTAGTTTTGGGGCCACACCTGTGGTTCTCAGGGTCTCCTCCCGGTTCTGTGCTTGAGTGATGATGTTCCTGGCAGTGTTGAAGCTTCTAGACGGTGCTGGTGGAGAGGAATATCTTCAAGTGTTTGTTCATTGCTCTGTTCCCAATGCCTGGACAGTAAGCAGTGCGTGAGCAATCTTAAAAATGCTTGCTGGAAACCAGTAGCCAAATGCTAAGCACCTGTTTCTTAGTTAACTGCATAGCCAGTAAGTTTTAAAAGTGGTACTAAATAAAATTAGAATGCCAGTTGGTAATTTGTCTAACGCTTTTCAACTCCAACGGAGTTGCACAGACCAAAAGAACCTGGTAGATATTTTTTTTTTTTGTTTCGATGCTTGAAGATACTCCTTGAATGAGTACTTCTGTTTCTGATATTATCACATCCTAATTTGTTTGTTCTCTATAATGAAGCCAGGTTTATCAGACCATTTCCTTCATCTACTTAAAATCCTTAAATAGTAGCTCATCTCTTTTCAAGCTGAAAGACTCCCAGAGCTTTGAATGGTCCAGTTAACCTTGAATTCCCATCACTCTCTTCCTCATATCAGCTCTGTTAACTTTCCAATTTTTTTTTTCTTTTTGTGTCACACCCAGCGATGCACAGGGGTTACTTCTGACTTTGCACTCAGGAATTACTCCTGGTGGTGCTCAGGGTACCATAAGGGATGCTGGGAATTGAACCCGGGTCAGCCGCATGCAAGACAAACACCCTACCCGCTGTGCTATCATTCCAACCCCTAACTTCCCAAAATTTAAAGCTACATTTATACTAAATTTTCTAGCAGTACTACTCCAGTACTAGCCACCTGGAGTTCTCTTACTCGTTTTTTCACACCTTAGCAGAGATGTCACTTCCTCTTAAAACCTTTTGTGACCTTGCCATTTCTGGTTTCTTGCTATGGTTTCCAGCTCTTACTATTCATAATAATTTATTTCTTTATTATTTATCGCAATTCACATCACTTTCAATGGTATAATAATTATGTAAATGGGAGTAGCCAAAGGCACCAGAGAAGGGTCTCAGGAACAAAGGTTCAGGTGTTGGCACTTTGGTGGTGGATGTGGCACAGTAGCATGGTAAACATAAAACAATAATACTAATTCTACAGAGCCTGGAAAGCTACCTTTGGCGTGTTTGATATGCCAAAAACAGTAGCAACGTCTCATAATGGAGATATTACTGGTGCTCGCTCGAGCAAATCAATGAACAATGGGACGACAGTGCTACAGTGCTACTACTTCTACTTGCAACCATGATAACTCAAAAGGAAGAATAAAAATCATTTACTCAGGAAAAAAACAATCTAAAAATAAAGAGTATCCATTAAACTTTGTTTTACTTTACAAGATCTCTGTGCTCTTTCAGTAATGGGCACAGTGAAGTGTGGACTCTAAATCAATACATGCTGAATAAATGAACCACCTACCACTAACATGAAGTAAGAATGGTGTTGAGATATAGCCATTTATTACTTTATTAAGTACTTTTGAAGTTCTAGAAAGCTTAACTTTTTTAAAAATAGATTTTATTAGGCTCTTTTTTATTATTGATAGTATCTCATGCTTTATTTGATTATTTGATTTAATTCTTTAGAATATTTATGACTCAGTTGTTATTGCAATAATTATTTATTCATAGAGGGGTCTCAGTACGTGTGGGTACCAAGATTTAATATCAGTCCAATTGGTTCCAGAGCTTTGTCAACCAGAGAGAGCTTTCATAGGTCTTTTATTTCTTCCTAAGTCTTGGACACTTCTATACCTGGGAAATTCCCTGACTTTGTAAAATTCACTTTAGCTGTCTTTCATTTAAATAAAATAAAATAAAATAAAATTGGGCTAAATATTCTACTTTATCAGTAGGCAGTGCAATCAAATACTCAATTTAGTAGTCCATTTATTTATTTTGGGTTTAGGGTCTTATGAGACAAATTTGCACCAAACTTCAATTCTCCAATTCTATGAGTTAATTCAAAGAGTACAAAGATAATTATATGTAAAGATCTGTCGAATATGCAAGCTTGGTAGTTGGCAGCTTCCTGACACATTCAGTTTAAACAGGCCTTGACACGATTGTATGGGTTTACTTTCTTTTCCCTCCTGGCATCCATTGTGATAATGAAAATTACCAGTTCAGTAAGAATGCCAGTTCAACTACTGAATTTTTAATATTATTTATTTGAAATAAAAGTTTTTTGACCATCTCAGGCATTCCGGATGTTGATCTGGGTCCTAAGTATCCTTTCCTAGTCTAAAGTAAACCTCAGATGACGTTTTGAAATCCTGATTAACAGGAAATCACTCAACTCTGTTGAACTGAGTAAAAGGCCAAAATTCTTTTTGTGTGAAAGTCCACTGAGTCTTTAAAGACATACATAAAGGACAAGTGAGTCATCAACACAAATGAGTTTGTTACATACCACTAGGGTTTTACTTTCCATCACTAATATTTTTTTTTTTTTTTTTTTTTGCTTTTTGGGTCACACCCGGCAATGCACAGGGGTCATTCCTGGCTCATGCACTCAGGAATTTCCCCTGGTGGTGCTCAGGGGACCATATGGGATGCTGGGATTCGAACCCGGGTTGGCCGCGTGCAAGGCAAACGCCCTACCCGCTGTGCTATCACTCCAGCCCCTGCATCACTAATATTTTTAATGGAATAATCTTATTTCAAAACTTTGTGAAATTTCAATTCTCTTTGTGTCTTGTATTATTATTTTAGATTAGACCCAACTCTAACAAGTTTTATTTAGATGAAGACCACATACCAAAAATGGAAATCAGAAGCTATGAAAATTGCTCTATGGTTCATAAGAAAAATCAGAAATAGTATTCAGAAGTTATAATGGTTAGCATTTCTATTAAACTCCAATAAATCATAATGATGCCAATAGTTTTGAACCACTTTGATAATACTTTATATACGAGTAAGAGTTCAATAGAATCTGGATTAATTTAATTTCGTATAATTAATTTTATAATTATTACTTTACAATAATTTTATAAGGGCAAGTTATGACTGTCATACCTTTATTGAACAGGGGCAGTGATTGACTATTGTGTTCTGGGCACTGTTTGCTGTTGGGTATCTATAATAAACAAACAAAACTGAACAAAACACAGGTGGGGCTAGAAAGACAGCACTGCAGGTAAGGCATTTGCCTTGCACGTCTCTGACCTGAATTTGATCCTTGGCATCCCATATTGTACCCTGAGCACAGCCAGATGTTGCCCAGTGAACAAAAAACAAAACAAAACAAAACAAAACTAGATACATATCACTTCTCACAGTTCATAGTAATTAGGATAAGCTGAATAATGGCCCTGCTCTGTGCCAAATACTATGCAGAAAACAAGCAATTAAGAAATAAACGAACCAATATATGTACGTATATTGCCATATATATTTATCACTGTGTCACTGTTATCCCGTTCGTCGATTTACTCGAGCAGGCACCAGTAACGTCTCTGTCTCTACTCCTCCCAGCCCTGACATTTTAGCAGCCTCTCCTTACTCGTCTTTTCCAATGATTGGAGGCTCTTTCAGGGTCAGGGGAATGAAACCTATTGTTACTGTCTTTGGCATATCGAATACACCAGGAGTAACTTGCCAGGCTCTGCCCATGCAGGCGGGATACTCTCAGTAGCTTGCAAATATATATATATATATATATGCATATATATCCCTCAAATATATATTTATGTATATACATATTGCCAGAAATGGTTCTATATGCAATGGAGAGAGTAATGACAGGTACTAACTACTTATGTGCAGAAGTGAATTTCAGCAAACTTGAAAGATGCCTAAATATTAGGCACTTGAGTAAAAGAAAAATAACATACCAGACTAAAGGGATGACTTGACAGGAATTCTAAGACTTGAAAGTGTAAAGTTTCCTGTATCACGGTATCACTGTCATCCCATTGTTCATCTATTCGCTCAGGTGGGTGCCAGTGACGTCTCCATTCGTCCCTGTCATGTGCTAGTGTAGCCAAATGGCATCTGCTTGCTCCAGGAACACGAAGAGCCTGAGATTTTAGCAGCCTCTCCTTACTCGTTCTTCCTAACGCTGCCACATTGGAGGCTCTTTCAGGGTCAGGGGAATGAGGCCTGCTATTGTTACTGTTTTTGGCATATCGAATATGCCACGGGTAGCTTGCCAGGCTCTGCCATGTGGGCGGGATACTCTTGGTAGTATCCAGGCTCTCCGAGAGGAAAAACTGTATTGCTCTCTTCCAGGAGCTTTGTTTGATAGTCTCTGGATCTTGGCTTTAGATGAGATTACATAGCGCCAGGGGGCAGTTTGGTATAGGTATATTCAAGGTATACAGTGATTATCTTAGTGTAGACAAACAGGCAGGAGTCAAATGTGTATAGATACTTTTTATTTCTTTTAATTTTTTATTAGTGAAACAAAAACACCGTGAGATACAGTTACAGATTTACATATATTTGTGCTTGTATTTCTGTCAGATACTTTTGTTATAACAAAATTATTGTGATCTTTTTGTTTAATATGTCCTGTGGAAAATATTTATACTTCAATCATTTTGGAAATTATTGATATATTTTATATGATGTGAAACAAAAGATTTAAAAAATTATTTTCATGTATCTTGACTTTATTCCATGAGAAGAAGCTGTCAAAATGAAGAAAGCTTCAATTTGAGAGGCCTAAATAATATTTTAATATTACCTATTCTTTTATTTGCTGTTGGTACATAGCATTTAACTACAACATGGGATATTATCACACAATATTCTTATATTTTAATTAAAAGTGCATAAGTGGTAAGTATAACATTCTTATGAAGAACATAGATACCTTGTAATATCAAATGCTAACATAGATTTTAAAAAATGTTAGTGGTAGGAGTGTAAATATAATGAACAAGAGAAGACAAAAGACTTGGACAGGGGCCAGAGTGATTGTTCAGTGGGCGGTACATTTGTCTTGCATGTGGCTAACCCAGATTTGATCCCCATCTCTTTCTAGGGTGCCCTGATCCCCACTAGAAGTGATACATGAGCACAGAGCCAGGAGTAAGCCCTGAATACTTCCAGGTGTGGCCCCCTAATAAAAGATAGGTAAATGGGGGCCGGAGAGATAATACACAGGTTGAGGTGCTGGCCTCGCATGCAGCTGACTCTGGTTCAATTCTCAAGCAGCCCATTTAATCCCCTGAGCCCCATCAGGAGTAATCCCTGAGCACAGAGCCAGGAATAAACCCTGAGCACCAGGAGATATGGCCCAACCCGCCCTGCACCCACCTCAATCAAAGACTTGGACAGATGCCAGCTCTGAGTACTTCAGACCTGAGATTCAGAAGTAGATATGCACAGAAATGATGGTAATTCTCCCTCTATGTCCTTTGTTAAATTACAATTCCTCATTACAAATTATACAGAAAAACCTCTAGGATTTCTTAAATAATTAAGTTAGAATTTTCTCAATTTACTTTGCTGCAACTAAATATCACCAACTTTCTGAATGTTTCTCTTTTTTTTTGTTTTTTGGGTCACACCTGGCGTTGCACAGGGGTTACTCCTGGCTCTGCACTGAGGAATCACTCCTGGTGGTGCTCAGGGGACCATATGGGATGCTGGGATTTGAACCCGGGTCGGCCGCGTGCAAAGCAAACGCCCTACCCGCTATGCTATCACTCTAGGCCCTGTTTCTGTTCTTAAAGAGATGATTTCTTACATTATTTCTGATCTTTCAAAAATAGATTAAAATGCGGATAATTCACAATTTTCTTCAATTGCAGTGGTCCATCTACTCTCATCCCTTCCAGACCTTGGTGTCAGACTCATCAGAAAAGCCAAGCTTCTTTCTGGCAGTGATTTATTAAGAAAGCCAGTCACTCTCTTGGGGCACTAAGGACTTTTCACGTACCCCAAGAACCCGGTGTGTACACTTGAGTGTAGGAGTGTGTTAAAAGGCCCCCACTGCCTCCTTTCTTCTCTCTTCCCCCAGTCCCTCACTACACGCCCTCTTATCCCAGTTGACTCATTCATTCTCTGTGACCCATCGTCTCCTCTGGAACTGGTCCATGTTCACCCCGCCTTCCCATATCCTCCGCCTGGAGCTCTAACTCTAAGACAGAGAAATGCTTTCCTAAAGAGATGAGTGATATCATATCCTTTTTAAAACTGTTTATCTTATCCCTAATCCATGCTACGCCCAACAAAATTAATTCTCTTTGTGTTTGAGAGGTTCTTACTGTTTGTAAACCAAATTTATTTTAAAGATACTATGACATTTTGACTAATGAAATAGTTCTCTGAAGAATGATTTAGGACAAAAATGAAGAGTCATTCCTACTCACCGACCACCACTGATCATTATTATAAACAAACATCATCACATATGATGTTTGTTAAAATGGTATATATTTCTATAAACATATTGGCCAACTCAACTCCTAGCATGTACCAAACTTGCGAGTGCTAGACCAGCCTCAAGTTTGGAAAAATAAAAGATGAACTAAATCTGAATTGATTTAGTTCATGAACCAAAATATATTTAAAAAATAAGAAACTAACTTTTACAAATTGTACAAAAGGCCAACTGAATGCAACTCAGTAAAATAAAAAGTACCACAATATATAACCACTGTATAAAAGTATCACAATATAACCAAGTATAAGTGAGGTGAATTCTGGGGACCACTTAGACCATGTTTCCATATGAGTTTCTATGTTCTCATACTAGGTGGGCAGGGCTAGCGATGGGGGTGAGGGTGAGAGAAAAGTAATCATGGCCAATGGCACCAAAGTATTTCTAAGTGGGTGGTAGAAGATATGCATCATTTCCTTATCTAAGCAGAATGTGACAGTGTCTGTGTAGAGCATAAGAAAGGAAGTGGGGAGTGAGAGCAGAGGCTGGTATGTGAACAAAACTCTTCTATTCTTACGTTTCTCTGAACATTTCGTCAAATGGTAGAAAAAGTTAAAGAAAAAAAATTTAATCAAACTCACTATATTAAATAATTCACCAAGTCTCTTTGAGACACATGAGACTCCTGGTGGTCATGATGTAATTATAGTGTAGTAACTTTAATTCTGAAAGGATCTGAGTCTGTTTCATCTAGTTTGGACCAGGTGATTAGACATATTTGCAACTTTACTATCTTCAGAGATCACTTGGGTCCAGGTGTTTATAGTTTCTACTATATTTTCCCTATTAATGACTTCTAAGAAAGTATATCATGGCCCCAAACAATTCAAGCCTCAAGGTCCTTTCCATTTGCCATTTCCTGTACCTTCAAATTATCCTAAGTCTCCTCCTCTTCTTCCAAAGTTCAAACAACTGCTCAGAGAGAATTTTTCTGAACATTTTTTAATGCACAGCAGCCACAATCACCCCGTCCTTCTAACACATTTTCTTTATAATCTTATAAATCTTCAAAGTTATTATCTATCTATCTATCTATCTATCTATCTATCTATCTATCTATCTATCTATCTATCTATCTATCTATCCATCCGTCCGTCTGTCTGTCTGTCTGTCTGTCTGTCTGTCTGTTTGTCTGTCTGTCTGTCTATCTATCTATCTATCTATCTATCTATCTATCTATTTCTCCTTGATTATTTTTGTCTGTGTTCCTTTGTAATAACTTCACATATTTAATTTACTTCTCATCTTTATTATATAAATATGTACAATAGTTCTTTAGAATATATTTAGTTTAGTTAAATATTTAATTAATAAAGAATGGATGAAAATGCATATTATGCAAATGATACTGATAAAGTAATTTTATTATAGGAAAATAGACATTGCAACTATTTAGATACATAAAAATGGGTGCAAGAAAAAGTAGATTAAGTCACTTACTAATTTCTTTCTTGCTGGTGCTTTTAATTTACACATGTAAAAATGCATGTACACGTCATAAGCATAACATTTTAATTTTAGTTACCAATGTTCTTCTTATATTTCTCTATTTCTCTGTTGAAGATGACATAACAATGATCAAGTGGGTTGGAGGATGACAAGAATGGTTGACATATATAGTCCAAAGAAGAAGCACCCGGAAGGGAATTAATCACCACTGGATAGCAACCATGGATGAAGTATATTTACTGCACTCAAAACTAATCTATAAAATACTTCTTATCTCTCCTTTTTGTCAGCTGAAGAAAATAAGATCAAAGAAACTTTAAGCAGTCTGTTCAAGTGCATGTAATTTATAATTAAATCTATTTGGATTCTAAAACTAATACTTCTGTTATACTATGATTCTACAAAAGGGCAAAGAAATACGAAAGGAATTGCAACTATATTACAATTATCTCTAGTACTTTTTCCACAGATTGGAGTGATAGAACAGTGGGTAGGGCGTTTGCCTTGCATGCGACCCACCCGGGTTCGATTCCTCCGTCCCTTTTTGGAGAGCCTGGCAAGCTACCGAGAGTATCTCACCCACACGGCAGAGCCTGGCAAGCTACCTGTGGTGTATTCAATATGCCAAAAACTGTAACAAGTCTCACAATGGAGATATTACTGGTGCCCGCTCGAGCAAATGGATGAACAATGGGATGACAGTGCTACAGTGCTACTCTTTCCATAATATATGCAGCATATGCACATTGGTTCCAGGAAATAATAGCATTTCTTAAAATATATGAAGCAAAAACATAGACCATTTGCTTCTTCTATCTTGTCAGGGATATGCTTCTTTCCTCCCTGAGATATCATTGCCACTGTGACTGATGATTACCATGATAGCCTAATTTATTATCACCATGATGAAGAAGACAAAATAGGGGAAGAAGAAAGGGAAAATAAAAAGAAAGATGACAGAAGTAAACATATTGTAAGGATATGGGCATCAGGATTTTGAATATATTTAGCATTTCTTCCTATTTTTATAGGGCAATCTATATCTTTTACTGCAAATAAAGGTGAAGTTAAATTGAGACACAGTTCCACATTTCCCTCATAGACAATTTGAACAAAAATATCTGGCTCAATATCCATCTAAGTCTCTTGCTTCATTCTTATCACAGACAGCAACTATTTTTCCGTGCAAATTTTGCCCTCCAACTTACTCTTGATGATCTTTGATGACCAACATTTAAAAATGAGAATTTTTACTACTATTGAACATCTATATCTTTTACTGCAAATAAAGATGAAGTTAAATTGAGACACACTTCCACATTTCCCTCATAGACAATTTGACTATAAGACCAAGCTCCCAGAAGTGGTCTTGCGGCATCTAATAGCCTTGTTCTCCTTCTTGGAGAACCTGACAACTACCAAGAGTCTATTTCCCATACTGGAGAGCCTTGCAAACTCCCCATGGCATATTCATATCCCAAATACAGTAGAAGATATATACATACCTCTTGGAGAGCCTGGTAAGCTACTGAGTGTATCCCACCTGCATGGCAGAGTCTGGCCAACTACCTGTGGTGTATTCGATATGCCCAAAACAGTAACGATAGGCCTCATTCCCTTGATCCTGAAAGAGCCTCCAATTATTGGGAACGACGAGTAAGGAGATGCTGCTAAAATCTCAAGGCCAAGTCTAATAGAGGTGTTACTGATGCCCGTTCGAGTAAATCGATGAACAACGGGATGACAGTGATACAGTGATACAGTGATACAGTGATTGTAACTTTAGAAACTATATATATAAGTAAGTTAGGGGGAATTTGGGATGTGGCATTTGAAAAATATGAGAAGAGAATGTGGTGAAACTTAATTTTGAAGCGAAAACTCTGGATCAGAGTAGTGACCTTACTTCTAACTCAGTTCTCAAGAAAAGAAAGGGTGGAGTAGGAATAACTGTTTCATAAGTCTAGTACAGTTGTTAGATCTAGACTTAAGGTTCCAGTGTAACTGGTCTGCGTTTTGCTCTCTCAGCTACTTTCAGTAACAGCTTATCCCAGTCCAAGGGATAGAAATAAGACTCACGTACTAGGACCAGTTTCATTTCTAGTGAGGTTGAATGGTTTAAAATATCCTTGGCTTTCAACATACGGTTCAATATCAAGCATGCTTGTCCGGTCCTTCTCCGCCGATGATGGTATATACCAGTAATTCAACCTTCAACCTTCCTTTTTTTCATTCCACTGATAAGAAATAATGCACTCTTATATTCCTATCTGGAGTATTCCTTTGAATTCCTGGCTTTGTTAATGAATTAACAATATCAATGCAATCAACATGAAAACCAAATATAAATGTTTTTATCACTCCAGCAATTTTCTTAGTTAACTTTCCAATGAACTTATCATCTTTCCTGCTCATAACTTATACACCTTTTTTGACTGATATTCTCCAGTTCACTTTGCCTATTCTAGGACTTAATAAATTTGAATAATTCAATAATGAAACTTATGTGTCTGGCCGTCTGGCTGCTTTTATTGAACATGTCTTTGAGTCTCGGTTATATTATGGTATATTATAACAGTATAATTGCTTGAGTAATTGATTATTGAGTAGCGTTTCACTATAAAATTGTGACACAATTAGTTCACATAAGCTTCTATTGATAGTACTAACCTGTGGCTTATCAACTTATCATCTCTTTGGGGACTCTCAGTTGGTCAGGTGTCACTCCTGGTAATATTTACCCAACTGGCAGGATGAGTCAATGCTCAAACTCAGTGGTCCTGCAAATTTCCAAAGTCACACCTAGCAATGCTTCAGGAATATGTGGTTTGGGAGATTGAATGGAGAACCCTGTGCATGCAAGGCATGTACTCCGGAGCCCTGGGCTATTCCCCTGGTGCCTCTGTCATTTGAGGTGGTTCCCAAGAGGTGCTCAGGCTCTTGACTAACTGGGCTGACAGCTCAATTACAAAGGCTTGAAGATGCATTGTTTCCAGAGATTACTCAGCCCACCTCGTAGGTGACTGGGTGCCTTCAGGGCTGCACCAGGTGATATTCAGGGTCCATGTAGTGCCTGGTGTTGAACCAGGCTGGCTGCATGCAAGGCAAATACATTAACCCCAGAATTTCTATTTATTTCCTTAGTGATATCTTTTCAGACTCAGAAATTTTTAAGAAGTCCAAAATATCCTTTTTTTTAACCTTTATAATTTTGTGTCATTTCCAGAAAATGTTTGCTGCCATCAAAGACTTGGCAAGGATATGGCTGTTTGATCCCTAGAACATGAATGTATTATATATTTTCTTCCAGAGCAGTATAGTCTAATAGAACTTTCTTTTATTATTGAGCTTTTTGTTATTGCTGCACTACCTAAGACAGTAACTTCTAAATATAATTAGCTAAGAACGCCTTTAAATGTACCTAGTATGGTACATTTAAAGGCTGAGAAATTTTGTTTAAAATTTAGGTACATAACTGGTACTTCCTATACTAGACAGAGAAATTAAAAAAATTTAAGATTTGTGGATTTGTATTTAGACTTACAATGAATTTCAATTAATTTTGTGTATTCCTTGAATTAATTAAATTTACAGAGTAAGGAGTCATTTAATTCATTTCTTCTCATATGGATTACCAGTTGTTGCAGCAAAACAATGTTGAAAAGTCTTTTCTTCTTGGATTAATTTGACTACACGGTGAAGAAGTAGATAAAATATCTTAATAAGATATACAAAAATTAAATAAATATTTGTTGTTAATTTTATAAGCTAGGTAGTGTGCTAAATCTGGGAGAACTAAAGAGTTCCTCCATTTAAGCATAATCAAAATAACAGTACTGTTGTTTTGTTCTCCTGTAATTCCTATTCTCCTTAGCATCTCAACACAGTTAAGAACACAAGGCATTTCACAGGGAATTATAATAAAATACAGTATGGTTGCGAAAATACAGGGATGACTTAAACATGTGTGGAAATGACATTTATTCTGAATTTATTGAGAAAGCTCTTGCAATTACTTCTTTAAGGATCTCGTATATGAAGTAAAGACCTGAATACAAAGTAATCAAGGACTGGGAAATGTGTTTCAGAAAAAAGAAACGGAAGAGATGTTTCAAAAAATTGTTTGAGAGTTATAATCAGTCAAACTTACTTTATGCTGTTTATTTTGGTTATCAGATCACAACACTGCAGTATAATACAAGAACATTATCATTTTTTAGATTGCCTGCCTTGTAAAATAATAGACTAGACAGTGTAAGTTGAAATGTCCATAATTGAAATGACTGTTGCTTCAAAAGCCAGATGTAGGTACTTACCCACAATGCTTAGATCACCTGGTAGTTCATTCTTCAACATTATTTGATTTTTTTAAGTGATTAATCAGTAGTAAGATGCTAAAAGCTAATTTATTTTGTAGCTGGAAGTTTGTATTTTTTGACTAACATCTCTGTAAATTGTAGCTAAATAACGCTATGGTTAAGCATAAGGATACAGATTTTTCTTCAAAATAATCATTTCATTGCTTTTGGATATATTGACAAATGAGATGGATTTTAATTATTGAAGAATCTATACAGTATTTTCCATAGAGGCAGTACCAGTATAGACGTGCTTCTATTTTCTCCACATCCTTCTTAACACTTGTTATACCGTGTCTTTAAAAAAAAAAAAAAAAAGTCATAAAACAAATGGCACTATGTATCTCATTAATATTTTGGATTGGGGCCTGGAATATGGCTTAAAGGGCTAGAGTATATACTGTGCTGTACTGGAGCCCCAATTTCCATCTCTGCCATTTCCTGGTCTGTCACAAAGTGATAGAAGTATCCCTAAGCACTCCCAGGTATGACCCTAGAACAAGAAAAAAATTTTTGATTTGCATTTCACTGGTTATTAAGGATATTCTGCATAATATTCAAGATATTCAAGATAGTTTATAAAATCTTCAGATATGATTAAGACACAGTATATTTTCTCTGCCTACCTTTCTTCCTTTCTCTTTCATTTTACTGATAATCATCTCCAGAAACACTTCAGCCAAAAACACAGAAGTCACAGAAATCCTCTGCCCAATGGATACAGGTCAAAGTCTTAAAAATCTGAGTTAAGTATCATACTTAAAGTCTGAATTTTGTCTTTTGTCCTTACTCTGCTAACATTTTAAGACTGTCAAGTTTTTATATTAAAGGGTCTAGTGCTTCAACTCATAGCTGCAATCTAGGTCACAGTAAGAAAAAAAAAAAGTTTACAGTGTATGTACTGTGTCCCCAAATTATCAAGAGCTGGTCGTAATAAACTAAGAATAGCTTATAACTCACTTCCAAGTCGTTGGTGTTAGCTCTATAGTGCTGACAACAGGGAAAGTAAACAGTCAACAAAACGGTCATGACTCAGGCATAGTACACACTATGTTTATAGAAAGCCACTTGTGGATCTCTCTTTGTATCCCACATAGTTCCTCCATATGCGGAGTTCCTGTTGAAGTCAATTAAAACTCTGTGATGCAAATGCATTGAGAAATCTGGAGGAGAAAACAATAAATGTCATTGTCAGTGGTTTAAATGACAATTTTTATTTTGAGAAAACCATTACATCTGATTATAATTCTAATACAAATTATTTTCTAACACTGCAGAGATGATAATTATACTAAAGTTGGAGATTTGTCAAGTGTTCTTTTTTAAAAACTTTCTTGTTAAAACTATGAACACATTGTGAACATGTTTTTGTTAGCGTGTCTGATAATATAAACTAAAAATAAGTGGGTTAATTAAAATTCTGAAGAAATTTTAACTCTGGCCCAGCTGCACATCTCTTGACATCTTATGGAATTTCACACTGCTCACAGTTTCACTTTCTGTAACTGTGTGGAGATAGGCAGGGAAGGAAAAGAGCAATTCCTGACTTTTTCCCTCAGCATCCCATGGTGCTAACTACAAAGATTCACCCTCAACAAAGCAGGAGCATAGGAAAAAACAATGAGGAAACATATAAATGTTCAATGAATGACAATAGTAACACAGAAGGCTCAACTAGTTTTAACCAGCTCAGTGACTCTAGGGACACCATGGTGAGGATGATTAAAAAGCTCAAAGAAAGCATGACACAGGTAGAGAGCAAACCACAAGAAAACGTGAGAGCCAAAATAAAATTACAGGAAAAATCAAGAGTACAACAGGTAATATAAAAACTCAATAGAAGCTTTGAGTAGGAGAATAACAACAGTTGAGGAAAAGATTGGCACTATAGCACTGTCTCCTGTTCATCGATTTGCTCGAGCAGGCACCAGTAATGTCTCCATTGTGAGACTTGTTAGTGTTTTTGGCATATCAAATATGTCACAGGTAGTTTGCTAAGCTCTGCCGTGTGGACGGGATACTCTCGGTAGCTTGTCGGACTCTCCAAGAGGGAAGGAGGAATCGAACCCAGGTCGGCCGCGTGCAAGGCAAACGCCCTACCTGCTGTGCTATCACTCCAGTCTGAGGAAAAGGTTGGAGGGGCTACAGAATGATCTGGAGGAAACTGCTAGAAAGCACCAGAAGGTGGCAAAAAGGCTGAAGAACAATGGGATGAGCACTATTGAAGAACAATGGGATGAGCTCAAGATGAACAATATAAGAATCCTTGGAGTCCCCGAAGAACAGAAATGCAAATTTGAGGAAAGAACAGGAGTTAAAGAAATCACAGATACAATTTCCCAAATTTGAGGAATACAGGCACTGTGTTCCAAGAAGCCGAAAGACCCCAGTGAAAATACACTCAAATGGAAAGACTCCAAGGCACGTTATGCTCAGAATGGCAAAAGTAGGAACAGAATATTGAAAGAAGCAAAATCTAAAAAGGAAGTTACAATACAAATCAAAAGCCCATAAGATTCACAGCACATCTATCAAATGAGACTTTATGAGCCAGAAGAGAATGCAGGGTTAAGTACAAAAACACAATGAAATGAACATGTAGCCAAGAATACTCTATCCAGTAAGATTAACATTTAGATTTGAAAGACAGACACGTGCTTCATGGACAGACATTAGGCCATAGCCTTGAAACCAAACTTGCAAGTTTTAAAGGAGTTTCTTTAAAAGACAAGACAGGGCTTGAGCCATACTATAGTGCAGTGGCTGGCCAGAGTTCAATTTCATCTGGGCATACCAATCTCGTCAGGGCACCCCAGATGGTACCCTGAGACCAGGAGGAGCGACCCTTGAATGCAGAGCCTGGTGCAAGCTCTGAGCACTGCTGGGTGTGCATCCAAACCAAATCAAAACAGATAAACAAAAAAGGCAAGACAAACTCCTCAGCACTTATCACTGAGTAAGGCATTCACTCATGATGCTTCTGTTACTCTGCAGGAAATTAAGGGACATTTGTTTACTCCCTTCCCGCTAAGCCACCCCATACATTTGCAATAGTAAATCAACATTTCATTTATATTGAGTGATATTTATCTAATCTGGTGTTTTTTAATACCCATAAGCTATGTTTACTATCCTTTATTTACTAATGCAGACACTTAGGCAGTATCTATATCATAATACTATCTAACATAAAACCAACATTTCCTTTCTTGGGAAAGAACACAGGTTTTTTTTTTTTTTTTACTTTTAAAGGCCTATTCAAATTCTTCCCTTACATTGTCTTTAGTTTTCTTTACTCATACTAAAGTTTACATTTGTGGGGTTTATCAATTTTAATAATTCTAAAAATATGTTTGTACAGAATTAGCCATATTAATTTAGAAAATTTACATACCTATAAAAACACAGTTTTGAAAAAAATTTTACAGCAATTTACCATTAATTTATAACTTTGTTGAATTCCATGTTTGGTTTTATTCACGTATGTGTCACCACCTGCACAATTAAAAGAAATAAATTTTAATTCTGAATATTGATTTGTTTGTATCAGTAAAATTTTCTAACTTATTTTATTAAAATCTACTTAAATGGCTACTAAAATTTTGAATTTCTTATATTTGAAAGAGCTAATAATTTACTAAATTCAATGAGATTCCCTTACATTTGCAAGTATGAACAATAGACTAGGATGTAAACTTTTTTATTTAAGGACATCTAAAAGTTATGGCATACATAAAATTCATAGTTGTCTTAAGGTGAAAAAGTGAAAGATGTACAAAAGAGAGTTAAATTGGTGATACTAAGCTTCTCAGCAACAACACTAAACAATGAGGCAATAACAATGTTTTGCTGATGAGAATTAATTTGAAACTTGCATTATACATGTAGCCATATTTAAAATAAAAGAATATATAATGTATAGTATATACATTTGTTTTGGGGGCCATACCTGGTGATGCTCAAGTGTACACCTGACTCCATTCTTAGAGCTCACTCTTGACAGGGTTAGAGAGACAGTATGAGGTACCCGAGATTAAACCCAGGTTAGCCACAAGGCAAGCACATTACCCACTGTACTCTCACTCCTGTTTCCAAAGAGAGCAGATTTTAAGATGTATAAGAACTATAATCTCATATATTCTGTGTCAAAATGCTTATTTGAGGACATATTAAAAGATAATAAGCTATAAGATAGACAAGCTACATGAAAAAATATGGAAGGATGATACATGGTACAAGAAAGACTAACAAGTGTGTATAAATGGCATGACTTAAACCAAACAGAAAAACACTTGGAAATGAGCAAATTGATGGGCAGAACTGACCCTTTGAGCAGCAACCTTTAAATGGTATCGTTCTCCATAGAGGCAATATATTGCTTGGTTATACAATGCTGTAATGTTAATTTTTAAAATAATCTTTATAAAAATAAATTGGCATTGATTATAATAATAGAATAGAATTTCAGAGTTATAAAGTTTCCCCTGTGGAATTATATACAGCAGGGTAAAAATAATGTAATTAGAACACAAAAATTAAGAATTAAATGGAATGAAGGTATTAAAGTAGATTTTTATATTTCTTTCTCTTTGGGAAACTAAATAATATATGGAATCATTATGCCAAGAGGTTAATACAAAATATGTATAAAAATTTCTTTTATATTTCTATAGAAACAGAATTCCAACACCATGACTATTTTCAATAGCATGACTATTTTCCTCCCCAAAGGATCCTGATGACTGATCAGTTATTTACAGTCACCAACAAACATTTCAAAAAGAACCCAAGGCAGTTCAGTTCTATGCAGGTTCTTTGGGTTTTATATTTATTAAGCAATTTTTCTGTCATAAGCAAAGTATTTTAAAATTGCTTTTTCCCAGTCATGCCTTGACCACTTTGAATATATTAAAGTGGAGGAGAAAGTTTAGTTAAAACTAAAGGTGTTAACAGCCTCAACCTTTAACAACATATTAGTGAACTCATATAGAAGGACTTAATGGCCCCTCAGTGAAATACAGCAATCTTCACATTCTTTCCTCTAAGAAAACTTTTTTTGTAGCATTTTCAGCAGTTTTTCATAACAAACAATACAAAATATATTATTTGTACCAGAATTAAAAAAGAATAGGGGGTTACAGAATTTCAATATAATGATTTAGGGTGTGTCGCAGTATCACATCTCATTGCCCTTCTTCACTATTGACATTACTTGTGCAGAATTACAAATATATCAAGATTAGATGATAGATACATAAGCATACAAATGTGGGTTTGTCAACATTTCTTTTTATGCTGTTGCACCATCCCCAACATTAACAGATTATTCTATAACTTGGGATTTTTCCTATCAAAATACTTAAGAATAGTCTTTCTTCATTTCACACTGTAAGATCATTCTTTGACTTCTATAGCATTTTTCAGAATGATATTTTTGTTCTCCAAAGGCAGACTCCAAATCTCTAAATGGTGCGTCATTTGTGAACAGAACAGGTATTAAGAACTCTTGAGTGCATGAAGGGTGCTCCATATGTTAAGGTCTCAGGAATGATTCATGTTTAATGGGACTACCACAGCAACGGTTTGGGATAGGTTAACAGTCTTCTCAAAACAAGGAAACAAAGCAAGGTGATCTCATAGAGGACACAGTCCACAGAGCTACTGACTGATTTCTGAGGCTTTGACTTACAGTTTGCTTATGCGACTTGCAACAAAGAAAGAGGTCACAGAATATTTGTTATTATAAGAATGAGACATCATATTTCTCTTAAGAGTTAGATCTATTTCACTGTAACTATGTTAGACTGATAGTAGCCTACTCAGCTAATAGAGCTCTGTGAATAGCTAGTGTCTACCCCTTGATTGGATATAGAATTTGCAAATGCTATTCCTTTGCCCCAAACACTAGCATTCTTTTCACCTGTACTCTCTCCCACAATAAACTTATATGCACCATAACCAACTCTTCATTAACTAGTTTACTTCATTTTTTCCAAGTTGTGATTTCTTCTAAGAAGCTTTGGTGAATCTCCCAAATCTTATTTCTATACTATGACATCACAGGGTGTCATGTGACAGTCATCACAATACATTGCATACCTCTGCTTTCTTTCTATATTAATTTTTTTTGCACTGAAAACTATTTAAAAGCACTTTCTTGTTACTTTTTTAATCTTTGGGGTCTATCACAGTGATGGTATATGTATAATTATACATATGGTGGTATTGTATTATATGTATTTTATTGTATTATACGGTATTATACATATGGTGGTAATGTATAATTATACATAACAAGTTATAAATGAGTGAGTTGCAGGCTTAGAATGCTATCATGGCTGTCCTGGAAGAGTCAAGCTTACCTCCAGAGGTACTTGATTCATATAAGACAAAATGAGGTGGAAAATCAAATGTAAATTTGTTAACTACAAGAGAAATGTGATTACTGATGTTCCCTGGTTATAGGAATCTTACTTTCTATTCACCTTGGACAAATAGAGAAGAATACATAATCTATTCAGAAAGTTACAATGACACTACATTGACAAGATGGACATGGCTGCCTTTCCAACAGCAATGAGTTAGTTATCAGAAAAAAAAAGAGATGGATTCCTAGGTAAGCCCCTTCCAGAAAATGCGTTCAGATAGGCAAAGACAGGTTAGCTTTTTTAGATTTCCCTTCTGATTGGCACATTTGTTCTTCTTTTTAATTAAAAACAATGTGTTAGAGGCCTAGGAGCCATTTTGATCTAGGATAGCTCATGTTTTCTTTCTTTCTGATAGGTGATTAAAATTCAGAGGTCAATTTCCTCCTAGATCTTTCACATTACAATATCTTCAATATTTTAGTTTATAAGACAATTAATTTTAATTAAATAATGCATTTTGAGTATCAATGATATGTGGACAATGAACAATGGACAAATGGACAAGGGCAACAGAACCATTACGCTAACCATTCTACGTAATAGTGATTAAATGCTGGGCTTTGGATCAAAGAAACCTTAGTTTGAATTCCAACTCCATGAAGTAAATGTTTGACCTCTAAGTTTCTTAAACCCTGGATTTAATCATCTGTTATAGGGTCTGATAACACTGCCTTAGAAGATTTCACGAAGTTCAAATGAGGTAATATCTATATATAGTCCATAGAGCATAAAACATCAATAAATGTTATCTAAATTGTATTGATAGCATTTGCAAATTAAAGGTATTTATTCCTGTCAGAGAAACTTCTTACTGTAAAGGAAATAGAAACCTAAACTAATAGTTTTAAAATTAATAAATTATGAGTATTTTGAGTACAAAAAATAAATGTAATAAACTTATTATCTCAGAATCTGTATATAGTCATGTATAATATTATTTACTGTGAATATCCAACTTAAAGTTTTCCTAGGAATTAAAGATAATGAAGTAATGAAAGACTATTCTTGTCCTTATTTTAACAAAATATCTATATTATTTTTCTCATTCTGATTAGCTTTTAAAAAATCTTTCACTAATCATTAGGTAGGTAATAATTACCAAACTAATCAAAAAGTTTTCTATGTGAAAATTTACAAAAATTCAGTTTGCTTGACAACTGTGAGATAATGGTAGTACAGACTACCCTTGATTTCTTTACTACACATGTTTTAGTTCACTTTCTAAATTTGACCAAGATTGAATCTTTATCCAGAACTAAGCACTGATAGAAGTGAGAAAAAGAGAAGCAATATATACTGTGATATACAGAAGTTTGTTTTCTTCTATTATCCCTTATCTTGTTTTGCTCTCCTATTAAGCATAAACAATTTCAAAGAATATCAAACAAATCCATTCTCTAGTCATGATAAATTATGGCAAAAAATAACATACCATTATCCAGTCCAAATTTTAAAAATAATATAAACAATATCCTAAGCCACACAATGTGATTAAACGTTGTCCTATCTTGATTAACAGGATGACTTCTAATTCTCCTAATATACATTTAAAACCCATTTTTTTCTACAAAACACTCATTAAGGTACCCATCATAAAGTGCATTGTGTGAGTAGAGTCTGTTAGAGGAGAGAGACAGATACAGAACGAATACTCTCATATGTCAGATATGAAGAAACATAGTAAAGGAATAACAAATGAACAATAACAACAGAACCCAGGAGTTGGCCTACAGGAGTTTACCTACAGAGCTTACCAAAGGGATGGGGGTGAAGATTGAGAATGAATGGGGAAGAACCATGGAACAGTGTTGGAGAGACTCTGACAATCTGGCATTGGGTGTATTGTTGGAATAAACTAGCACTTGACAGGGACAAATGGAGACGTTACTGGTGCCCGCTCAAGCAAATCGAAGATCAACAGGATGACAAATGACAAGTGATACAAGTGGTTGTATGCATAAAACTTTATCATTAAGTATTGCAAATCATAATGCTTCAATAAAAATTGGGGAATGGATACCTATAGAACTATGCCCACTTTCTTATAACATCCCATTTAGAGCAAAACTTTCTTATTTCAACTTTCCCCCAAATTACCAAATCCCAATCCTTTCTTTATGTATATTCTCACACTCTACACTATTTCTCACCAAAATATGTCTGTTTCTACATTCTCCTTTGCTGAAACTTTTCCCCCCTTACATTGCATTGACAAAGAAAGGGATATCATAATAATATAGCAGAGTATAAAATAACATAATAATATATTAATAACATATAATAACATAATAATACAGCAGAGTTGACTATTAGGAAATCATTTCATATGAGATACAATATCAGAAAAACTACAACCATAGGGGCTTTAAAGATAAGAGCATTTTTCTCTTATGCAATAGAAATCTAAAGAAAAGGAATAAAGAGTTGTTGTGGCAACTTAAAATCAGATATTTGAGGGATTTTAAAAAATCTCTTTTTAACTATCCTGACACATGCTTTTCAGATTCCAGGTTGGTTCATGGTCCAGTGTGATTGCTGGAGATACAGTAAATTGACATATTTCAGGTAATTAGAAAGTTAGAAAGAGAAAAAGATGATAGGAGTGCCGCTCCATTTTCATAAATTCCCTTCAGGATGGCTTCCAGAAATTTCTATATATCATTACTGCTAACATTCACTGGGTTTCACTGGCGGAACTTAGTCCCCTAGCTACAATCATTAGCAGGTTTTCCTTCAAGGAAGCTGGGATATACTTGCCAGTATATATACAATACTTACAATATTGTAGCTAGGAACACTTTTAATCTGAATAATATTAGAGTTCTATTACTCAGGAAAGAGAAGAGATTGGTTATCGAATAGGGTCCCTGACAATCACTGATATAGTAATTATCTTAGAAAAAAACAGCTTTTACTTTGATGCTTATTGAGTTTACAGCAAGAAAGAAATTACATTAACAGTGAATTCACAGAAGAAATGGTCTAATTCTACAGGAAGCTATGGTAAGGAGACATAACATAGTAGGAAAATACTTCTTAGCTTTAAAAATGAGATAATATCTTTTTAGATAGAGTTCAAGTGTTTACAAACACACAATGCTCAGAAAATGTCATATCTCTGGAGTCAATAGTGCAAGCTGTTTGAAATAAGATCTTAAGAAGGCTCACACTAGTTGCCTTCATCCTTCCAAAAAAGCTTTGAATTCTTTCAGGCTTATCTGTCACTAGAAGCAGAGGCTCTCAAGTTATGAAACCAGCTGTAACAATTTTTAGTTGCTTATTTCCATCCAGAAATACTCATCAAAATTTTTTTATTGGAATCTGTGGTAAATTCACTAAATTTACCAAATGCACTCCACTAAATTCAACATTATTAATAATATAAATACCTATGATATTTGGAATAGTTCATCTGTGTTCCAAATGTTTTATATACATCATATTTAAATTTTTAATAATCAAAATATAGGTACTGTTATTGTCATAGTTTTCTTTTACAGAGATAAAAAGAAAACTATAGTCCTAAAGCATTTAATCAATTTATTATGGATGGTTAGGTGAAGAGTTTTATTCAAATCCAAGTGACAACCATAACCACCTCATCCGACTCACATGTATTTGTATTTGTTCTGTATGTTTCCTAATAAATGATTGGTTTATTCTGGCCATGTTATTTAAGTACACACATTCAGAAAAGTTTTTGGACCTTTGGTGATTTCATTTTGGTTTAACCTGTCCTTACTTAGGACAGATAGCTTAGAAGTGTTCTATACAACAAATTAATAGTTATTATAATATGGAAAGAACTAGTATCATTAAAACAAGAAACAAATTCCCATTGTGCTCATGAGAAAGCATAACAAACTTTGTCTATAATCTGGACTACTTTTGTTAAAAATTCATAAACACTTAACGAGACTTAAAACACATCAAGTTTGTATGGATCATTAACAAAATGATATGATTTGCAACAGTGAACACTAGTCATCATCCACACATTTGAATACAAAAATTGGAATGATAAAAGAAAATTTAATGTAAGAAAACAAGGAATGTTTAGTTATACACTAAAGAAAGCTTAAGTACATAGAAATTATTAAAAAATGTTTAGGGGGCTTAAAAGATAGATACTCCTGACCTGGGTTTGTTCCCCATGCCCCATATAGTACCTCTAGCTTGCCACAAAGAATTTCTGAATACAGATCCAGGAATAACCCCAGAGAATCCCTGGATGGGACCCAAAAAACAAGCAGAACGTGTGAAAAAATCAGGAATGTAATTACTAAATGACTGTAATTGCTAATCCACAAAACCCTCTCATTTGAATCTGACAAATTCAGCTACACCACTTTAATAAAGAGTTCAGTTTTAGCCTCAAACCTTAAATGCATAAGGAATTAATAAAATCTAGAGGCCTGAGAAATAGTATCGGCACTGAGGTGCCTGCCCTGCAGGCAGCCAACCCTACTTCACTTCCTGCAGCACACCTGAGGCCCTGAGCATGCATAGAAACGATCCTTGTGTACTGAGACATGAATAAGTTCTGAGACTCACCCCCAAAAGAGTTAATAGCATCTAAACTTTGACATGCTTTCAAATTTAATATGTGATTAAATAACCCTGTTTTCTCATTTTATATTAAAAATGAAGCTTGTGGGGATACATAACACATTTATGTAGATAGGACTCCCTTTATATGACAAACTGATTACTGTCTGTCTGTTTTTTTTTCTTTTACATATCAGCAGTCTTCCCTAGTGAGAAGAATAAAATTTGAATCAGTTTATAATGTCAATTTCTTGGAAATAATAGTCTATATCGCATTTACTCACCAAATCGTTACTGAAATTTGGTTCTTGTTCCTCAAATTTCCAACAAACCTCCAATATCACTTGGTCCTACCAATCTCTCTGAATATGAGAGTCTTATTTTTTTCCCCATAAATACATCTACGGCGGGGAGTAGTTTGTGATTAACCAAAAGTGAACATCCGAATACTCTGGAGAGTTTTTTTTTTAATTACACAGGCCTGAATCCCATACAAACCTACTGAATTAATATAGAAAACTGGACTGTACATTTCTCATATGATTGGATTCAAGTCACCTTAAGAGCAAATTAAAGCTCTCATAGTACTGAGAGATATTTGAAAAATTATCAGTGAAATAAAATCTTCCAAAATGCCCAAAAGTCTAATGCATTTTTGAAAGCCAATTCCAGGCTTCCAGCTGTTCAGTAGTCCTTATTTTTTTCTGTCCATGCCTATTTCTTTCTTTCTCATTGGTATTTCTGTTCAGCTGGATATGCCTTCTCCTTTTCATCAAACTACTTCCTCAAGAGAGAAACTCTAAACTATTTCAATGTAAAGGCTATTAATATTTCTTTATATCATGGTCTTTCACCATCCAAAGACCTCTTTTATTTTTTCTTTCTAGCCACTTATATTTATTTCCTTCCCAGTACTTCTCATCACCAAAAATTATTGTATGTATTGTTTCCGTGGCTATTGACTGTTTTCTCTAAATAGAACACAAGATTTTTAAAAGCAAAAATATCATGGTTTATTAAAATATAAATCCCTAATAGAGAGCATAGTAGTTCTCAAAATATGCTGTTGAATAAGAAAACTCTGGAATTAATTATTTTGCATGTATCATAGTTAATTGTATATTAATTTAGCTTATATGTCATCATTCACTCACTGCCTTCAGTTCCATCTACTAGAACTTGCTCTATAAAACCATCCTGTCAGGTTAAAAAGAGCAAGTAATTTAGTATAAATAATTTTTAAAATATAATAAAAGGTATGGAGTTTATTAATAACACACATTGGAAGCCTTTAAAATAGTAGTTTTGGGGTTCATTTTGACTCACAAAAGTGACCATTATCTTTAATTACTCAGACTCTGACAACATATTAATAAAATATATATACTGGGCTGGTTAGTGCAGTGGGTAGGCCACCTGCTTTGCACGCAGCCAACCCAGATTCCATCCCTTGCACCCAGTATGGTCCCCTGAGCACTGCCAGGAATGATCCCTGAGTGCAGTCAGGAGTAATCCCTGAGCACCACCATGTGTGACCCCAAAAAAGAAACCAAAAATATAAGACCAACACTAAAACCAACACACACTAGAATCATACTTTAGTTTCTAGTTTCTATAGCACACCTTTTTTTTTTAATTTTAATTTTATTTATTTTTAATTAGAGAATCACCGTGAGGGTACAGTTACAGATTTATACACTTTTGTGTTTATACTTCCCTCATACAAAGTTCGGGAACCCATCCCTTCACCAGTGCCCATTCTCCACCACCCGTAAACCCAGCGTCCCTCCCACCCTCCCCAATCCCATCTCCCCCCCACCCCACCCTGCCACTGTGGCAAGGCATTCCCTTCTGTTCTCTCTCTCTAATTAGCTGTTGTGGTTTGCAATAAAGGTGTTCAGTGGCCGCTGTGCTCAGTCTCTAGCCCTCATTCAGCCCGCAACTCCCTTCCCCCATATGGCCTTCGACTACAATGTAGTTGGTGATCGCTTCTCTGAGTTGACCTTTCCCCGGAACGTGAGGCCAGCCTCGAAGCCATGGAGTCAACCTCCTGGTACTTATTTCTACAGTTCTTGGGTGATAGTCTCCCACTCTGTTATTCTATATACCATAGATGAGTGCAATCTTTCTATGTCTGTCTCTCTCTTTCTGACTCATTTCACTCAGCATGAAACTTTTCATGCCCATCCACTTAACTACAAAATTCTTGACCTCCTTTTTTCTAACAGCTGCATAGTATTCCATTGTATAGATGTTCCAAAGTTTCCTCAACCAGTCATCCGTTCTGGGGCATTCGGGTTTTTTCCAGATTCTGGCTATTGTAAACAGTGCTGCGATGAACATACATGTGCAGATGTTGTTTCGATTGTACTTTTTTGCCTCTCTGGGATATATTCCCAGCAGTGGTATTGCTGGGTCAAATGGGAATTCAATATCTAATTTTTTGAGAATCGTCCAAATTGTTTTCCAGAAGGGCTGAACCAGTCGGCATTCCCACCAGCAGTGAAGAAGGGTCCCTTTCTCCCCACATCCTCTCCAACAGCGGTTGCTTTTGTTCTTTTGGATGTGTGCTAGTCTCTGTGGTGTGAGGTGGTATCTCATGGTTGTTTTGATCTGCATCTCTCTGATGATTAGTGATGCAGAGCACTTTTTCATGTATAGCACACCTTTTTGCACAAAATGAATTTGAATGTTTTTACTGTACACATAAAATATCATCATGGTCCAGTTATGAGGTATCAAAGAAAGTGGTCGATCAGGGGAATATGCTCTTAGGGCTGCACTTAAAGTCATAGAGGTGAAGGAACAATCAATTTAACAGGGTAACAAGTTGCAAGGAAACTTTAAAGCTTCCTTTTCTATTTTCCTGTGTTTTACCCTTTAATCTCAATTGAACAGTTGGAATATAAAGAATCTAACACTTCAGTGAGGTATATTTCTTTTGCATGCACATTATTCCAGAAATCCATGAATCATTATGGGATGCTTCATTGTGATGCAGTTGTGAGGGGACCCTTGTTACTTTATGATGCACCATAAAATGTTCACAATGGTTACACCAATGTCATGTAGGTAAAAAGGTTATGCTTTGAAAATACTGAAGGGGATTATTTCACATGCTCCGCGACTAGCTTCGTTTTAAAGGTCACTTAATTCCTTAATTCTTCAATGTGATTAATATAGCCTAATGGTCATAATGTTAAGATTAAGAACAATGGTTATCATGTATTGCACATGCACTTTGTCAGAATTTGTGCTACCTGCTAACATATGGCATTTGAGCTGCTTAACAAGTCTCTATTCCTACTTTTCAGTTATTGTCACTGTCACTGTCACTGTCATCCCGCTGCCGGGCTCTCCGAGAGGCACGGAGGAATCCAACCTGGGTTGGCCACGTGCAAGGCAAACGCCCTGCAGCTGTGCTATCGCACCAGCCCTGTATGTGGTGAAATTTGTATATATGCAGCCCTAGCTATCCTATGATGCTGTTTGAAAAGAAAACATTAAAACCCAAAAAACTATTTTCTATGTAAAAATTTTTTAGAGAGAAAGTGAAACATTCTTGACAATAGGTGCACAAATCTTGCAATCATCCCAATCAGAGACAGTATGAAAACGGGAAGAACAGCACTAAGACAAAACAAAGGATGCTGCTGCTTATAAAAATGCTTCTTTCAAAAATGAGAGAAACAAACATTGCATACGAAAGCAGAAAGGTGTGATGTTCTAGGTTGACAGCTCGAATTCAAACAAAACGTCCATTTTTGGAAATCTACAGCCAAGTCTCTGAGTCTCAGAATCAGTTGCCTCATCCATCAAACAGTGCAGGCCAGAGATGAATCCCGAATCGGCAGTGAGTAACCGTCATTCTACCGCATTTGCTCCTTTAAGCATCATCAGCTTCGCAACTGATCTTTCTTCTTAAACGTTCTGCTTGGGAAGTTCAGTAAGTGGCTTTGTCATTTTTTTCTTTAAAATTTTCATAATATATATGGACCAAAAAGGCACATCCTAGTTTTCCCTAGCCTTCTGAACCCTTTCATCACTTATTATAACAACTACTTTTCTATGTTTTTGGCCCACATCACCCACAGGAAATTAAGCTTATCACCTATTTCTTTACTCCCTGAACAATATTATTTATATTTATTATATTATGTAAGATTTAATGTATTGCATACTACATGTATTTACATTTTTATTGTTTATATTTTAAATATGTTTGTATACATTTTTGCTTTCAATAAATGTTGAGTTGGAGAGAAGGTCGGCTTCACCACTGTTTATTTCATCTCTCCAAATCTATTGCATTATTTAGTCTACTCACTACTAAATGCCAGTAAAACGTTTCCCAGAATTACAACAGATGCATGAAATCCACCTTCCTAAAAAGGCAGTTTTACAGGAACAGGCAAGGAAACTGAGAATAGTGCTTTGCCTCTCCTACTCCAGTCAAGAAAAAGTTTGGTCGGAAATTGTCTCTACACGTAAGTTAGTCAAATGAAGCAGCCCCTCATTCCTTTTCATTTTTTTCTACTTGCCACGATGAAATGCCCTTGTAGGTTCTAAACTTGGAGGCAAATTCATCCTTATATCTTGATAGTTAGGAGGTACAGCATTGGGCACCATCTTCATCCACATGCCCTTGTGCTACCAGTAGAGATTATTCCTTTCGGTGAAGGATTACTCTGAATTCCTTAGAGTGGAGAGGGAAAGATTCTAGCACGGGAGGAAATGGAATTCCAATTCATCTGGCTTCACCTATGACCTGCTGCGCTAAATTCTCCTTTGTCCTTGTAAAATAAGGGGAGTGATCCTTTCCCAGGAAGGGTCACTGAATCGGTGTAGGTAAAGTTCGACCCCACCCCACCCTAGAAAGGCTACTTTGGGGTTACACGAAGAAACAGAGAGGGAGACGATGGGAACTGCTGCAGAGGGTGGCTAAGGTCCTGGGTTGAGCTACCCGGCCGGCGCTGGCTGCCGGCGTCTAGTCACATCGCGAATTTCACTGACGCTCCGCAGGGAGGTCAGACCAGCACTGTTAAGTCACTCTTGCTCTCCAGAGCGTCGTTGGCATCTTCATAGGAGCCTTGCTCCCGCTCCCGCGTGTCTCTAACCGGAATATCCACCAGACCCTGCGCCAAGGTTCCCCCCAGACCCCCGCCAAGACTCCGGGACTTCTGACGGCCCGGTGCGAACCCTCCAGAGTCCGGATGGAGGAGTTTTGGCCGCTGCAGTTCCCCGGGCGCGAGGGGTGGACTCTCCACTTCCTCCCGGCGGGCCGCGGGGGTGTGGAGTGGGGGTGGGGCGCCGTCCGTCGGTCAGTCCGCGCGCCGTGCGGTTTTGGGGTAATCACCCCGGGGCGCCCCACCCACCCCTGGCGTGACGTCACGGGCTGGGGCTATAAAGGTGGCAGGTGCGGGCCGCGCCTCCGGAATGTTCCCACACCTGGTGCCCGCGCCCGCGCCCGCAGTCCGACAGCGGCCGCCCCGAGACACGCAGCCCCCCGCTCGGGCCCCGGCCCCCTCGGCGCCCCGCCGCCCCCGCCGCCGCGCCGCCGCCGCCCGAGGGACCAATGCGAGCCCCGCTGCTGCCGCTGGCGCCCGTGGTGCTGTCGCTGCTGCTCCTCGGTCCAGGTGAGTCCGCGCCGCGCCCCCCGCGGCTCCCGCGGCTGCCGCATCCGACGCCCCGGGATGCGGGGACCGCTCGGACCCGCTCCCGCAGGTCCCTCCCCGGCAGGAATAGAAACCAGGTGGACTCGGGCGCTCCCAGGCAGCAAGAGGGCGCCCGGGGAGTGCCGGTGCCCTGACTTAGCTCCGAACCCAGGGGCCCCGAGAGATTCCCAGCCCAGCCCTTTATTTCACAGCCACCCCGAGGACCGACGGCCCGCACGTCGCAAGAGTGCAAGCAGTTCCCTCCCCGCAAGACTCGGGAGCTTCCCGTCTAAGTGCTCCATCTCCTGGGCGGGGTCATTTGATCTTGGTCTTCTTTCGAGGATCCCACGACGTCCCAAGGGGAGGGGGAATGAATGCCACCCCTTCATGCTATCTTACTGAGCCCTAAAAATGATCAAGCCCGGGCTTGAAACTCTGCCCCTCCACCCCAATCACCCAAGTTCCAGCACCCAAGTTCTTCTTTCGCTACGGATAATAATAATTAAGCAAGGCAATAAGAATGTCAAGATGAAAATTGTCAAGTTGATGCTTATCAACTAAAAGGATGCATTGCTTTTGGCAGTTTTTAGACATATGTTTTTGGGTGTTAGCACAGCTTTAGAAAATCTGGTGTCCGTAGACTCAGAAGTTGGCTGTTGAAAGGGGACAGACAACTTTCTAGCAAATGCATTTGCATTTGGGATGTGAAGTAAGGGCGATCTTTAGATTTTAACACCCTGCCCCCTTTCCCCTTGTGATGCTGTGATGTGAGATTAAGTTGTCTATGTGGCTGTATTTTCGGGAGCTAACATCGACTTTGGAGAAAAGATAACCTTGATGAAAGCAGCTCGGTAATTGGAACAGCTGAGTTTGCTTGTTGGCAAAATGTGAAGCTGCTTTCATAAGTGACTCAATCACAAACAATAGCCCATGTGCAATAACTACTTTGATATCAGAAGATAAACATTTCTCCCGGATGCCGCTGAGCGGTGAGAAAGACGCCCTGCCTTACCTCCCCTCTTCTCCCCCTGTTCTCCCTTCCTTAGCCCATCACACTGCTGGATTGGAGGTCAATGACACCTCTTCTGAGAAAGGAGAACCATTTTCTGGGGACCACAGTGCTGATGGATTTGAGGTGACCTCCACAGGTCAGATGGCCTCAGGAAGCACGATTTCCCCTGTGAGCGAAATGTCATCTAGTAGCGAACTGTCCTCAGGGAGTGACTATGACTACTCGGAAGAATATGATAACGAGCCGCGACTCTCTGGCTATGTTGTAGATGATTCAGTCAGAGGTGAGTAGAGGATAAGGTGCACAGTAGCCTGTAAGGTGTGTGCGTGTGTCTGAGCGAAGCTGCTTCCAAAGCACGGCCTCTCCCTGCATCTCCTGAGCTGCTGCATACCTGCGTGGTGAGCTGCCTTCCAGGATGTGGGTCTCTCCTCCTCTGCAGTGCTAACAAATCTCCTCAGCCACTTCAGTCTCATCTCTGCAGCTCGGTGACAAAGGAATTCCCCTCAGGTTTACCCAGGTGAAAATGGAAACTCAGAAGTGGTTAAGCACCCTGTCCCTAGTCCACAGTCAGCAAACAGCTGGACTACAGGGAAAGCTCCAGTTTGATCCAGATGTTGCCCTTTTCTAGTGCACCGAACCCCATTCCTGGGGTTAGGATGTCGGCTCCAAGCAGAACATACATCCACATAGCGTCTGGGCTTACTTATGGATGGACTCTCCAGCATGGCTTTTCATTAAATAGCTGTGTTTTATCACAAAAAAGGGACACAAGAAATTAATGGGAAACAGGCTATTTCCAAAACTTAAGTTTTGAAAATACTAAGTTTTGTGGGGACGCTGGGATAGATCTCAGGGGTAGAAGATTTGTGATCTTCAGGTCAGCAATAAATAAATAAATAAGTAAATAAATAGTGAAATACTAAGTGTTGAAAAGTGGATATCATAGAAGTAGTAATGATGGTGATAATAATAATAGACCTTTAAGGAAAAAAAATAAGGACAAATATGCAGAGATTTTTTTTATAAGGATACAATAAATCCAAATGCCATATGTTGATTAAGTAATCATGACCAACAGTTTTCTTCTCTTTTCTCTTAAAGGAAAATTTGCTTCAAATGAGGGTATCAAAGTACTGCTCCCTACCCTCATTTCCTTTCCTGTTTGAGGGCAGAAAATAATTCAGCAGTAAAGCAGTTCCTGAAGAGCTTAGCGGCATCATCTGTCGAAGCGTGCATTTAGTCATGTTGTCTTCTGATCTTGGCTTTCTTGTTCCCTTCTCCTCTCTCGGGATCCCAGGTCTGGTCCATGGAGAACAGATGGCTCTATAGTGACAGTGACTTGATTAAGTGGCACATATAGGTAAAGTTCCAGGGAACTTTGCACTTTCCTCCCTCATTTCTGAATTTGTGCTTTAATGCAAGATGAGGAAGGAATCCATTTATGATCCTAACTTGTAGATAGTTGAGAGTAGACCATCACGGTGATTAGACACTAAAAATTATTAAGATTTTAAAAGACAAATGAATTGTTAGTGGTGAAAATAGTGCTTAATGCATTATAAAATAGAGTGAAAACACTGGTTAACTTTTGAAAAGCTGTTCTACCCTTGGAATTAATGTCTATAGCAGAACTGCGACATGACTATTGTTTGTCCTGACTAGTATTTTTATCTAATGAAGAGACATAATATTTGTTTAAAATATTTTGATTAGAGGACTTACGTTTGCTTATGGTGTTTTCTTATCGTATTTGTTTTTCCCCTTTATCATAAGGTTCTCTATTTGATACTCTTTACTATGTTTTCTAAGGCTTGCTATTTCATGGGTGCCACAGGACCATTGTGACTAATGCTTTTACAATATTATGGTTTTTTCCCTTTCACTGCATTCGGCTAAATTACTGCTCACATAAACCCGAAAACTTTCCCTTCTTGTGTGACTAAATTATACCTTGCATATGTACATATATGCATATATGTATATTTATAATATTGAACAAATTGGGCCAGAGAGGTAAGGTAGTGCAGGTGAGGTGCTTGCCTTCAAGCCTGCTTCCGTCCCTGGCACTGCATATGGTCCCCTGAGCATTGCTAGGAGTGACTCTAGACAGTACTGGGTGTGGAACCCCCCGGCAAATACATTGAGGAAATGTTTCTCGGGATCTGAAGTTAATGAATCTCTGAAACATCAAATACAGATACATCTGGATTCCTATTGTTTTAATAGATCCCTCTTAGAAGACATCAATGACTTATGATTTATTGATTAGAAGTTGAAAACATTTGTTAATGATAATGTACAATTTTATCTACTCTCAAGTGCTATCTGTTGATCTACATACTGTGATAGTAATTACAGGTCAATATGAGTAAATATAATCAACAAATATATCCAAGTTCCACTTTAATCAATAGTATTGACTTTTTAGTGAGGAGACTTTAAAATGGGAAAACAAATAACAGAATTTAACATCCCAACAGTACCATTTCCTAGTGGTGTGTCTTAGGGCAAAGCATTTGCCTTCAGTCCGCTTTATTGCATTCATATATGCCATGTGGAGAGCAATGCATCCAACTTTGCCTTTTATTTTAATTAATGCTCATTAATAAGAACATAGTAAAATAACTTCAAGGAATGTCTATGATATTTAATATAATGTTGATTTCCCATAATTTAGCAGTGATTTAGCAATTAGTATGCTGATGTAAAACATACTTTAAGCTAATAAATAGCAAAGGGGTTCATACATTTGGAAGTGCCACATAATACAGATATTCCCGTTGTTGTGAATGAGAAAATTATCTCCATGAGTTGCTAGATCTTTTTTGGGATAGGAATGGGCTTCCCAGATGGTGCTGTGGGAGTCCAGGGGCCACTCACTGTCCACTGAGCCTGTCGATGCTCAGAAACTCCAGGCCACAATGGTGAGCGCTGGGGTCCACCAGAGATGCTCTGGGGGTCTGTGGTGCTAGCGATTGAGCTGGGTTGGGTACATTCAAAGATGCTCCTGAATCCCTAGTATCGTATCTTCCAGGTCATATTAGAAATTCCTTCATGTCACAAAATGCTATTTAAGATGGACAGATTATTGTCATCATTTTTTTTAACCAGTGGAACAGGTAATTAAACCAAAGAAAAACAAAACAGAAGGTGAAAAGACTTCAGATAAACCCAAAAGAAAGAAAAAAGGAGGCAAAAATGGAAAAAATAAGAAAAATAGAAAGAAGAAAAATCCATGTGATGGCGAATTCCAAAATTTCTGCATTCATGGAGAATGCAAATATATACAGCACCTGGATGCAGTGTCGTGCAAGTAAGTTCTTAAATTATGTAGAATTTTCATTTTTCTGACACCATGTCTGAAACTCCTATCTGCAGAAAACCATTTGATTTTCCAAGGTATAGATCAAGAATTGACAAACATTTTTCTTTAAGAATCATGTAGTGTTTTAGGTTCCATAGTGAATAGTTTAGGATTAAGAGTGTATATGTGTGTAATGTAAGCAGTTCCACTGTTTACAACTATTTACAAATTTAAAATAATTATTGACTTGTACATTGTGAAAACAAACAATGTGGCTGATTTCCAGACTTGCCCACAAGTCTTTGTTTGCTAGGTATAATGCCTAATTTAAAAATATTTGTTTTATAAAATCTCTTTTAAACAAATTAGTTAACTTCTACCTGTGTTTTAATCTTTTTTCCTTCAAAAGTCACGAGCACATCAAAATACAGTAAAATGTATTTACTGCATGACACATCACTCATCAGATGCTCATAAAGGAAGATGCAGAATTAAAAGACATAGGCTTTTTATTTTTTCAAAAGAGCCTCTTGATGTCTTGAACTGATATATCTTCCACTTAGATACAATATAGATTTGTAGATTTGAAGTAAATAACTATATAGCACAGTGACTTGTTTATTTTGCAGTGGCTTGGAATAAAACCTAAAATTTCACAAAAACAAGGCATACACTTACCACTAAGCCATCCTGTCACCCTGCCTGATTATCTTTTTTTAAAATTTTAGAAGGAAAATGGCTATTTGTGACTTGGAAAATAAGTCTAAAATATATGGACTTTTAAAGTGTTTATAATTTTAAAATTTGTTTTTTTTTTAAAATAGATGTCATCAGGATTACTTTGGTGAACGATGTGGGGAAAAATCCATGAAAACACAAAAAACGGTTGAAAATGATTTATCAAAAATTGCATTAGCAGCCATAGCTGCCTTCATTTCAGCTGTGAGCCTCACAGCGATTGCTGTCGCTGTTACAATACTGTAAGTAATGTATAACTTTAACATTCCCTACGGTATAAAGCCAGTTCAATATTTTTCAACATTTCTAACATAATGTAGATCCATGGTTTTGATAAATTGTCTTGTTGGGACATATGATGTTTGGTTTATATCTTTATACTTTACTGACAAAGATTAAAGGATACGCACTGACAGAGTTCACAGAGTACAGTCAAAATTTTTACAATTTGGAAGCATTTTTTCCTGAAAAGGGTGAAATTTTTTGACTTAAAATGTGATGGTTTTGTTTCATGTTGTATTTCTACTTGTGCCGACCTTCGAATTTTAATCTTGGTATTGCCTATGAATATCTTAAGCTTAGATAAGCTTCCTAGAAACTCAGACCTACTTTATTGTAGGTTTCCAGAGATACTACTTTGGTACTAAAAATTAGAAAATGCTTCAAATAAATAAGATTCTATCTTCTGTTTCTATTTGAGAAACAAAAGATGCTGAGTGATGAATTTTGCAACATGAAGGTATTTTGAGTTTATTCCTATTTTAATTTTTGTTGAAAGCAGTATGAGAACTCAATTATTAAAAAAAATCTCTATAGGAAACAAGACAATTCTATTACCGTGTGACTCCAGGAGAGTCTTGTCTGTGTTCACAGTAACACATTTCAAGTGTTCACATACTTCATGACCAATGAATGTAGACTGTTCCAGGTAGTAGGCACTAGTGGGTATGTCAAAATGGCATTGTCTGTCAAGCAGAAGTCAGTGAATTAAGGAAGTTGGGGGAGGATATGAATGGTTCTATAATGACTCATGCGCTACTAGAGCTTGGGAAAAGCAATAGACTCATTATTCTAATTTTAGGTCTTGGTAAATGACTTTAACAACTGGATTGTGTATATGATCTACCACTCCTGCCATTCAGGAAACAAGGGGTTATCTTCTGCCATTGTTTACTATTATTTTAAACAGATCAGATAATGATAAAATGACACATAAAAACTTTTATGATGCACATAAAGTTTGATGTGTGGTTTAAATTTGTTTTGCACATTCTAGAAATTATTTTGGTCTCTTAGTACTTCATGTTAGATGGGGGGAGTATGTTTAGGAAAAAAATTGCTCAAGCCATTATTGTGTGACAAAAAGAACAGAAGAAAATAAACAGTTAAAGATGTCTTGAGTTATTTATTTAAGTTGTAATTGATTGATGTATTAAAAAATTCTTTGGTGAAAATGTATGAAAAATTTTAGCGAGGCTTTAATAACTCTTAAAAGTAAGCAGTTCTTATTGTCTGTTTCTCCCATAATCACCTTGAATTTGAAAGACTCAACAAATGTTAGTCTTAGACACAAATGCTATTTTCATGTGAATTTTGGCAACCATCACAAGTTCTTATACTTTTAATGTTTCAGCAATGAATTGACATCCTACTAAAAAATAGCTTCGCTCAAAAACTTCAAGAAAGTTTTATTATTGAACTTAAAAAATAACAATGGAACTAGAAATAATAAATATTTTTTTTAAATAATAAAATTCAGCTTGTTTTGTGAACATATTTAAAGTTTTAATCTTTATGGGGAGGATTGGGCCATAGTTGGCAGTAACTGTTCCTGGCTCAGTGTTCAGAAGTGCCCCCTGGAGGTGCTCTGGGGAAATTTATGGTGCTAGAATCAAAGGGGTCAGCCCCATGAAGGGTGCCTTACCTCCTCTACTAATTTTCTAACCTCAAAAGTTTTGTTGTTTTAATTTAATTTCTGTAAGCATAAAGCCCTTTTGTAGTAACACTATATTATAATCTCCCAGTTGTGCATGGAAACCAGGCTTTTAGGGGGAAAAACACACTTGGGTATATTCATGCCTCTGAAAGTTTGCATCTCAAGGAATTTTTATTTAAATGTAAGTCTTTTGGAAATATGTTTATATAAAGTCAACACAAACAGCCTTTTAATAAGAATATTGGTAGCATTCTATAGCAGATTGTAGTTAGTACATAGTGCTTTGGCCTCGCATGATAAAGAATTTCCTATGTTCATAAAATGAATATTCAGATGAATGGAGTAACAGTAGACATATCTTGTTTTCTGAAGGCTTCGGAAGCGATACTTCAGGGCATATGAAGGAGAAGCTGAGGAACGGAAGAAACTTAGACAAGAAAATGGAAATGCAAATGTCATCGCATAAATTAAAATATCACTACAGGTTTGAATTTTTAAAATATCTTCATATTCTTGGGGCTGGAGTGATAGCACAGTGGGTAGGGCATTTGCCTTGCATGCGGCCAACCCGGGTTCGATTCCCAGCATCCCATATAGTCCCCTGAGCACCACCAGGGGTAATTCTTGAGTGCAGAGCCAGGAGTAACCCCTGTGCATTGCCAGGTGTGACCCAAAAATAAAAAAAAAGAAAAAGAAAAGAAAATATCTTCATATTCTAGACTTTTGAAAAAATACAGCATCATACCAAGAAAAAATAGTAAAATAATTACTCTTAATTGTGAACACATAACACATAATTCCTGCATCAAAGTGGTGTTCTTTACGCATGCAATAACATTTACGTGATGACATTCACATTCAACATCAGAAATTAACTATGGATTTAATATTTTAAGAAATATTAAGATGAGAAATATAAAGTGTAAATCTTGTTCTTAAAGATCTTAGTGTTTGCTAGGCATGAAAAATCCAGAAGTATAAATACCAGATGAAATCTAACACACATCATAATTTGGAAGCCAATGGAAAAGGAGATCTTTCCAACAAAGGGAAGAAAGAATTCAATAGATATATTTAGAGAATAGGACTGGATGTATATACAGCCACATGCAAAGTGGATTCTTAAAGGACTGAGGAGATCAGGGATACAATCTATGAAGGAAAGGAAGACTAATACTATGAGATTAAAGATCAGTTTAGAAATTTACAAAAAATGAAGGTCTAGATCAAATAGATGTAGTGGGTAACAGGTTGGAATATATGTTGTAGTCACATAGTAATGAGCCAGAGTGAGCATCTTGCAATACATACATGAGAAAGCAGAAGCAGCAGGCAACTACTGTTTTAAAGGAAATAGTCGAAAGGGTAAAGCAAGATGGAATGCAAATTTGAGAGCTAGCTTAGAGCGTAATTTTTATTTTTATTTTTTTTTAATTTTTGGTAAAAAGCAAAGCAGAACATGCAGGAAGAATGTAGGTATGGAGAGAGTTGTTTTATTGGTAAAGTGAAGAGTTAAAAGAAGCAAAAAGCCAGGTTTCCTAAGTCAGTCTTTCAACTTTTCAGTTTTTTTCATTTCTTGGGGCCATATCTAGCTGTACTAAGGGTTGCTCCGGGCTCTGCACTCAGGGGTCACTCCTGGAAGGAGTTTTGGGTATTGAATTTGGAGTAGTTGCATGCAAGGCCTTACCCACTGTTCTGTCTCCCTGGCCACAGTTTTCATTTTTTTTAAAATTAGCCCTACAGGCACTTGGAGATTCACTACATTGAGTTTGGTTATGCAGGTTTTACGTTCTGAGGCTATTATAGAATTAGCTCAATAATTCATGAAATGGATAATTATCTATTTCAGTGCTATATTCAAAAATTAATGCAGCAAAAGTCATTAATATATCGCCTTAAATCGCCATAGTTCAGCTCATAATCATGAATAAATATGGATTTTTTGGGGGGTATTGAATGTAACTGGGATTTCTCAAAGTAGGTCCCATAATGATTTGGGAAAAAGGAATATGCTGTGCTGGCATTCAGCGGCTGCCTATTAAGTAGTAGCTACTGTTATTATGTCCTCAGTACTAATTATCCTAAATTAACTACATATCATAAATACACTGAGCAACTTAATCTTTCTTTTTAATTATGTCCACTGCACAGATTTGGTTAGGAAAACTAGTTCTCATCACTATTGCTTTTTATATTAAGCCAATTGAACAAAACATTGTGCAAATGCAATCTTCTAGCTACGTAGGAACATCTAATGCAGGTATAAAAGAGGGTTCAAGTTAAAGTGATTGTCTTGGAAAAGCTCTGCACCTCTTAGAAAAAATGACAAAAGTCTTATTTTTTGTTATTCTCTGACACATAACACAACCTGTTGTTGCTGGTAGCTCATACTTGAATGTGGTTTAGATAATGCACATTTTAGCGATTACAGGCCAGCATCAATGTGTTAAAGTTCTGATGAAATGGACCTGACCTCTGACAGTTGATTTTGTTTTCTTGCAGGGTATCAGATCAGAGTCACTGCCACGTCACAACCTTGAATGATGAGTTGGCTCCTCCTTTCCAGTGGATCAAAAGAAAAAAGAACCGCTTTTGTTCTGACAGTTTTAAACTTTTAGTTGTCACTTTTTATGCTTAAGTCTTATTCCTGTACATAAAGATGCATGGAGATGAAAAATATTTTTTCAAGTTGTAAATAATTTATTTAATATTTAATGGAAGTGTATTTATTTTACAGCTCATTAAACTTTTTTAATCAAAATGTTGAGTTTGGATGTTAGTTTGGGTACTACAAGATTTTAAGGGTAATTTTCTTTTAACACTCACAAAAATGAATATTTTTAATTTTTTAATATAATTTTATTTATTTTCATTGAATTGCTGTGAGATACAGAGTTACAAAGCTGTTCATGGTCGAGTTTCAGTTCATACAGTGTTCCAACACCCATCCCTCCACCAGTGTACATTTCCCACCACCAGTGTCCTCAGTTTCTCTCCCTCCAGCCTCTTCCAGCCTGTCTCGATAGCAATTTCCTTCTCTCTCTCTCTCTCTCTCTCTCTCTCTCTCTCTCTCTCTCTCTTTCTCGATTACTCTCTCTGTCTCTGTCTCTCCCTTTTTTTCTCCCTCTCTCCTTCCTCTCAACATTATGGTTTGCACTACAGATATTGAGAGGTTATCATGTTTGTTCCTTTACCTATTTTCAGGACACAGTTCTTATCCAGAGTGACCATTTCCAACTCTTTGTCATAGTGGTCCCTTCTTTATCCCAACTCCCATCTCCCTCAGCACTTGAGGCAGGCTTCCAACTGTTGACTGATATTTTTGACCCTTGTTTCTACTGTCCTTGGGTATTAGTCTCATACTATGTTTATTTTTTTTCAATATATTCCACAACTGAGTGCAATCGTTTTATGTATGTCCCTCTCCTTCTCTCTCATTTCACTTGGTATGGTACTCTTCATGAATCTTGGGTTCATATGTTGATATGAAAATACATAGTTGAAAGCACACCAGACATTCTACCACAGCATAACATATGGATTTCACTTCCCATCAGAGTAAAATTTTAAAAATCAGTTCATAAAGACATCCTAAGTTGAGGACTCAGACTGGCCTTTTCATTTTACATGTAGTTTGTTCCAAATCTTTCAAAAAGTTCTAAAATCAACAGTTGACCTGGCCTCTTTTTTTTTTCCAGAAGACACAGAAATTATAAAAGTCTAAAACTATCATCATCACATAAATGAGGATACAAAAATAAGCTGAATATTATAGAAATGGCATTTCAAGAAACACCAAAGGAATTTAGAGTTTAGATACTTCTTTCCCTAACATGATATGAATGTGTAAATCATATGAAATATATAAACTCTCTGTTCCCTTGCCTATCTCTGTGAGTCTTTTCTTTAAAACAAATACTTGCATATTTAGGGTGGGTGTTCTTTAAAGAAGACTAACTGACTCACAAATTGGCCCTTGACTGGTCAACTAAGTTAAATGCATGTAAAACAAAATAAAGCAAGCTTTAAAATATGTGGAGAGTATTTTCTTAGGAAGTTAGCCAATAAACATAATTTTTGCACCTATTCACAGCCCATCAAATTGTCTCCAACTTAGCACTCAATCTTTTGCCCAGGTTTTTGAAATATTTAAGAAATATTCTAAGTTCTTTACACATAGGGTTTTATCAAATTCTTATGATATTTCTGGAAGGTAGGCACATATTAGAGCTAAGTGAAATTCAGAGAGATTGTTACTTGTCCAAAGTCTCAGAGCTCATCGATAACAGTTGAATTTCCTTCTCTACTACTCCTGTAATCAAGGTGTTAACTTGAATAATGTTATATAAATAACAACTAAATATTAAAATTATTATTAAGATTTAAATAGTTAATCAAAATTTTTAAGACAGATAAAAATGGCAATTATGGCCTTCCTCTTGCTCTCTAAAAATACATTTGTAATTAATGGTAAAGACAATTTTAGACAAATTCTCCTAATTAAAAAAACATTTAAAAAATACACTTCTTTTTTTTTTAAATTTTTTTTAAATTTTAATTAATTTATTTATTTTTAATTCGTGAATCACCCTGAGGGCACATTTACAGATTTATACACTTTTGTGCTTATGCTTCCCTCATACAAAGTTCGGGAACCCATCCCTTCACCAGTGCCCATTCTCCACCACCAGTAAACCCAGCATCCCTCCCACCCTCCCCGATCCCATCTCCCCCCACCCCACCCTGCCACTGTGGCAGGGCATTCCCTTCTGTTCTCTCTCTCTAATTAGCTGTTGTGGTTTGCAATGAAGGTGTTGAGTGGCCACTGTGCTCAGTCTCTAGCCCTCATTCAGCCCGCAACTCCCTTCCCCCATATGGCCTTCGACTACATTATAGTTGGTGATCCCTTCTCTGAGTTGCCCTTTCCCCAGAATGTGAGGCCAGCCTCCAAGCCATGGAGTCAACCTCCTAGTACTTATTTCTACAATTCTTGGGTGTTAGTCTCCCACTCTGTTATTCTATATACCCTAGATGAGTGCAATCTTTCTATGTCTGTCTCTCTCTTTCTGACTCATTTCACTCAGCATGAAACTTTTCATGCCCATCCACTTAAATACAAAATTCGTGACCTCCTTTTTTCTGACAGCTGCATAGTATTCCATTGTATAGATGTACCAAAGTTTCCTCAGCCAGTCATCCGTTCTAGGGCATTCGGGTTTTTTCCAGATTCTGGCTATTGTAAATAGTGCTGCGATGAACATACATGTGCAGATGTTGTTTCGATTATACTTTTTTGCCTCTCTGGGATATATTCCCAGCAGTGGTATTGCTGGGTCAAATGGGAGCTCAACCTCTAATTTTTTGAGAGTCGTCCATATTGTTTTCCAGAAGGGCTGAACCAGTCGGCATTCCCACCAGCAGAAAAAATACACTTCTTTTTATGCTAAAACTAGGGAGCTATCTTAATGTCATGAACAAATTTGATAGCTGTCAGGGAGGGAGGAGGACTTTACAATGTCTGAACCTAAAAAGAGATTATAGGAATGACTAAATGTCAACAAGAAAATACAGGACCTTTCACTTAAAAGGGTGAGAGGATATGAGCAAGGAATTCCCAGAATTTGAAACCCAAGTGATTAATAAGTACCTGATGGAAACTTGTGCTGAGCCGCGTATTTACTGAGAATTAGCGCAGGTCTGCCCTTCCTTCCTCCAGCTCCAAGCCACAGCATGCAGAGCAGGGGCTGGATTTCCACTCCCCAGCACCCATCCAAATCATAATCCGGCATGCCATAAAAGGCACACCAACTGACTGAAGTGGCAGGAATTACTAGTCAAACCAACAGGATATAAGTCTATGCCCATGTGATTTGTAAAAAGAGAAAGAGCAGCAATAGTGAAAAATATTGATAAACAGAAAGTCAAAGATATCCCAAAGTCAATTTTCACTGCAGGGGAAAGTTTCCATACATTGATGAACTAGCAATACCTGGACCCCAGCTGGTGTCTAAGAAATTAAACTTAATTCAGCTCCATTCTGACATGGTCTGCCTGGAGAGAATGACAAATTCCACAGGAATGGGATCCACAAGTCCAAAATTTCTCTCCATTTTACATCCAGTCATAGACCAGACTTCCATGAGTGCTGTCACTGTCACTGTCGTTGTCGTCCCGTTGTTCATCTATTTGCTTGAGCAGGCACCAGTAACATCTCCATAGTGAGACTTATTACTGTTTTTGGCATATTGAATACGCCACGGGTAGCTTGCCAGGCTCTCCGAAAAGGACAGAGGAATCGAACCCGGGTTGGCCTCGCGCAAAGTAAACGCCCTACCCGCTGTGCTAATTTCCACTATTCCATTCTTAAGCTCTTAAATTAACATTCTTTTTTGGGTGGACGTGACAATAAATAAATAAATTACTTTATTTGCTTTGTGATAGTCTATGTAAAAACTGATGGACTCTATTAAGAATGTGCATTAAATTAACATTCTTAAATTCACTAGTGAGGGTGTCTCAGAATTCAGAAGAAGAAGCATTTTACTTCTTAGATTTTTGGTTTACTATAAAAAGATTCAGGAACAGCTAGATGTAGAAACACAAAGTTTTCGTAAAGAGTATGGAGCTTCTGAGCCCTCCGCAAGGGAAAAACTCCCTAAAGAAACTTATGATCATCTCCCTCAAGAACAATGAAAGCTTTCTATGGAAAATGGTCAAAATAGTCTTGAAAATTCCTGAGTCCCAGAGAGTCCAAACAACACTCAAAAAGCTTCATCACACCCAGAGTCCTGAAGAGGACACCAAAAATCTAAGAATTTTATTGAAGCCAAACCCATATGCAAAGACCATGTGCTAGAAAAACATTCTTCACCAGGACAAGAAGAACAAATCTTGGGTTCCTAAGGCAGTAGCAGTGCTCGAAGTGAAATCAGATGAGCAGGGGGCTTCAGGTAAGGACCCTGGAGTAGGAGAGAGAAAGAGCAAGACTGTTGGCGTGAAGAAACTAAAGAAACCTCTGCTTCAGAAAAAAAAAATGAGTTGAGTTGCTATGAAAACAGCAGCTATATGGATGCCTGAGGAAAATAAAAACCAAAGCAAAAAGCAAACAACAACAACAACAACAACAAAAACACATCCATAGAAGGAAAGGACGCTGCTGCATAGCTGCACATACTTTTAGTTATCTATAAATGGCAACGTGCTAGAACAATAGCTGGATAGCACAGCAGGTAGGGTGTTTGCCTTTCATGTGGCTGACCCAGGTTCGATTCCTCTGTCCTTCTCGGAGAGCCCGGCAAGCTACCGAGAGTATCCCGCCTGCATGGCAGAGCCTGGCAAGCTACCCGTGGCATATTCGATATGCCAAAAACAATAACAATAAGTCTCACAATGGAGATGTTACTGGTGCCTTCTCGAGCAAATCGATGAACAATGGGATGACAGTGTTACAGTGATAAATGGCAACTCATTTTGTGGATTTATTTTGTTTTGGTTTGGGGGCCATCCATGGCAGGTGCTCAGGGCCTGCTCTGGCTCAGTTCTTTTTTTTTTTTTTTTTTGCTTTTTGGGTCACACCCAGCGATGCTCAGGGGTTACTCCTGGCTTTGCACTCAGGAACCACTTCTGGAGGTGCTTCGGGGACCATATGGGATACTGGGGATCGAACCCAGGTCGGCTGCATGCAAGGCAAATGCCCTACCCGCTGTGCTATCACTCCGGCCCCTCTGACTCAGTTCTGATGGAAGGGCATGCAGTATTTGGGATCGAACCTGGGTCTCTTGCACTCAAAGCAGGAGCTCTGGCCCCCTGATTTTTCTTTTCCTCTCAAGAGCAACTCATTTTGGACAGCTAATTTTGAATAAAGACCAGAAAAACTGACTAAAGAAACAGTGAGAGACAGGAAGGGAAAACAAAAAAAGTTTTCCTGCTAAAAACCTGGTAAAAGTGGCTGGATGAGAGAACAAAATGTGAAGGATTTTTCTTATTGGACAAACTCCAAAGCCTTAGCAATTAACTCTGAGTGCTTACCAAGTACTTAATAAGTTTTAAGGACTGTACATGTATACATTTACTTATTTCTTCAAGCACTATTAAACATTAACTGCCAATGTAGATGAGGATTATAAAGCAAAGAGACTTAGTAACACACTCACAGCCATGTGAATGATGGAACTAAGAATAGAAATCTGGAGACAGGCCCTAGTCCTGCCCGTCACAGTACCAAGTCATGCTAACTTAGACATTTTATCAGAAAGGGTAAAGGACAGATATTAGCAGCCTCCACTTCTGGTGAGTGCAAAGGTCACACTTCCTAGCTTGCTGAATTTATTTCCTTTGAGCTCAGTGGAAATATATATGTAGGTAACATGCAGCACATTTTTGTTATGTAGTATTACATTACTTCCACATAATGTGTGTATAGAGAGACAGCAATTCCCCTTAGCATTGAATATTTCTATTTTATGCTTTCCCCATCTTACTTGAAAATCCTGTAATAAGATGAATGAGTAATCTCCTTGGCCAGTTAATAATAGGTGAAACTCATTGGGCCATGATTATCAGAAAGCAATCACTGGCCTGAAAAGACGGGTTCTGGGGTTACTCTATCTTGGCTCTCCTGAAAGCAGGGAGCAAGCAGGCTGGCTTCAGTATTTGTCTGTAGCTAGGGGAGTGTGAGTCACTGGCAAACAACTTTAGTCCTGCCTTTCTTTAACCCAGAAAAGAAGCTCATTGAGGTTGAGATTCCACCACCATTGCTCAGCTCAGGTTTAATATTCTCCACTGTTAATTCACCGGACCTAATTTGGCTACATTCTTCTATTCTCTGTCAAGGCTAGAAAAGAGGAGTTGAGTAAGGGAAGAGTTAGCAGCAGGTATGGTGCGTGCCTTGCTGATGGGAGATCAATTCCTGGTACCACATGTAGTCCCCTGAGCACTATGAGGTATGAACCCTGAGTGCAGAGTAAGGAGTGTGGGGCAAACCTAGAGAGAGATAATGGATAGATAGAGAGAGAGAGACAGGGACAGAGAGACAGAGAAAGAGAGAGAGACAGACAGAGAAACAGAGACAGAGACAAAGACAGAGATGGAGAGAGACAGAGAGAGAAGAAAGATATATCTATTCTAACTAGTTGTAGGGCTAATTGAAACCCCTTTAGAATCACAAGGTCACTTGAAAATAAATAATATGTTTTCTAATCCATTCATATTTTTGTTGTTTCTGATGATGGGAGGTCCACAGAATTTCTAAGATCGAGTTATCAACCACCAAAGAGTCCATGGATCACAATGAGTAAAACGTGAATTTAAGATGCTCTAATGGGTTTTGATGTACCTTAATTACTCTCCAATGAACTAAAACAAGCATAGTTTCATATACTTAAAGTTTGAGCTACAAGTTTAAGGGTCTGTAAGCAAATTAAAACTCCTTTTACCCCAGTCCTATCTTACCTTCTGCACATAAGAATGTTTGCTGGAACAAAAGTACATTTTCCCATTCATGGGGGAAAAGTTTAGGACTAAGAGTGACATTTGGGAAGAATAAGTTAACTTAGTAGCTTACAGTACCAAAGAACGGAAATGATGAACGTAGCGGAGCAGGAAATAAGTGCAGAGAGATTAGCAGGATGAGGATGGTGCTGCGATCTGGAAGGACCTGGAAGTAGTTTTCCCTTGTGCCATTGCTAGGATGCAAAGAAACTCACAGGGGGAAAAAAATACACAGAGATGGGCAAATAATCCCGAATCAGGAAGGCCAATATGTCCTTGCTTAAACCAAAACAAATGCCTCTTCAAGCTCTGTATAAAACAATGGACTGGAGTGATAGCACAGCGGGTAAGGCGTTTGCCTTGCATGCAGCCAACCCGGGTTCGATTCCTCCACCCCTCTCGGAGAGCCTGGCAAGCTACCGGGAGTATCTTGCCTGCATGACAGAGCCTGACAAGCTACCCATGGCATATTCGATATGCCAAAAAACAGTAACAACAAGTCTCATGATGGAGACCTTACTAGTGTTCGCTCGAGCAAATCGATGAGCAATGGGGTGACAGTGACAGTATAAAACAATAAGTTCTTTTTGTATTCTTGCTTCTCCTGCCCAAGTCATTTGGTGCCATTTGGGAAAGAAGAATCCCTGAACTTTTGTTTTTCTTGCAGGACTATTACTTTACAGGTTATAAGATGGAAACCATGCTTTGCTGTTAAGGAAATAATTGGATGGATATGCATGCTATATACATTAATATGGTATATTTCCAAAAGCATTTGATATCAAGTGTAGCATTCATACATTGCACTAAGTGTAGCAATACATTCTTACACATTCCAATTAGTTGGGGATTAATATTGATTTCATTTCAGAAATATTAGTGCATATAATCTGTAGGTATAAAATACAGACATGGAATTAGTTACCACATATATCTATGATCCTTACCCAAGAAAGAGAAATATTTTTTAACAAGAACCTCATTCCTGGACAGTGGCTGCTGATCACTCCATCACACCATCTGTGCAACTATTAGTCCCCATACTAGAATTTTTAAATGGTTAATTTTTTATTTTTCTGGAATCATTATTATTATTATTTTTTATCATCATTATTATTTTAAAATACTGCTTTCCTGGGATAGTGTCAAAGTCCTTTTGAGGGTAGGTGAGGGATGACAACTATTCCTTATTGCTACTACTTCTAGTCTTCCAGGCTTCCCTTTTTGGCTTCTGTTACTGCCAAAGGATACATCCCTGGTAGGGTCCACAAGGTAGAACATCTTGTCGTCTACTTGCTTCAGTAGCACAAGGCAGGAAAGCTCTAGAAAACTTTCCAAATTCTAATAATTTCTTCTCTACCCCCACAAAGTAGAGAAACCCACCAAAGACATTTAATACAGTAACTATCTCTCCCCACAGTTTGCCTTAGGGACAAGGTAGCCAGCTGGGGCCTAAGTCACAGCCTGAACTGACCTTGGAATTGTAAGCCTCTGAAGTTCCACAGCAGGATAGCTGTCCCCAGAACTGGGACTGTTACCCCCAAGGTCCAGGTTCTCCCACTCAAGTGTTTTGCTCTTGGATTGGAGAAATTAAGAAACTTGATGAGCCCAAAATTCTATCACGTAATTCTTCTCGTGCCAAGAGGAAGGGGCTGCTGGTCTTGAGGACATTTCTTTCTGACACAATTATTGCATGCTGTTAGTAGTCTGTTAATTTTAAGGCATATTTATTTTTGTTGTGGGGACATACTTCTAGCTCTGTACTCTGAGGTCGCTCCTGATGAGGGTTCAAGAACCATGCGGTGTTAGGGATCAAACTGAAGCCTCATATATGCAAAGCTTGAACTCTAATTCCTTGAGCTATCTCTGGATCTAGGTACTTTTTCTGAGTCATAAGTCACCAACAAGTCATGAGGCAACCCTTTATTGCTTTTTTTTTTCCCGGTCTGTAACTCATTCTATGGAGGTATTAGGGACTAGAGAATTCAATGCTAGGGTCAAGGGCAGGATATAGGAATTCACTAGACTTTCATTAAAATTGAGTCAAAACAATCTTAGAAGCCAGGATTTGATTAGAGATACAGTATGGACAAGAAAACACAGAGAACATAATTCACTGTTAGTCAGGTGTTACTTAAGTTTCCAGGGGACTTTATCAGCACCATGTAACTGGTGGAGCTAAACTTCTAGAAGTAGAGGGATGGGTGGAGAGTAGATTTGGGTGTCCGCTCATTTCTTTCAAGATTCACACACTGAAAGGCTGTGTGGTGGGAGGGACTATACAGACTCTGTGTCTTTTCATATACTCTACATAGTTTTGTGTGTCATTTTTTAATGTGTGTCACTTAATAAAGATTCAGACCTGGAAAACAGATTGTTGGGCCTCTTGTGAGCAGTGGCCCTCAGTTGGGTCCATTCTTCCTGATGTTGGCTCATTTGAAAATGAGATCTATGAGCTCACTTTTCATACCCAAATGGTTACTTGGTTATAAGGTCAGTTTGGTTATTACTGCTCAGAAATGAGCCTTATAAAAATTTGAGAAAAATGTAGCTAGCAGCGAAGGGAAGATCTGGATGAGAGGTCACTCCATCTCGTTCCTTGGGCTGGCCTGGTAGTAAACAGACACAAGAGAGATTAGCAAGAGAAAGGTAATTGTATGATGTGTGCACAGAGCCCAGAGACTATGGAATGTGTGATGAGGTTAGTAAAATGAAGTTATATAGTTTTACAAAGAGAGGGTAATAAATTTGGTTTTGTTAAGAAGAAGACAGGGCAAGGGAATATTTAGGTACAGTTTAGAAAGGAATTTTTCAGGCTTTGTTGACATAAGCAATAAGGATTTGGGAATTGCAGTGAGGAGATACAGCTGTCTCTCATCTCTTGGTGGAATGAAAGACTAGTTTTCTGCTTCAGGGAGAAATACTTGATAAAAGCATTATTTTTTGATCTCCTATTTCTCAGTTACCTCCTGTTTAAAATAATCAATGTGCCACTTTTATACATCTTGGGACAATCTGTCCTATATCTCAGTGTGAGCCTGTTCATTTAGTGGGAATGAAGTTCTCTCCTTTCAAAAAGGCTATATTAGAATTCTTTGTTTTAGCTGAACTGTGATTATTTGCTCTATTATTTATAAGCATGCCCTGGACTCTTACGACATACCAGATATTTTATTTTTTAATGTAATGATAAATAGGGATAGGAATATCAATACTTAAGTATGACTTTTCATATTTCCAAGCCCTGTCGTGAGGTGTTAGGACACATGTGGGTATGTAGCTACTATGTTTCTTAAGTTAGAGAACTCTACATATTTGCTTTCAATTTTTTTCATGTGATAAAACGTTTAAGCCAAAAAATGTTCTCTGATAAAAGATCGTGAACTTATATTATGAGAAGAGAAGGAAAGAACAATAATAATAACAAATCAGGCACATTCGTGGTATTGTTTCTTTACATATATATCAGAGCATAATCACTAAACTGTTTTGGCCTACTGGGAATCTATCCTTAGCTCAATAGTATTAAAACTTCTCACTGAGTTTGTCCTTGCAGATGAACTACATCATATTTCTTTAAATATTGAGGAAATGTCTTCATTTTTAAAGGGATGATATCATTGAAAGAAATTCAAAATATAAAAAATATGCTGAATAAAGGAGGTTTTTAAATTAAGCAGTATGTTCCCATTTTTGTTCTTAAAAATAAAATTTCACATAGGAACATAGATAAGGTAAAAAGTAATACAATAGGCTATAATCAATTTACTCATAACTCCTAGAATTTGAGTATACAATCTATATTTTATAAGATGATTATTACACCTTAGTGAATAAATTATATCTAGGCAGTAGAATCATAGAAAAATAAAAATAATACTTATTTTAATATTATGATACTTTAATTTCTAATTCTTATTTGTTTCTAGTAGAATTTTCCAAAAGCAAGATATATTTATTTTTCCTGAAATATTGCTTTTAGTCTGTGATTAGTAACTAATATTGAATTTGCCTTCTGTGGTTAAAAACTAAAAAGAAACAAGCCTCTTTTAAAACCATGGGCAATAGGGTACTAGGTTATGTTCCTTGAAATAAGGGAAAAAAGTACATGGTGGAATTTACTACCTTGACGATAGTTTCTGTATCCCAGCACTGGCCTCGAAAACCTAAGCAGAGTCTGGAGGTCACTGAGTTAAAGAGGCAGGGATTTGAGTACAGGGTGTCTCGAGATAGCTGAAGTTTATGAGTACCATAAAGAATACCAGAGAGTTGAAAGATACGTAAAGAAAGAGGTTGGTCGACAAAAAGTCTGTGTGTGGAGGGGTAGTCCTTAAGCCACTGACTGAATATCAACCTGCAGGATTAAACTTTGAGAGGTTAACCAAAAACAACATCTATGTATCTGTGAGTGGAACATCCTCAGGACTCCAGCAAGTCTTGGACATGCTCAAGCTCATACCAACAGTTATGGAGATATCTTGTTAAACATTTGAGCCACTTAATGGAGACTTGTCAAATTCTAAACACTTAGGAGAAGTAACTCTACAAACACCCAAACACATCTTAAGAACAAATCGCCAAAGCATAATATTAATTTGAAGTACCATTTTTGGGTACCAAAAAGAAAATATTAAAAGGAAGACAAAAATCTACGTAAAACAACATCACCACACTCAACCACATAACTATAAAGAGCATTGATTTACATATTTAGACAACTAATGTATATTATTATTTTGCTCAAGTCCAATGGGGGAAAAAAGATGTCAAGTTTTCTCATTTTCTGTTTCTAAATTGCATGTTGACTTGACCTTTTAACCCAACTCAACTTCGCTTCAGGATAAGCCTTTATCATAAACTAAAATCAGTGTTTTGCCATCTTGTTAACAGAGTTTTTTTGGGAGATCAAGGGTCCCACACCCCACTATGGTTCAGGGTTCAGGGACTATTCTTAGCTCTGTGCTTAGGGATCACTCCTGGCAGGTTCAGGGCACCATATAGAGTATGAGATGGAACCTAGGTGTGCCGCATACAAGGCAAGCCCCCTATCCACTGTACCATCTCTCCAGGCCTTTGGTATCAGTTCTTTTGAAGGTAAAACACCTTAAATATCCAGGCAGGAAGGTACAACTGTACACCCATAGGCTTTTGTGACTCTGAACATCAGATCATCTAACTATACAAGGAAGTTCACCAAAATCCTATTCTAAAAGGTACTTTCTTCAAAACAACTTTATTTACAAACCTCAAAGATTTGTTGGCCACCATGCTAGACTAATAGAAATGTTCTGCTCAGAATTATATGTATTTTGACCAGAAAACAGTTTCCTCTTCCCTATTGCTATTACTCTAGTCTTTCAGGCTTCCTTGGAGCACAGTGGGCCTGCAGGTTAAAGCAGAAGGCAGTCATTTTTCCTACACGCTACAGAGACTGTGGAGAATTAACCTCCACTTGTTTGCTACTTACTATCACCCCGTAAAGTGTCATGAGATACATTTAATATCACCCCAGTAAACTGTCATAAGATACAGTTCACAGTTTGTTCATAAAAGTTGTGAATAATACAACATATTTTGGCCTTGTAACAATGTATAAAAGTAGTCAACTCAGTTTGAGAAATGTGTTGATTACATACTATCTACCAGAATATAGTATAATTATTCAAAAACAATAAATAACATTTTTCATTTTTTAAAAGCAATTTCAAACTTCTGTATGTTTAATTTTCAGCTTCCCCTTAGTCCATTGCAAGTGAGATCTTTGAACTAGTTTCCATAAATATTTTTTAAACCTAATGTATCAATTGGCACACATTTCTAGTTGTGGTGTGGCAGAATATTTTTTGTCAGCCACAAAATTGAGCTTGGAGTTTATTATACACATTGGTAATCTTTTTTTTCCCTGTGCAGTAATTTAAATATTTTGTGGTTAGTGGTTTTCAAATATATAAGTGGCAAGAATCTCAGAATTATCTTCTGGGTTGAGGTGAGGACAATCCCATAAGGATTTATATCCTCTGCCCCATTTTCATGTATAATTTCCATTTTAATTTGTGTGTTGAATTCATTTTCTAAGAACATCTTCATTTGAATGAATTCTACAACTTAAAAATCATAATCAAATTATATTTTTATTATCATGTCATAAAACTAGTAAAAAGTAGAAAATCTCAATGCTAATCTTTAACATTAACTAAGTCAAAGATATAAGAATTCCCAAGTGACAAATTTTTAACACTGGCCAAACACTTAATCATTCAATCAATATATTGCTTTTATTGAGGCAGAGAAAAAATTAATAAACATCATCATATTTGATATGTGTCTTAACTTTTTGGGAAGTAAACTCTTTTCATATAAAATTGCTGCTTAATTTTGGTACTTTTAAACTCATTATATATTATTTCAAAGCAGCATTGGGGAATAGTAGCACTAGTTAATTTGAAAAAAATCACAGCCAGCCTTATAAAAAAATTATCTTTTCCCTTGAAAAAAATAGATTTTTTGCAAAGAGGATGCCCCAGGAGAGAAAACACTTTGGAGAGTTCATTCTTTGGAAACCATTGAAAATATTCGGAAGAAAAGTTCTAGGAAAAAAAGGTGAGGTGAAATGCTCAGAGATCTAACAAAGAGAGAACAGGGGAAAGGTTCTGTTAGAACTTGCTCTGGGAAGGCCAGCTGATCAGTTAGTTTATCTTTCAAAGCTCTTTGGGGTAGGACAGTCACCCCTGGGTAAGGTCCCTTTCAAAAGCAGAGATTGCTGGAGGCAACTGCATGTTCTCTGACATTTGGTTTCAGGGCTTGTGGGACAACAGAAAACAGGATGGAACAGAGAAGGGATCACTAAGAAAATGATGGCGGGAGGAATCAGTCTGGATGGGAGATGCGTGCCGAAAGTAGACAAGTGACCAAACATGATGACCTCTCAGTGCCTGTGCTGCAAGCCGTAACGCCCCAAAGTAGAGAGAGAGTATGGAGAATATTGTCTGCCATGGAGGCAGGGGAAGGGTGGGAAAAAAGGGGGGGTATACCGGGGATATTGGTGGTGGGGAATGTGCACTGGTGGAGGGATGGGTGTTTGATCATTGTGTGATTGTAACCCAAACATGAAAGCTTGTAACTATCTCAGTGATTCAATACAATTAAAAAAAAAAGAAAGAAAGAAAATAGGACTTTGGACCGAGGGCAGGGAGTTTGATTTTAACTAGATCTAGAAACTAGAAAATAACACAGGGATGGAAGGAGTTGTGGAGGGAAAAAGGAAGCATGCAAAGTACACAGCAAAAAAAGAGAAAAATATCAAATGGAAGGCAGGCATTCCAAAAGAATAAATCTGACCGAGTTGAACCAAACATGTCCAAAGGAACCTCTTAACTTTCAATTCTTCTCACAGATTTTCTTGTATGTTTTTCTCCTGTTCCCAATCCCCCCAACAAACCCCACTATTGTTCTTGGAGTAGCAATGAAGGAGTAAGCACTAGATATTTTTAAAAGAGATTACTTCCCCCCAAAAAAAGATAAGGATTAATTAAATGAAATAAAAAATAATAATTAAAATTTCAGATAAATCTAGTGCCAGACAAAATGATAGTTGCTAACCAAAAACTGTCATAATAAAATTCTTTATATATAGCAAGCATTCAAAAAGTGCTAGTAAACTCTGAAGCTCTAATTTAGTGATCTGGCTAATTAGGTTTAAATTATTGTTCTGAGCTTTGTGACTTGGACTGGAGTGATAGCACAGCAGGTAGGGCGTTTGCGGTCTGCCCGGGTTGGATTCCTCTGTCCCTTTCGGAGAGCCCAGCAAGCTATCGAGAGTATCCCGCCCTCACTGCAGAGCCTGGCAAGCTACTGTATTTGATATGCCAAAAACAGTAACAAGTCTCACAATGGAGACATTATTGGTGCCACCTCGAGAAAATCGATGAACGATGGGACAACAGTGCTACAGTACTACAGCTTTGTGACTGTGGATAAGACATACCACTTTGTGAAATACGTTTCCATTTCTAGAAGAAGGAAAAGTCATAAAATAGTAAAGATTGGAGACTACTTATGGGACTAATGGGGAAGACAAAAACTTAAATGGACCCGACTCAGGGTAAGAGTTCAGTAAATGTTAGTGTAGGATAACATAGGACATCTGCAAGGGGGCCAGCCCCAGGCTCCACAAAATCTGGGGATGTTCCCAGTTTCAGACCCTCTCCCCAGTGTAGAGTTTCAGAGCTCCAATCAGTATAATGCAGCCAGTGATGGCAGGAAGCGCAGCATTGAATATTTCCTGCCCCGATACAGTTACTAAAACCCCATTTCAATAAAGAACACTGCGGCTTTAAGCCCACCACCTCGACATTTTCACTGGACATATGGAATGTTAAATAAAATACAAAAAGGAGGTATTTTCTCAATTGAATGTAGCAGGAAAACTTATTTGAGGAAAAGGCCATGCTCTTGTTTCAACAGATGATAATCCCACTGAGAAACTTTGGATGTCTTTATGTCTCATCAGAAGTAGAATTCAACCACCTGATTTGGATCTCAGACCGTCAGAGACTCACAACCCTTCAAATTCCAGCCCCAAGACATCGAAAAACTGATTTAAGCAGGAAATCACAAGGAAAGAAGAGGATCCAGCATTAGAGGACTTGCAGCAAAGGCTTCTTGCTCCTTTAACATAACATGAGGTCACATTAAGACCTTTCCTTATACCCTCTTTTACAGGTTGTGGATTGGACAACGCCAGGTCTCCGTATTTTTAATTAACAGTATTTTACTTTTACCCTTTCCTTGGAATTCACAGGTTCCTGAAGGAGAAAGGATGGCTTTTCACAGGAACACCTTTTCATTTCTCTCTAGGATAATCCATTCGTATTGGAGCTTCCCTCTGTCTCTTTCTCTATCCACAGGCATGGAGACCAAACCCCAACTGTCAAAGCCTCTGCTAACTTTAAAAACCTGTTTTTTTCTCAAACATAAGCTAGGTTTCACATCTATGACTGCCGAGGAACCTGACCAGCGAATGGCTGCATTCCTCTGCTGAAGTTCTCCTGCCAGAAGTCGTGATGCTCCTGTTCCAGTGCTCCCTGACTGATCCAGTGCTTCCTGAAATTTATTGGACTCCTAATAGCTGCTCCCCTGAGGCTCACTGCTGCTACCACTACTGATGCTGTTTCAGGACAACTCTTCAGTTTTGATCCAGACACTTCATTTCTTCAAAATGGCACTAAATGACTCTCATCATTGGTGACTCTCATCACCCCTGGACAGTGCAGGACAATTGGATGCTTGTCAAGCACTGCTCTGAGCCCAGGGTTGGACTGAAATCTTAGTACAACTAATAACATTGTACTGTGATTTGAAATTGTGTTGTGATTTGGAATTCTTCCTCATTTTTAAATTTTTGTATTTTTGTAAAAAGAAAAAGGGGGATATGTAGGATAACATAGCCTCAGGTAGTTTAGGTTTATTGGCTTACCCACCACAGTGCTCCCATTCCTCTGTGTTTATTTGTAGCTTCTTTCTTAATGTTCTGTTGACTTGTATATATTGTTTTTCTCTTCTTTTTGAGTCCTTTGCATAGTTTATTCAGAGCCATGTCCTTTTGTATGGACACAGGAAGACCTTAGCAAATGCTATGCTTTTGTAACCTGGGAGTCATTTGACTCTACATAATATTTTCCTTCTGGGCATCTGTTCTCTTGACCTATGCCTCAGCTGCCCTTACTTCCTAGCACCCCCAAAAGCAAGGTCCCGACAAGGGACGAGACAGACCCAGGGCAAGCAGTGAGTTGTGTGCTACGCTGGCATCAAGATGGCCTGGCCAAAGTGCCTAATGCTTAACTATAAGTTAAGAGCTTGGTCATGGACAAATGCTGTCATGATGCAAAAAGTAATAACTAGATTCGGACCCTGCTAGTGTTAGGAATGATTAATCTGGCCTGAGTGCTGTAGTCTGAGTCTGGCAAGATGTTCCCAGGAGAGCTGCCTTGCAAGCCTCAATGTATCTCTTGCTATGTCCATACAAAAATAACTAGTATTAAGATGTTTATGAGTGTTTGGACTAAGGAAAGGAGAAAAACACCTTAAGAGTCAGGAAGGGCTTTGAAATGCCCTTAAGTATGTTCCCTTTGAACCTGGTGGGCCCTCAGGAAGGGCTCTCTTATGTTGATTTTGCTACCTGGCTGTGTGTAGCCTAGAGGGCAAGGTGGGAGAGACAAGTAGGGGGAGAGAAGAGTGAAGGAAAATCCAGAGCTGCCATAGATCCCGAGAGAGGACAGAGCTAGGCGTGCGGGAGATGAGAAAGATGGAAGATGAAATAAACAGTAACTAATCAACAACCAGCTTGGTCCTCGTTCTTCCTTTTCCTGTCCTTGGCCAATGGCCGTCCAGATCCAGCCCACACACAGTGGTTCTGGAGCACTGAACATGGGCAGTGAGACAGAGCCTCGGAGAGCCCCGAGTACACACGCCCATGGGCGTGCAATAGTTTTTTACATGTTAGCTCTTACTGGCCCCCTTGACTTTATTCTTTGTTGGTGGTGTTGTTTTGGGGTCACTCCCAGTTGCACTCAGGTTAGTTCTGGTTCTGTGCTCAGGGATCACTGCTGGCAGGCTTGGGGGACAATATGACCGCCAGGGATAGATCCCAGGTGACCCACATGCAAGGCAAGCACCCCATCCACTGTATTATCCTATGGCCCAACATAGAACTTTCTTAAGGTTTCAATTCCTGCTTTTGAACATTGTAATAAATATAAAATCAAGTGATATTTTATCACACTGTATGGGGCTGGAGCGATAGCACAGCGGTTGGGCGTTCGCCTTTCATGTGGCCAACCTGAGTTCGATTCCTCCGCCCCTCTCCGAGAGCCCGGCAAGCTACTGAGAGTATGGAGCCCACGCGGCAGAGCCTGGCAAGCTACCCATGCGTATTGGATATGCCAAAAACAGTAACAGCAAGTCTCTCAATGAGAGATGTTACTGGTGCCCGCTCGAACAAATCGATGAGCAACGGGATGACAGGTGACAGGTTTAACGTCAAATGTAAATAGTGGTAATTGACTGAGAAAGAAAAGAGGATTATAAGTGTTTCATGTTTCATATATTTATTGCCTAGAACTTAAACAAGCTAAAAATATAAATATAAAATATAAACCTGCTTAATTTATTATACCCTTAGGAAGATAAAGGGCTCAATTTTTAAACTATCCCAAATCCCACATTAATTTAAAATCTCAAACAAATTATAGGCTCACATCTTTATAAAGTATTTCAGTGATTGCAAAAAGAATTTTTTTAAGATATCAAAAACTAAAAGAGGTATTGACCACACTGCTAACAAACAAAGTATTTATAACCATTTTTAAAAAATTTATAAAAGTGGCTCTTCCAAATATTTGCAAAGGAGGACTTCTCTCTAATGGAATTATCACTGGTTAAGAATGGGAGTTAATTTTGTACAACTGGCCTGGAGGACAAAAGAATATTTTTTTACAGAAGGAGTACAGAAAGATAGAAGAACCTAGAAACCAGGCAGAGGAGTTTAGTCTTTTTCTGAGTCTACTGGGTCCTAGGTATGGCCCAAGAAGCTCTCTTCACTATCTTTTCAGTATATTAAAAATATTATAGCCAAAATGATTTTAAATATTTGGAGGCAAAGGTCTAAATACACAGCTGAATTAATAGACTAAACATACTTTTCTACCAGAATTTAATTCAAATATATCAATCTAGTGATGATGAACTATCAATAATAAAACAGGCAAATAGAAAAAAACATTCAAAGCTGAGTTTAAAGATAAGCAATAATAAACACTTAATTGTTCTCTGCATGGGTCACTTTACCTAGCAGAAAAAGAAAAGCTGCCACACAACTATACCTAATGACAATATGACAACCTGTGTTAATAAGCATGGGATGTGACAACTGATAGCTGGTGAGGAACAAAGATCTCCTGCCCCAGAACTGTATCACTGTATCCCTGTCATACCGTTTTTCCTTGATTTACTTGAGGTGGGCACCAGTAACGTCTCTTCCTCCCAGCCCTGAGATTTTAGCAGCCTCTCCTTACTCATCTTTCCCAACGATTGGAGGCTCTTTCAGGGTCAGGGGAATGAGACCTATTGTTTTGCTTTTGGCATATCAAGTACGCCACGGGTAGCTTGCCAGGCTCTGCCTGTGTGGGTGGGATACTCTCGGTAGTTGCTGGGCTCTCCAAGAGGTATGTATACAAATACATACCTGTGTGTGTGTGTGTGTGTGTGTGTACACACTGCTGCTCCATGATCCTGGTGGATATTCCTGAATATCCCTCCATAGTAGCCCCTTACCAGCAGCTCTTCCACTTCCTTGATGCCCCTTATCAACACTTCCACATGTTCCTCCAGGAGTCTGAGACTGTGACTCCAGGATGATGTTTACAAGCCCCTGATACCCACCAGGATGCTGATGTGCTCCTAGTCCTTGTGTCCCAGTGAGGAGACCTGAAAGCTCCAGGGAGAGGAGTCCTGGGAAACACGTGACTGAATATTGTGATTGCTCTCTGCACTGGAGTCAGCGGGGTTGTGGGTCTGGCCCATGCCAGAGAGGCCTTCCTGCTCTCATCCATCAAGTCCAGCAGGCCCAGGGGAAACAGAACCAGAAACTTGCTTCTGTTCCCTGCGTCCGCACTCACAAGCACTGCTTGGCTGGGTGTGTCTGTGTCTCCCCTGAGAGCTCGCAGGTAGAACCAGAGAGGTAGAGTGCTAGAGGGACCTCCCTCCCACTGCACGATGTCTGAAGCAAGCAAATGACTTGGATAGTGCCAGCAAGCAGATAGCTTTTTGAATAAGGGGGAGAAAAGACTGGATTGAAACGACTATAAAGTCTAGGGGGAGAGTGATTAGGGATTTGCTAAGTAGGGTCTAATTTTGGACGGGTTGACTGCATCACCTTAAACAGTTTTGAGGAAACAGCCAGTGGAGTCGGGGAATCATGAATCAGGTAGACCCTGTGTCTGAGATCCAACCTGACCTGACCTCCAGATCACAGGCTTGCCCCGACAGAGGTCCCAGTGAGGTCCACCTGCGACACCCCTTCCACCACCCCCTGCTTCTGAGCCCCTGCATCCATTCTCCTCGCCCTACTGTTGATTCCACCTGGCCAACTTGGTGCCTTATGGAGGCTCTTTTGGCCATATCGTGCCTTTGACAAACAAAACTCAAGTTAGATTGTTTTTCTTCGAGAGCCTGTGAAAGGACATGATCCACACATTCACTCTGAGGTATTAAAGGTCTCTATGGAAAGGTGCTTTTTTCCTCATGTACTTGTCTTCAGCAGAGCCTGGCAAGATCTCCGTGGCATATTCAATATGCCAAATACAGTAACAATGTTGGGTCTCATTCCCCTGATCCTGAAAGAGCCTCCAATGCAGCAGTGCTGGGAAGACGAGTAAAGAGAGGCTGCTAAAATCTCAGGGCCAGGAATAATGGAGACGTTACTGGTGCCCGCTTGAGAAATCAATGATCAAAGGGATGACAGTGATATAGTGACAGTGATATATATGTGTGTATATATATATACATATATATATATATGTATGGGGTATATATATATATACCCCAGAGCAGACCTAAAGAATTAGAATCTGCCTTTAGCATGGTCCCCAGGCCCTGGTGTTTACAATGTATTGGAAAAGCTGCTGTGACAGATGTGGGGGATTATGTTAAGGTGCTTCAAGATGATGGCTGCTGTCACAGCCCAGAGGGCAGCTTGCTGTGTAAGCCATTGCTGCCTGGAGCAGTTTTTCATCTTTGTAAAGGTAGTGCGAATGACCAATCCTGATAGAAACACAAGGCATAACTTAACCATATGCAGCATAATGTTATGTTATACCATTGTCACTGTCATTGTCATTGTCATCCCATTGCTCATCGATTTGCTCGAGGAGGCACCAATAACATCTCATTGTGAGACTTATTGTTGCTGTTTTTGGCATATTGAATACGACATGGGTAGCTTGCCAGGCTCTCCGAGAGGGGCAGAGGAATGGAACCCAGGTCGGCTGCGTGCAGGGCAAATGCTCTACCTGCTGTGCTATCACTCCAGCCCATTAGTTTAAGAAATTAAAAATTTATCTTTTCGAAGGACTACTTTATCCTTCGAAAAAAACTTCCCTTCCAACATAGCTCCTCCTATATCCCCAACACTTGGAGATATGTTTTCATTTTTATACACTCTACTGGCTAGACAGGCATTTCCTTTCAGGTCTTAGATCATTTGTAGCTACTCTCTGATCCAAAGATTCTGCCATTTGTTCCATAGATCAAGTTGTTTTGTTCATTGGTCTGCCTGATCTTTCATGAACAGTCCTGCGTTACCTCTCCAGGATATATTCCCAGGAGTGGTATTTCCGGGTCAAATGGGATCTCAATTTCTAATTTTTTGAGAAGTGTATAGTTGAAATGACATCTGCACTCGAATGTTCTTTGCAACACTGTTTACAATAGCCAGAATCTGGAAAAACTCTGAGTGCCCAAGAACAGATGATTGATTAAAGAAACTTCGGTACATCTACACAATGGAATTTTATGCAGCTGTTAGAAAAGATGAAGTCATGACCTTTGCATATAAGTGGATCAACATGGAAAGTATCATGCTAAGTGAAATGAGTCAAAAAGAGAGAAATAGACATAGAAAAAGTGCACTCATCTGTGAAATATAAAGTAACAGAATGGAAGACTAGCACCCAAGCATAGTAGAGATAAGTACCAGGAGGTTGGCTCCATAGCTTGGAAGCTGGCCTCACATTCTGGAGGAAAAGGCAGCTCAGATAGAGAAGGGAACACCAGGTAAAGTGTGGTTGGAGAACTTGCTGGGGATGGGAGATGTGCGCTAAAAGTAGATTATAGATCAAACACTACTTGATAATGGCTACTTAATACCTGTATTGCAAACCACAATATTCCAAAAGAGAGAGCGAACAAAAGGGAATGCCCTACCACAGAGGTGAGGTTGGGTGGGAGGGATGTGCTGGAGTGGGGGTGGGTGGGAGGGATACTGGGATCAGCAGTGGTGGAGAATGGGCACTGGTGGAGGGATGGGTACTTGAGCATTGTATGACTGAAACACAAGCTTGAAAAGTTGTAAGTCTGCAACTGCACCTCACGGTGATTCACTAATAAAAATTTAAAAAACAAAGCAAAACAGTTCTGCGTTATCTGAAGCCTGTGGGATTTTGGACATGGGGAAGGCATCAGCAGAAGCAAAATTTCCCTGCTGGGTCTCCAGAAAGTAAGCTGATTGTGGGAAGAAGGTGGAGGGCAAAGTACGCCATCCAGCTTCAGGTCTGATCTCAATGTCTGTCTCCATAATCTCTGTGAGAAAAGGCAGGGCTGAGGAAATCTAGGGCTTTCTAGTTCTCACTGTTTGGTGAGATTTTGGTCAATTATTCAGGAGGTGTCAGTTTGATATAATAAGAGTAACATCAGAAACAGAATCTGGTTCAAGTTAACTGAGTCAGGGAAGATGGTAACTGGCAGAGGGTGGGTTTAATAGTGAGTCGCATAAAGGGGCTAGAGAGATAGGAAAAGGTTTAAAGGGTTCACCTTACATTTAACCAACCCTGGTTTGATACTGGCACGGCATGGTCCCCTGAACACTGCTGGGAGATAACCCCAGGTACAGAGCCAGGAACAACCCCCAAGCATCACTGGATGTGGTCCACAAGAAAAATTTCCCATCAAAAAAGAATATAATTAGAGAAACCTGCTTCCTGACAAGAGAGGTTTAGATTAATCCTCAACCTTAATGGACAGGAGAAACACATTTTCAGAAAATGGGAGGAAGATCTCATGCTGGGATGGGTTGGATCTACAATTGGAGCAAAACAGGGATGAGCCTGGAACGGGTCAGGCCTCCACCTCGTGCTGTTCTCTTCCATGTTCACAACTTCGAGCCACGCAAGCTCCCTTGGAAATCAAATAAGTTCTGAGCCTACCTTCATACACTTGTAGCTCTCTTCTCCTTTCCTTGTTTCCTAGGGAACTTATTTTCTACATTCTAGATTTGGGTCTGTTTATTTTTCACTCCCTGCTCTTTGCATCCACCTCTCAGGAACAAATGCCTTCTCTGAAAACTCACGAGTTTCTTCTCTGGGACCTCTCCATTCTATCACATTATTTTTTGTTTCAACATTAACTGTCTCTCCCCAGGTAACCTAGCTTATTTTAAAGTTGGCCTGCAATCTCCTTTTGGGGATCAGGTGTGACCTCACGACCTCAATACTCCATGTTAATTCCTCCTTGCATCTTTTTGGCTGAGATTGCATCGATAGCATGTTGAACAGGACTTCTTTGATAGAAAAAGATTGCCTTCATTCCTAAAACTTTTGTGTTTCTTATTTTCGTCCATGACTTATCATGCCTTTCTTTATTTTCTCCTCTCCATTGAATAAATCGAAATCATACTGAATGTTCTCAAATAAAACTTCTCACATTGGTTCCCTATTTTTATTCCAACTGCTGGTATGTAATATCTTCTTTTTGCATAGTTACAATCTTTAGCATCACATCAGGATACTGTCTCCACTCCCACCCCCCAATTACTATTTAATGGAAGTGTCTGATTAATACTATTATTAATCACTGACCACATAATTTCCCTGCTTAAATACCTAATGTTGTTATATTCTTTTTTTTTTTTTTGCTTTTGGGATCATACCCGGCGATGCTCAGGGGTTACTCCTGGCTTGTGCACTCAGGAATTGCTCCTGGTGGTGCTTGGGAGATCGTATGGGATGCTGGGAATAGAACCCGGGTCGGCCTTATGCAAGGCAAATGCCTTACCCGCTGTGCTATTGCTCCACTTCCTCTAATGTCATTTTCTGTGATGTTTCTTAAATGACTATCCATTCCTAGCTACTCAGTATCTGCATGGAAACCTAAAGTTAGACCCTGATATAATTCTGGGATTCTATGTCCATCTTGCTCATGGGAGTCCCTTAATTCTGATATATGATGTTCCTGTAAATTCTTCTGTACCACCACCATCACAATATAGCACGGCAACTCCTACGTAGCAGGGAGATTATTTAACTTTTAAGTTACCTCAGTTACCTTTATGTGGTAAGAATAATCTTGCTACAGAATCAAAACACTGCTCCTTACTCAGAACCAAAGCATGCCTGGAAGTTCCTCTTTTAGATGATGGTTTCCAAGACAAGTGTGGGCTGGAACAATCATACTGATTTAATGTGAGAAATAGTGTTAGATGACCTATTCAGAAACTTTTCAGGGTGTTTAACCAAGTCTGCAGTTTTAAATAGATTCGGAGATGCTCTGGGCTACATCATGCCTACCCACCCCTTTCGGAAATGCTGTCATTGTAGTTGCTTACCAACACATAGGCAAAATGGAGAGATTTTATACTGACAGGCGGTAAATTCTGAAAGGAAGCTAATTTAGGTTATTTCTTGATCATACTCCAGCTTGGACCCTGAATAATATATCCAAATCTGCCGGTATGGTTAACTCTGAATCATATCCCTGACATAAGATTGTTGATCCATAGGAAAAAAAATGCATTTATAAAGCTTGGAGGGAGATGTGAAGAGAAGGTGAGAGAAAAGATTCTATGGACTTTACAGCTTCATATACATAATTAATACTCTCTAAATCTGGGCAACGTGACAGCTTAGGTTCATCTCTTTACCTTGCCAACTAAAATGTTCTGTAATTCTCCTTCATTTGTGACAGGTTATAAAAACAGGGCAACGTGCCCTCATCTAACCCGTCTTAGCTTGAGTTTTTGCTTACATCCCAAAGTCCTCCGCCTTGCCAGGGAAGGTGTGGCCCTGGGAAAGTGTATCAGGTTCATGGTCTTGAAGTCACAGAATACAAGACATCAAAAGGGCCGTGCATGAGTCAATATTCAGGGCCTGGCACTTGGGAGATCCGAGGCATGTCAAACTATAAACAACTCTAGAAGACTGGTATTTGGGAAGCTATGTAAAAACACAGGTCAAATGCTCTGAAAACTTTGATTTCTATATCTCAACATATTTGCTGTGAAGGTCACTATAGTCAAGAGCATATGGTCAATTGCAGCAGGCTTTACTATAACCCGACATCATTTAATTTACACAGGACAGTTGATAAACTTCCTTGGTGAAACAGGAATAGTTTCCTTAATAAGGTTGGGATCAATATTGTACTTTTTGAGCATGTAGCAAAGAAGAGAAAAAGCAAAATAAAATATTATGCTTGCATACTATTTTGTAAACCAAGTAAAACTGAAAAAGATAAATTCAATAATTTCTGCTAGAACCAAGAATGCATAAACAAACTTCTGTTCTAAAACTTTAGCCAAAATTCTCAATAAGTTATGAAATAGTTTAAAAGGAATTATATAAGAAGCCACTGGGTGCCAAAATGGGTTAGTAGACCTCCCGGATCATAGTCCTTAAGGAGCAGAGGGGGCCGTTTTTGTGACGGCTGCTCCGGGTCTCATTTGGCCATTTTGGCACCCAGCGGCTTCTTATAGAAATGCATCTAGACTGTGAACTGGGCTACAACTCCATGCCGCCAGGGGAGGGGAACGGATTTTCTCTCTCAACCCTCTCTTTCTACACGGGAGATGGCAGAGGCGGCAGCAGTGGCGCCCACGTGGCATCTGCCATCTTCTAGAACTTACAACCCAGAGGTATGAGTTTGCAGTGATGTGGCGCACAGGAGATCATGGGATGGGGGTGTTACCGGCACGCTCTCCGCCCAGATGAGATCCAGAGCAGCCGCGCATGAAAATGGCCCCTCTGCTCCTTAAAGACTACGACCCGGGAGGTCTACTAACCCATTTTGGCACCCCAAGGCATCTAGACTGTGAACTGAGCTAAAATATCAGAAATCCAAAACCGCTCATATAATCTTCATTCTCAGCAATGGAAAAAAAATTATCAAGTGATGCCTTTTCAGCAGGTTTGATTGTTGGGGGAAAATTCCAAATAATAATAGTGAGTTCTCTGTTGAAATATTGAAAGTATTCAAAGTATAAAGAGAATAAAGTGAAGATCATTAGCCACTCAGGTGGGGGGAGGGGGGTATATTGGGGTTCTTGGTGGTGGAACATGTACACTGGTGAAGGTATGGGGGTTTGATCATTATATGACTGAGACTTAAACCTGAAAGCTTTGTAACTTTTTTCACAGTGATTTAATAAAATAAAAATTAAAAAAAGAATTATATAATAAAGTTTATATATCATCCAATTATTCTATTGAATAATTCTATTGAATAATTGGATGATATATGAGGCTTGAGTGGTCATAATATTAGCACACAGGAGCTGCTACAGAATTTTGGAATCCAGTACAAAGTAAAGTGGGGAGCTGCTTATTCAAGTAATAGGAGGGGGAAAACTATCATTAAAGGAACTAAAATTTAAGTGGAAAAATCTCTGCTTCTTTATTCTTTCCCCAGAATATATACCATCTCTGAAAATTCGTGGGTTTTTCTCTGCAATCTCCTCCTTTCTTAATATCCTACTGCATTTGTTTTGCCTATTATCAAGTTTGTAGAGGTTCTCCTAAATAATTAAAATACAAACATTTTATATTATTAACTTAAATTTTACTATAATTTAAATACTGTGAAAATGCTGATTTTTATTTATTTACATTTATCATATCCCCCCTTCTTCCCTCCCTCCCTCTTTCTATGTCTCCATTCTAATGAGGAATGTGAAGGCTATACATTTAACCTCTTCCATTTTTCTCTACACTGCTCCCAATATTCCTTAAGCCTTTGGAGATTTTTTTTCTGCCTGTGAAGAATTTTATTTGAAATTTGTACTATTTTACGTAGTTTCACCTACCCCCTTATATACTGCCCCATGTCCTTTCTCCTCAGTTAACCTTAGTTTTATTACATATGTCTGTTCATTTTCCTCTTTATTTCATTTGCTTGTTCATCAATTGTGGGTCCTTATACTTCACATAAGTGAAGTCCATCCAATACTTGTATTTCCTTTCATTCTCGTTTATTGTGTGTCACATAATTTTCTAAAGTTTATTCATTTGTTTTGAAAAGAAACCTTTCATCTTTTAAAATAAATGAATAGTATTTAATTACATATTATATCAATTTTTAATACAATGGTCTATTGGTGAGCAATTCTCTACTTTCATATTTTAGCTATTGTAAATAATATTATAATAAACATAGGCGGGATATAACTTTTAGTGTTTATGTTTTCATATTCTTTAGATACTCCAAAGAGGAACCTTTTGTTGTTTTTGTTTTTGCATCAAAGATAGTAGTACCAGGGCTTACTTCTGGCTCTGTGCTCAGGGATCACTTCTGGAGGGCTTCAGAGAACCATATAGGGTGTCAAAACAGGGTCAGCTGCATACAAGCAAGAACCTTAACCCCTGCATTAACTCTCCAATCCCAAAATAGAATTTCTAAATAAAATGGTAAACTCTAGTTTTTAATCTTCCCTCAGTGTCAGAGATCAAACCCAGAACATATGCAGGGCAAGTGTTCAGGCATTTGCTTTCAACTCTGTCCTATCTTTAGTTTCTTGAGGAAGTTTCATAGCATTTTCCAAAATGAGTACACATCAATTTATATTCCCACCAACAGTGCACGAGAGTTGTTTTTATCTCCACACCCTCTTCAGTATTTGTTGCTATTACTTCTTTTGCAATAAGACATTCTAACATGTGTGAATTGGCATCTCATTGTGATCTTTATTTGCATTTCCCATTGGATTATTGATGATTAGCCTTTTCTTATATGCTTATCAGCCTTCAGATGTTCTCTTCAGAGAATTGCTTATTCAAGACTTCTACTCAGTTTTTTTTTGGAATCAAGTTATTTTTTGTTGTTGTTTGAGTTCTTTATAAATCTTGGATATTAGCTCTTATCAGAGGTATGATGTGCTAGTATCTTCTACTCAATAGGTTGTCTTTATATTCCATTTTCTTTTCTTGTGCAAAACGTTTTTAATTTAACGTAATCACAATTGATGACCTTCAACTTTACTTGCCATTGAGGTCGAGTACAAAAATACATCTCTAGCACTAATATTGTGGAACACTTTATGACTTCTTTTATGTACTTTATGGTTTAGGGTCTTATATCTAAATCTTCAATTTGCTTTTAACAAGTCAACTGATTTTTGTCAAAGGAGTTAATCTAGTTTAATTCTTCAGCGTATTGTACATTTTACTAATTCCATTTGTTAAGCAGACCCTTTTTTTCTCCATTATATATTTTTAGAGTATTTGTTATAAACAAAAGGTAAATAAACATGTGAACTTATTTCTGGATTTTTAAATTCTATTCTATTTTTTATTGTTTCTGTTTTGATTTCAATACCACATAGTTTTAATTCCTGTTACTCTGTGAGATAGTTTGAAGTAAGGTGCCATGATGTTTTCATTTTTCTTTTTTCCCTTAGGATCACTATTATTATCTAATGTCTATTTATGCAATGCTGATTTTAAAAGGCCAATATAATAAACTTTCACTTGTTCACAGAATCAGTGAAATTACACAATTCTTTTGTAGTTTTGAATGTACATGCACTCCTTTATTTCCATAACAATGGAAACACTTAAAAAAACTAACTCAAATATTTCAGTTTTACTTCTTGATATCAAATATTCTGTCAACACTCTGCCTTTTAGCTTGTTGATTGGTAAGAAGGGACTCAGAGATAAGAACTGTGGATGATCCTATCTTTCTTCTTTCTTTTATGTCACTATATTTAGTGTAGCTGACTAACACAAGGAATTAGCATAAGAGAGAATGTTTTACATTGCGCCATACTACTTGTGAATCTAAAGTTTCTCATATAGCAATATTCTGGGTGTACTCAACAAAAATGAATGAAAAACAAGAATAAATTTAATGGAATATAGACATGAAGCGGGTGCCACAGATCAATATGATTTGTTAGAAAGTTGAAAAAAGTAACAAGAATTTCAAAAAGATGAATTAGAGAGTAGCAAAAGGTGACATCAACAATATCACTGTATCTTGTATCACTGTCATCCCGTTGCTCATCGATTTGCTCGAGCAGGCACCAGTAGCATCTCCAAGTGAGACTTGTTGCTACAGATTTGGCATATCGAATATGCCACGGGTAGCTTGCCAGGCTCTGCAGTGCGGGTGAGATACTCTCGGTAGCTTGCCGTGCTTTCCAAGAGGGACAGAGGGTCGAAAGAATCAAACCCAGGTCTGTCGTGTGCAAGGCAAACACCTATCCGCTGTGCTATCGCTTCAGAAAATCGCTTCAGAAAAATATTAATCATAATTGGGATTTTGAAGAGTAAGTATAAGAAAAGCCAAAAGTTGAGCCAAGTTGATGGAAAAAATTAGAAAAATAGTCCTACACCAGAGTGTTAGACCTTGACCAAGACTTTGTGGCTTCATTTAACATGTAAAAAGTTCAATGACATTTAAAGTAACATTTCAATATTCAATAACATTTTATTCAATAACATTTAAAAAGTTATTGGCATTATTGATAAGAAAATAATATTTGGTAATTCTCTCCTGCATGATAGGAACCATGACCATCCTTATAGGAATAAACTTATTCCTATAATCTACATGAAAATATAGTCAAATTATTGTCAATTAGATATTTTTACAGAAGAAATTGTATTAATTGCATTGTCCATGGTCTCACAGCTGGTAACAGAGGTGCTATAGCGGTTATGATGGAATAATTAGAGTAAGCTAATGGTAGATGAGAGACTGCTAAATCTAATAATTCAGGACCCATAAAGTGAGATTGTTCTGAGGTGAGTGTCTATCAAGATATCAATGCTACAAAAAATTAAAAATTATCATTTTATACCAGAGGTTTTGAAGCCATATCCTGCTAGCTGAATTTTATTTACAGACTTGTTTTGTTTAGGAGGTTCTGTATAGGATTATTTGCTAACATTCAGCCTTCAAATATTTTTTTATATAAAGCATGAATTTTTGATTATTTGTTTTAAATAGTAAAATGTAAATATTTAACAATATTGGGTCAGAGTGCTTAACTTACAGCTTGGACTAATCTTGGTGTGTTCATGAAATAGAAAGATCAGTTCATCTGGGACGTGTAGAGAGGAAAATCTATATAAATTAAGTCTGGAGAGATGAGAAATGATCAGATCTTGCAAAGCTGGAATCAGCTTCTCTTTCCAAGTTTTTCAGATTAGTGCAGGAAGCAGACTCTAATAGTAATAATAACTATAATAATATTCCAAACTATTGTGTGGCAAATACCCTAGCAGCACAGGTGGAAGGGAACACAGAATATCAGTTATACCTCCAGAAGCTTGCCAGGGGCCTCTCCCCATATGAACAACACGATGCCTCCGAGTTCTCTCTTATGGCATTGCTCCAAGGCAGCCGAGCACCACTCTTCACTGAATATGCCTCTTTGAACTGGTAAGTAAAATTGGGGCTGTTGCCTATAAATGATTTTGGGCTCTTGGGAAGAGAGGCTCAGTAAACAAGGGATTATCTCACTGCCTTCTGAGATCAAAGCACTTTATAAACATTAACTAATTGAGCGTATCATGTTGCAGATTGTCAGTCTTATAATTAGTCTCTGTTTAAGTTTCTCATTCTTTCTAAAATGCCTGGCTACTATAGGAAGGGAAAATTTCCACACAAAATCACAAGGACAGAAAGTCTATTCCTCCTACTCCACTCTTAGAGAAGTGGATCTCATCCTAGAAGGGCCAGTTTGGCGAGAGAGGCACTTGCAGTGCTGGAAAGACGGTACGAAGGGTAAGGCTATTGCCTTGCATGTGGCTGCCTAGATTCAGTCCCTTGCACCATATATGGATCCCCTACTCCAACCCCCTGCCCCCAGAACTGCCAGAAGTGATTCCTGAGCAGAGAGCCAGAATTGGCCTCTGAGCACAACTGGCTGAGACCCAGAAAAACTCCCAACCCCCACCCCCGGAAAAAAATCTCTTATCAGAATATTACATTCCTTTGCCTACAGCCAATTTGAGTAGACTGACGGAGAGTTCTCTATTTACTAAATCTATGACTGCTGGGTCCAACCCCATGTGAACCAGAACTCTTTGCCATACTCTGTGACCTCAATAACATCCTTATTCTTGCTCAGTCATCTCATGAATGCATTTTGTCATGAAGTTCAAGAAAAGGAATATAAAAAGAGCCATGACTTGAAACACTTGTTGATTAATTGAAAATGCAGGTTCCTGGAGATTTTTTAGGGTGTTCAGTCAGGATTTAAGGGATGTATATTCTAACTAGCTTTCTAGTTGCCTTTTACATATGCAATTTCAAACTATTGCAAAAAAATATTAACTCAAATCTAAGGTAACAGTTCTACCAGTATATGTTTATTAAGTACCTGAAAAGTTTTTTTATTTTAGGTATTTTTTGTGCCACACCCAGCTGTGTTTATTTAGTCCTATCTCTGTGCTCAGAGATCACTCCTGGTGTCTCAGGGGGCTATATGTGGTGTCAAGGATTGAACTTAGCATTCAAGGCATGTACTCTATTCACTCTACTATCTCTATGCCTCCAAGTTTAAAATAATAAATCAGACGCTAATATGAAGACAGAGTTAAAAACCAATTTTACTTCAAGAAGTATATTTCCTAGTATGAGCATAAAAGATGCCATGACAGATAATGTTAATGCAGAACAGAGCATAATGAAAACATGCAGAGAAAAAGGACCGTTTACAATAGAGAGGGATGATACTCATTTGTGGCCCAAAGACTGAAGAAGTACAGTTGGATTCTGAGGAGTGATGAAGATGCCCGCTGATTACAGGCTAGTGATAAGAAGCACAGACTTTGAAATGAGAACGCCAGGGATCCTGACTGAAGATTTGCTGCCTCACCTCGGGGAAGTCACTGAACATTTCAGTGTAACTTTGGTCAAAGGTAAAATAAGGCCATTGAGACTGTCTCTTGGTGCCTGAAAAACAAACAAACTTGATCACTCTGGTTTTACAGGCCATAATTTACGGATAGGAATTGTGGATTTTTTTTTTCTTTTTCAGATTGATGGGATAAAGACTGTGAAATGTAGACTGTTGCTGGCATGGACGTGTGCCAGGTGGGAAGGTGTGTTGGAGCCAGCACCCCCTTAGGCTGGGCTCCCAGACAGGTTTGGTGAGAAGCGATGCTGTAGAGTGTCTGTCACTGCTGGCTTACCGTTGTTTATTTCTTATTAAATACTCAAGGAAGGAAAAAAAAAATTCAGTCTTCTGTTTCTGTTGTGGCTTCCTGGCTTGTTTTTCAGGAAATAAACATATTTGCTTACATGTAAGGTCAGTTAACTAACAATGAATGAAGAGGAATTAAAAGATTGAGGAAATATTCTGAGAAGGACCTTTGCCCGGAATGCCCTTGAACCTCAAGTGGGACAGAGCTCTGGTTGGGATACGAAGACGAGTTTGCTGGGAATTTATCGTGGCAGTTTTTCTTCTCCCCACGTTCATTGAGCATCTGGATTATAGTAATAAATTTCTTCCTTCCTTGAGAAAGAGAGAGAGAGAGAGAGAGAGAGAGAGAGAGAGAGAGAGAGAGAGGCAGAAACAGAGACAGAGACACAGGAGAAAGACAGAGACACAGAGAGAGAGACAGAGAGACAGAGACAGAGATGGGGGAGAGAGAGAGAGAGAGAGAAAGAGAGAGAAGCACCTGCCATAGAGTGCATTTTTGTAAGTGCTTTTTCCCCTCTTTCTTTTCAGACATTGCCGGTCTTGGCGGGGCTCTTTGTAAAGCAAGAATAAGATCATCTGCTTCTGCCAGTGCTGCACTGAGCACTCTGCAGACTGACAGCTAAATGTTTTATCGATTTTTATATGACTCTTCTTTGTCTAGAGAAAAATACAAATGAAGCTTTTGGAGTTTCTCAGGATAGTGGGTCTTGAAACAACTGAACAATTTTCAGAGGTTTTGTGTTACTGATTTAAAATTCTCAGAGGACAGTGATGTTGACGTCAGTGTGGCCCCACAGGTAGCTTATGTGAGGCAGAGAGGAGAGAGACAATCACTTTTTCCCAGCCCACCTCTCCACCCTGGGACTGGCTGGGAAGGTCAGGAGTGGTCAAGTCTGCAATGATCTCATGTGTGTCCGGGGCCAGAGCCTCGCCTGCCCCTCTAGGTGGCCGTCAAGCCATACCTGACACCCACTTGACCTTCTCAGCTTGGGAGTTAATTCCCACCACCAACTTTCTTGGGAATCTGTGGACTCAGGCTGGAGTGAGAAATTGCTCTTTGCAGGAAAAGAAAGCCAGTCCTTGGCCTTACCCAGCCTTTCGGTCTTCTCACGATCACGATCACGAAATCCCATTAATCATCGATTTCTCGAGCGGGCTCAGTAACCTCTCCATTCGTCCTTTCCCTGAGATCTTAGAAGTCTCTCTCGACTTGGCCCTCCCAATGATATCACACTGGAGGCTCTTTCAGGGTCAGGGGAATGGGATCCAGCTTGTTACTGGATTTAGCATATGAATACACCATGGGAAGCTTGCAAGGCTGTCCCATGTGGGCAGGAAACTCTCAGAAGCTTGAAAGTTTCTCCCAGAGGGAGAAGTAGGCTACAAGATACTGTGTTCGTGCTTCTGGGAGCTTGCTTTTAAGTCTCTGGATGTTGGCCATTGATGGAATTACACACACCTGGGTTCCTCTGCCGGCACCTTCATGTGTGAGGCCTGTCCGAACATGTGGAGAGGGGCCTCGAGCATGGCTGTAGTTAGGTTCCGGGGGTCTTTGGCCGCCAGGAGCTCTGCTCAGGGTGGGGAAGGAAGCTGGAGTCCATCCCTTCCGAGGGGCCCCGGGGAAGACAGCCAGGCATGCATCCAGGCGTTCAGTCTTCTCACAGAAAAAAATTTCAGGAGAGGATGAGCAGTGAAGTAAAAAGAACAGATTTTATTTGGAAGTTTTGAGACAGAAGAGAGAATGAGAGAGAAAGAGTAATGTGCTCAAGAGAGAATGCATGCTTCTCCAAAGATGGAGAGAATGCCGGTACACACTCAAGAGGGGAAATGTGGGTGACACATGCGCTCAGGCACCACATGTGCTTGCCAACATGGACACAAGCAGCACATGGGCTAGGGCAGCATATGTACATGTTTCCTTTGCCCACATGGGACTTCTACCCAGGTGAGAGTCCTTTGCAAGGATGGCTGCCAATCGGGGTAGAGTTGGGAGTGGCTGATGCTTTTCTTTGAGATTCCTTTCCTTGGCCTTCGTTTCTGCTGGAGATTCCCTCTGAGTGGGTTCCAGTCTTCTTTGGGTCTGTTGGCACCAGGTGAATGAAGTATTATCAGACCTTCCTTAGTCCCTGTGTCTGCAAGAATAAATGATTGAAATAACATCAAACTGAAAACAAAACAAAAGAACCAAAGGAAACACGCAAAAGAAATGATTTTTTTCTTTACCAAAACTCAACCTTTTGAATACAGTGATGGATTTAACCTATTTTAATGCAACAAAGGCCCTTAGCAATGTTGTCCGGCAGCGAGATGCTGGCAGCAGCTGGGGCTAGCTTGCGAAAATGACTGTTTGCATTTCTTCCCAATGCTTGAAAAAGGGCACCTCAGTTTACCCTTGCCAGCTGCTGTGAACAGTGTGGTTTTTTGGCAGGCCCATGTTGCATTTTTTACTTCCTGTGAATTCCTGGCTCCTTCCTGATAAACAAGGAGCTAATAATTGTTCATCATAAAATTCTGGCCCAGAGCTTAGACTAAGATAATGGGAAATACCTCAGGCAAACGGCCAGACAAGGATCTGTTAGATCCTGGCATCCTCCATAACACTTGCCAAGAGCCCAATGTTCATTTAAAGGGGCCTATAGAAAAACCATTATCTTTTTTTTCTTTTTTTTTTTTTGCTTTTTGGGTCACACCCAGTGATGGACAGGGGTTACCCCTGGCTCTGCACTCAGGAATTACTCCTGGTGGTGCTTAAGGGACCATATGGGATGCTGGGGATAGAACCCAGGTCAGCTGCGTGCAAGGCAAACTCCCTACCCGCTGTACTATTGCTCTGGCCCTTGAAAAACCCTTATCTTTAACTTCCCTGCATTTCCTGTAACAACAAGACCCACTTTTCCTACACACACACACACACACACACACACACACAAAGAGCCATAGATAGTTGACTTAGTCCTATACTAAGTTTCTGTCTACCCGGATGTTCCTTTTCCTTTAGCTTCTACTTTCCAATAAACTTTCTAGCTCTGAGTCTGAACATCTTTATTATTCAATATTTTCAAAAATATTGAAGAACCTGCGAATTGCCAACAAACACAGAGACCTCCCACCTCTGCATCTGCTTCGTCTGCCTCATTCTCAGTGTAATAAATGCACAGCCCTGAAATCACTATTTTTATTCTGCTTCATATTACTCAGGAAAATTGGATTTAGTTCTGAGATTGGAGAACGGTGGAGCTGGTACATATTGACTCAGTGTTGTGAAATTATTTACGATGGATTCCAAAATGATTGTGAGATAAGTCTCATTTCTACTTGCTTATCCCCTGGCCTTGGCAAGCCCACCCCTAATTTGGACACTGCCGTGTATTGATTCTTTCTGGATATGTTCTCAATTTTTCTCTTCAAATTTCAAAACAAAGTAATAAGCTCTCGTGGAAATAAAAATAAAACAATATAGAGACCTCTCTACTATGAGAGCAATATTTTCTACCTTAAATGCACAGCTCAGAATTGTCTCTGTTAGTAATTGAGCATGTCGTCTCCTGGACTTACTCTTATTCTTACTCAAGCAAAGAAAAAAGATTTTTATTTCTGTTTTTACATGTTTGTTTTCATAGTTCATAAAACTGACATAGTATATATGTAGCTGAAGACATGCTTCTTCAGTTAACAAAACCCATGTTGGTGATTTTTGGAGTTTTCTCATTCAGCTCTTACAGAGCTCTTTTTGAGGCATACTTGAAATTTCAAGTAATATCTTAGAAGTGTGTGCTTTATTTTTACAAATTATTTACTTGCTTTTTTATTTTTTTGAGGGGATGCACCTATCATTATTCAGGGATATTTCTGGCTCTGTTTAAGAATTATTCCTGGTGCTTTGACCCCTGTGTAGTTCTGGGCATCAAAAGAGGCCGATTGTATACAAAGCATGCACACAGACAATTGAACTATTTTCTTGGCACCAGAAGTGTGCTCATTAGGTAGCTTCATTCCCCACTTTCACAAACACGCTAAAAAGCAGCGTGATTTGGCAGATATAAGTGACTCGGTTTGGTGATTCTCTGTGAGATAGATTGAGTGCAAGTCTGGTCTGCCAACTCCTATCTATCTGTGTGATGTTTAAAAACTTACTGATTTCCTAAATATTTTCTTTTAGTTGCTCTAGGGGCCACATCTGGCAGTGCTGGAAGTAGGGGCATGAGTGCAAAGAATCAAACCCAGGGCCTCACACAAGCAAAGCATGTGCTTTACAACTTGAGTCATGTCATCAGTCGCCCTACATATTTTTATTCACAGTTTGAAGTTGACACTAATAGTACCTAATATTGCCATAAGGATTAAGTAAATTAACAAACATGCTTAAAATAATTCCTGGGGCACAAAAGGAGCTCAACAAATGCTAGCTTCTATTTTAGGTACTTTTATACATTTAAAACAGATGATGAGCTTTCTAGATTAATGGAAGTGAGTCAAATACACACAACTCTGGAGAGCTTCTTGTAAGCTTGTGCAACTCAGTGGCATTCTTAGAACCAACACAAAAGTGTGTACACTTTGTATTTTGATCAATAAATTTATCCTCACCCCTCCAGGTGGTACCACTGAATGCCAAGAATGTGAAGTATCCCTGACAAGAGTAGACATTGTCAATCTTTTAAAATATTAGCAGGTTTCAGCAATACCACTCCTGGGAATATATCCCGGAGAGGCAAAACGGTATAGTAGAGATGGCATATGTATTTCTATGTCCATTGCAGCACTGTTCACAATAGCCAGAATCTGGAAAAAACCAGAGTGCCCCAAAACAGATGACTGGTTAAAGAAACTCTGGTACATCTACACAATGGAATACTATGTAGCTGTCAGAAAACATGAAGTCATGAATTTGCATATAAATGGATCAACATGGAAAGTATCATGTTGAGTGAAATGAGTCAGAAAGAAAGAGACAGACATAGAAAGATTGCACTCATATGTGGAATATAATGTAACTGAGAAGTACAAGTTGGCAATGATGCAACTTCTGGCAGATATCTCTCTGGACTTAGTTACTAAAATACTAAAATACAGAAACCCAAAACTTAGAGGCCCCTAAGTGTGGTCACTCGACCTCATACCTCTTCATCCTCAGCAATGGAAAACAAATTATCTAATGCTTCCTTTTCAGCAGGTCTGACTTTAGGGGAGAGACTCTCCAAACAATAATAGTGAGTTTTGTTGAAAAATTGTATGCAATCAAAGTGAAAGTAAAGTGAAATTTATTAGTTACAAAGGCGGGGGGGGGCTAAGGGTGGGGGGGGCTAGGGGTGTGAAGGGGTTAGGGGTGTGGGGGGGCGGGGTGGAGCTATACTGGGACTCTTGGTGGTGGAATATGAGCACTGGTGAAGGGATGGGTATTTGAGCATTGTATAACTGAGATTTAAACCTGAAAACTTTGTAACTTTCCACATGGTGACTCAATAAAAAATTAAAAAATATATATATTAGCAGGTTTTTTTTATAGCACATAAAATGAGATTTTATTCCTTCAAAAAACAACTTCTCTAGGACCTGCAGGTAACTAAGAGAATCATTAAAAGTGGGCCAAGGGGAATGATGATGAGAATTTTTTTCCCCTTTAGTGAAAAATGTAAAATGTAAAAATTCAGGAATCTTTAACACGAAGAGAGCATGTGCTCTTCTCCAGATGTGTTTCAGTGAGTTGCCTCTCTTTTTGCCTCCTATCACCACCATTCTTATTTGCCCAGAGCCCCTGAGCCTTGTCTAGAGGCAGATCCAGGTCATAAGTGGTTCGGGGTGGTTTAACCAGCATGTCTTATCAGATACACACAGGTTCAGGCTCTAATAAGATGCTAATACAGGAATATCACGGCATCACCTGCTTCCCCAGAGATAATGTTCTCCCAGACACTCTTGGCTAGGGCGTGTTGGCCATGTTATAATTGTCACTCATCACTCCTCCCACATGCATAACTTTTCACTTCTCTTTTGTAAAGTGGTAGTTAAAGTGTCGGGAGAAAGCATTGTATTTCCCAGCATCTACCTTAGACGGTACAAAACTGTGTTCACAGACCTATTCCCATGAGGCAATGGTATATTTGAGTGCTTTTTGGAAATCTGGTATTGCCCAAGCATGGAAACCAGGCTCTATTTAGATCAGACATTGTTTGTAGAGTAGATGTGTTCCCTTGCCAAACAGCATAATCTCCTTTCTCATAAGAATGTAGCAATCTCATTCTGAATAATATGTAGTCTTAATAAAACAGAAATCACCTAACTGGTTCAGAATGATAGAGTTAAATATTGGCTATGATAACGATCATAGAATAGAATAGGGGAAAGTAAAGATTTTAAGTATCTGGTTAAATAAAGTCACAAATTTTGCTGGATACATCACCAGTTTATATACACTATTAGAAACAGAATAAAATTGATCTGAACATGTGCACATATGCAAAGAAACCTTAATCCCAGCTGTAAGCAAGCATGTCCAATTAAAGTGGAGATCTTGTAATTATCCCAAATTAGTGTAGACAATCGGTAGGATATCGTTATGGACAAAAATAAATATATTCTCTTTGTAGCTTAGATTACTTGTTAAGTACCAGAAGAACTAGTTGGATAACAAGTATGCTCTGTACTTTTATGCCAATAGTATCTGCAGGAAACTGTCTTCATAAAAAGTATAATCAAAATAACAACCCATTTAACACTTCCCAGAACACAAAAAGATTAGTATTCTTTTTGTTCCTCTATGTATCTTAAATGAATAATTGGACTCAAGGTTCAGGAAGTCCTTGGTAAGTTCATACATCTATAAGGTTTGCTCTTATTTTTTAGTCTTTTCACTTATTTATATTATACCTTTGTATTATGCATTTCATTTCATGTTCATTTTTATTTTCAATTAAAAATAAGAGAAAGGAGCAAAAGCACCACTTAAAATATTTTAAAGGGATGCTTATTTTCCGAGGGAAATTTGCTAAGAGATGACACTAAAGGCTATCAATAAAATATTGATACTTTGGATAAAGCAGATCCTGTAATAAAAACAAACAGCAAAATTCCTAGTTTTATGGAAAGTTGGGGGACTTTTCCTTAAAGCAAAAACCATCCGATTTTCCTCCTCTTTCCCACCAGGTTGAATCTAATTTTCAGTTAAAGTCAACTGTGGCACAAGAAAAATAGGAGACAAAGAATAGGAAACAAGTACTTAGAGATGAAGAGCAGATTTTATTCTGACATGTGCGAGGCAATCAGAGAAAGCCAAAACTCCCCTAAGATCAACCAAAGGCAATTGCTGAAAAGTAGAAATAGGCTGAAAAGAAATGGAGGTGGAGCAGCTTTCCCCTCTATGACCTGTAGTGTGAGAAACACACTGTGTTTCCTTTTTTTTAGTTATTATTTTTATTTTTAAAATTTTTTTTACTTTTTTAAAATTTTTTGCTTTCCGGGTCACACCTGGTGATGCACAGGGGTTACTCATGGCTCTGCACTCAGGAATTACTCTTGATGGTGTTGGGGGACCATATGGGATGCTGAGAATCGAACCCAGGTCAGCCGCATGCAAGGCAAACGCCCTACCCGCTGTGCTATCACTCCAGCCCCCAAACACTTTGTGTTTCTATTTTAAATGTTTGCCTTTCTCTGGTTTGAGGTTAATGAGCATTTGGAATGTGGTAACAGGATTGTTTTTTAGATTGTACATGCAAGATTTTCAGTCGCTGCCAGTAAGTGAACGTAGTATTTCTCCCACGGACAGGGAAAATTCTATCCTCTTGTCTATGGAGTTTCATACAATATGAACTCATTGACTCTGAAAAGCAGCTGAAAGAAATATTCAAATGAATTCAACCAATTTCTTTATCTTGCAAGGATATCTGAAGAATAATTTGAAGCAAAACAAGATATTCTTATTCCCCACCCATACGTGTCTGCAATTAGGACCTGTTATACTAGCAACTTCTCTGCTCATGTATGACTACATTTCATGCATGGAGACTGGCTTCTAATCCATTGAGAACTACAGCTTGATGAATGCAAATGTAGTCACAGATCCCATTTTAGGCAAGATTCAATGATCTCTGAAGGGTCCCAGCCACATTTATGAATATTAGGAACCAACCCAACCTAAGTCAAACATGGCCAGGCACAGCTGAACAGGAGCTTTTATAAACATAAGCAAGATATAAATGTTTGTGGTTGCTTGCCACTGAAATATTGGCATTGCTTTTTGACTTCATCAGATAAAACTAAGTAATGCACTGATAAAGCTGAGTGGCATTTTACATTGTAGTCTAGTGTTAGAGTCATTTTTCATTAACCAGGTAACTCAGTTCACCTTATTGATGTGGAATAAAAGATGGGGAGGCATATATGGGCATATATCCAGCCATATATACAGGCATCTATGGGCAAATTTTTCCATTTGAAAACCAGAACAGGGGAATCATAACTCCAGAACATACTATATTCTTAAGTATGTCAGATTGCTTTGCCTAATGAAGGATTTGTTGGTATTTTATGGTGATAACTGTTATGAGCAGGTCCTGGAATACAATTCTCCCAGGTGAAAAATGCTTGTGATTGTTTCATGGAGATCTGTGTAGAAGTTAAAGGTAGAATATGCCAGACAGTTTGGTTACTACAGTACTTTCTTATAACATCTACCTATCTGAACAAACACCAATGGAATGGTTTGAGTAGACCAAGATTTGGATAAGTGGGACTGACATGCTCATTCCACCCGCTTCTAAATTATCTCAGATAATGCACAAACAGGAATCTTCACATCAAAAATATTTATCTCCCAGTTAGTTTATCTCTGTTTCCATTTGCATGGTCAATATGAATTATTGATGGTGCCTCAAGATTCAATGTCATGAAGGGTTCTTCCTATGTTTTCCTCACTATAATTTGTGGATTTCAGTCTGATATCAAAGCTTTCAATCCATTTTGATTTGACTTTTGTACATAGTACTAGAAAGGTGTCTTAATTTATTACTTTGCATGTGACTGAGAAGTTTCCCCAGCATCACTTGTTGAAATGGCTCTTCTTGTTCTACTTGACATATTTTACTCCTTTCTTGAAGATTAACTGTCCGTATACCTACAGATCTATCTTTGGACTTTCAAGTCCATTCCAGTGATCTTAGAGTCTGTTATAATTCCAATACCATACTGTTTTGATTAGTGCAGATTTACAGTATATTTAAAATTTGGTAAAGGAGAAGAGTCCAATATTCTGTTTTTGCTTAGAATTGCTTTGGCTATTCTGGGTTTTTAATTTTTCCATATAATTTTGACAGTGTTTGATCTATATCCACAAAATTGCCATTTTGTCCAAAGATTGACAAGATTGCCTCTTGCCCTCTTATTTTTTGTAGTTGTGATTCATAGTGTTCTTTATATACGTCTTTCACCTTTTTTGTTAAGCTGATTTTCAGGTACTTGATTTTTCTGAGGGACTTTAGTACTAATAGTCCTTTTGTAAAAAAAAAACTCTCAATTCTATCTCATTATTTGCATATAGAAAAGCCATGGATTTTCATGCATTAATTTTGCAGCTGCCACTTTACTGTACAACTTTATTATTTCTAGGAACTTTTATGTAGAGTCTTTAGGGTTTTATAGATATAGTATCATGTTACCTGCAAAAAAAGTGTGAGTTTACTTCTTCTCTGGTATTTATGCTCTAAGTATCCCTTTCTGGCCTAATTGCTATGACCAAGAATTCCAATATTATATTGGACATAAGTGGTAAGAGCAGGCAGCCTTTCTTTTACCTCGTCTTAGAGGATATGTAATCAGGTTTTCACCATTTAGTATGGTGTTTGCTGTGGGTTTTAACTATGTTGAGGAAAATTCTTTCAACCCCTGACTTTGAGAGCTTTTACCATGAATGTGTGCTAGATCTCGTCAAATGCTTTCTCTCCATCTACTAAAGTGATCATATAATTTTTATTTTTCTTTGTGTTGATATAGAGTACTGTGTTAATTTTTTTGTTTGTTTTTGCATTATACCTGGCTGTGTTCAGGGCTTACTCCTGGCCTTTCACTCAGGGACCACGCCCCGTGGGCATGGAATCATATGGGGTGCCGGGGACAGAATTTGGGTCAGTTGCTTGTAAGGTAAGTGTGTGACCACCCAGCCTATCCCTCAGGTCCCAATGTATTATGCTAATTAACTTATTCTTATTAAGCCTTCCTTGTGTCCCTAGGATGACTCTTAGTTAGTCATGGTGTATAGACTTTTTAGTATTGTTGGACTTGGTTGTTAATATTTGTTGAAGACATTTGCTTCAATGTTCATCAGTGATGTAGGTTTATGTTTTATTTTTTACGTCTTTGTCTGCTTTTAGTAGAAGGCATTGGCAGAACTTTACAAGGCAAAACAAAACGACCTCATAAAAAATGGGGAAGAGATAAAGAGAAAATTTCTCAAAGGAAAAATACATACAAAAAAGCCAAAAGGCCTAAGAAAAAATGCTTGTTATCTCTCATCTACAGGGAAATGAAAATCAAAACAACAAGGAAATATCACCCCACACCAGTGAGACTAGTACCTGTCACAAAGACTATAAATAACCAGTGTTAGTGGGGACGCATGGATAAAAGAGCACTTATTTACTCCTGGCCAGAAAGTCATTGGTCCTGTCTTTTTGAGGGAAAAAAAAGACACTTTCTCAAAGTAGGAATTGCTATGACCAAGCAATAGCATACTATCCAGCAATTCACCTCCTTGGCATTTACCCTCAAGGGTCCAAAACCTTTTCAGAAAACACATTTGCATCCCTATGTTCATTGCTGCACTATTAATAATAGCCCCAATCTGGAAATGGTTCAAGTGTCCAAGAACAAATCACTGGATAAAGAAACTTGGCACAATTGGAATATTTCTCAGCAATAAGAAAATATAAAATCATGCAATTATCAGCTTCATGGGTGGATCTGGAGAGTATGATGCTGATTAAGTTAGTTAGAGGAGAAGTACAACTACAGGATAAACTCCCTCATGTGTGGTATATAAAGTAACATAGTAAATAAACAACAGATACGCAAAGACAACAGAAATAGAACTTCTATTTCTTGTAATTAATTATAAATATAAGAAAAAGTTGATCTTTTATAGGAAGTGTATAATTGTAGGGAGGTAGGGGAGGGCCTTGGACAGGGTGGAGGGAAGCTGACACTTTGGTGTAGGGTGTGTAGTTGGAATGTTTTTCGCATAAAATTCTGTCATTGTTGTCATAAATAATTGTGCCTAAATTTTTTTAAAATATATTTATTTCAACACAACTAAATATCAGTAGCTATAAACCAAATATGTCTTTCATACTATATTGATATTAGCTGATGACTATCATATAAATGTAAAGTTATAATAGCTGTGATGCGGTGAAATATTAAACTATAATAAACTATGAATATAGTGGTATAACTGAATTACAAAATTCTTTGACTTAATTGTAAATGAAAATTTTTATTGTATCATATAATCTAATTTAGATATAATTATAAATATGGACTGGAGCGATAGCACAGAGGATATGGCGTTTGCCTTGCAATCGGCCAACATGGGTTCTATTCCTCCGTCCCTCTCAGAGAGCCTGGCAAGCTACCGAGAGTATCCCGCCTGCATGGCAGAGCCTGACAAGCTCCCCATGGTGTGTTAGATATTCCAAAAACAGTAACAAGTCTCACAATGGAGACATTTCTGGTGCTGGCTAGAGCAAATCAATGAACAACGGGATGACAGTGCTACAACTTATAAATATTATCTATATAATTATATATTCTGAATTAATTATAAGTAAAAATAAACATTTCCTTATTTATTTGTAGTGACTACAGGTAAACAGATTTGAGTGAAATATAAAGGAAAATTTTTTTAGTGGTTGATATAATTGGACTATGGGTGAATTTCTTGGTTAAACTATTTCAGGAATCAGAGAAAAGGTACAGGGATTAAGGAGCGTGCACTATATGCAGCTGAATTACACAAAGTCCCCTGAGCATCGCCTGGAGAAGCTCTGGAGAACCTCAGGCACTCAGGTGTGTTCTGAGTAATCCTTGCATCGCAGAACCCAAGATTGCTCATGTTTTCAAGAGCTATATATGAGAATTATTCTCCCATTTCACCATTTACTTGCTCTTGAGTTTTACCAATTGTTCTATAATACAGTTTTTAAGCCTGCACAGCAGAGCTTGGCAAGCTGCCATGGCATATTTAATATGCCAAAAACAGTAACAACAAGTCTCACAATGGAGGTGTTACTGGTGCCCGCTCGAGCAAATTGATGAACAATGGGATGACAGTGCTACAGTGCTATAGTTTATAAGGAAACAGCTTTTCTTTTTTTTTCTTTTTTTTTTTTTTTTGCTTTTTGGGTCACACCCAGCGATGCTCAGGGGTTACTCCTGGCTTTACACTCAGGAATTACTCCTGGCGGTGCTTGGGGGACCATATGGGATGCCGGGGATCGAACCCGGGTCGGCCGCGTGCAAGGCAAACGCCCTACCCGCTGTGCTATCGCTCCGGCCCCCGGAAACAGCTTTTCTTGATATCCAAACACCATAAAAACATATAAGTTTATGCCATTAATATGATTGCCTGAACTTTGAAAATGGCATCATTCACATTTGAGAGTCATGTAAGTTGAAAAATGTGACTGAAATTATTTACAAAATAACATGCTCAAAATCTATTCTTTTGGGGAATAAGAAAAGCCATCTTTGCATACTTTTTCTATGATAATGTTTTAAATTCTATTATAAATTTTCAAAAAGAAACTCTATTACTCACAAACATATGTATGTATGTATCATTTTTTTTTATTTTTTGTTTTGTTTTTTGGGTCACACCTGGCAATGCACAGGGGTACTCCTGGCTCTGCATTCAGGAATCACCTTGGCGGTGCTCAGAGGACCATATGGGATGCTGGGAATGGAACCTGGGTTGGCTGTGTGCAAGGCAAGCACCCTACCCGCTGTGCTATTGCTCCAGCCCCTGTATGTATCATTTTAACCTCCCCTACAAATATTATTATTCTCTGAGATGACAAATATATCTTAGCTCTAACCTTATTGCCCCTCAGCAACATCTTCAAAATATACCATTTTCACTCATAAAAACTTATGCCAATCAATAATTCAATTCTCCTGGGGCTTTAAATATAAGGTAGCAAATTAAAAGTAAATGCCCTGGTAAAATAAGATTCTCTGAAATTTGTTTTCGCTGTTGTTAATTACTTGGGCAAACATGGTGAGTAGAATGGTGTTTCATGTTTTCTGCTAGTACCTCTGGTGTTTTGTGTATACAAGTCTAACTGGCGGAAGCCATTGCTTACTACAACACGTGACGGGCTGAGTGGATAATTCAAATATAGTCTTCTAAGCCCAAGGGTCCAACACATTCTAACTCTTGCACTCTTTCCAACATAATCAAGTTGACTCTTTTTGTATTCTCTGATTATAATCTAATGTGGACTGGATTAAATATCAGACCACATTATTTTACCTGTAAAGTTTCTTGGGAAAGTCCATGTCTTTAGAAAATCCATGTGTATAGAAAATCATCTTTAATTGCTTAGCTCAGCTGATTGGAACACTGCACATGGGAGGAATAGAATGTACTAAGTATGACAAGAAGGATTTAATCTATATAATGATACTTGGTTCTTGGAATACTTTATACAGTTAAAATCAAGATAAACATTTAGGTTTGAGAATTGATTTTAAACTAAGCAGTATAAATTATACCATAAAATCTGAAAGATTTTCTGGAAATATTATATTATTCCAATTCTACTGTAAATGTTCTCTCCAATGAGATGCCACCATTCAACTGGGCTGTGGGACAACAAAAAATATTTACTTTTCCCTTCCTTCTTCTGGCTTGAAGTTTTTGTAATGGTGTGATGACGGTAAATTAATGATGATGATATCAACTATATTTATTATGTATTTACTGTGTAGCAACATTTTATTATGGGTTCTAATGTATTTTTTTCTCACTTGCTACTAAAAGCACTCGCTACTAAAAAGCAGAGTCTCTTGCCCGCACACCTGGCTGTCTTCCCCGGGGCCCCTTCGAAGGGGATGGGCTCCAGCTTCCCTCCTCACCTCGAGCAGAGCTCCCGGTGGCCGAAGACCCCCAGAACCTAGCCACAGCCATGCTCAAGGCCCCTCTCCACACCTTTGGACAAGCCTCATGCATGAAAGAACCGGCAGAGGAACCCAGGTGTGTGCAATCCCATCAACGGCCAACATCCAGAGACTTAAAAGCAAGCTCCCAGAAGCGATATCTTATGACCCACTTCTCCCTCTGGGAGAAACTAGCAAGCTACTGAGAGCTTCCTGCCCACATGGGACAGCCTCGCAAACTTCCCATGGTGTATCCCTATCCCAAAGCCAGTAACAAGCTGGGTCTCATTCTCCTGACCCTGAAAGAGCCTCCAATGTGGCATTGTTGGGAAGGCCGAGTAGAGAGAGGCTTCTAAAATCTCAGGGATAGGACAAATGGAGAGGTTACTGAAACCGCTTGAGAAATTCGACGATCAAGTGGATTTTGTGATTCATGATTTGTGATTCGTGCTACTAAAAGCACTTTCATGAAAATGGTAATATTATTAGTCCATATTCAGGTAAAAAGAGTGAGACTCCAAACAGCCTAAATGATTTGCCTCATATCGCTTTTAAAAAATTACCATATCAAAGTTCAAACTCTGCCTCACCCAGTTAAGTAGCACCTTTCCACAAATAGTGTTTTCTCATGTTAGGTTAGCAATGGGAAGAGAAACTTTAAATATACTGAAACTAAAAAAATACAGGAAAGGTCTAAGATCTCATTCTATTCCCAACTCATGTTCACTTGACCCTCCATGCTGGCTATTTAAATATTTGTTAGATAAATTACATTATGTGCTAGTGACAAATGCAGTGTTGATAGTGACCTTTTGGCTGATAAGAGGAATGTGCTGTCCTCAGTGAGGGGTGAGGATGCTGCTACTGAAACAACCAGGCCATTAAAAGGCCATGAACTTCATGATGATTTCCTAATTGAGATGATGCATTCACGTTGGTTTCTTCCGACATGTTCGCTTTATTTTCGGGGAAGACAATCCTTCCTGTTCCCATTGTTGATACAACTATGCAAAGATACAGTAAATAAACTCTCCCATTTAGATACTGCCCACATCCTTGCTTTCCTTGAATTGGGTTCTGACGAAATGAAATGAGCTAAGCAAAGCAAACCAAAAAGTTCGAGTTAATAATTCCATCCCCCACCCACACTCATCCTGGGAGTTTTGCAAGTGTTTCTAGTGAAATTTCAGAGATACTAATGTTGTGAAACCCAGTAACATTGTTTTCGTCTGTCCCAGGGCATTCTCTGTGGCTATCAAATGTTAACCAATCAGTTTTAGAGTCTTATAATAAACTACAGAATGATTACAGTAATCAACTTCAGCCACTGAAATCACTTCAAATATAAAACTGGTTAATTAGAAATGAAAAAGGGCATTTTTCCCCTTGGAAAGAATACTGGAATTAAATTTGCATCTAGCACACAACCCAGAGATATCATTTTGCCTTTTATAAATTTTTTATTTATTTATTTTTAATTAATAGTTTATTTTTAATTAGTGAGTCAACGTGAGGGTACAGTTACAGATTTATACATTTTTGTGCTCATGTTTCTCCCTTACAAAGTTTGGTAACCCATCTCTTCACCAGTGCCCATTCTCCACCACCAGTAAACCCCAACATCCCTTCCCCCCTCCCCAGTCCCGTCTCCCCCCTCCCCACACTGCCACTATGGCAGGGTATTCCCTTTTGTTCTCTCTCTCTGATTTGGTGTTGTGATTTGCAATAAAGGTGTTGAGTGGCCATTGTGTTTAGTCTCTAGTCTATATTCGGCCCGCATCATCTTTCCCCCACATGACCTCCAACCACATTTTACTTGGTGTTCCCTTCTCTAAGTTGCCCAGAATGAGAGACCAGCCTCCAAGCCATGGAGACAACCTCCTGGTACTTATTTCTACTATTCTTGGGCGTTAGTCTTATAGTCTATTATTCTATATTCCACAGATGAGTGCAATCTTTCTATGTCTGTCTCTCTCTTTCTGACTCATTTCACTTAGCATAATACTTTCCATGCTGATCCACTTATACACAAACGTCATGACCTCATTCTTTCTAACAGCTGCATAGTATTCCATTGTATAGATGTACCAGAGTTTCTTCAACCAGTCATCTGTTCTAGGGCACTCGGGTTTTTTCCAGATTCTGGCTATTGTAAACAGTGCTGTGATGAACATATAAGTGCAGATGTCACTTCGACTATACTTTTTGGCTTTTCTGGGATATATTCCCAGCAGTGGTATTGCTGGGTCAAATGGGAGCTCAACCTCTAGTTTTTTGAGAATCGTCCATATTGTTTTCCAAAAGGGCTGAACTAGCCGACATTCCCCCAGCAGTGTAGAAGTGTCCCTTTCTCCCCACATCCTCTCCAACAGCGGTTGCTTTTGTTCTTTTGGATGTGTGCTAGCCTCTGTGGTGTGAGGTGGTATCTCATGGTTGTTTTGATCTGCATCTCTCTGATGATTAGTGATGTAGAACACTTTTTCATGTGCCTTTTGGCCATTCGTATTTCTTCCTTGGTAAAGTTTCTGTTCATTTCTTCGCCCCATTTTTTGATGGGGTTGGATGTTTTCTTCTTGTAGAGTTCAACCAGTGCTTTATATACCATTGATATCAACCCCTTATCTGATGGGTATTGTGTAAATATCCTTTCCCATTCTGTAGATAGTCTTTGTATTCTGGTCACTGTATCTTTTGCAGTGCAGAAGCTTTTTAGTTTAATGTAGTCCCATTTGTTGATCTCTGTTTTTACTAGATTGCTTAGTTCCGTGTCATCTTTGAAGATACCTTTATCTTCAATATCGTGGAGGGTTTTGCCTACCTTGTCTTCAATGTACCTTATGGTTTGTGGTCTGATGTTGAGGTCTTTAATCCATTTTGATCTGACTTTTGTGCATGGTGTCAGGTCGAGTTCTAAGCCCATTTTTTTGCATGTGGTTGTCCAGTTGTGCCAGCACCATTTGTTAAAGAGACTTTCCTTGTTCCACTTCACATCTCTTGCACCTTTATCAAAGATTAGATGATCATACATTTGAGGTTGTGTGTGGGGATATTCCACCCTGTTCCATTGGTCTGCAGTTCTGCTTTTGTTCCAGTACCATGCTGTTTTAGTTGTTTCCGCTTTGTAGTAGAGTTTAAGGTTGGGGAGGGTGATGCCTCCCATCATCTTTTTCCCAAGAATTGTTTTAGCTATCCGTGGGCGTTTATTGTTCCATATAAATTTCAGGATTGCTTGCTCCATTTCTTTGAAGAATGCCATTTTGCCTTTTATAAGTGATATTACCTTGTTTTTGGCGGGGGAGCACACATCTGGCTGTGCTCAGGGATCACACTCCTGGCTCTGTGTTCAGGGGACCACATGCAGTGCCAGGAGTTTCCTGCAAGGCAAGCACCTTACCTGCTCTACTATCTTCCTGGCCCCAAGCAGTGTTATCTTGATTAGGGTATAAGGCAGATGGCTCTTAAGTTTGGAAGGTAACACATGCCTAGCATGTACAAGACCCTGAGTTTGATCTCTTATACCACATAGATACCCCACCAAGCTGGCATAGCTGAGTGTGGTCCAAGTGATCTTCCAGTGCTGAACAGTCTGGTTTGCATCACTAGGCTGATAGAGTGATCCTGGTCCCCTGAGCATCACTGGGTGTACTCCTATCTTCCTTCCCTCCTTTTCTCTCCCTCCCTTCTTTCCCTCCTTTTCTCTCCCTCCCTCCCTCCCTCCCTCCCTCCCTCCCTCCCTCCCTCCCTCCCTCCCTCCCTCCCTCCCTCCCTCCCTTCCTTCCTTCCTTCCTTCCTTCCTTCCTTCCTTCCTTCCTTCCTTCCTTCCTTCCTTCCTTCCTCCTTCCTTCCTTCCTTCCTTCCTTCCTTCCTTCCTTCCTTCCTTCCTTCCTCCTTCCTTCCTTCCTTCCTTCCTTCCTTCCTTCCTTCCTTCCTTCCTTCCTTCCTCCTTCCTTCCTTCCTCCTTCCTTCCTTCCTTCCTTCCTTCCTTCCTTCCTTCCTTCCTTCCTTCCTTCCTTCCTTCCTTCCTTCCTCCTTCCTTCCTTCCTTCCTTCCCTCCTTCCTTCCCTCCTTCCTTCCCTCCTTCCTTCCCTCCTTCCTTCCTTCCTTCCCTCCTTCCTTCCTTCCTTCCTTCCTTCCTTCCTTCCTTCCTTCCTTCCTTCCTTCCTTCCTTCCTTCCTTCCTTCCTTCCTTCCTTCCTTCCTTCCCTCCTCCCTTCCTTCCTTCCCCGATTTCTCCAGGAGCCACCGACACAGGCTGGAGAAAAAAAATTCCTCTTCGGAGGAAAGGAAAATCAGTTCTAGGCCTTACTCAGGGCCTCAGGGTTCTTGTCTTGCCTCACAGAAAAGAATTTGGGGAGTAGACGAGCAGTGAAATAAAAACACTTTATTTGGAGGATTTTAGGAGGGGAATAAGGGAGAGAAAATGAGAGAGAGAGTAACATGCTCAAGAGAGAACACAGGCTTCTCCAAGGGCGGAGAGAGCCCCTACTCACATGCCAGTATTAGATAGGAAAGCATGAGCGTACACATCTCACGAGGGGAGATGCAGGTGACACACGTGCTCGGGCATCGCATGTGCTCAGCCACCTGGGCACAAGCAGCACCTAGGCTCAGGCAACATGTGAGCTGCCTTCCCTTTATTCAAGGTGGTTTTTATAGAGTTTCTCCAATCTACCCCGACATGGGGCTTTCACGTTAGGTAAGAGTTCATTGCTAGGGCTGTTTCCAAGGGGGTGGAGTTGGGAGTGGTCTTCTTTGAGACTCCTTTCCTTGACAGTTATTCCTGCTGGATCTTCTCTCGGAGGGTGGGTCCAGTTTTCTCTGGTCTGGGCTAGCTGACAGTTAATTGGATTAAAGGAAGGAATTGGGGGTTCTCCAGTAATTCCCTTCAGGCACTTTCTGCAGTCCAGTCTCCTCAGGCTTCGCTGCTGGAGAAGGTCTTATCAAGTCTTGCTTGATCCACAAGGTGAGTCAGACTTAGGACCAGTTGACTTGGTGCCTGTATTACTTCCTAGGAATTTCATTGCCATGATGTGTGTGTGGATTCCCTAATCTACCTGCCTACATCAAAAGTGGTGTCTGACTGAGGTCAAGGAAATCTGAGAATTCTCGCCACTTGTCATTGCCAAATTTCCGAAGCCCCTTTTAAACTTTGTTATTACTCATATCTCAACCTATAAGTCTCGCTTATAGATCACCAGCTCTTAGCAACAACTCTAAAGATCATCAGTGTTGAAGCTTCATTGCTAAAATTAATTATACTTAGCCAGTATTTGAACCTCCCTCCTTTTGAAAATTTCTGGGTTTTTTTTGTTTTTTTTTGGAGGGGGTGGTTTTAGAGCCACACTTGATGGTTCTCAGGGCTTACTTCTGGTTCTGTGTTCAAGACAAATGCCTGTCCATGTTCTTGGAACCATATGTGATGTCAGTGATTAGCCTGGGATTGGCCACGTGCAAGCAAGCATCTTGACCCCTGTATCGCCTCTCCAGCACTTTCTGCTTTTAGTTTCATAATACTCATTCTTGTAGTTTTCCTTTTACTTCTCTGAATGCTGCCTCTCACAATTCCCTCCATATTTTCCCCCTATTTTATCATTAGTGCAGTTCATTTCTCAGACACCTTCCCCTCTAAATGTGTCGTTCTTCCTAGATGTCTCAGGCAAATTAACCTCTGCTGCTGTGCAGTAGGTACAGTGTCTCCTACAGAATCCTGGGGGTTCATGATTCTCTCATGCAGCATCTTTTCCTTGGAGACCATTATTTCAAGCAATGGAAATGAAGGCAATGTGCATGGTTACAAGCATGAGTAGCCGTACACATTCATAAATGTACCGAGAGGAACAGAAATGTGGAGACAGCTCTGCTTTGCTTGCTCTACCCTCCCTGCCACATCATTTACTGTTTTTACCACAGCAGCCATTTTTTCTAGTTCACTTCACATTTTGATAACTTTTTTAGTACCTGACTTGGGCTAAATGCAACTGTAGCAGGTAATCCTCCTCCTGTTGTGAGAGCCTATGTGAGGAAGAAGGGAGTTGAATGTTGTATGTATTTTCTATTTATTTTCTGTTTATGATCATAGTTTACTGATTTTCATAAGCATGAAATAAGCTATTAAAATTTGATGACAAGGGGAACAGAATTTCTCTCATGGTTTGGTCAGCTTTATTTGATAAGATTGTGATGGAGACCCCTATATAACCCACTATCTTTCCTTTTATTGCTGATACCTAATAAATAAAAAATTTTATTTATACATATAAATTTATTGTGGATTAGAAAAATGTGTATATCATTCATATTTCATTTTTGCAGTATTCAGTTATATACAATTTAGATTTCAGTTCTTTCACTGATGATTTTGTCTGAACTCTTTTTTTTTTATTTTTCATTAAAACCGTATCTACTAATACATAACAAAGTTACAAAGGAATGATAAGAAACTTTTGAAAATAATTGTTGGACTAAGTATCCCCTATATATTTGTGTTCTAATTCAAATTAATCTTCCACTAATTAAATTCTCACAATTTTGTAGACAGGACAAATTTTGATTTCCCTCACCTGAGGGACTAAGTGTATCAACTGATTTGATAGCACAGATGCTTTAAAATAAGAATTTGTGAAAGAAATTGGACTTGCCAGACCATTTTTAATAAGATGTAAATTACATGTAAACAAATGTCACAAGAATGCTTTTCTTAGCCTCAATATTTCCATGATGTCTGGGCTTGGAGAAATTGTTCAGCAGATAGGATGCTTGCTTCGCACAGGGTTGCTGGGCACTGAATACAATCCCTTCTCTCCCTCCATCAGTGATCTCTGAGCACAGAGCCAGGAGTAAGCCTTGAGCACTGCAGGGTAGGACAAAGGAACAAATCACAAACAAACAAACAGAAATCCCAGAGAAGAAAGACAAACAAGAGCCTTCATAATGTTAAAGAGCAGGTTATAAAATTCTACATGCACTGGTTAGTTCCAGGTGAAAATTTAATTGTGTACATGTCATACGACGCTAATTAGTGCAGACACGTTTGCAATCCGTCTCTGAACCCACATTGATCTTTGACACGTCCGCCCGGGGCAGGCGTCCTGCCCAGGTGAAGGTGTTCCCCATCCCACCCTCGCCTTATCTCACTCCTCCTCCCCGTGGCGCGGAGAACTGTCAAATGACTGTATGGGAACTTCCTGAAATTTGCCTCCTCTTCCACAGGTAAACCTGCTCCTCCTGTCCTTGGAGGTATGACCGCCACAGTCCCAGTCCCAGAGCTCCAAGTAGGCCACGAGCTTTCCCATTTTCTGGAACAACTGGTCTGTATTGGGGACCAGGAAACTGTAGGTCTCTGCTGACTCTGTGGCTTTCAAAGAAAGAAAAGAGCAACCATAGTTAATGCCCCAAAATGACATCAAGGAAAACAAAAACAAACGTGTTTCCCATGTGGCGGGTACTCACAGTGAGGGCCATTGTTCCCTGGGAACTCAGCTGACGTGCTGTGTCCGGACCAACAGGCTCTCCCTCAGTTTACAGGTGTGAAGTCATAGCAACGCAGGTCCCATCCCTTGGGGGATTTTCCTTTTGGTTGCAGTGACCTGTTTCCTGATCGGCCTGGTGTGCTTGGACTCTAAGCCATGAGGAAGAGAGAGAACCTTACTGATAGGTTTATTTTACCCTTTACTCCAGAAAAGTCAGAGAGATGTCAGGTGGATCAGGGATCATTTGTACATAAATAATTAAGGGGATATTCAGGGTTTGGGTGTGTTTAGAATAAAATAATTTAAAAGGTGTCTACTAGATCCAAACAGTATTCATTTATCCATCAAGACAAGGCTTATGAGAAGTGTTTATATTGATTCTGAGGTACCTTGGAGATAAATGAAAAATGAAAACCTCTCCAGAAGTAGAGGTTTTTTACTAAAACAAGTAGAAATGATTTTTAAGGAAATGAACACTTGCTGGTATGAATGCCTGAGACATATTTATTCATCAGGAATCAACTGAGGTCTATTCTTTACTAAAGAGAGTGCCCCAAAATTTCAAGGCACCTCCCATGCTCCAGTGGCCTTTTCCTAGTAAAACTTCGAGAATTTATTGCAGTCCCAAATACTGTTGCCTCATTGTCTAACAAGTCCCATTTTCCTCTTTCAGAACTAACCTCCTTGAAACCAATATTAAGAAGTGATGAGCACACAAGAGTTGAAGTGCTTCCGTTGTATGGTACTGACCCTGCTTCAGTTTCCTGGTCTACCCAGCATCGCTAGGACTGATGCCCGAACACAGAGTCAAGAGAAAGCTATGAGAATGGCTGGGTGTGTCGCACCTCCCTAACCCCATAAAAAAGAAGGAATAAAAGTAAAAGCACAGGGGCCGGAGCAATAGTACAACAGGTAGGGCATTTGCCTTGCACAGAGCCGACCTGTGTTCAATCCCCGTCATCCCATATGGTGACTCAAACACCGCCAGGAGTAATTCCTGAGTGCAGAGCCAGGAGTAACCCCTGAGTATCTCTGGGTGTGACCCAAAAAGAAAAAAAAGTAAAAGCATAGTTTCTGCTATAGGTCTACTGTCATGAGTAAAGGCCACCCATCCAATTATAGGAAAAGATTTCTCTTTCCCAACATGTGATGATGAGAACATCTCCATAAATTTCTCTCTGTCTCTCAGCAATAAACATTTAGGCTTAAATATCTGTATCTATTGAATGTTTATCATGTTACAGCCATGAAATAAGAAGACAGAGATTAATACAATCCTCTAAAAATACAAAACTGCTATACATTGCCATGGAAAACTCATCCCTCCACGCCCCCACTCCCACCCCCACCCCCCGCTAATCACACACACATGTGTACGTGCATGTCCATTTTAAACGTGGTTCTTGTGGACTATCAGTTATCTTTCTGTCCAACTTGAACTTGGAAGTCAGACCTTAGCATTGGTAGTCCAACTGTGAGAAGGAGTTGAGCATAGCTGGAGATTCGTTTATGAGTGATTAGTAATGCAAAATGACTGAATAAATGAATGCCCACTCCATATATCTTGCCAGTCATTCCGTAGTCATTAATTAGACCCCTTGTAACACACAATTCTTGAAGCAGCTCGAGAACGTCTTACTAGAGAACAGAACAAAATGAGGTGTACGCAGAAACAGCCTTGAGAAGGTTTCTGGAGGAAAGCCCGCACCTTCTGTTAGCTGTGAGAGTGTTAACTCCAAGCGGGAGAAGGAAGACTGTGGGCATAAAGGCAAGACACTAAGGACAAGCTATCTACTTTGCACGGTGCCAAAGCTCCACCTCACTCCTAATGTCTTTGCTGTAAAATTTTAGCACCATGATTTACAATACTGTTGATGACAGGGTTTCATGCCTAGTGTTCCAATAACATTCCCTCCCCCGGCACCCCCGCAACACACACACTCATACAGTTCTTCCACTCCCTAGTCCCACCGTGGACAAAGTTCTGGTCATCAGTTCTCAGGTTCTGTTGTCTTTTCCCCTCTGTTATTCCCTTGCTATACTTCACATAGAATGTCTGTGTCTATTCCTCTCCTCCTGTCCTTCTGGCCGACGTTACTCAATACAGTACTCTCCAGATTCATCCACGTAGCAGAAAATTGTGTGATTTTGTCTTCTGACAGCTAAGCAGTATCTTATTGCACATAATATCCAGAAGAGTTCACACGGGCAAGGGGTCCTGTGCACCGATGGTGGGGGTCTGGTGTTAGAAAGAAAGCTCCCAGTGAAAAAAGGAGCACCTTCCTTCGAGCCCAGAGGCATCTCATCTGAGACCCTCAGCCTGACCCCTGCACTCTCCATCTGGCCTAGAGGAGCTGGGCTCAGCCTTCCTTTGACAAAGGCATTAGAACACCGCCACCCCCCACCCTCCCCAAGCTGCCCCTTCCAAACAAACCCCAAAACACTTTAAAGTGAACTTCCAATAAGTTTACAGAGTTCTGTTGCTTATGTTCTCCCCTAGGCCCCCTTCCCTCTCTTCTGTTGATGTTTTGATGACCAGGGATTGAGCACCTGCTTGGTTGTGTTCCCATATGAAGTTGTGTTGTTATGTTGGGGGGTGTGGGGAGAGCACTGCACATTGAGTTTCAGTGCTCACACACTCGGACAAAGTGTTGAGCAGAGTGTCACCCTGGAGCTGTGGTGCTTGTGCCCACTTCTCTTCGGTGTGCCCAGAAATCACTTAGGGTGCCAGGGATCTCGGACAGCAGTGCTTCCAGGGCCATCAGCAGTGTATGTGTCGGCATCAGGATTCAGACTCACAGGCTCATGCAGTCACTTTAGCCACTGAACCCTTTGCTAGCACCTCTTACCCACATGCTCATGTCCACCCCTTTCTCTTCCTTGCTTCCCTTCCCTTCCCTTCCCTTCCCTTCCCTTCCCTTCCCTTCCCTTCCCTTCCCTTCCCTTCCCTTCCCTTCCCTTCCCTTCCCTTCCCTTCCCTTCCCATCCCTTCCCTTCCCTTCCCTCCCCTCTTCTCTCTCTCTCTCTCATCTTTCTTTTTCTTCCCTCCTCCTCTCCTTTCCCCACATTTGAGGTTTGAGGTGTGCGTTCTACCACTTAGCCACATTCTCAGCTTGAACCACTTCCTGTGTTGACTTTGTTGTCATCAGTAACTGAGTTTTTATTTAATTATTTATTTTTAATTTTTGTAAGGTTGTTCACAATAATTTATTGCACTCAAAATTCCAGCTCCAGTCCACCACCATTACACCTTCCCACCACCATTATTCCAAATTTTCCTGCCACCACCCAAGCCTGTCCTAAAGGCAGATCCTAAATTATTTTGTATTGCTTGGTATGGGACTGGAGCTATAGTACAGTGGGTATGGCGTTTGCTTTGTACTCGGCCAACCAGGGTTCAATTCCTCCTTCCCTCTCGGAGAGCCCAGAGAACTACTGAGAGTATCCTGCCCACACGTCAGAGCCTGGCAAACTACCTGTGGCATGTTTAATATGCCAAAAAGAGTTAACAAGTCTCACAATGGAGACGTTACTGGTGCCGGCTCGAGCAAAATCGATGAACAATGGAATGACTGTATTTACTTGCTTGCTTGGCTTATTATAGAGAAGTATTTTAATCTTAACTTCCTACGAAATAAAATAGAACATTTTAAAGACCTACCTTAACTCATCCATGAATATTTGTAGTAGATCTTCAAGCGAGAGCCTGAGATGAATTGACACTAGAATTTGAAAATCACCATATTTTTACTTTTGGTATCAAGTAAAACTGCATATATATGTGTGTATATATATGCATTTGCTTAAATATACACATGTGTATATTTAATATGTGTGCACCTAAAATTGTTAAAGCAGAACGAAGCTAGGTAACAAATTCAATAGACAAGTATAAGTTCTTTAAGGAGCTCCTTTTTCTCTTTGGATATCCTTTTGAAACCCTGTTCTTTCTGCAATCAGGTAACTCTTTAAGACCACAGTCAGCTTTTGAGGTTACGAGATCAGAACACAGAGAAGGCATCATTCTCTAACACACTGCCCTCTTTTGGCAGTGAGATGTATAGCTGAAAAGCAAAACAAGGAAGTTCTTTTTTAAAAATTGATTTTTATTAAAAATACTCTGATTTAAGTTGTTTATTGTACAGTTGTTTCATGCATCTAAAGTCCCAACACCACAAGTTTGACCTTCCCCCCCACCAATATCCAGAGTTTCCCTCCCAATCTCACCCTGTTCCCTTCAGCACACAACAAATTTACTTTATATTGCTTGTTTCAACAAAACTTTAAGAATTAATAAATAGAATGATCAGAAAATAATCAGTAATGGCCAACTGGTGATTACTATATGATTTTGACCTATGTAAATAAGAAAATTAAAACCATTTAATACAATACTAAAATGCGTATTCTCAGCTACATATATGTGTTTTCAACTCTAGAATCTAAAGTATATTACACTAAATTTAATTTATACTTGGATCTCATTATGGTAATAATCATAGCTCAGCCATAATTAGTAATACCTAAAAAATTCTGTTTAATATGTGTGGGAGTTTACATAGAATAGATAGGGCCTTCATATGTAAATTTACCCCTTACACTTTATATAAATGCAGAAGTACTTTTTAAAAAATATATTAACTAATTAAGAATTACTGAATAACTGTGAATTGTAAAGTAATTCATGACTGAGTCTCAGACATACAGCAATCCCTCCTTTACCAGTATCCTACACTAATCCCTTCACCGGTGTCATTTCCACCAGTGTCCCCAGTGTCCCTCTCACCCTCCATCCTGCTTCGATGGCAAGCACATTTTACCTACTTTCTGCATCCTGTCCTCCTCCAGAATAGCAAGAAGTCCCTTTTAGTTGTTGTTCTTGTACTGGTTACTTCAACTTGTACTTCTGCTAACAGAAGCAATGCTGATGCAACCATCCCTTGGTTATCAGAAATTCTTCAGAGCTAGAAAGACAGAAAAAAAAAATGGTCCTTTGTGAACTCGGTTGCGTTTAATTCCTTTTGAAATAAGTAAGTCCACCATGAGATCTTCATTTTTCAAATCTGTGAAGGTATAAGATGACTTAATTGTTCTGATTTTGCATATGATCATATATTATAAAAACAAACCACATGGTTACCTGAGGGCCATATATTTTGAAAGTCTTACAAATATTTCATTGGAAATAACTTTCTACATATTGGATATGTGTTTTATTCATACAAGAGAAGTTTTGGAGCACTTCTACTATATATTAGACTTTCTCAATGGAAGGGACACCAATTGATATGGTTTTTGCTCCTGTGGATGTTACAATCCAGAGTGAGCATTGACATGTGGGGCAGAAGCTAATGAGGTGCAGGATGATCTAACAGTGAGAGGGAAATTTTATCCATAGAGGTCAAAGTATGCCTCCTTAGGAAGTGTGGCTTATGTGAGAGGCAGGAGGTCAAAAGTTAGCAAGATGAAAGTTCAAGAGGATGGGTAGGAAAAAGAATGAACCAATGCAGACAGTTTCAAATACATGACATCAAGAATTGTCACATGAATTAATCATTAGCATAGCATTGTGTCCTAAACTGTGTTCATGTAGACTTAAGCACAGTTAACAAGGAGGTGACATGGCAGTATAAAACAAAGAACTTTGAAACTTCAGAGACAAATTCCGATCTAATTAGCTTAGCTTAAATGACTTTTCTGAAACTATTTACTTCTAAGATTGGAGCAGTTGAATTTAAGCTTCCTAGTTTCTGATTAGGTTTTAAATGAATAGCGTGTGCAAATAAGACACTTAAATACTACATTGTGTTTATCTTAACTACTTTGAAAAACTGAGACTTCCTACCATGCAGAATGCTTACTTAATCACCACATGAACATATTGCTTGAAAGTCGATTTCAATATAGTCTAGTGATGACTGTGTGACACATTTGATATAGCAGTAACTCCCTGAAGCGTATTATTGATAAAAATTGTTTCCACAAGTGTTGGCTAGACATTTTGTCATTCGTGTAACAAAATCTAAGACTAAAAAATATCAGTGATGAAGGTTCAATGATTATACTGAATTACTCCAATTCACTTAAAGATTATATTTCACAGTTAGCTTTAGCTATGTAGATCATAGATTACTTCCCAGAAAACCCCAAGCAGGTATTTTTAGCAAAGGGGATGGAAAGATAAATGCAGAGCTCCAGCTTTGAGTTATATTGGAATATGTTGATCTGTTTTTAAATGTTTGCCCATCCTTTTGTTGCTGTTGTTGATTTTGAGGCACACCTAAATGGTATTTAGGGGACCATGCACGAAAAGGAACCAAACTCCATACCTCCTGTAAGCAAAGCATCATTGTGCTATTTCTATGGCCCCAATTTTTCATTCTACAGATTTAAGCAGCATCAATCAAACAGCAATATTTAAAAATATGTTTAAAATTTGCTATAATTTGAAGTCACATTTCATAAAAGTTAAATGTTGCCCATTTAAATACTAATGATGATGATTGATCATCATCCCGTTGATCATTGAATTTCTCGAGCGGTCTCAGTAACGTCTGCATTCGTCCTAGTCCTGAGATTTTAGCAGCCTCTCTTTACTCGTCCTTCCCAACGATGCTGCTTTGGAGGCTCTTTCAGGGTCAGGGGAATGAGACCCAGCATTGTTACTGGTTTTGGCATATGAATACACCCTGGGGAGTTTTTGAGGCTCCCCAGGTGGGCAGGAAACTCTTAGTAGCTTGCCAGGTTCTCCCAGAGAGATAAGTAGGTAATAAGATGCTTCCGGGAGCTTGGTTTTAAGTCTCTGGATGTTGGCCATTGGTGGGATTGTGAGGCAGGTGCCAGGGGCAGTCCCTGGGTGTGACCACCTAGCTACTGGAAAATGGGAAATCTGGATGGAGGAGGCCCAGTCCCAATCCGAGCAGGCTTGGAGGTCTCAGCCTCAGGTCCCACACACCTGGGTTCCTCTGCCGGTACCTTCATGTGTGAGGCTCGTCTGAACGTGTGGAGAGGAGCCTTGAGCATGGCTGTGGCTAGGCTCCAGAAGTCTTCAGCCGCCAGGAGCTCTGCTCAGGGCAGGGAGGGAAGCTGGAGCCCACCCCCTCGGAGGGGCCCTGGGGAAGACAGCCAAGTGCAAGGGCAAGAGACTCTGCATTGCTCTCTTCCAGGAGCTTGGTTTTAAGTCTCTGAATGTTGGCCGTTGGTGGGATTACATGGCGCCGGGGGCAGTCCCTCGGTGTGACCACCTAGCTACTAGAAAATGGGAAATACTACTAATATTACAACTAATATCTCCTGTGTTAAGCAACAAAAACATAAAGCCTAAACATTAAACTTTAACATCACCCTACATAGTCTATTATCCTAAAGATCATGAACTCAGACTTGAAATAATAGTTTCCTAAATTCAGGAAGTCAGAATAAGGATTCTCACACAGAGGTTCTAAGCATCCAAGCTAATGCTCTTTCTACTAAGTTATCCAATATCCACATTTCACATAGGTGATCTATGCAATGGAATTTTCCCACTTGAAATAAAAGACAAAATATCCTTAATGGAAACAGACACTAAGCTACCATTATCTTGAATTATTATTAGTTATATAGGCATTACTTTTGCATTTTAACCAGAATAGTTTTTTTACCAAGTATTTATTAAAATAATTTTGAGAATATTGTTAAGCATTCATTTACTCAACAAATATTTACCAAGCACATGGCATTTTTAAAACACTATATTAGATAATTGATTCCTATCCTAATTTACCTAATTTACTAAGCACAGTAAATAATAGAGAAGGAGAAATGCTTATAGGAGTAAGCCATCAAAAATAATCCTTCAGTTTCTTCATTTCCTTGAACTGTTCTGATATGTAATGCATTTGGAGCATTTGATAATTTTAACATAGTTTCCCATGATACAAATTCTCATATAATGTGATTTCAGCCTCTTATGGCTCCAAACACTTACAAGTTGTTTTTTAGATATTGATGTTCCCCTTTTACTATACTCATAAAAAACAGTCTATTTTATTTATTCTTTAAACTTAAAATGTATCATTGTAGTTTAGGTAACATGGTTATAATAATGCTTGTAGGGTTTTTGTATACAAAGTTACTGCTTTTCTTATAACTGTGTAATATTGTGTTGTTGTATAAATGCCAAGACCTCTTTATGATTTCTGTTGGGGCTAGACTGAGCTACCAGGATGAGCCCAGTGGTTTGGATGAGGTTGAACATATTTTTTGGCTGCCTTAGTAAATAATTTCCTAAATTATAACAATTGACAGTCTTTTCTCACAGATCCCGGGTTTTGCTTAAGCCTGTTTGTTGTCAGTATGTAGATCCTACATTGTTTATTTTCCCGTATGCAGAAGAACTTTGCATGATCTTCCCAGAACTCCTTTGGTGACTGTATTGTGCCCTTCATTGGTGACTGTATTGCACCCTTAAGAGCTTCCATGATCAATAAAAGGAGATTACGGGGCTCTCTACCTTTGTCTAATAGTCAAAGAGAACCTAGACCCTCCATGAAAAACATTTCTTCCGCGTTCCTTGTTCAGCGCCTCCGACCTCACGAACGTTCACGCAACAGATTTCATCTGTAGATATTTCCATATCCTGGTTATTGTACTTAGAGCAGTAATAAACAGAAGTGTACTTAAATCTTTTTTAGTTAAAGTTTTAAATTATTATTTTTTCCTTTTTTGGGTCATACCCAGCGATGCACAGGGGTTACTCCTGGCTCATGCATTCAGGAATTACTCCTGGTGGTGCTCCGGGGACCCTATCGGATGCTGGGAATTGAACCCAGGTTGGCCGCATGCAAGGCAAACAACCTACCCACTGTGCTATTACTCTAGCCCCTCTTTTTTACTTTTTTTCTTACTTTTTTAGAAGTCTCTACACTGGCTTCCCTAGAGTGAACCAGATAATAATCTCATATTTAGTGAATTATTATTCCTTTTTCACCACAAGCCTCAAACACAAGTTATTTTCAGTCTTTTTGACATACTAAATTCTCACTGTTGTGAAATCATACCTTATTTTGATGTGGATTTTCCTGGTAATACGTGTCAATGAATACATTTTCATATTCCTACTGGGAATCCATATATCTTCTTCGGAGAAGTGTCTGTTCAACTCCTCTCTTGATTTTTTAATGCTTTCATTGTTGAGCTTTCTGAATGCTTTACATGTCTTGGATAATATTAACTCTTTATCTAGTATAATGTATGAAAATGTTTTTCTCTCATAAAGCAGAGTCCTTATTTTAACTGGAGATCCTTTGGCTATGCAAAAATATTTCAAGATGACATAGTCCTATTTGTTTATTTTTTTTCTTTTTGTGAATGAAGTCAAACTATTGATGGCACCGCTGAGCTCCATTAGGTTCCTAAAGAGTTCTGACAGAGACTATTTTAAGCATTATTCTATTTGCCACAATGTCTAGCCCACTCTCTTGAACACAGGAGGTACACAGAATTTGATGACTGAGTGAATGGCATTTATTTTGATCCTCCAAAATATAGCAAGCATGATTAGCTTTATGTGAGGGAAGGTGACAATCATATCATTGTTTAGGTTTTCATTGTTACTAATCCTTAGAGCTCCAAATGGAAGGAATCTTTTTCTAACTTGACTTTCATCAGAATGATATGGCAATCCTCACTCAAAATAGAACCACTTCTCCCATTGCCACTACTGAAAAAAGTGTTAAATGAGATATATTAGTATTTATCAAGTTGTTTGATTTAATAATTATTATAGTACAGGTAATTGGTTTATGTATATAGTATTGATAAACAAAATTACTTTTCACCACCACCACCAAAATGCCCTTGACCTTGTCCCACTATTTTTGTATCACCTGTGCTTCTATCATAAAGTATTTGATTTTTTAAAACTGGATTAACAAAGGACAGTAGAAACGAGAGCCAGGAGGACTGGTCTATAGCTGAAAGCTTGCCATAAGTTGGGGAGGCAGTTAGGCCAGAGAAGAGACCACTATGATAATGATAGTTGAAAATGGGGTAAAAGGATATTACATGATATCTTTTTAGTACCTGTATTGCAAACCATTATGCCCAAAAAGATGAGAGAGAGAGAAAGAGAGTAAGAGCAAGAGCGAAGATTGAGAGAGAGAGATGGGGGCTGGGGGGGGAGGAAAAGGAGGCAGGCTGCAGGTAGGGGGTCAGAAGGGAAACAGGGGACATTGGTGAATGGAAATGTACATTAGTGAAGGGATGGGTGATGGAACATTGTCTGACTAAAACCCAATTATGAGCAACTTTGTAATAGCATATCTCACGGTGAATCAATAAGAAAGAAAAATCATTAAGGGGACACCTAAATATTGGTTTGTTTATGTATATTTAGCAACAACAAAAGAATTTACCCTTTTATTAACAAAGAAAGGAGTTTATTCGTACTTCTTTTATGATGATATTGTAAGGATAAGAATCTTTGGAAGAAAACTTTAATACTGTATCCTGAATCTCATTTTGGAAATAAATCTAATTTCATGCTGTCAAAAAAACTGGAAATGGCCATTTTCTATGTCCAAACTGGTAGGATTAAAATCAGCAGTAGAATTTTAAAGTTTTTTAAGAAAGAGAAAGAGGTTATTATTTGTTTTATTTCAAAGATACTTAAGGAATGTTAGCACAGTTCTGAATTTTTTATGACTTATTTCTTGGTGATTTTTTTTTATGAGAACAATCAGATGTTCAAGTGCCTAATACCTCCTGTTATATTGTGCTTTGTAGTTTCAGAAGCACTTTCACATGCTTTATCTCACCTGACCCTTCTTACCTTCCCTCTGGAGTTGGCAGAGAGACATTATTATCTTCACTTTTGTAGATCAAAAGAGCAAAACCCTTGGAACTTCAGTGGCTTGCCTAAAGTCAAGCGACTAAAAGCTCAGTTCTTGTACTAAAGTCTACACATTCCAAGTCCAGCACATTAAATTGCTGAGCAATAAAAAGAAATGAATCGCAAAGGTAAATTTTACTAGAAGTTTGATGAATAAAATATATTTACACTAAATGAGCTCAAAATTATAAACAATGACTAATCCCATACATTAGATGTGATGAAGAAGTATACCTATTGGAATATTTACATTATTTACCAGAAAAATAAATCAGAGACAAGAACTCAACTCCAGCTACGTATTTTAAGATTGTGATATAGGAGGGAGAGAGAGAGAGAGAGAGAGACAGAGACAGAGACAGAGACCGAGACAGAGAGACAGACAGGCAGGCAGAGAGGCAGACAGGCAGAAAAGTGACTGCCATAGATGCAGGCTGGGGGTGAGAAGTGAAAGGAGGGAAAACAGGGACATTGGTATTGAGAAGTGTAGACTAGTGAAGGAACAGAAGTTAGAAAATTATGTGACTGAAACCAAATCATGGACAACTTTGCAACTGTTTATATCATGGTGGTTTAATTTTTTTTTAAAAAAAACAAGAGACTGGAGCAATAGTACAGTGGGTAGGGCATTTGCCTTGCACTCAGCCAACCCGGGTTCAATTCCCAGCATCCCATATGGTCCCCTGAGCACCACAAGGAGTGCAGAGTCACGAGTAACCCCTGTGCATTGCCAGGTATGACCCAAAAAGAAAAAAAAATTGTGATAAACTGAGAAAATCTAAAACTTTAATGATTATTTTTGATTACTTTTGAAGAGTGACATAATAGCTATCTGTGTTCAATTAGATGATTATGTGAGTATAAATAAATTCTGTGTATGAGTCCTTTTTCTGAGGAATACCAGCTAAATTTGAGCATAGAGAAATTTGATGCTAATACTATATTTCATTTCACTGTTAGGTATTTACACTAATTTATGTATAAAATCCTACAATATAGTCAATAATATGGTGATGTACAAGATTAGATTATAAAATTTCACGGCCAACTCTACTTATTCTCTATATATTTGGATCACGTAATTTAGCCCTTAGATTTTTTTTTTCTTTTTGGGTCACACCTGGTGATGTAGAGGGTTTACTCCTGGCGCATGCACTCAGAAATTACTCCTGGTGGTGCTTGGGGGACCAAATGGGATGTTGGGAATCGAACCTGGGTTGGCCTTGTGCAAGGCAAACACCTTATCTGCTGTGCTATCGCTCCAGCCTCAAGCCCTCAGATTCTTAACTGTAGTACAAGGATAGGAAAACAACTTTTGTTGGTTTCTCATAGGATTTAAAGAATTGATCATATCTAAATTACTTTGTATCAGCTTATGATAAATATAAAATAAATTTGAGTTATGGAGTCACATCTAGAGGTGCTTGGGAGACTATCTGATGCCAGGTATCTAATCTGGGGGTCCCGCATGTGAAGCAGATGTTTCTACTCTTTGAACCAGCTCCAATTATTGTTTTTACTATAGAATTTGAGTGAAACAGAATCTGGAGTTCCGACCTCCGTTGATGATCGAGAATCAGGGACGTTGTCTTGTTTGCCAAAGTGTTGAAAATCAGATGGGCTGGACACATAATGTGATTTGGAGACGACCACTGGACTAGAGCTGTTACCAATTGGATTCCACAGGACATCCAAAAACACCTGGCCGCCCACCTACCAGGTGATCAGACTTCTTCGTAAAGATCCTGAATGAACGATTTGAGGCTCTTTGTGTTCCTGGAGCAAGCAGACGTCATTGGGTTATACTAGCATAGGACAGGGACGAATGGAGATGTTACTGGTGCCAGCTCCAGCAAATCAATGAGCAATGGGATGACAAGTGATACAAGTAATTATAGACTTTACAGTGTCAGTGTTTAATTATATTATTATCTGGTTGATAGACACCGTAACAAAATATCAGTCCTTGTTTTGATACATTGTACAGATAGCACTATAGAGCAGAGCGAATTTTATTCAAATCAAAGCAGTGCATCAATTTTGACACAAATTGGTTCTTTTTTTAAAATTTTATTTTCAAAGAGTAATTCACAGTACTTGATTACATTCAATATTTCAACACCAATCTCACTACCATTACACCTTCCCAACCACCATTATTTTGAGTCTTACTGCAACCACCCAAGACTTCCCCAAACACAGATGATAAATATTTTATTTTGTATTGATTGTTATGAATAATTCACTAAAAATGAGCCAAAAATATTTCCTTAGAGAAAAGTGTGTGAAAATTTTTGTATCACATCTTGGATCCATTAAGCCTCTGTATTATTAACATGAGATCATTAACAAGAGATCATTAACATGTTAGAGTTCGAGTCTTGTGTGCTTATATATATATATATATATATATATATATATATACACACACAGAGATATATATAGCACTGTAGCACTGTTGTCCCATTGTTCATCGATTTGCTCGAGTGGGCACCAGTAACATCTCCATTGTGAGACTTGTTACTGGTTTTGGCATATCGAATACGCCATGGCCATGGGTAGCTTGCCAGGCTCGGCAGTGTGGGCGGGATACTCTCGGTAGCTTGCTGGGCTCTGTGAGAGGGATGGAGAAATCGAACCCAGGTCGGATGAGTTCAAGGCAAATGCCCTACCTGCTGTGCTATCACTCCAGCCATTTTGAACAGAAATCATTTAAGTTATGCCATGTTCTATTTGTTAGGATCCTGACACTGTACCTACGGATTCCTTGGTAAAGTGTGGTGTGCGCTTCTCACCGCCCATCCCTAGGATGCCGGATTCCTTAAGGCAAAATTGGTTTTTTCGTTTTACTGAGTTGTATGTGCTCTTTCTAATCCCCCTTCATCTTTTCTTTTACTTATGTCTATAGCTTGACACACAGGTTAAATCATCAGCAAAGAGAAATACTGTTTGCAGTTTAGTCTCTCAATCTCCCTATGAGAATTTCTAGTAAGAGATTCCCTCGATTTCATTCCAAAGGGTTACTACAAGAATAATTCAGATTGTATTCCTTCCCACTTAGGTGTTTCACTTTCACTGGTTCATTTAATAAAATGTCCCAGTACTACACAGAGCACAGAAAGAATGAAATGCTTTACTGATGCAATATAGTAAAAATAGTATTTATGTGCCAGACTGTTACAAATACTTGGCATACAAATATATTATATAGTTAGACCTCATTAATGTTTTCTACTTTATACTTGAGAACACTGAGACTGAAGGAAATTAAATACCTTGCACAAAACGTAAACTTACGTCTAACTATTAAGAAATACATGTATGTTATTTAAGTGAATTCAAAGTAATCTTATAAAAGAGAACTAATAAACCTCAGAGTCAGTGCTTTTAAATCACCCAATGGGCAGAACTAACTCCTAAGGGATCGATGGAACAAAGTTGAAAATATAATCAAACTATATTAGATGATAAGGTCCTTGACTCTAGTCAGTATGGGCTCCTGGGAACTCAGCTAAAGTCACCTTCTAAATTAATTATAGAAATTATCTAAGCATCTTCTTGGTATTTCCAATATTGTGGTCCTTTAAAGAAGGCCTCCAAGGATAAACTCATACATTAAGTCGTAATACTACTTTTTAATGTGGCTATGGCACTCAGCAGTATGGTAGTACAGAAGACCTTGCTTTAGAAACAGTCTTTTAATTTTAACATGCCATTTTGGTGACTGGAATGCCATGTGGAATCTAGAATATGCCTTTCAGTGTGTCATTTCCGTTGTCATCAAAAGTGTTTCAATTCTAATATTTTCAATGCAGCTAGAGGTCATAAATTGGCAATATTGGAATGAGTGCATAAATACATATGTAAAGAGAATGCAACTTTTATTTTCAAACTCAAACATTTTTACCTTTTTATGTAATCCATCTCAGATTGTAGTATCAGTTCACACTGGCAATCTATATGTGGATTAGGCTAAAAAGGTGCTTAAAGTTCTTAGTAATTTGAACTACAGGGTACTTTGTGGCTGCATGCTGGGGAAAGATATTTTGGCTCTATGGGTTCTAACAAACACATGGAAAATTGCCTAAGAAGATCTGGCTATTTTATTTCTCTTCATTCATTCACCATATTATCATTTATTAAACTTGAATCACAATATAGATAATGGCACCCCACTTTTTCAATATATCATAACTTTGGAAAGAAATCAATAATCAGGCTACATTAGCATGGTGTGATAAGTTTGGCCTAACTACACATTGCTATGGGAACGTGTGAGAAGCCATTGGATCATTTAAGAATATTTGGCATTAGGGAAAAAAATCTTCCTCTCTCCTTACCCCTCATGATTGTGACTTTTCTCCTGAGGAATGTTTGCTTTAGAGAAGGCCAATAGGTGAGAGTCCTTCAAACTCCCTCTCCCCAATGCCAGGGCATTAGCCCTCAAAAGCATTCTGCTACCTGGGGCTACAGAAAAGTATAGACAGAGAAAAACTGGGAAAATAAGGTGGAACAAAGGGAAGTACAGCTGAGGTGCCTATGAGGAAATTCAGGATAGCTGCTGTATTTCAATTCGATTGGTTCTTATACACAATGCCAAGCTCTAGTGCTTCTTCTAACCAAGGGTTTCTTCTTAACTAGGGATAGATCAGTGATCTATAAGGACACCGATAAACCCCCTTAACTTGTTGAAAAAACAGCATGAACTTCTCTGAAAAAGTCCAAAGAATATTGCATAGAACTAAGGGGTTCATAATTGTATTTTAATGATTGCTCTTTATAAGATTTATGAAGCGATAGCACAGTGGGTAGGGCATTTGACTTGCATACGGCTGACTCGAGTTCAATTCCTCTGTCCCTCTCGGAGAGCCCGGCAAGCTACCAAGAATATCCTGCCTGCACAGCAGAGCCTGGCATGTTACCCATGGCGTATTTGATATGCCAAAAACAGTAACAAGTCTCATAATGGAGATGTTACTGGTGCCCGCTAGAGCAAATCCATGAACTATGGGATGACAGTGCTATTATAACTAAAGTAATGTATTTACAATGGTGTTGACATTTATGATCTTGATGTATGGAGTTATCTCATTTCACCACCACCAAAGCGTCCAGTCCAGTGTTTGTAGAATGGGCAAGAACTTGGGATTTTTTTAAATTAATTAATTAGTTAGTTAATTAATTAATTTTTAATAAGTGAATCACTGTGAGGGTACAGTTACAGATTTATACATTTTTGTGCTCATGTTTCCCTCATACAAAGTTCGAGAACCCATCCCTTCATCAGTGTCCATTCTCCACCAAAAATAAACCCAGCATCCCTCCCACCCTCCCCAATCCCATCTCCCCCCCACCCCACCCTGTCACTGTGGCAGGGTATTCCCTTTTAGAACTTGGAGATTTTTTAAAAAAATTGTAAATATAAAATTATTTCTAGAATAATTATCATTTTAAATGAGAATATAATATTTCACTCATTGCCTTTGAGACAAGGGATGTAGCTGAGTGTTGGAGCTCTTGCTTTATATTTGTGAGACCTGGGTTCAGTTTCTAGCACTGCAAGAATAAATAAATTAATGACCTAAATTTACTAATTACCCAATGTTATACCTTAATACTTTCTCCCAATTTTTTAGCTGTAAATATTTAGCTATATTTCTTTGGAACATTTCTTTATGTCTTACCAGAAGCTCCATCATATCTAATATTAAATATAATTCCTAGCTTGTTGCACATGGCCGACCTGAGTTCGATTCCTTCACCCCTCTCAGAGAGCCTGGCAAGCTACTGAGAGTATCTCGCCCACACGGCAGAGCCTGGCAAGTTACCCGTGGCGTATTCAATATGCCAAAAACAGTAACAACAAGTCTCACAATGGAGACATTACTGGTGCCGGCTTGAGCAAATTGATGAGCAATTGGATGACAGTGATACAGTGATATAGTGAATTCCTAGTTGTATAAAGAATGATATTAGAATATAAACTCAATGTACTGATTATTATTGACTTTATTGACTTTTATAAAAATTTTCACAAATATTTGAAAATTAAAAAATTATCATTTGATAATTTATGGTAGTGCTGGGGACCCATTTGTGACGAAGTTCAGTGAAAATGACTTTACTCTGTAGATTATAAGTGTATAATAACAACTGAATTCACATTTTTTACTTCTCAGAACCTCTTACAGATTTTTTAGATATGTAATTTACTGTAACTCTATGAGGCAGATACTATTATCTAGATTTACAATATGTAAAGTAAGATCAGGGAAGAAAAAAACATCTCTGTCCAATGTCATAAAGCTGATAAGTGGACAAATCAGACTTTAAACTTAGGTTGATTCCAGAGACCAAGTACTTAACCATCACATTCTACTTTAATATGTAGTTGGCTATAACATATAGAAAATGACAGAATCCTTTTGGAGATTCAGTCCCTCTGGTCTTCACTCTGAGTTAAGAATAAATACAGAGATAATAGAAAGTTCTGAGGAAAGAAAAGGCAGTTTGAAAAAAATGGGGATTTATGCCCCACTTCACATTGGAACTCTTCAGTAGGGACGAATTCCCAAAGTTCCTTGCTGGCGGGTGCCAGCATAGAAGAGCAGCATTGTGGCATTCTTAGTTACCTCGGGTAGCACCTTCTTGCCCCCAAACCTGTGCCAGTTCAACTCAAGAAGTTAGTACAACAACCAGACTCGAATATTAGGTGCCTGTACACTTGCTGTACGCAGGAGAAATTTTAACCCAAAGGAGCAGACATAGAGTCTAAAAGCTAGGTTCACTGTATCAGCAATCAGAAGGAGGAAAAGAAGTTGTGAGAATAAAACTAAATTTTTACACACTTTGGTTGATACACTTAAAATTCTATGTAAAACTACCATAAATTTTCAGATAATGCATTTGTCTTTGACATGAGCCAAGTAATTTTTGTAAGAAAATTTCAACAACATAGAAATTTTATCTAATAGTGGCTGGAGAGGGCTGGAGCAATAGCACAGCGGTTGGGCATTCACCTTTCATGTGGCCGACCCGAGTTCGATTCCTCTGCCCCTCTCAGAGAGTCCGGCAAGCTATCAAGAGTATCGAGCCTGCACGGCAGATCCTGGCAAGCTACCTGTGCGTATTGGATATGCCAAAACAATACAATACAGTAACAATAAGTCTCACAATGAGAGACATTACTGGTGCCCGCTTGAACAAATCGATGAGCAACAGGATGACAGTGACAGTGACAGTGGCTGGAGAGATGGTACTGGTGTTAAGACAATTGACTTGTACTTGGTCAAGACAGCTTCAATCCCGAGCAACTCATATGATACTCTGATCTCTGCTAGGAGTGATCACTGAACTTAGACAGGTGAGGCCCCAAAGAAAAAAGTCTGTATGAAAGCCCCTGCAAATCTCGCACTCACTCTACGCAGTTCCAAGATATGTGGCTGCTTGAGAAATGGATAGCAATTACTAGATAAATATTCTGCAAGGATTTATCTTATGGTTTGTAGAGTAAGAATAGAACACATGGGGGCTGGAGTGACAGCATGACAGCACAGCAGGTAGGGCACTTGCCTTGCATGTGGCCACCCTGGGTTCAATTCCCAGCATGCCATATGGTCCTCCAAGCACCGTCAGGAGTAATTCCTGAGTGCAGAGACAGGAATAACTCCTGTGCATAGCCAGGTGTGACCCAAAAAGAAAAAAATAAGAATAGAACACATTAGGCATTTTGGTAGATAATTTTTTTTGGTAGATAATTAAGCAACGCATTTTCCATGAATAATCTTTTGTTTATAAGATCAAGTAAGTTGAACACTTGGGTTATTCCTTAGAAGATAATGGAAGAGGATATAGGCATCAAACTTGGAAACTCCAAAGAAGGTCGATTAGAATGAATCCCTGAAAGTCAGGTTCATTCTCTATATGAACTAGAACAAATTCTTTCACTAATCTTTTGATCTCTTTATGGTTTAGTTGTTCATTCTACTGATTGTACCAGAAACAAGTTTCACTTCAGATATAATAGTTAATGACAGACAATAGAAAAGGAAGTGGGTGTGGAGCTGTAGTTAACTATAATGACAAGAGCGTTGGTTGCTATTTATAGCATTTGTTAAACTTTCATCTCTTCAAATTGCTGTTTTCATGCAGCAAACTTAAATCTCTCAGGCAACAGGGTAAGCAACATGAGATTAGAACTGGAAGTAATTTCTGGCAGTATTCAAATATTTAATGACTAAGAAAAACACCTTCTTCACCTTGAAGTGCCACCAGTTACCAATGAGAATATGAAAATAAACATTTGCAAGGGAAGCTTGCAGTGATCAGTGTGGGAAAATGATCAAATAGAGGACTTACGGCTCCATTTGATACTGGTCTGTGAGGCAAGAATGATAAAATGTAGACATGGGACAAAAATATTTAAAGTTTGAGGAGATTTTATTAAAAAGAACTAGCCAAAAGCTATTTGCCCATATCTAATAAAGATTAAAATCTGCAATGATACAGAAACCAACTGAATCTTAGGCAAGAGACTGAAAACTATGGTCAAAACACTGTGATTTGAGAGTTTCCAATTTAATGTGTTGCTAGAAACATGATACCACATTTAGTTTTCTACCTTCCCCTTTTAAGAGCTAGTCAGGCCTATGATATCCTCAGTGCACAGTGCACTGTGCACTGAGGATATCATAGTATCAAAAGTGTCGTATTGGGAATGGAGTCTTAGAGAGTGGCAGGAAGGTGGGTAGGAACGGGCTGTGTAGGGCTGTATCTGCTGTCACGTGGGCAGCCTGACCCTCGCTCTCTCTTACATTATCAAGACTAATATCCAGATTTTCTTCTCTCGCCAGGCTTTTAGTTTTTGTTTATTGGAATCTTCATTTACAGTGATTTGCATTTATTCCTGTCCTTAACCATAGCATACACACAACATATTCATAAGAGTCAATACTGCCAGGAAAATTTGGATAATTTGCTGATAACTACGGTCAATCTCCTGACTTGAATAAGTTTTCCAAGCTGGAGACAACAAGCAGATTGTAGAATGAGGTTAGCAAAATGTCTGAGACTAAGCAAGAATAAGGGATGCTCAAGGAAGCAAGACAGTTATCTGTGCTGAAGCAAGAGTGTAGGTCTGTACCTGGAGCTTGGTGATTTCATTGAAATGATTTAAAATGTGATGACGTTTAATCTTAAGAATGTAGATGCCAAATATTCAAATTTATTTTATTTGTCAGTTTCAACCCAATTCTCAATTATAAAGCATCTTTAGTTTGTAATTAAGATGATGTCAGAACAAGATGTCATGAAGATACTACAATACCTGTTCCATGGACAATGAAAATGTTCAGCATAGAATATATGAAAATTGCATAGAATATATGAAAAAGGCAATATATTCTATTGCCCTTCCTTTTACACAGGATCACATCATTTTTATAGCTGCAATCCCTGATAATTGTTTATTTCCCTAATGATTGTGCTATTTAGTATTTCATCCAAAGGTTTATTCTGGACTAACAAGTGGATAAGGCATGTATCTACTTTCATCACACTAAAGCCAAAGATATACATTGCTTATCTATTATGTATAACTTTCTATGACAAAGGCTAAAGGACCTTTATAGACTGACTTTCCCTTAAATATACACAATTTGATTATGCACATTCCTCTTTAGAAAATAAGACTGTCACCTTTTTTAGGTGACAATATAACTAACACTAACCAGGTCAGTTATCACTAGCATTCAAGGAATAAAACTAAGAATGCAGATTGCTGTAAGAAGTTAAGGGAAGTTAAGCTTATTAAGTAGGAAAGTTCAAGGAAGTCTTCCTGGAAGGGGCGGGGTTTGATCTGAAAAATGAGCATATGGTTGGGAGATAAAGAGAAGGCAAGAAAGTGTACTAAGAAAGGGAATTAAGTATGGTTCAATATGATCTTTTAAAGAAACTGACCCTCCCTTTTGACCTTCATCTACCCCATAAAAAGAGAATGGTTGGTATACAGCCCAGTTATTGAAAAGGCCACAAATAATTCCAATTTCAGTTATGATTGAAAGCAAATGAACACTTTTTCTATTTTGTATAGCTTCTCTTTCACTATACAAAAAATTGGGTGCAAAAGCTCTAGAATTATATAATGATGATTCAGCAAATTTTGTAGAAAGCTGGTCAACACACATGTATATATATATAGATAGATGATAGATAGATAGATAGATAGATAGATGCTAAGTTCCATTGATCTTACCTGCAATCAGGTTTCAGAGTAAATCACTGGTACCTAAGGGCAGAATATTCTTATTGTTGCATTGAGGTCATTAACTCCTGGAGTTGGGTTAGACTGGAAATTGGAAATTAGGGTCACCTTAATCTAATAGACAGTGAGGTATAAAAAAATGTTTCTGGATAGGAAAAATCAGAAAAGTCCTCCTAGAAGGAAAGATAAATGCTAGGATTCAGAAACCAGAACAGAATGAAGGTCACAATAGAATAAAGGTCAAGGTTTTCACAAAATAGATGACCTTAAGTATGAAAATGGTGCTATCTGCTCAATTAGCTCACATTTGCACAGAGGAGAGTGGGATCTATCTCAGGCACCATCTGGTCCCCTGAGCACTGCCAGGAGCAGCCCTCAGGCACAAAATCAGGAGTAGCCCCTGAGCACCACCAGGTACGGCCTCCAAATCCACATAAAATAAAAATAGATAAATACTATCACATATAATTTTCACAAAAATTAATGTTTCCATGTATTTGTCCTGCTTTCAAAGTAAGATAAATGCTACTGTTGGCATCTGCTTTGCCAGTGATTCACCAAGTCAGAACTGAGATAGAACTTACAAAGAACTTGCAAAGAGCTAAAACTTGTAGTGAACTTTCAAAGCATGTTTAGTAAACATCCTTCTCCTCCCTAGAGTGACAATTACCACTGTTTGCACAAAAGTGGGTTTTTGAGAGTTGTCTGAAAGATTTGTATACAAAATTCAGAGGATTAAAAGTTGGCGTTTATTGTACAGATAACGTGGATGGGTTCGGATCCCTCCCCAGATGTCCAGGCTACTCTCTCATCTGTAAATGATGTCACTAGTCTTGTCCTTGGCTCTATCCTATTCTGTGGACGACCTTCCGGTCTCATCCCACACAGTCTCCTTACCTCTCGTGAGCAGATGACCCGGTCCTGTCCTTATGTCACTATTCTGTGTACACTTTTGTCAATGTCTGGTCACAGCCACATAAACCTGGTTGAGATTCCTCTGCTCTGGACCTGTCTCTGGGTCTCCCAGCTTGACCCCAGCAGTTCCTGTCATCCGTGCTGGCTTTCCTAGTCTCTGGCCACAGCCACGTGTGTGTGGATGAAGCTCCTGTGCTCAGCTCAGCACCTTATCACCACCTGGGCGCCAGAGCCCACCCTGAATCTGAGCTTCCCAGGGCATCTGAGCAATGTCTGTATTCTAGCCTTGTCTGCACCTATGTGGCCTGCTGGACTGGGCCATCTGTCCAGGCACAAAGTCTTAACTGATCCTTGAATCTAGGAAGATAACAGAGAGACCAAGGATCCGAGAGAGACAGAGAGAGAGAGAAAGAAAGAGAGAGAGAGAGAGAGAGATGGGTTGGGGTCTTCCTTTCATCCCACCCCCTCAGCTATCCCATTCTCTATTCTGATTGGTTACTTGTTCCATGGGTGAGATTTCAAGTGACTAAATTCTCCTGGTGGGGGAGAGAGAGAGAGAGAGAGAGAGAGAGACAGAGACAGAGACAGAGACAGAGACAGAGACAGAGACAGAGACAGAGACAGAGAGGGAGGGAGAGGGAGAGAGTCAGAGACAGAGAGGGAGGGAGGGAGGGGAGAGAGACAGAGAGACAAAGAGAGAGAGAGGGAGGGAGAGAGAGGAGGAACAGGTGAGAGAGAGGGAGGGAGGGAGAAGGAGGGAGGGAGGGAGAAAGAGAGAGATGGGTTGGGAGCTTCCTTTCATCCCACCTCCTCAGCTATCCCATTCTCTGTTCTGATTGGTTACCTGTTCCAAGGGCGAGGTTTCAAGTGACTGACTAAATTCACCTGGTGCTCCACCTCTGCTTCTGCTGTATCACTACTGATTAAAAAAAAATGTAAGTTGGGATGCAAAGCATGTGATGTTCTTTGTTACTCTGCTCCAAGTATTAAGAAATCTTTCCCTGGGAATTCCCCATGTTTCAGATGGAATAGAAATTAAGTGGCTGATTCATTCATTCATTCATTAACAATAGGGAGAAGTTCTGTAGGTGCCAATCCATCCTAACCCTAGTAGATCCTCCCTAATGTGTGTTGTTACAAAATGCCTCTGAAATTTCAGGGGTGTTTACTGGCATTTGTTTTCACAAAATGCTAATACGATTATGTCATGGTACTTTGTACTTTTGTGTACTCTGGATGTTGGCATTCTGTTTTAGGCACAACCAAAGCATTGAAGTAGCACTAACTCCTCAGTTCAAATGACTGAACACATTTTATTTTCTGTAGTTTCTTCATAGGTTACTTTTGCAAAGTTTCAAATTTCAAGCAAATTAGCCTATTACAGATAGCAATATGTTGAAACTGTGGTTTAGTATGTGTTTTCATAATGCATAATTATGGTCTCTCCACAGACTTTGCTAAGATCTGGTTAATTGAGATATATGAATCCAACAGGCTCTAGTGTATCAAGACAGTAATGATCAGGGAATGCTTTCCACGATATAAAATTTTTATGCTTGTTGAAACATAATGAGCTTAAAACCCTGTTTTTTGACCTAGACCATTTTTCATACTCATATTTGTAATCCATAAATTCAGTCTCCAACCACATAAATCACTTCTAATCTCCTATTTCAGCTTTCAACTTGATCATCCACTGACATTAAACTTCCTAGTTTTGGATAGCATATATATCTTAAAGCTTTAGCAAACTGTGGTCTCTATCCCACAAATGCATAAATATATCTAATATAACTTTGATTATGTAAGATTTTCATACCAACTCATCCAAGGTGAGTGGTAGAGTTTTACAATATTTATTGTATATTAAAATCTCTGTATGGGGCTGGAGAGACAGTGCAGACATTACAGTGCATGCCTTGCACGAGACTCATTTCATTTAGACCCCCTGAGCATCACTGGATGTGACCCTTGAAGGCTCTAAGCACCAGGACATCAGCAGCACCCAGGGCCAACACAGCACCAATCCTTGGGCCCTAGTATTGAAACATCAACCCAACTGAGAATCTCAGGGAGTGGACCCTGCGCACCCAAAGTGTTGCTTGAAAGCGTAAGTAAATAAGTAAATAATAAATATACCTTCTTTCGATCTTGAGAGTTGAAGCTAAAGTTTTAAATTTTGCATTTCAGTTACCTTTTGTAAAACAGACTTTAATACTTACAACCACCTTGTTCACCTTTTCCTTTGGCTGACTTGGTTCCCATCATAAAACCTTTTATTAAACTAGGTTAAAATAATACCTTTTACTAAACTATGTCAAAATCATACCCTCAAATAATAAAAATGACTCGAGAGGAAAGAGCGAATTTTTATCTGTATGCTTGCCTTTGAGGAAAGGGGTATTGAACTCCACTAATTGTGAATTGGCAATTCTAGCTGAAATTTTGTCAGCCAATTTTCAAATGATACATACAGAATGCTGTTGGACAGTCAAAACCCAGTTAAATTTTAGAGATATATGAAGAGGCAGAGCCTGGCAAGCTACCCATGGCTTATTCTATATGCCAAAAACAGTAACAAGAAGTCTCACAATGGAGACATTACTGGTGCCCGCTTGAGCAAATCGATGAACAACCGGAAAACAGTGCTACAGTGCTCTGAGGAGGCTTATGTACTTTTTCATTCATCAACGTTTTCTTGGGTGTCCTTTATGAAAAGGCATTTTGAATATTCATTAGTAGTTCTGGCAGTGTTCACAAATAAAAGACATTTATAAACACTATATAAGCATTATATATTTGCTAAACAAAAGTAATAGCTAACACTTACTGAAAAATTGTTATTTGCTAGGAGCTTTAATATAAAAACAGCTGTGTAAAGTAAGTCATTTACTGTAGAGTATAAGTGAGGGCACTGAGATGCAGAGAGGTTTTAGTCACTTGACCAATGTTAGAAAATTATTAGTGGATCTAATGCTTCAAATACACATCATACAATTTTAGTTCATAGTCGTCGGTATGATTTTGACCTAGTCTTATCAAAGAGTATGTCAAGGCTAAGATATGCATATAAATTGTCTAATATGCCTCCCATATATGAAATCCAGAGACTAATCCCCAGTACCGTATCCCCTGCCTCACCACTCTGACAGGCCAAGAACCAAACCATCAGGTCCACACCACCAGGCTGACCAGCACCAGGAGAGGTCCTGAGCCCCCTGAGCCATGCTGGGCGTGAACTTGATGAAAACTTGATAAAGAAATTATTTTCCCAAGAAATCTAACCAGAATCAGGATTTAGACTGAGGTTGATTAATTTAAAAGTCCGAGCTTTTGGTGACATCACTGCTGACTTCTCAGTTACAGTGTTTCACCCTAATTTCTAGTCCATCTCCATTCCATAACAATTCATCTGAAATCACTGCTTTACTACAATACAGAATATAATACTTTATTATGTGTAATACTTTGTTACTGTACAGGATGATTGCACTGATGGCCACAAACAAGACTCCCATTTTCAAGCCGAAAATCGCCACACAATGGTCATGCAAAAGCTGACTTTTCACTCGCCATGATCTGTGATCTTCTAGTTAGTGTACGTTTTAAATTGGGTCTTAATTTTGTAGAATAGCAGTTTCCTCAAGGACCTGTGATAGAGTTTTACTAGAAATTGTGATCTAGGCACAGAAAAAAAAGCTTTTAAAAACTCCTTTGGGGCCTGGAGTGATAGCCTAGCGGGTAGGGCATTTACCTTGCATGCGACCGACCCAGGTTCGATTCCCAGCATCCCATATGGTCCCCTGAGTACCACCCGTGACCCCTGTGCATCGCCGGGTCTGACCCAAAAAGCAAAATAAAATAAAATAAAACTCTTTTGGTTTCATTATTCTTTGTGGCTTTATATTTATTACTGTTTCTGGAGACATGCTAATGTAGCAATCCACTTTCCTTCCTCTAGAAAAGAGGGTGTTCATAGCTGATCCGTCCTAGGAAAGGAATATGTGAGATTGTCATCTAATTCCAGCTAATATCATCAATCACCCCCTTCATCCTCTGGCTGCCTTCTACTCCCACAATTGTGAGTCGGTGCCACTGTCTGCAGTGAGATCTTTCTAAAACCTGACCGAAGTTACAGTTTTTGACTGGTTTTCTGTGTATCATGTGAAATCTGAATCTCAAAATAGATTGCTGAGATTGGTGAGAGCAGGGTCTGTCCTAGCTCAAATATTAGTATAGGGACTTGAAGAAATTATTAAATATTGGGGATCACCAGTTCTGACATTTGGAAGCTGAAAATTATAATCTCCACCCTTGTAGACAAACACATGGACTATATGCACAATCAAGTAATAAATACATGGGAAGAAGCTTGTGCACAGAGGAATAAACATTTGTTCAGTGAGACAATCTTCCCAGTTTCTAGGAACATAGAAACATCATCATTCCTTGTAAACTGCATGACCCCAGGAAGCATGTTTATTTAATATCTCCAGGTCTTAGCATTAAAAGAAGGAATTCCAAAAAGCTCTGTGTTCACAGGTGTACACAACTATAGAAGAATTGGAAGAATGTTTAAGGACTAAATACTTCTCCAAAAGGGAACTCCCTTCTCTCCTATTGCAATTTTTTCAAGGTTAGGCAGATATGCTAAATTCAGTATAGCAAGAAATCTGGGCAAGTTAATTAACCATAGATCTAAAACTTGCCTTGACAGATAATTTAGTTGTACAAGTATTTCTACTGCATGTGATGTGTTTTCTTATTTATCTGTTTAATTTTTAGCAAGTTTATTCTTCAAAATGTGAGCTCCAAAACCAGATGGGTAAGTAAATATCTTTCCAATACAGATATGAAGTTCAGACAAAGGATGTTTAATTCAGGATATTTTCAAAAAGTGTCTTTTCCTTTCTCTGTTCTCGGAATCTAGCTGCACTATAGCTATCAATTCAAAGCAACAAATAAAATGCCATTTCCAATTTGGAATAATTTACCAAATTCAAACAATAAAAGAAATAAAATGTTTTTTTTCACTAGCAATGATTCAACATGAATTGCACAGCACATAAATGACTGAAGGTTACTCCTCGTGATATGAGAATGGGTTCTCTACCTTGCAAGCTTTCTCACTCGGCTTCCCGTCTGACTAGAACCAGAAGATACTTGCAATCTACCACTGGAGCGTGTGTTATAAGTCAAGTCCTAGTCAGTGAAGTTGAGACCAGCACTTGTTCAAATGGGCCCTGGTCACTTAGACAAAAGACTTCTTTGCACACTTGAAATCCAGACTCTTGAAGTCATTCAAGGGGTCCTTCTTCCAAAAGATGCTGCGCCAGATGCTCTGAACACATAAAATTCTGGCAGCACTATTTACCAACACAAGGCAACACAAATTCATACAGACTCCAAGAGACACAGGTTTTCAAAGAGGTATATTTCCCTCTTGGCATACTGAACATGCCATGGGTAGCTTGCCAGGCTCTGCCTGTTTAGGCAGGATACTCTTGGTAGCTTGCTGGGCTCTCGATATGCTTTTGATATGTCAAAAACAGTAACGATAGGTCTCATTCACCTGACCCTGAAAGAGCCTCCAATCATTGGGAAAGACAAGTAAGGAGAGGCTGCTAAAATCTCAGGGCTGGGAGAAACAGAGACGTTACTTGGTGCCTGCTCGAGTAAATCAATGAGCAATGGGATGACAGTGATACAGTGATACTGAGATATTTCCCTCTGTGCTTCTTTCATTGCAGTATAATAGAAGTGAGTAAACTCAGCACCTGTCCAGAGGGCAAGCACCAAAGTTATCCAATCCCTCGCTTTGAAGGTCACAAGGTTTATGTAATCTCTGCTGCTATTGTCTTGAACTTCTTAATTTCGGTGCCACTTTTGTAAATCACATCGGTCTCCTCCCTGGAGAACACATGGCAGAGGAAATAGTCTTGTGCAGATCATACTCCACTTTAGCGCCACCCTGGGGCCTTTGGAGTAAACATCTTATGTATACATGCTTAGCAGATCAGTCATAAATTTCATCTTAAGGAATTCTAGGTATGTGGAAGAAATGCCCAAATCTTTGCTTTTTTTCTTAAGGAGAGAAAAAAAAGGGGGAAATAATGTTTATCCAGCTCAGCTCTCCCCCTTAACAAGCTTATCCTAACAACATGCTTTGAATTTGTGGCGATGTTGCAAACCAAATGCAACTCTGCAAAAAGGCCTTGCAGATTCCTGAGGTGTCTCTTTTAGATGTGAATGTGCAACAGCAAACCTATCACTTTTTAGTGTTCCAGAGTAATTAACAACACTTTTAAACTCTAGAAATGTGATAAAAGAGACAAGAGCATAAGTCAAGTTCTACAGAAATGTAAGGGAGGCCATCCTCTCAGTTTTAACCCCCACTTAGTCCCCGTAACCCAACACACACACACAGACACACACACACACACACACACACACACACACATCCTATAAAAAGTCAAAGAAAAGATTAGCTCCTCATACTGGTTTGAGTATGAACAGTACTCTCACTGTCAACAGATAGTGATCTGGAATGCTCAGGGCAGCACCTGATAATTACCCAATGTTAACAATTACACCAGAGAGGGGAATTCTTCTCTTACAAGGTAATGATGAGATAAAAACAAAACAAAACAAAAAAACCATGTGGGATCGAGAACCTAATTGCATACCGAAAGGTTTGTTTTAGAAGTAGGTAGACGTTTATTGATAACGTTTTTGAGACACAGAGAAATCTCAGCCCCAGTTCTTACTTTCAGCCTTAATTTTGCATTTGAAAGTCTTATGCCGGGTTCTCAGTCTTTGGGGCTAAAATCTGTTTTATTCGATAACTTAGCCTCACAATAAATAATAGATCCCTTTTCTGTTTGGTCAGGTAGCTCAAAGAAATTACCAATCAAGGAAAGAGAACACAATACGCAGAAAATAGACTATGGGGTGTAGGGGAAGTTCCTTTTTCTGGCCTGATAGTGAAATTTGACACGAGGATCAAAGAAGAGAGAGTCAGAGGCCTAAACATCAACATAAGCAATAGCAATATTTTTAGAGCTGTGTGTGGTCCTGTTCCAGGCACACATTTTATGTGTCATGTTATTTAATTCTCGAAACAATTCTACGAAAGTAGTTTTTGGTATCTGTTCAAATGCTTTTTTGGCTTTGAGAGCTAGAATTAGACACAACTCAAAATGATATAAATAACATAGGAGATATTTTGTTTCAAATAACAAAAAATGCAGAGTTGGGTATTTCTAAGTACAGAATTCAACAGCTAAATGATGATATCAAGGACCTAGCTCCCTCTACGTCTTACACTCGGCCCTGATAGCATTAAGTCTTGTCAGTTTATGGTTATGACAGTAGCTGCTCTAAGCATTGGTCTCATACAACATCCAAGTGATAATGAAACCATGACCCATTTTTAACAGAGAAGATGGGTTCCCAGATGTTGATCCACAGAATTTCCTCATGTCTTAATTTTCATGTATAATTTATAGAACTTTTTAATGTCATGTATAATTTCATGATATGCTAGATGTTTTATTCGTTCTTCTCAGAGTGAATAGTTCCCTTAACTGACTTAAGGGAACTATTTAAACTGACTTAAACTAACAATATTTGCCCCTGGAACTCACAAATGGTTTAGATATTTCTCTGTGTCCAAGGATGTATAAATTTTGAACGAATCAGGAGCTGTGTTAGCAAGACAGTGAGAAGAGAGTGGATTTTACAACCAATTATATCTACTTAGATGGACTTAGATATTTGTGGAAAATAGAAAGCAGTTTTTTCCCCCACATGAACTCTCTGGGCTGGAGCAATAGCACAGCAGTTGGGCGTTCACCTTTTAAGCGGCTGACCCGAGTTCGATTCCTCCGCCCCTCTCCTAGAGCCTGGAAAGCTACTGAGAGTATCGAGCCCGAGTGCGCGGCAGAGCCTGGCAAGCTACCCGTGCATATTGGATATGCCAAAAACAGTAACAATAAGTCTCTCAATGAAAGATGTTACTGGTGCCCGCTGGAACAAATCAATGAGCAACGGGATGACAGTGACAGTGACAGTTATGAACTTTCTAATCTTATGTCCAACCCAAAATTCTGGTTAAAACTACTTGAAAGTTTTCTTAGTTTTTAACAAACATACACATTTTGAAGTTAAATAAAAGTAATTATTTCTCACAGGGGTTATAGTTATAATTACTTTGTGAGAAAAATAGGAAATATTCTATATTTGTTTTTCTGGTAATGTTTATTTTAAAAATCAAGCTAACAGTCATTACCATTTTTCAAAAAATGGTAAGTATTTAAAAGCAGATTTAGATGAGTTCATTAAAATTCTTAGGTGCTAAATCTACCAAATTGGAAAGTAATTCTTTTATTTTACAAAAGTGGAAAGGAGAAAATATGAATTGAATCCTGATAAAATTCTATAAAACTATATTAAAATATCTTGAAATAGATAAAGAGATTAATAATATTTTTCATATGATTTAAATTAAATATATTTAAATTGAATATACCTATAAAATTAGTGAGAAGTAAACTCACTTGTACAATTTTATTGCTCCTACCACATTTTTTCTTACCAGTGTGACTTCAATATTATTATTTCTTATGTTTTCACTCGAGGCACCCCAGATCAGGGGCCAGTGAGAGCCCTCCCCACCCCACGGGATCTAGCCCCGGTAGCTGATCTCCACTACCCAACCGGTGTCAAGCTCCAGGCCACTTTCCGGACACATTATAAGATATTTCCTATCCATTTTCCATAATTACCACATCATATTTAATGGAGTTCAGACAGTAGGCAACAAATCATAGAGTAAGTATATATATATGTATATATACATATATATGTATATGTATATATACATATATATATACATACCTCTCATAGAGCCCGGCAAGCTACCAAAAGTATCCTGCCCACACTGGCAGAGCGTGGCAAGCTTCCCGTGGCGTATTGGATATGCCAAAAACAGTAAGGATAGGTCTCATTCCCCTGACCCTGAAAGAGTCTCCAATCATTTGGAAGGACGAGTAAGGAGAGGCTACTAAAATCTCAGGGTTGGGAAGAATAGAAACGTTACTGGTGATGGCTCGAGTAAATCAACAAACAATGGGATGGCAGTGATACAGTGACAGTGATGTTTAATTATTATTATGGATACAAAAATTAAGAACATATATTTCTTACTTTTTTCAAAGAAAGTGATATAAAGAACAGGGATTATTGGTGTTGGGAAAATGTACATTGGAGAGGGGACGCATGTTGAAACATTATATGATTGAAACCCAATCATAAACAAATTTGTAACTATGTATCTCATGGTGATTCAATAAAAAACAAATAAATAAATAAGCAGCTAGTATACAAAGATGACATAAAAAATAAAGGTGATTTTAAAAGTATACACATCTATAATAAAGTGACCAGTGAATTTATTTCTAAAGATTGAAGAATGTTTTGTTTCCATAAATAATATGAATTCAGTCAAAAGAAAGACAACAACATAAGTCCAACTGTATTTATTTTTTTTTTTATTTTATTTTATTTTTTTTTTTTGCTTTTTGGGTCACACCCAGCGATGCTTAGGGGTTACTCCTGGCTTTGCACTCAGGAATTACTCCTGGCGGTGCTGGGGGGACCATATGGGATGCCGGGGATCGAACCCGGGTCGGCCGTGTGCAAGGCAAACGCCCTACCCGCTGTGCTATCGCTCCGGCCCCAGTCCAACTGTATTTAATAAAAATAAATCTGTTCTACAATTAAGTTCTATTCAAAAAGACTATTTTGAATATAAAAATACTTTATTTGAAAGTGTGCATCACCTGTTATTAGTTTCAAAAAGGAATCGTAATAATTATAAATGTCAATTATTTTGTGAGAAATTTCATATTTATATCACAAATAAGAAAAATGACAAGAAAATGTAGCTCACTAGCACTTTCTTGGCTACAGAGAAACCTAAGAATTCTGTTTTATACTCATCTAAATTAGAGGTGACTTCTTAGAGATGCCAAAAATTCATGGAAAACCTTAAAGTAAGTTTGAAACTTCTTAAAGAAGAAATGTGACCAGAAACTTTGCTTCCTAAAAAATAGCATAAGAGATGCAAAATCTATAGAAGTGGAATGATTAAAAAAAAATGCATCTCAATTTTGGTCACTTAGTAAGGGAGAAATCAAAGAGGTTGAAGTTGTTTATTATTTTTAAATTTTTCTGACCCTTCATACTTGGGAGGGAATTCCCAGCAAGTATATTGTTGAGTGACTCAGTCAATGGAATGAATGGAATGTAAGTACCTCTAAAATCATTAAGACTTGTCAAAGGGTGTAAATGGTAATACTTTAACATACTGAAGGTGGCAAAAGAGATGATTCCAAAGTGAAACTAGAAAACAAAAGGAGGTTCTTGTGTGAAACATTAAAATCTAAAATCATTCCAAAGAGTATAATGACATAGGGTTAGGTCACTGAAGTTCAGTGACAAAAATGACTGTGTTACTGATGGTATGTATGCTTATGCTTCATTCTCTAACTGGTTTTCATTTACTGGTCCAATTTCCTGCGCAGTGGAGTGTGTGCTTTGTTATAAGCCATGGAATGCGATCCAGGGAGAGTCTGCACACCTAATCCTACTAAACAAGTGAGTCAGACATAGCATCTACAATAATCTGCAAGGAACCCAAACATGGAAACTACCATCATTGAAATGACCTACTTAGATGTCTTACTTAGATTATGTGGTAATACAGAGGAACCTAGTCACAAAGTGTGTAACGTAGTTCTACATTGTAGCTTTTCTAAGACATTGTTCTAAATCTAAATGTTTTGGACATTCTAAATAATATTTGTTTAAATACAACTTTCACTAGAAAGATAAAAGCCTCTAGATAATGTAGGAATTGACTCCACTTCAACAATTAAATTTTTCACATTATAGTTATTGCAAAAAAAAAAGCACATTATTTGAGCAAGGTATTGATGTATCCATTATTCTAGATAGCACACTCCTTTGACCAGATCACTATAATTGCACAAACAACAGTGGTCGTTTTAGCTTAACTGCCTCAGACACAGCACACCGATACAGTTTTGCAATCCAATACTGTAGGAAGAACAGGAATGTGACTCAGTGAGAGAGCAAATACCTCACATGAATGAGGCCCGGGGTCCTAGCCCTGCCATCACCATTATATCAATGTGGACATTATCCATGGTAAGGGCATGGTGGCAAGAGTGTGGATTTGCTAGATCTTCAAAGTTGATCTCAGGCAAAGGCCTGAGCAAGTAATCTAGGACGAGAGTTAGATTAATGATTACTCAAAGGAAAGAAAGGTTAGGACCAGAGAGATAGTACAGTGGGTAGGGTGCTTGCCTTTCAGACAACTGACCTGGGTTCAATCCCCAGAATTCCCTGAGCACTTCCAGGAAGAATTCCTGAGTGCAGAATCAGGAGTAATCCCCGAGCAACTCTGCTATGGTGAAAGACAGGATAAAAAGTAGAAAAACAGAAAAAAAGGTCAATTTTGCATGCATCACTGATTTGAGACATATTGTAGACTATGATGTAACGGTAGCACTGTAGCACTTCCATCTCGTTGTTCATTGATTTGCTCGAGTGGGCACCAGCAACGTCTCCATTGTGAGACTTGTTACTGTTTTTGGCATATTGAATACGCCACGGGTAGCTTGCCAGGCTTTGCCGTGTGGGCAGGATACTCTCAATAGCTTTCCAGCCTCTTCGAGAGGGACCAAGGAATAAAACCCAGTCATCCATGTACAAGGCAAACGCCCTACCCTTGGTGCTATTGCTCCAGCCCATGATGTAGCTAATACAATTAAATATCATTTATCTATTCTACAGTGTTTTGAGACACTGGGCTAGGTATTTATGCTTAGGAACCAAGAGTATAGAGGTGCAAAGGACATACAAGATGGTAATAAAAATAGACATTAACAAGTAATTTATGATTAATTAAATCCAATCAGGCTTGATGTATGCAAAAAAAGTGTTACTATGGTAATAAATTTGAGGCCTTTTGTTGTTGTTGGAGCTTTGTTGTTTTGTTTTTATTTTAGGGCCATACATAGCAGTGCTCAGGTCTTACTCCTAGATCTGTGCTCAGGGATGATTCTGAGAAATATTGTGGATAAACTAGAGGTTTAAAGTGTGTATGTCACTGCTGGGAATATATCCCAGAGAGGCAAAAAAGTACAATCGAAACAACATCTGCACATGTATGTTCATCGCAGCACTGTTTACAATAGCCAGAATCTGGAAAAAACCCGAATGCCCCAAAACGGATGACTGGTTGAGGAAACTTTGGTACATCTATACAATGGAATACTATGCAGCTGTTAGAAAAAAGGAAGTCAAGAATTTTGTAGTTAAGTGGATGGGCATGAAAAGTTTCATGCTGAGTGAAATGAGTCAGAAAGAGAGAGACAGACATAGAAAGACTGCACTCATCTATGGCATATAGAATATCAGAGTGGGAGACTAATACCCAAGAACCGTAGAAATAAGTACCAGGAGGTTGACCCCATGGCTTCGCGGCTGGCCTCACGTTCCGGGGAAAGGGCAACTCAGAGAAGCGATCACCAACTACATTGTAGTTGAAGGCCATGTGGGGGAAGGGAGTTGCGGGCTGAATGAGGGCTAGAGACTGAGCACAGCGGCCACTCAACACCTTTATTGCAAACCACAACAGCTAATTAGAGAGAGAGAACAGAAGGGAATGCCCTGCCACAGTGGCAGGGTGGGGTGGGGGGGAGATGGGAGTGGGGAGGGTGGGAGGGACGCCGGGTTTACGGGTGGTGGAGAATGGGCACTGGTGAAGGGATGGGTTCCCGAACTTTGTATGAGGGAAGTATAAGCACAAAAGTGTATAAATCTGTAACTGTACCCTCACGGTGATTCTCTAATTAAAAATAAATAAATTATAAAAAAAAACAACCTGAAATAAATTAGCACTGTAGAACTGTCAAAAAAAAAATAAAGTGTGTATGTCCCAGTTTGATTGAAACAATTGTAATTTATACCTTCTGTCCTAGAGTAGTTATTAATACATTTTTTTCACTCACCTAAATGTACCATTTGTAAAATAAATTTGTGTGTACTGTTCCCTTCAATAAGAGCATAAAGGAGTTAGTCTGAGAACTATTAATAGCATATTTTAGAAAAGAATTTATTTATCTGAACCCAGAGACAGACACACCTTAGCAGAATACTTCAGAAGGTACTAGAAAAGGAAGGGAAGACAGAGGAAATTGCGTATACCAAGACCCAGGAAGCCTAATCTATTTTTAGAACTTACGAACTGGGAGTGGTTTGATAAAACAGGCAGTGACAGAGAATTCAGGGCCTTATCAGTAACTTTATGGGTGTGATACCTCGAGCAACAGGAAAGCCATTGAATCATATCGATAGTAATGACCATGGCTAAAATGCAGTGTTTCAGATGTGCTAATACATATCTGCTTGACACACGTTAGCAATACTCACTCTGTTGCACAATGATAGTTTTGAAGCATTTTACAGACTAGGAGATTGGGGTGCAAAGTGTGAAGACAAGTTGCCTAACGTCATTATCAATTTATTGGGAGAAACTGGGTTTCTGAGCATAGACAGCTCCAGAGTCCTTATTCTGGTAATCAGTAAAGCAACATCAAATTTGATCATTTTTTTTCTTTTATGTCCACATTTTTATTAAAGTCCCATGATTTTCAGAGTTCTTCATAGTTGAGTTTTAGACATACAATATTGCAGCGCTGATCCCACCAATGTCCGTTTCCCTCCAGTGATGTTCCCAGATTCTCTCCTCCGTCCCCTCCTGCTCCTGCCTCCCTCTTGGCAGCACCTTTCTAAGCTCAGTTGTTAAAGTTTGGGTCTCTTGACTTCATTCTGTTGACTCTGTGTTCTGGATATTTGGCTCTATCATTCCTTGATATCATCCTTGTCTCTCAGTCCCTCCCCCCCAATCTGGCCCCTGTTCCTTCTCATCTATCTTTTCTTTGTCTCCCCTCCAATCTTTCCTTCTCTTCCCTATACTCTAGGGCCGGGGTTGATCAGGGCATCCTCCCTTAATAACTTTGCATTCTCTCATCCAGTTATTCTAAATATCACACGTGAGTGAGACCATCCTGTGTTTATCCTTCTTCCGGTTTACTTCATTTAACATGTCTTTCAGTTACATCCATCTTGCTGTGAATTGCATGATTTTATAATTTCTTATAGCTGTGCAGTACTCTATTGTGTGTATATACGCATAAACCACATCTTCACAGTCCACTTATCTGTTGCTTACTTATCCACTTACATCCAGGTTGATTCCTAATCTTAGCTATTGTTTTGCGTGTTGCAATGAATAATGGTATATACATATGTTCTTCTGAATGAATGTTTTTCTGTCCTGGGGATAGATGCCTAAGAATGGAATTGCTGGGCCGTATGGGAGCTCAATTCTGAGTTTACTGAGTACTCTCCATACTGTTTCCCATAGGGGTTGGACCATGCAGTATTCCCACCAGCAGTAGATAAGGGTTTCTTTTTTCACTAATCCCTGCCAACACAGATTGTTCCCAGGATATTTTTCTAAAAGCCTAACTTGGAGCCCAAAGAACTTTCAAATTCTGATTTGATTTAAAAATAATTAAATGACTATGAAATATTGAGCTGCTAATTTTTCCCCTTGTGGGGTTAAAGTTTCTGCTCTCATAACAGCAAACTATGGTCCCATTTACATTTAATTAAAAATTTGGGGTATTGACATATGCATATACACGGAGAGAAAATAGCTGAATGTAAACATAAAAATGTGTTGTGATTACCCCTGAGGTTTTTTTGGTAGGAGATGATGAAACAACGAAGGATTTTACTTTTCATAAATTGTGTTTTCCCTGAGTATATATCCCTTATCAAAATACGTTAAAAGTAACTATTAGTGCCCCAAATATTCCTTTGTACTTCTAAGAAATACAAAGTATTTTGGAGCTGACGAGAGCTATTCGAAAGACAGAATCTCTGCCATCAGTCTTTGCCTGTCCTGTGAGAACAGACAGTCTTCAGGGCAAACTTTAAACAAACCACATAGGATGACTGTTTGAACAAGAAATTAGGGGTGTGTATATTACCAAGGTACTGTACGTTCTGACAATGAATATAGTCATACTCTTTCCTGGTAATAAAAGTAACCCTTTGAAGGGAGTTTAATGTTATCACTGCAACTCAGCATCAAGATATTTTATGGAAACTATAAAACCAATGTCATTAAATTTAAACAAAATTGTAGGATAATTGCACTGGGTTTTAGACCACTTTTACATATCTAATAATTTCAGATTTGAGGAATCAAATCTGATGACACAGATTTGATGAATTAAAGCAATAAGTCAGAGAAGCAGTTATAGAATCCAATTCTTAATGGTCCTGCAACAACCTTTTACCAATACTACGGGACTGGATATATGTTCTGGTGTTTTAACTAAATCATGCAAGTCATTTTTAGGTAGTGGTGCACTTTCTGGAAAAAAACAGTTGTCCATTTCTTAAATAAAATTTTCAGACTTCTCCCATTTGATCAGCTGAGAAAATGAGCAAAATTTTCCTTTGCTTTATATATAATTTATCTCTATTTATGTCCATTTAATGTTTAGACATTATATTCATACAAATTCTGGCATTTTGTAGCAAAACTTCTGAATAATATCTACGATAATAAAAGCAAAATCATATTGACAATGATCATGATCTTGTCTATAATATGTATCTATAACTTCCTGGGAATTATTTTATTTGACTTTTTGCTTTGCTTTGTTTTTCAGGCAACACCTCGTGGTGCACAGGGTTTAATCTTGTCTCTGTTTTTAGGGATCACTCCTGGTTTTGCTTGGAATGGAGGGTGACTGTATGTGGTACTAGGGATGAAATTAGGGTTCACTGCATACAAGTGCCTTTCCCCATGTTCCTTAGGGAAATGTGACAGCTTTTAAGTATTCCAAGGATCTTCAGGTCCCAGATTACACTTTAAAATGTGTTGTCTAGGGGGCTGGAGCAATAGCACAGCAGGTAGGGCATCTGCCTTGCATGCAGCCAACCCGGGTTTGATTCCCAGTATCCCATATGGTCCCCCTGAGCACCACCAGGGGTAATTCCTGAGTGAAGAGCCAGGAGTAACCCCTGTGCATTGCTGGATGTGACCCAAAAAGAAAAAAAAAAAGTATTGTCGAGGCTGGAGCAATGGTACAGAGGGTAGGGAATTTTCCTTGCACATGACAGACCCAGGTTCAATCCGTGGCATTACACATGGACCTCTGAGAACCACTAGGAGTAATTCCTGGAGACAGAGCCAGAAGTAAGCCCTGAGCAACGCTGGGTGTGGCCCCAAAACAAAAATTAACAAACAAAAGTAAAATGTATTGTCTTATTTACTAAGTGATTACTTTTTCTTTGTTATGCTACAAAGAAAAATTGTCAGGACAATTTCCTTTAATGCTCACACAGATGCAGTTGATGGTTGGCTCCTAGCAATGGTATATAATCTTATACATTTTAGAAACTTAAACACATAATAATTTATAAAAATAACTGCTTTTATTTAATAGACAGTTCACGACATTTCACGTTGAAGAAAACTTTTTCTCTGCCTCCATATCATAGTGTTTTAAATATTATTACAAAACTTAAGTCAAATTTGTTTTATATCATCTTGTTATACCTTTGTCTCCCATGTTAATTGTGGGTTTGGAGGTCAATGTTTGCAAAGATGGTGATGTCTTTGATACTGAAGAACCATGCCAATATTTAGTAAGTCTTCTATCGAGCTGTTGAGTAAAAGGAGAAAAGAAATTAATGAATGACTGTTATAGACATACATATGGTTTGACTGAATACTTTTGATTTCAGCTATTTTTAAAAACTTTTTAGTTGCAAAGGATAGAGTATACTATTATACAACTTAGTATCCATCTTCAGATGTAGTGATTTTTACTATAGGAGAAAACAATGAATAACAATGCTTACATCAGTTGTGGTGGGCTGATGAAGGAGATGATGTATGAAATAATTTAAAGCAACTAAGTTGCTTCTATGTCTAGAGAAATTGTGACACAAAGGGAAAAGGAGTATTTGTTATCTTTAGCCTTAGATCATAACAACAGAATTCTGCTTTTTCAGATAATATATGAGTTTAGTATATGTAAGGCCTGCCTCATATGTATCCTTGATGAAAATGGATATAATAAAATAGCATCATTAGGACATAATAAAAGCCTATATATTAGAGGATTTATAAGAAAACTAGTGAGGTGTGGAGGTGTGAAAGGATATAAAATACGTGACAATGATTTCCATTGCACACAATATAAAGCAGATGATTTATTTGCCGACAAACTCATATTAGAGAAGCATGACCATATTACCCACAGTATTATATGGATTCAGTGAAAATCCTATTAAAATTTTAATAACTTTTTTCAAATACATGTAACAAATGCTACTAAAATTTGTATGAACCATAACCCCTCCCCACCTCAAATAATCAAAGAAACCATAGGGGGAAAAGGTTAAAAGACATTGCATTTCACAACTTTGAACTATACTACAAAACCCTAATAATCAAAACTGTATTGTTCTTGAATAAAGATATACCTGCAGACCAATGAAACAGAATTGAGAGTCCCAAGTTAAGCTATCAAACATTTATGGACAGCTAAGCTACGACGAAGGAGCCAAGTATATGAAGTGAGCAAAGAAAGTCTCCTCAACAAATGATGTTGGGAAAACTGAATAGCCAAATATAAACGAATGAAATTAGAACTGTACATGGCACAACTACAAAAGTAGACAGGAAGTAGATTAATTATCTAGTGATGAGACCATAATCCATAACATATATTGAAGAATACATTGGCAGAATTCTCCAAGAAACTGACCATCGAGCAGTCTTCAGTGAGATGAACATACTGACAGATACAAAACAATACAAATGGGACTACATCAAATTAAAAAGCTCCTGCACAGAGAAGGAAATGCAAGCTTTTCTTTCCATTTGCACACAATACATCTAAAAAAGGGTTGATATCCAAAATCTATAAAGCATTCACAAAACTCAACAACAAAAATATCAATGACCCCATCCACAAACACTTAGGTGTTCCAATAATTCATGCTTTTCTACTAAAATGATGATACAAGTTGAAGACACATCACTCTGAAATTGGAAGAACTCACCACTTATGGCTCCACAATGGCTTCTCAGCTAGACTCTAGGCTACTACTCTTCTTTTGTTCACCCATTGCAAATGCAAGTTTTCAAAATGTTGTTAGATGGCCCTTCTAGCTTCGGTTGAATGTATATTTGGAGAAGGTGTGATGAGAAAATTAAAAAGAATCTATATTAAAAAATTTGTTTAAAAGAAAATAAAATTTGATAAATCTCTACCTCATGGAAATTCGATTTGCTGAGTCTACATATTCATCTACTCTTTTTTTCTTCCTTGAGAAATGTGACATGTCATTTGGATTGGACCCAGAAAGAAAACTTGAAGATTCTCACTTAATCCCATAATGTTTTCTGGAAGAACAGGAAAAAGTGTAAATAGCAGAGGAGATTTACACCCTCATTAGAGCTATTCACAAGGATTTTTCTACAATAGACACTTATCCTTCCCTCATGATACTAGAGGGGATTCTGTGAGAGAAGGCAGAAACCAAAATCAAATTATCTGAGCAAGTAGAGGGAATTTAGTGTTTGGAAGAATTAAAGAGGGAACAACTAGGGTGTGAGGAAAGGAAATATAAATGGCAAAGGAAGTATAAATGATTTTCTGTCTCTTGTTCTGTGTCTCTGTCTCTGTGTTTCTGTCTCTGTCTCTGTCTGTCTCCTGTCTCTGTCTCTATCTCACTCTCTCTGTCTCTCTGTCTCTGTATGTCATTCTGTCTCTGTCTCTGTCTCTCTCTGTCTCTCTGTCTGTCTATCTCTCTGTCTCTATCTGTCTCTCTCTCTCCCCTTACTGTCCAAACTTGAATTGCTTCTCTGCATTAGTCTCATTCTATCTGTACGCAGACAAACTTTCTTCAGATGTTCCAGCTCATAGAATAATACTGTTTATGTGATTAGGGCTTGCTTCTGGCATTGATTGGAGGATTGAACTTGAAGCCTCCAACATGCAAAAGTGCTGTAGCCCTTACTGTCTCAGTAGGGCAAGGTTAGTGAGGCAAGTCTTGTTTTCCAGGTATTTTGTCAAACATTTTTCAGAAGTCTTCCATCTGGTTGGGGAACCATCACACTTGACCTTTAGAGAAAGCTTCTAGGTTTGAAAGAGGCACAGCTTTATGCTTTGAGGAAAGATAGGCATGAATATAGGTAACATTATATAACTGCTTCTCAGTGATATGAGGCTCTAAACACTGGTGCCTGGGCCTCTTAGGGGCAAGTTGGGAGCTGCTATCCCCCGAACAAAAATAAATAAAAACAATTCTTTGTCCCCTCCATCCTCCTAACCCACCAGAAGGCACTAAAAAAGTATAACTTCTGCTGGTCAAATAAATAATCCTCAAGGGGGTTATTAAACTATGACTTCAAGAAAAGTGTTAGAACAGTACCTACTAAATTACAAAGAAAGGAAGCAAATTCTAGGTTCCACCAAAGAGGAAAGACTGACAATCCAAAAGGATGTGAAAAAGTGAGAGAAAAAAAAAATTTAAAGTTGCTTTTGGGATGGGGTGGGGTTGGTTCACATCCAAAAGTACGTTTGGGCTACTCCTAATTTGTTGCTTGGCATTGCTCCTGAACACTTGGGAAATTGAGGTTGAGTTTTCAGCATGCAAAAGTGCCTTGGCTCTTTGTATGGCCTCAGTGGGGTAAGGTTAAATGAGATAATCTCGTTTTCCTAGGATTCAGTCTAACACTTTCCAAGGAAAAAATGTAGTTAGAAAATTAAGAAAACATTTGCCAATGTATGATTGAGATGAAGAGAAAGCAAGACACTCACGTAGAGGTGGTTGTTTTTTTTGCCATTGTCCCACTGAGATCAAATTACTGGTTCAGGTTTGTAGTGAAGTGAATGGAAGTGAATGCTTCTATTCAGTAAACAGTTATGCCAATATGCATCATCTATAGGTAGTCATTCTTCTCCCTTTGCTCTATGTATAACTTAGATCTCCCATGTTTAGTTATTTATGCTAATCTAGGGTAACTCTCATTTCTGATTTTTTTTTGTTTTCACAAATTCATCTACTTCCATTCTATTGTGATTTATTATAAAACTTTTTTTTTTGCTTTTTTTGGGGGAAGGGTCACATCCGGCGATACACAGGGGTTACTCCTGGCTCTGCACTCAGGAATTACCCCTGGCGGTGCTCAGGGGACCATATGGGATGCTGGGAATTGAACCTGGGTAGGTCCTCAGTAAGGATCAAATAATTGGAAGCATTGCTATTAAACTCAAAAAATTTCCATCTCTAACTTCTGTCTTTGAAGTGAATGCGCTATGAGTCTCTCATTAAAGATAGAAGATTTACCTCAGATAACCTTGCCAGAGGAACAAGCATTTGGGAAGTGGCTCTAATCCTATAATGAGACACCTGTTGTAGGAAGATTGCTGATAAAGATGGTATAATTATGCTGGTATGTAAGTCTATTTTGACGATGTATTAACTATAACCTTCATTTTTTTCAAAGCATGTGAACAAAGGGATTAACTTGAGTGGCCACTCAACATACATGTTAAAACTAGCAAATTAAGCAGTTATACAATAAGTACAAACAGATGCTTGAATACAATATCAAATTTGCTTATTATTCATTGTTTTAAAAATGATCTGTTTTGTAAAGAGCACAAGTATAACTTCTGGATTACTAATTTAAAGAATATACTTTCTCAATATAGACAGCAGAAATAGACCCATAGGCAAAGGCAGTTTAGCCTACAATAATTACAGGGAGATTGTAATTATTCCAATATAATTCCAATATAATTTGCCTGATGTAACCAACTGTTGGTGAGTTGGTTCACATACACATATGGTGAAATGGCAGCAGTGTTATAAAATCCTTCATCATATATTAGCTTGCTGATGCAGCTATAAGAAAGCAACACAAATGTAGTGATTTGTGACACTTCTTTCTATCTTTAGAATGGGTATTTTAAAGCCTAGTGTTTCAAAAACTAAAGGCCACAATGTATATTGAAGCATTTATCACAATAACTGGCATGCAGTTTTAACAAGTGAGAACAAGTATATATTATTTATATTCTTAGGTTTGACTAATCTGATAGGTTGATTCTTCCTCTGACTCTGATCATAGAGACATAGATTTTAGCTGTACAGAATCTTTACTTAAAACTAATGCATTTAATTTTTAAAACTGTGATATACAAAATTATTGGTAGCTGAATTTTAGGCATATTATAGTTCAGCACCAATCCCACCACCAGTATAATTTCCCTTCACTAGTGTTATCATATTCCATCCCCACCTCACCTGCCACTATAGTAGGCACAATTCAAAATTTGGTGGTTGCAGCTTAAATCTTATGTTTTCAGCATTTTTTCTTTTTTGGCACATGGGGTGGGTGGGATCACACCCAGTGATATACAGGGGTTACTCCTGGCTTTGCATTCAGGAATTACTCCTGGCGGACCATATGGGATGCTGGGGTTTGAACTCAGGTTGGCCTCATACAAGGTAAACACTCTACCTGCTATACAATCACTCCAGCCCTGTTTTCAGCATTATTGAGTCTGTGCTTTGTATGTGTACCGGACTCTCGGACTCTCTCCCACATCACCAGTATAGCTAAAACCTCAACCCTGTTCCCCCATTACCAAGAGATTTTTCATTTTCTCAAATGTTATCATCTTGTCTTATTTATTTCTAAGATAATATAACATGACACATTCTCCTTAAAATAAAAACACACAAGAAAATGAAACATTGTTATGCAAGAAGAAAGGGAACACCTGGTGAAATGTGGGAAACTAATATGACTGAGTGACTCAAAGAAAAGACATAGAAATAGTTCTATCTGAAAAAGTGAATGAGACAGTTAAGAAGTAAGGTGAAGGTTCAACCACAGCTTACTGAATGCCATAGTATAATGAACTAAATGTTACTCACCAAAATTCTTTTTTTAAAAAATTTTTAAATTTTATTGAATAACCGTGAGATAGTTACAAGCTTTCATGTTTGGGTTACAATCTCACAATGATCAAACATTCGTCCCTCCACCAGTGCACATTCTCCACCACCAATATCCTGGGTATACCCCCCCATTTCCCACTCTCCCCCTGCCTCTATGGCAGACAATATTCCCCATACTCTCTCTCTAGTTTACTCACCAAAATTCTTATATTGATGTTCTAAGCCTTAAGATTACATAGGTAGTGAGGTGGCAGAAAGGTAATTAAGGTCAATAAGGTTGTGAAGTTGGACCCTGATCATATAGGATTAGGGACCTTCTGAGATGAAGCATCTAGAGATTTCTTTTCACTTTGCCTAATGAGCTCACAGTGAGATGTTGGCATGCAAATTTAGAAGAGTGTTCTTTCTAGAAACCTTGCTGAAACTGAATAGTCAGACTTCTAAACTACAGTACTAGGAGAAAGTGAATTTCTGCAGTTTGTCTCTGTATTTACCACATCATGATACGGTCATCCAAACCAACTAAGAGATATGACAAAGCCATATATATTTTACTTTATTTCAAGAGAGTTGAAAATGTTTGGAGGGTCATAAGATAAATACATTAATACAATGAATTTTGCTACCTGGTTCAGGATGTTAAGGGAAAAATGCAAGAGAACCAATAGAAGAATTCAGATATAAATTGTGGTGGCCTTGATGAGTCTTTTAGCAATAATAGTGGTGAAAAGTAAGCTTGGGGTCAGAACAGTTTACTGAAATCCAGTACTGAATATCAAACAGACCTTAATAGGAAGGTCAACAGGATTAATCTGATCTGGATCCTAAGGGATATGAAAAAATTGAGTCACAAAAAACTTCAAAGCCATGAGATAGTGCCAGGGAGACAGCTTAGAGTAGTAGAGCACATAGTTGTATGCTCAAGGTCCTGGGCTCATCCCCATCTCTCCAAAGTTCTGAGATCATATATTCGTTGTCATTTGCTGAGATACAAGAGTCAAGGGGATGAAGAGTTAGAAAAATATAAGTTAAGATCTCAGTTTAGGGCAAGTTAAATATGACATGTTTATTCTGTGGTGAAGGCATCCAGTTGACAGATATATGAATCTGAAACTCAGGGGATTAAATTGGAAATATAAGTGTTCATATTTTTATTTAATATTTAAAGCTTACATTTATGAGAATGAATGATCTAGGGAGTGAGAGATCAAGATTTGAGCTGAGGGACATGCCTACAGAAGTTTGGAAAAACCAACCAAGACTGAGCAAGAAGAGCAATTGAGGTAAGAAAAGAAAATAAAAGTGAGTGTTGCAGCCTAAATAGAGTCATCTCTACCACATAAATTATCACTTAATCTGAGTGTGATGACAGGGTTAGGCTGGAAAAGAGATGTTTGTTTGAGTTCTTTCAGGACTGTCTCCAGTGAGTTCCATGAGACACTAATTGAATTCTTAGGTGTGGCAAATTAGACTTAATGTATTTTAAATCTTATTTCCCCTTCTTTACTTTCTGGTTGAATGAAGATTAATCCAGGCATTTTTCTATACAATTGTTTCTCACAGTAAGTATCACAATTACCTGGGAACTTCTTTAAAAATGCACTTTTTCGAATCCCAACAAAGGATTAGAAATTCCCAGATCTGCTAAAACTGACATATTAGCAGGTCCCCATATCCAACTAAACTGTCGAACAACAGTAAATTGTACCTATTTTCTCATCTTGTCGCGAAATAGAAAGCTTTTAATGGCAGTCCAATTCAGGGTAGATAACAATGGATTAATCTTTGCAGAGAAGTGGAGTGAATGCCTAAGTTCTTGCTTGAATATGAGAATTTCCACTCCTCATTCATCTCTAGACATCTACAGTTAGCTATAGTTTATTTAAATGATGGAATTTGCACTATTTGTATTTTTTTTAAAAAAAGCAAAGTAGTTTTAAAATAAAGTTACTTACAGCAATGTACACGAAGGGGGATGGATCTTAAAGAAATTGAACACCCCAAGTTGAGATGGAGGTGAGTCTCAGGAATGGAGAGTCAGCCATGAGAGTGGGCAACGCTCAAGCAAGATGGAGCATGGAACATAAAGTAAAGGGGTGCAGTTGCCCATCCAGAGCAGAAGGGTGTGGATAACTCTGATATAAGATGCAGGTGAGCCCCTCGATTCTCAAAGGCAGCATTATTGGGGTGAGAAGGAGCATCACAAGTTATGCTCAGGAGTCTCAAGAGTGCCACCAAGAGTACCTACCAACTAGGTTGCTGGTTCAATTAAAAGGCCCAAGGCTGCAATGCAACTTAGGCTCAGAGCTCTTGGGGATACCTAGACTCCAGGGCACTGATGTGGGCCTCCAGAGCTATACCAGTGATGCTCAGAGGATGATGTGGTACAGTAACTAGACCTGGTTCATACATATCAGGCATGTGACCAAATTGCTCTTTCCCAGCTCCTGCTCTTTTTCTTTATCTTTCTGGCCCTGCAAGCTGCTCTTGGATGTCTTTTCAGGGTTCACCCATCACCACCTCTCTCCTGCTGCGCCCCCCCTCCCAGCTCTACTACAGCAGTGGGTGCTGTCAACGAAGGGGTGAAGGGCTGCTGGGACCTTTCCGCATCCTTGATGAGAACGTCATGATTTCAACTGGCTCTGGAAAATCCATTTGAAATTCTCTACCCACTCTCCGCTTTCTTCTGCCTTCCTGCTTCAAGATATTAAGCCTCTGCTAAGTGTGCAGTTAAGATTTGAAAAAAACCAATGCACACTGTGGAGCTGTGGGTTCGACCCTCTCTTCTGCTCCAGAGCTGTCTATCTGTCTGTCCACGGAGCACAGAGCTCAAGGAGGACACTAGCCCTGGAGCTATAGGATACCCCTGATTTGGGCCTCAAACATTCCAGCTGCCCCTTTGTTACAACTCTGGAGAACAAACACAGGTCAGTGAATTCAGCACAAGATCTAAAGCATTACATAAGCATGATAATACTTTGAACAAAAATCATTTGCCTACTTACCAACACCATGGCCACCAGCACCATCGTGACTTGGAAACTCATTAAAATGATAAAATATCAGCATCGTAGACCGAAGGTACCCCTCGCCCACCATGTAGGGCATATAGTGTAAGGAATAAGAAAGGTAAGGAAAAATCATAAAAAATGGAAAACAAGATAGCAGAAATGTTCCCTCCTGGATATACAACTCCTCCTCCTCCTCTCCCACATAAGTCACATATCAGCCATATGATCTCTCTGTTGCATCTATTCAATTTTGTTGTAATTGTAAAACCACTGAAGACAATATGCAAATAAATGGCTTTACCATGTTCCAGTAAAACTTTATAATGAGATGTATGTGATTAGCTTTCTATACTGCATCTAAACATCCTGTGCTAGATTGTAGTTGATTATAAAGTCATAAAAAGTCATTTGGTACCTAATAAGGTACAGGAATTATCATGGTGTGAAAAATATACAGAAATGAATATGGTTAATTATTATGTCATGAAGCCTACATACTAGAAAGAAGAATGCTGTGAAAGGGAGTGTTGTCTAATTTTTAAGAATAAGAGATAGGTCATCTGTCTTCCAGTTACTGGCTCCATGTCCACCTAAAGATGGCAGATAGCAGATGATTTTAACTTGCAGGAACTTTTGTAATTTCTCATTATTTATGTGTGGGAACTGAGGCCTCAAAAAAAGTAGCATATGGCATGACAATTCACTTGCTACACATACACCTTTAATAATGGAAATTTAAACAAATTTAATTATTTACACAATAGACATTTCCCTCAAGGTTAGATAAGCCTTGTTTACCTTATTTTAGTGCAGAAAAAAAATGTGGACAAGAAACAGCGTGTAACATTCCTGCTATTTTTACTTTATTAAGATAATACTGATGAGAATCAGGTATATTAAGCAATTTACTGCAATTCTCTAAGATATTTATTTGTGTATTTAATGTTGCATAGTTATTTTTTCAACCTTAATTTTTAAGGTTGGTATCACAATGGAGTTCAGGGTGCTATTTTGTCAGATATTTTTATATAGCTCAGTAATTAAGTGAATATTTAAAAAATTTCAATAAGTAGACTTAAGGACAGAAAGTGTTCCTCAGCAGCATTTTCATAAAATAAATAGTCTCAAGAGTTTACAAGGGGAGAAGAGGATAAAGCTGTAGATGTCAGTGAGTCAACCTTTCCCTAGCTCCTCACTGCAGAATAATCAGGACTTAAATACATGGGTTATGTATCCCAGTAGCTGAACCATTTCCTCCCTGGAGCCATGACATTGTTTATTTTTAAACAATTTAACAGGAAATGAGAATGTTCCAGTATTCCAGTATCAGGTTCAGAATAACAATTGCCCAGGGAACGTCATTAGGAGAATTGTTGGAAAGCATGGAGGATTTACTTTCAAAGAAGGTATGCGTATAATAAAGGGTGTACCTGTTTATTAACCATTATTTGATTAACTTAAATAGGCAATAAATGAATGACTAAGAGTATGTGTGAATGAATCAGCAGCATTTGTGCCTTGGGTGGCTCAGTTACCATTTTATCATTTCTAGATTAGATTGGAGAAATTACTTGTTCTTTATGTTTGAATAACAATTGAAGTGCATTCTTGTCAAGTGACTCCTCAAACTATACCAAGCCAAGTGTTCTAGAAACTTCTTGAGAAAATGGTGATAGGATAATTGCATTTTAAATGAACTTTTTTAGCCTTTGGCAGAAGGAACAAATCATTTTGCACCTGGTGGACATCATTAAATGTGCAAGAGATAACAGATGGGCACAAATAAGTCAGTGTAAACCAGACATACAGCTAATGGATTCTAGAGAGGTGAATCGTCTAGAGTCTTGCAAGGCCATCCAAACTCAAGATAGGTTAAATTACAGACAGATGGGAAGTGAACACCTGCAAAAATCAGCTCTTCCTCTGATGGCAAGTAGAGCTTTTGCTTTTATTTTAAAATCATTTTTAGAGTGTGCCCTAAAAAAAAGTAATCTGGTTCCATCAGGCCATAAAAATTCTGCCCAGTGTAAAGGCTTATTTTATTATGAAATATGTGAAGGTTATACCCTCTCAAGACAATCATTATATTTGTAATTGTTTAAAACAAGTTGCTTTAGCTGGAGGGATAGTACAGTGGGTAAGGTACATGCATTTGATCCCCAGCACTCCTTATGGTCTCCTGAGCCAAGAGTAATCCCTGGTACAGAGCCTAGAGTAAGCCCTGAACATCACTGGACGTGGCCTAAAAGCAAATGTGTGTGTGTGTGTGTGTGTGTGTGTGTGCGCGCGCGCGCGCGTGCACGCTCGCGCACGCATGTGTTAATTTCGAATTTATACGTAAAGATAAAATTTCGCCTAGGTGTGCATTGCATCAAGAGAAAAGAGACTTTGGAGAGTACATGAGACACGACAGCTGGCTGAAGATAAGGAAGGACTCCCTTTTTGGGTTGAGTGGTGCTTTTACAACCGTACTCCTGGAGGTTTCCACCCAGACTTCTCCCTCTATTTATCATTTCTAGAAAATGCTCTTTTCTCTTACACTTTTCTTAATATTAGGCAGTAGCTATTGCAAAATGTTTGCTGACTAAATAAAAAGATTCGGAGAGCTCAAAAATCAGAACTTTTGGAAAATTCAGAAAATCAAATTGAAGAAAAAAAAGCGCTGTATTCTCCTCAGTCACACTGTGCTGAATCAACTCCACTCAAAATACTTTGGACAAAGATGATGTATATGAATATAGCCACAAACTACATTTTAAATTATTTTGGTTTTAAGGCTGGAGCGATAGCACAGTGGGTAAGGCATTTACCTTGCATGCAGCTAACCCGAATTCAATTCATCTGTCCCTCTCGGTGAGTCAGGCAAGCTACGGAGAGTATCCCACCCGCACAGCAGAGCCTGGCAAGCTACCCACAGAGTATTTGATACGCCAAAAACAGTAACAATAAGTCTCACAATGGAGATGTTACTGATGCCCACTAGAGCAAATCGATGAGCAACAGGATGACAGTGACTCTTGATGACAGTGACAGTGATAATAAGTTTTATGCACCCCAATTTTTTTGTTTGTTAGTTTTCTGGGCCATATCCAGCCATGCTCAGGGCTTATTTCTGGCTCTGTGCTCAGGAATTAATCCTAGTGGTGCTTGGGGAACCATATCTCGTGACAGGGATTAAACTTCCAAGTCAGCCACATGGTGGCAAGTGCCTTACAAACTATCTCTCCAGCCCCTTAACTTTTTCCTTATGATAAGATATTTATAAAAAGAATTATTTTAATGACTCTACAATATTCAAAATGAAAAGCACTTCATAACCTATAAGACAATCTAATTGCTAAACTGTTAAATTTGTTTTTTTTTTTATTATTTTAGTGCAGAAAAATAATGTGGACAAGGAACACCGTAACACTCCTGCTACTTTTATTCTGTTATGGTATTACTGAAAAGAATCACATCTATTAGATAATTTACTGCATTCCTCTAAGATTTTTATTTGTGTATTGAATGTAGCATTTTTCCCATTATTATTACTTAATTTATAAGGTTGTTACAACAAGGTCTTACAAGGTTACAAACATTCTTGACATCTGTAATACCCCACCGTGCTCACATCAAAGGTCTATATTCACATTCAAATCTTCCACCATCTAATCAATCATTTCTATCCATTACCTTCCCCTCTGGCAGCCACCTTGAATTTTTAGAATCTAAGGGAGTACTTTATTTTGTTTATCTATATGCTTTTTTTTCTTCACCTTTTCCTCATGATACCATACAGGGTTTTTCCCCATCATACAGAATTATTTCATGACACAATTCCCTAAAGTTTCAACCATATTATCACAAATTTCAAGATTTCATATTTTTTAATTTGTGAGTAGCACTGTAGCACTGCCATCCCGTTGATCATCGATTTGCTCGAGCAGGCACCAGTAATGTCTCCATTGTGAGACTTGTTATTGTTTTTGGCGTATTGAATATGCCATGGGTAGCTTGCCAGGTTCTGTCACGCAGGCGAGATACTCTCGGTAGCTTGCTGGACTCTCTGAAAGAAACAGAGGAATCAAACCCTGGTCAGCCACGTGCAAGGCAACCGCCATACCCACTGTGCTATTGCTCCAATTCCTGAGTAGTACTTCATTCAGCAAGGCACCACAGTCTTCTTTCTATGTCCACCTGTCTATGGATACTTAGAGTTGGAAAAACTGGGAAGCCACATACAAAATAATAAACCAGATTATTATATTATTGTATTATTATAACATAAAAATTAATATCTAGAGAGATGATTTAAAAAGTGGAATCTATTCTTTGCACGTAGGAGGATCGAGTTTGCTTCCCTCTACCACATCATTAGTCCTTGAGTGACACTGGGTGTGGCCCTCAATCCCCCCACCTCCAAAATCAACGTGGAATAAATATCTGAATGTAAGACCTAAAACACCTAGAAGATAGGTGAGACCTCTATGACATTTATCTTAGAGATGTCTTTGGAAGATTAGTACTAATAAAAATACACTAATAAGCTGCAGAAAACTAAAAGCTTTCTACACAGGAAACAGAAATATTAAAATGGAAAAGACAACTTATTGAATGACAGAGAATATTGTACATTATACAACTAAGGAGGGGTTAATGTCTAAAACATATTCATAATATATAAATTTGGGTATGTAAATCTTTTTATATTCAAATATATAAATAAAACAAACAGCTCAAAATATGGGAAGACGATATGAAAGAAGGATATGGAAGAAGACACATGTGGCCAACCAGCATATAAAAATTGTTCATTGTCACTTATGATGAAGGAAATGCAAATCAAGACCACAGTGAGCTACCATGTACACCTACCTATTCATTAGCTACTATCCAAAAGACAAGAATTGGTGAAAATGTGGGGGAAAGGGAACTACTGTGGGAATGTAAATTAAGACAACCATTATGGAAAGTAGAATGAACGTTCCTTATAACATGAAAACAGAACAGTCATTTTATTTTTGGATATTTATAAAAGAATACAGAAACATAAATTTGAAAAGCTATATGTATCCCTAGTTCATTGCAGCATTAATTTTAAATATCTTTTAAAATATTTTCATATTTATATATATAAAACATGTAACTGCAATTCAGATTATTTTAATATAGGGTTCTGTGAATCATAGTCGACTGGATCTATAGCACAGCGGGTAAGGCATTTGCCTTGCACGAAGCCGACCTGGGTTCAATTCCTCCGTCCCTCTCGGAGAGCCCGGCAAGCGACCGAGAGTATTCCACCCGCACAGCAGAGCCTGGAAAGCTGCCTGTGACATATTCAATATGCCAAAAACAATAACAACAAATTTCACAATGTAGACGTTACTGGTGCCCGCTTGAGCAAATAAATGAACAATGGGACATCAGTGCTACAGTGCAGTGCTACCACAGATCTACCAAATTTGCAATTAGGTTCTTTTAATTGAAATGTGAGTTATAATTTTTATTAGTCACTGTGAAATAACAAAGTTATTCAAAGCCTCTCCTTTTGAAGGTACATGAAAAAATGCTCTACATCACTAACCATCAGGAAGGTGCAAGTGAAAACAACAATCAGATATCATCTCATGCCAGAGAGACTGGTACACATCCAAATGAACAAGAACAACCAGTGCTGGTGCAGATGCAGGGAGAAACAGACCTCATTCAGTGAGGTGGGAATACTGACTGGTCCAGCTTTTTTAGAAAACAATATGGAAATTCTTCAAAAACCTAGAAATTTAGCTCCAATTTGACCCAGGAATATCACTTCTGGGAATATACCCCAAAGGCCCAAAAACACACAGCAAAAGCACCATCTGCACTCCTATGTTCATTGCAGCACTATTCACAATAGTCAGAATCTGGAAACAACTTGAGTGCCCGAGAATACACAATGGATAAAGAAACTATGGAATATCTATACAATGGAATACTACACAGCTGTTACAAAAAAAAAAATGAGGACTCTTAGCACCACCTCCTCCTCCCTGTTGATCTTCCCTCCACCACAGTCCTATCCTATCCCTACCCCCTCAGGCGGCATGTTTCCTACTGAATACCAGTTCTCAGGTCTTTGTTTCCATTTCTTTGGGGATTCACTATTCTCTCATTGTGTTCCCTTATATCCCAAGAAGTAATGAGGAGGACTGGAAATAATTAACTGTAAATTAAGATTATGTATAAAAATAAGTAAGAAAAACTCATGAATTAAAATAAATTTCAGGATTAACATAAAAATTAATAAGCATAATTTAGGGGACATAGGTAAGTTTCTGCTAATGTCCATTTTTTATATTTTTTAAATGTTCTAAACATCTTATATGTATTAATTTAATAAAATTTTACTCTAATATTAGGAAGTGCTATTTTTATTATTTTTTAAAAAACTAATTATTTTACTGAGGTGTCCTGATTTACTCTGGGAGCAATATTAATGTTCTAGGTATATTGCCACACCCATCACCGGAATGACAATTTGGTCGGATCCTCTACCACTATACCTAGGCAGCATCTATCTATACCTCACTGTACTACCTCTTGGAAAGCTCACTTCTGTAAGCAGCAACTCAGAGTTTGCTTTTATTTACCACTGTCTACATTTTTTACTTTATTTTGATTGTTTTCAAATACATTAATTTTTTTAAATAACTGTGGCAATATTATTGTTTTGACTTGCAGTACTGCTATATTCTGTCTTGCACCAACATGCTAGGATTCCCTCCATCACTGACTCAGATTTCCCTCAATCCAGTAGCCTCAAATCATAGTGCTACTGATGGATTTTAGGATTGTTTCTGTTGGAATTATCTAATCCCTTGCTTTGTTTCCTTAAACTCTGCTTATGAGTTAGATCATTTGGTGCTTATTCTTTTTCTTTCTGACTCACTTCGCCAAGTGTTATTTCTTCCAACTCCAACCAGGTTTCAGCAAACAGGAAGATTTCATCCTTTCTCATAGCTGACTAGTATTCTACTGTGTTTATAAATACCACAATTTCTTTATCCATTCATTTGTTATTGGGTACTTGGATTGTATCTAGATCACGGATATTGTAAGTAATGCTGCAATGAATATTAAGTGTTCATGCACCCTTTTAGACTAATAGTTTTGTGTTCTTGGGGGTAGATATCCAGGAGTGAAATTCTGCAAAAGAAATGAGACTTTAAAAAGATGCCCCATTGATGGTTAGAACGGATTCACACATCAAAGGGCTAAATATCCCAGATAGTTAGAGCACTCTAAAGCTCAACAACAACAGAAACAAACCACTCTATTAGAAAAATAGGAGAGGAGGTAAATAGAGAAATCCTTGAAGTTGAGATGAGATATCACCTCAGACTAATGGGAATGGTCTATTTCAAAATGTCTGTTGAGGGTGCAGCAGAAAGGAACTCTCATTCACTGCTGATAAGACTGTTGATTGATTCAGCCTACCTGGAAAATTATTTGGAGACTTCTCAAAAAAGTTAAGAATGGAGTTCCAAATGATTCTGCATTTGAGAATGTTAAAAAAAAAAAAGTGATGAGATATCTCCATGGAAGATTTAAAAAATATTAGCAAAGAAATCAGTACTGGGAGTAAGTATACAAAAGGAGTTCAGTTTGGGTGAATATTGGGTGAATAAGCAAAGAAGATCATGAGCTTTAACGCTGCATTCCCATTCAGGAACCTCTGACCAATTCAATGGTGTTGAACTTAGTACATAGAGCATAATGTTATCACCATGCTGGGAGATGAACTCTTCATCAAATTCGGCGATAGGAATCACCTAGATTAAAGTCTAGTGATTATTGGCCAAGTGTGTCCAGCGCAAACATTCTTCTTTGAGAATCAGAGGAAAATGGGAGTGCCTTTCTTAGAAGGGACAGAACAAAATTAGGTTTTCCAATTTTAGTATATGTGCTGCCGAAGTGAGCACCAAAATTGGGTTTTTAAGTTTGGCTATTGTCAGAGAATTGTGTCCCATTCTGCTTAATGAAACAATAATTTTAAAATGCCTCTTTGCTAAGTTCCTAAAAAGAAATAAAGGTCATTCACTAAAAGAACTTCATGGACTAGAGAAAGTGATTCACAGAAGCGTGAAGCAATCCAAACAAGCACAAGTGTGACATACTCTATCTCTGAAGCATCCCACCTTATGAAAAATTTCAGTAGTAGTGAAAAGGAGCAAGTCTGACACGCCCATAAGAACGTACCAAGTGCCAACTCACCTGATACTGTTTCCTGGGTGAGGGGGGCTGTCTTGATCTGCCAGCACGCACTACTGTACTTTAACATGCTGGCTATGTTATTATGATCCAAGAGATGAAGATTGAACCATTAGTTAAACTCTCTTTTGTAGCTCAAATCAAATTTATTCTGACAGAAGGACAGTCCTGGATATTTCCAAGTCCCTTGCATCTCTTCAGCTTTCTTACTGGTCAGCTGTTCTTCAGTGATTCAGGAGGCATTCAGCGATAGGCATAATCAGATAGATGGTCACCACAGTCCAGTGTTATATCTGCTGCCTCACCTTTGTTCATCCTGTGACCTTTGCCCTGAAAACTCTATTTTTTAAAAAAATCTACCATATAATTTTTTTGTGTGTGTCCTCTTTCCATTCTTTGTACTTTTATTTATTAACTATAATTTAAAGAGGAAGTTAACGTTCTTTATAATTCCACTTTAATTTGTATGGCTATATGGGATGTATCATCTTGTATTTCTTTTCTACAGTTATAGAAAGTGAAGTTACATTCCCAACATTTCATTTTTCTTTTAGTTATTAAACAATTACCTAAGATATACAAAACTTACAGATATATATATTGTCATTTATTCTTCCTTAAATCCTTTATGGTATAGTTCTCATATGTCACATAAAGACTCAATGATATGGTAAAAATACCTTTTCTTTAACTCACCTGGGCTGGAGCAATAGTATAGCCGGGATGGTGCTTACCTTGCACTCAGCTGACCTAGGTTAGATTTCTGGCATCCCATATGGTCCTCCGAGCCCCGCCAGGAGCAATACCTTGGTGCAGAGCCAGAAGTGCTACATAGTATCTCCAAATGTAACCCAAAAAGTCAACAAAAATATCACCGTGTGCTTTTAAAAATAAGAGGAAAATCACTTTTACATTTATCCACACAATTTATTTCTATTCCTCCTTCTTAAAGATGCAAGTTTCTGTCTATAATTATTCTTTGACATAAACAGCATTGTCCTTAACAATTCTTTTAGTACTGATCTGTTAGTAACTTTTCTAATTTAAAAATTTTTAAATTATCTACAATTCACAAAAAGCATGCAAATTTTAAAAGCAACCAAATACTATATATTATATAATTTTTTTTTTCTTTTTGCCTTTTGGGTCACACCCAGCAATGCTCAGGGGTTACTCCTTGCTCATACACTCAGGAATTACCCCTGTCAGTTCTCAGAGGACCATATGGGATGTTGGGAATCAAACCCGGGTCGGCCGCATTCAAGGCAAATGCCCTACCGGCTGTGCTATCACTCCAGCCCCTATATTTTCAACAGACATTCCCTTGCTGTCTTTGCCATTCTCTACATAAATGTGTGTGCCAGGAAGAAATCAGGCAGCTAATGCTTCATCATAGCAGTGCCATAGACCTTACTCGTTTCGAAATGAACCAACATAATTTGAGACACTCTCTTCCTCTGATTATTTTTATTGAAGCTGATTGGAGTAAATTTCCTAGATTCAAAAGGACCAGATATCTTCTTGATTTCATTTTCTTTTTCCTGCCAACTTGAGGACATTTCCTTTTGGCTTGAGAATGCTGAGTCATTACTACGCTACAAGGTAAAGAATATACTGATTTCTAGTGGACTCGGCTTGAGCAATGTGCTAGCAACCATTGTTCATTAAAAGCAATATTCTCTGCTTATCGTGAGACCGTGTTTAGAGTCATGGGTTTGAATTCAAATCCAGCCTAAATAAATGAACTTGGAAGACCTGCTAGGTATATGGCATACAATTGATATTCAAAAATGTTCTTTTGGCGGGGGGGGGGGAGGGTGGTGAGGGAAAATCTGGCTGTACTCATGGCATATTCCTAGCTCTGGGCTCAGGTATTATTCTTGGTAGTGTTCAGTGGACCATATGAAATGTTAGGAAATAAAACCAGGTTTGCCATATGTGTGTGTGTGTGTGTGTGTGTGTATGCAAGTGCCTTACTTTTCATGCTCTCTAGCCCATCAAAAATATTCTTATTTTTCTCTATTTCACATTTTAGCTTTATTTTAAAGTTCACTATGCTTTGAGAATATGATCTTTTAAGACATTTAATTAATTATTTAATTAATTTGCTTTTTAGCAATGTGCAGGGCTTACTCCTGGTTCTGCACTCAGGAATTACTCCTGGCTGTGCTCAGAGGACCATATGGGATGCTGGGAATTGAACCCAGGTCGGCCATGTGCAAGACAAATGCCCTACCCGCTGTGCTATCGCTCCAGCCCTAAGACATTTATTATTAATAACAAAACGAAGAGAAAAGTAACTCATGAAGAGTTCAAGAGCGCATGAGTTGGAAACTCTTAGTGACTTCTGCAGACCTTCTTGCAAGGATCCAAATTTCAGTAGTATCAACAATGTTAAAGGAAATATTAAATCATTTATATTTATCCAATAGTTTTCTAATATTAAAGCATTCTACCTTTATATTCCTAAAATTTTCAGTGTCTGAGTGTGTGAGGGGGGAGCCCCCAAGCAGTGTTCAGGGGACCTATAGGGTACTGTAGGATAACATTGGGTTTGTCCTTTCAGCCTTGCCACAGGGAACTTAGTTTACCTTAAAGCAATGTCCTTTCTATATGGACACAGGAAGACAGTTAATATTATGCTTTGTAACTTGGGAACTGATTGACTCCAATAATATTTACTCCTGGACATCTCCTTTCTCAAATTAGTTGCCCTTAGTTCCTACCACCCCAAAATCAGGGTCCCAACGAGGGACAGAATGGACTCAGGGCAAGCTGTGTGCTACCTTGGCATCGAAATGAGCCAAGCCAAAGTGCCACAATACTCAACTATAAGTTGAGAGCATGGTCATAGACAAATGCTGTCATGATCCAAAAGTAACGATGAGACTAGAACCCTGATGGGATTAAGAAGACTAACCTGGCCTGAGGACTGTGGTCTGGCATATATAGTGAATGTCCTCAGAAAGAACCAATTTTTAATATATATCTCTTAATGTGCTTATACAGAATGCCATTGCTAGAAATATTAGAAGTAAATTTACTATAACTAAGTGGATTACTAGCCGAGGAAAGAAGAACACTTTCCTCGGATGGGATCCCACTCTTGAGCGGATCTCCTAGTAATCTGGAGTTATCTCCTTAGATGAGATTTTGTTAATCTCCTGGGGGAGTTGTCTTACCCCTATTTGTTAATGTTCAACCCACCTTTGTGTCACCACCCTATGTGATTGCTATATAAACTAAGACTGTAAGAGAAGACACAGAAAGAGAGGAGACACAGAAGCAGAGGGAAGACACAGAAGCAGCAGAGAAGACACAGAAGCAAGGGAGAAGACACAGAAGCAAAGACAGAGAGAAGTCTGAAGAGATCAGAGAAGAGAGACAGACAGAGATAGAGTCAGAGATAGAGAGACAGAGAGAAGAGAGCACAGCGGCACACACAGAAGCAGAGCACAAGGAGGAGCCATCCTGATGATCCATTCCATACACAGTGGCTGGAGAGCATCCAATGGTGGGAGGAGAGAGAGAGAGAGAGAGAGAGAGAGAGAGAGAGAGAGAGAGAGAGAGAGAGAGAGAGAGAGAGAGAGAGAGCGCTCTTCCCCGAGAGCCTTCAAACAACACACATCCATCACATCACCCTTCCGCGTGCGCGTTTGCATTTTTTACAGGGTCCTTCCTTGGCCATGACCCACCCCATTCTCAAAAGCCAACTGCACGTGCTTACCTGGTTCTCAGCAGGCAATGTGAGATACTGTGGGGTTTCTGCCACATCGTGGTAGAGGCAGATTGGGATTGGGGTCATGTCAGGGACAGAATTGAGGGCCCAGAAAACGCACAGTTTAACACCACTACCATCCTTTGAGCCGCACAACGAATCAGCTTTCTTGGATTGTTTGGAAGCCACACCTCCTGGTGTTCGTTCCACCTTAAAGGACCATGTGCGTCTGGAGATCAGACTTGGCTTCCGGAGTGTAAAGCTTGCCTTCCAGTTGCGCTATCTCTCCAATATCTCCCAGTCTTTTATTTCATAAAGAAACCCGAGACGCCAACTTCCCACGGCCACCGCAGTGCAAGCTGGTCTAATGACCTGCTTCCAAAAATAGACCAACTCGCTGCAGAAATTTCTGGGATACCTGTTCTTTGTTGAGACCTCCAGGGCAATCCTTGGGAGGGGCAGGCCACCTCGACCCTACCAAAGCCCTGGCAGAGGCAGTCACGCCCCAAAGTCACTGCCATACTTCCAGCCCGGCTGCTAAGTTCAATATTCTAGGTTTTCTGGAGCACGGCTGCATTTGCGGCTATGTGACATCTCCAAACTCTGCAACAATACGGACATCCCAGTAGTAGCAAACCGAATTGGATAGGAATGCAGCATAGAAGCCACCCAATCTCACTCACAAAAACCTTAACATCAAAGGTTTTAACTTATAACAATAGCTTGGTAAAACCTCAGACCAGGACTTAATATTCCCAGGGTGAGATCCAACAAATTTCACAAATTTCTTCTAAGGAAATACTTTTGATCATGCTATTAGCTATTTAGTGGTAACAATCGATATAAAATAAATTACTGTGAGCCTGCTACAGGCGCAGGCTTGAAGGATGGCTGAGAAAATAGAGAGAATGGTAGAGAGAAGGTGACGGTGTGAGATTGGTGTCAGAATATTGAATGCCTGTAAAAATCATCAATCATCATGGACAATTTTGTAAAACGTGGTGTTTAAATAAAGTTGGGTGGTGGTGGTGGAAGAAACCTTAAAAGCAGTATTTTTACATTTAGATAGTCTTTAGGGGAAAAGCATTATCAAACTTTTTCTAAGAATAGTCTTTGCCCGCAGGGAAAGGGTTCTAGGTAACTGAACTGTAAATATTTGCTGAAGAATGAATGAATAAATGTATGGATTAATTAATATTGTCTCTGATGCTGATAAGTGCCTTTGCGGTTTTCTCTTTCAACAGCCACTTAGCAGGGAAAGGCGGGTGAGAGGCAGGTTCTTGAGCGCAGCAGGGTGTGCCTGGGTTCTTAAAGCTGGCTCTTAAATGGAGAGATCATGTCATTATTTTGCTACCTGTTGCCATAGAAGTGCTGGGAATGGCCACAATAATCAAAGACTAATTCAACATTTCTCCACATTTTTTCTGACTAATTCCTCCTTCCGCATCCACTCAAAACTACTGATAAGATTCACTTTTCTTATCATTATTCTGACATGGGTTGTTTTGTGCATTTTGACTAAAAGCAATCATGAGAGATCATATAAGTGAATTTGGAAAGGAAGAGTTCAGAATTAGTACCTTTGATAAAAACTGAGAGTCTCAGCTCTCTTTCTTTGAACCCAGTTCTGTGCCCTTAGCCTGTAGGCAGAACCTTCCCCATCCCTAACTTAACATAACTTCAAAACAAAAACAAGTTACATGGGATTTCTTGCATTGGACGCTGTCTAGTGATGACGCAAACTGGAACTATGTTTCCGAAGACTTGATGTCTTTCCTACTCATACACCTTATTTAATGAGAGCAAATACACTAGAGCAAATACAAGACATCTGCAATTTAATTTAGTATCTTTCAAATTCCCTTATGTTGCTTCAAAAGAATGTAACCATGAAAAGTCCAAGAAAGACCCAAGCTCATAAACCTACTGTCAGCACATTTTTCAGATTGATTCCAAGAAAAGGAAAATCATAAAACTGCAAAACTTTTCTTTAGGTTCTGACGCTAATTTTCACCTTCACTGAAAACACCGCTATCTCATTTGTGAATTATTGGCAATATATGCCCACCCCCTTGGTTGTTACTTGCAACAAATTAATAGATGACATAAATAGAAATACTATTGTTGCCTTCATCCATATTAATCAAAAAGATACTACTTTAATTTTTAGTGCAAATACTATTTCCTGAAGTTATAAATGCAATTTATGCCCTTCTCTGTCCTAGACCTCCAGTCTTCCAAATGACCACACTATTTTTTTCCTGAATTTGTCATATTTCCTTGGGTTGTAAATTAACATCTTTCAAAACATTCAAATAAATAATAAGAAAGATGATAGCGTAAATGGGAAGATTAAAATTATATTAGAAGAAGTTTAAAATTACCAGAATTATTCTTGTTAAACCTGTGGAGGACAGCAGTGATTGGGTCCGCCCAGATGAGCACTTTGAACCTTTGAAACCTGCATGTGCAGATCTGCAGCAGCCCTGGATTTCTCACCTCAGGGATCCCTGGAACCCACAACAAAAGCTATCTACCTGATCATGGTGCGAGCTAACCCACCTCCTCCCAGGCCTCCTGTACTTCAACACAAACCTACCCCAAAACACAGCGGGCATGATCTTCCCTATCCTCTCTAGGGGCTTATGAAATCCGCGCGGAAGTGCTGTCTTTCCATTAAATCCCATTTAGTCCTAATTCTCCTCTTGGACTCTGTTTCATCCTTTCCAAACCCTCTCCCTGACACTTTAATATCTTCTATGTACTCACACTATTGAGAGCACTACATTGTGAATGAATGAATGGGAAGATGGCACATCTATATATAAATATGCTGCCAAATGGTCTTAAAGTCTTACTGAATGTTCATGGAAGAGTTAGAAATTAGAATAAATATGATTGGTGACTATCTATAAATTGAGTTATTTTGGTTTCCCTTATCTTCCAGCAGTTACAATGTCTAACAGAAATAGCAACATTAATATCTCAGAATCATTAATATAAATTCATAGAACAAGTGAGGCTAAAGTATATGACAGAGATGGTGCTGTATCTGGCCCTCTACTACTGAGGAGCTCCACACAGCACTCACGTAGCAACAAATTGCATCATTTTGTTTTTCCTTTAAAAAATAATAATAAGGGAATAACAAATCATCAAAGGCAATGGAAACTGACCTACAGACCTTAGGGTTGGGTAGGGATGGGACTTGGGGTAGAGAACACTAAAATAATGGTGGAAGGAAGCAGAGGTTCTGATGGAGGGTGAGGTGCTGTGATATTGTATGCAGGAAACCTTATCATTAACAGTATTACAAATCACAGCCCTTCAAATAGCATATTGTTTTTAAATTGGTAAAATTTACTGAGTCATCATTTTATTTAGCAAAATAAGTAAAATGCTAAAATCATAACCACAAACATAAATAAATTTTTTTCAGGTTTAAATCTCAGTCATATAATGATCAAACCCCATCCCTTCACCAGTGCACATGTTCCACCACCAAGAACCCCAATATGCCTCCCTCCCACACACCCCCACCTGAGTAGCTAATGATCTTCACTTTTTCTCTCTATACTTTGAATACATTCAATATTTCAACAGAGAACTCACTATTGTTATTTAGAATTTTCCCCCAACAATCAAACCTGCTGAAAAGGCATCATTTGATAATTTGTTTTCCATTGCTGAGAATGAAGACTATATGGTTTTGGATTTCTGTTATTTTAGCTCAGTTCACAGTCTAGATGCATTTCTATAAGAAACCGTGGGATGCCAAAATACACAAACATAAATAAAATTTTTAAATTAGTATGTGGAACAATCAAGGTGAGAGACTGTCTGAGTTCATCATGTCGACCAAGACCATGCATGGTAACTCACAGTTCCAGAAGGCTGAATCTAAATGTTGGACATGGGAGTCTCCCAGTGGACAGTTCCACAATGAAATTGACTATGTCATATTCAATCGAAGGTATGCCTGACTGATGTCGCTGTTGTCCCAAAATTCCAAACGGGATCGGACCACTATCTCCTTCGTGTAAAATTCTACTTCACATATCAGGGAGAGAGGTCTGCAAAGTTTAAGTTTAAGAAGAGAACTCCCAGGGGCTGGAGTGATAGCACAGTGGGTAGGGCGTTTGCCTTGCATGCGGCCAACCTGGGTTCGATTCTAAGCGTCCCATATGGTCCCCCGAGCACTGCTAGGAGTGATTCCTTAGTGCAAAACCAGGAGTAACCCCTGTGCATCGCTGGGTGTGACCCAAAAAATGAGAGAACTCCCAGAATGACCACCAACTGGGAACTCTTTGGCACTATTGCGGCAACGTAGGAAGATGCTGTCATTGACAACAACATTGACGAGGAATAAGATCGACTGGTTTATCACCTCTATGACTTCCTGAAGAATGCGGAGAGTGGGAAAGCCACAAATGGACGCCTGTCTTTGGACATTCTTCAGGTCATTAGCCAACAATGGTTTGGCATGAGCCTCAGGCAACCACAAGCTAACGTCCGAGCTCACAAAGCTGTGCAGAGAAGCGATAAAGGAAGACCTCAAAGAGAGAAGAGCAGCAGTGTTGGCCGATGTGGCAGAAGCCAGGAAAAGTATTCATAATGCTTGCGTGTCCTTCGCCAACTACAAGACCAAGATGACTGCCCTCTGATGTCCTGATGGATCTATCACATCTTCCAGAGAGGAAACAGAGAGGATTATTCACGACTTCTACTCAGATCTCTTTGACAGCCATATCCACCTGCCCACATATCAAATTCCACAGGATAGATATGTTGTTCCCAATGTCCTCCCTTCTGAAATCCCACACACCATTTCATCAGTAAACACACATACAACACCCAGTACAGACAAGGTCAGACCCAAACACCTGAAGAATCTGCCACCAGTACTCGTCAACACACTGGCTTGGCTCTTCACATGCTACCTGTCCAAATGAATGCAAGGTTACATCCCAATGGAAAACCAGCAGGAACTGTTGTACAAGAAGGGAGACATCCACGACATCGGCAACTATTGCCCAATCTGCCTGTTGTCCATCGTCTACAAGTTGTTCACTTGAGTCATCCTGAAAAGAATAGGCAGAACACTAGATGAAGGACAACTATGTGAGCAAGCTGGGTTCCGAAAAGGATTCAGCATGATTGACCATATCCACACAGTGACCAAGCTTATCCATGTTTCATGTGAGTTCAAGATGCCACTCTGTCTAATGTTCATCGATTTAAAGAAGGCCTTCGATTCTGTTGAGACCAAAGCGGTCATCGAAGCTCTAGCCAAACAGGGTGCTCAAACTCAGTACATCAAGATCCTCTGCAGTCTGTATTGTGGATTCACCACCAGGATCTCACCATTCTACAAGGAAGTGATCATTGACATAAAGAGAGGGGTTCGGCAGGGTTATATCATTTCACCCAAACTCTTCAATGCCACCCTCCAGAATGTCATGCGAAGACTGAAATGGGAAGGAATGTGAGTGAAGATAGATGGTTGGCAACTACACCACCTCTGCTTCACTGATGACATCGCTCTCATAACACCAAACATTAGACAAGTAGCACAAATGCTGGCCAACTTTGACTGCGAGTGTGGAAATTTTGGACTGCAGCTGAATCTCAGCAAAACAATGTTCATGAAAAACAAACTAGTCCCTGACATTTGCTCTCAACGGAACAAACATCTCTGAATGCAGCAGCTATGTGTGCCTAGGTCTAGAACTCAATATGAGGAATGACTTGGTGTCAGAACTGCGCAGGAGGAAGAGAGCAGCATGGAATGCCTTCAAGAGCATCGAAGAAGTGGTTAAGAGGACGAAGAAACTCCAGGTCTGGACATCTTTTCGACTCCACCATTTTTCTTGCACTAACATATGCCTCAGAGACCTGGGTCCTACAAAAACAGGATGAGAATGCTATTCGATATCCCAAAGAGGAATCAATGGAGCTATGCTTGGAGTATCACATTTCACTCAGGTGAGAGAAGGAATCCGGAGTTCCAATCTCTGTCTATGGTCAAGAATCAGGGACACTGTCTCGTTTGCCAAGGCCTCAAAAATCAGATGGGCAGGACACATAAACTATTCAGAGATGACAGCTGGACTAGAGCTATTACCAATTGGATTTCATGGGAGGCCAAAAGACCACGTGGCCACTCACCAACTAGATGGTCAGATTTCTCCATCAAAACCCTGAATGAATGGTTTGAGACTCTTCCTCTTCTGGAGTGAGCAGATATCATTGGGCTACACTAGCACAGGAAAGGGATGAATGGAAAAGTTACTGGCACCCGCTCGAGCAAATCGAGGATCAACGGTATGACAAGTGATACAAGTGATGTGAGAATCAGGAAAAATGCTTCTGGTACATTCTATTGTAGATTATTATTAAAGTCTTCAAACAGTCATTTAAACAATTTTTTAAATTGAATTACAGTGAAATACACAGTTTCAAGGTTGTTCATGATTTGGTTTCAATTATATAATGTTTCAAAGCTCATTCCTTCACCAGTGTGCATTTCCACCACCAATACCCTTAGTTTCCTCCTGCCACCATCCCTCCACCCACCCCACTGCCTCTGTGGCAGGCACTTTTCTTCTTCTCTCTCTCTCTCTCTCTCTCTCTCTCTCTCTCTCTCTCTCTCTCTTTCTCTCTCTCTCCTCTCTCTCTCACTCCCTCCCTCTCTCTCCTTTTGGGTAATAATATGGTTTGCAATACAGATACTGAAAAAGTTATCATGTATATCCCTTCAAACAGTATTATATTTAAACATTTTAGTAGAGCTTACTTAGAAATTATTACATAAACAAGTTTGTTTTCTTTTTTCTGCCCATTGATATATTCACCTTTTCAACTTAGATGATGCAGAACAAATTTACAGGGGTAAGGATTCAGCTTAGGGGCAGATATGCTACAGAATGAAATGGACACCATATGGAGTCAGATACTATACTGAATGGCACACACTTGGGAACAAACTTGTTTGTGTTGTTTTTTAGCCGGTTTTAATCAAATATTGAAGTAGAGTGCATGTTTGATTTCGAATACAATCTAAATTTTGCATGAAAAAACTGAACCCTAGAAACCCAGGGCATTCCCTTTTATTTTTTAATTAAACCTGGGTATTCATAACCTCCCATTTTCCAAGAGATGCTCCCTCTTTTCCCTAAGCACTACTCAGGAGTAGCATTTCTTAAACAGTTTTTGACCAGAAGCCACTTAGCATAAGGAGATGGGGAAGATCAATGGTCTATTCACCTTGCTGATTCTACGTGGGAAAAGTGTTTTATTATAGAAAGAACTGTGGAGAGAGAGGGAGGGTGGGAGAGCTAGTTCTGCTGAGAGAAGTGCGTGCTTTGTATGCAGAAGACCTAGCTTCTGTGGGGGGGCGGAGGGGAAAGGTGGGGGGAGACTGAGCAACATCTTGAGGGTAACTTTTAAATGGAACTGAAAAGAAACAAAAGGACAGAAAAATGGTAGAATTTTGTCAATACACAGAAACAAAATCTTTGTGAGAAGTGTAAACTAGATATAGCACTGTAGCACTGTCTAGCACTGTTGTCCCGTTGTTCGTGGTTCATGGATTTGCTCAAGCGGGCACCAGTAACATCTCTGTTGTGAGACTTGTTGTTACTGTTTTTTGGCACATTGAATACGCCATGGGTAGCTTGCCAGGCTCTGCCCTGCAGGCGGGATACTCTCCGTAGCTTGCCAGACTCTCTGAGAGGGACGTAGAAATCGAACCCGGATCGGGCACGTGCAAGGCAAATGCCCTACTCCTTGTGCTCTCACTCCAGTCCAAACTAGATATAATTACAAATAATACAAGAATAAGAACCAAAAAACATTTAAGAAGCTTAAAACAAACCTGATAAAAGAGCAGCAAATTTTTATATCTATTAAAAATTTCTATTACCTTACTAAACATTAAAAATTACTTCTAAACACTATTTTATAGTGATATTTACTTATTATAATATTAAATTTGTGTTCCCTTTAGCTTTTAAGAAGCACAATATTTTTTTGTTAATTAGTTACATTTTAATTGAATCACTGTGAGACACACAGTTTCAAAGTTGCCCCTGATTGGGTCTCAGTCATACAGTGTTCCAACACCCATCCCTTCACCAGTGTACATTTCCACCACTAATATCTACAAGGTACCCTCCTGCCACCCTCCTCCTCCTCCTCCTCCTCCTCCTCTTCTTCCTCTTCCTCTTCTTCCTCTTCCTCCTCCTCGTCCTCCTCCTCTTCCTCCTCCTTCTTCTCCTCCTCTTCCTTCTTCTTCTTCTTCTTCTTCTTCCTCTTCCTCCTCCTCCTCCTCCTCCTTCTCTTTCTCCTCTTCCTTCTCTTTCTCCTCCTCCTTTCCCTCCTCCTCCTCCTTCTACTCCTTCTCTTCCTCCTCCTCCTTCTCTCTCTCCATCTCTCTCTCTCCCTCCCTCTTCCCCTGCCACCCCGCTCTTTCCTTTTGAGCATTATGTCTTGCAATACAGATATGAAAGGCTAGTTCATATATATATATATATACACACATATATATATATCCTTTTACCTACTTTCAGCACATAGTTCTTGTCCAGAGTGATAATTTGCCAACTACTATTGTCATAGGGATTTCTCTATCCTAACTGCCTCCTCCCAGAAGCATAATTTCAATATGTGAACCTAAAATTTAGAAAATATTTAACAACTCATTTATATTATGCATTGCGACTGAGATTTTCTTTTTGAGTTTTTTTAAAAAAAAATTTTAAATTGAATCACTGTAAGATAGATCCTTACAAAGCTGTCCATGATTAGATTTAAGTCATGACTGGAGAGATAGCACAGCTGGTAGAGCGTTTGCCTTGCATGCGGAGGACCTGGGTTCGATTCCTCCATCCATCTTATAGAAACCTGCAAGCTACCAAGAGTATCTCGCCCGCAGGGCAGAGCCTGGCAAGCTCTGTGGCGTATTCTATATGCCATAAGCAGTAACAAGTCTCACAATGGAGATGTTACTGGTGCCCGCTTAGGCAAATCGATGAACAAGGGGTTCGACAATGCTACAGTGCTACAGTGTTCCAACACACATCCCTCCACCAGTCTATATTTCCCAGCACCAGTGAGTCTGAGATTATCTTAATATAAAACCAAATATCATGAAATTCCCGAGTCCTTATTCCTGAGAAGTAGAAAAGTGGATTATCCTTGAGATTAGAATTAAGATACGAAGCCCTAGTCCAATGGTTCCGTGAGCTATAATATGCCTTTTGGCGCCCCCTGCTGGCTTGATGTGACATGACATGACTTACTCATATCAATCACTAGTGCCGGCGCAGGTGTTTTTGTTTTTAGCTTTTTTTAGTTTGGGGACCACATTCAGCCATCAAGGGTTACTCTTGGCTCTGTGCTTACACAACTGGCAATTCCCGGTGGAACATATATGGTGTCAGGGGTTAAACAAGGTCTGCCTTATCCACTTGTATGTCAAGTCCCGCTCTGGTCTCAGAAGTCCAGCAGTGACTAAAGCTGACAACTGTATTTCCATCACAATACGCCATCCTTAACTAAATAACCCCAAATACGGGGAAGAAGGGGGCCTGTGAGATAAATTGAGGGGACTGCTGGCAGGATGCTGACCTCAGTTTGATCCCCAGCACGACATGGTCACTGAGCATCAAAGAGACGCCACAGCCTCAGTTCCCTCACACGGAACCCAACCACTGGCCAGTTGGCCAAGGATGGCCTGGAGGCGCCTATATACCTGCTGGGCACCACTTAGGAGGCACCTCCCTAAAAACAATTAAGGAAGAGAGGAAAGGTCCTTGTCTCAAGGATTAATAAATGCTGTTGCGCCAGGTAGGACCTGAGTTTTCTTGCTGGGAACGGGGAGAAGTGGAGTAGACTGGTGGGGGGATGGGCTAGATAGGTATTCATGCCCCTTCAGGAAGTAAAAAAAAGCCATGGCAATTGGCGCCAAGAAAGCTGGAGAGGAGATAGGCATTCCCGGTGATAAATGAAGTGGGAAATAGAATAACGGTTAACACACGTATGGCAACTATGGTGCTTCCAGGAGGCACATGAGTGTCTAAGGACATTAATTTTTTTCGGGTTTTCCTAAAAACTCTAGAGGGTGGATCCCTTATCAGCCTTGACTTAGAACTGAGGAAACAGACATAGAGAAGTTTAGTGTCATTTCATTATGGGTCAGCTGGTGAGCTTGAAGGGCAGATGCTGACGCCTGGCAGAATCACCGCCAAAGTCCATACTCTTCCCTGTGTACAATGGTGCTGCAGCTGAGAGTCGGGGTTCCCTCAGCTGCTGAGATGTGCTAACCTCACACTTCATAGTCACTGGGAGTTTCGAAGGAAGATGTGATGGAATTAAGACTTGTTTCTTTTAAAGATAATCTTGGTCACAATGCTGCACATCTTGTTGAAAATGTAAGCCTGGTAGGGGCATGGTGGGTCACTCTTAAACTCTGAGATAGTGCAATATTTGGTTAGGACAAGATGGTGAGTGTGGGGAAGGAGATAAGAAAACAGATTTGGAATATATTTCAAATGTTCAATGAGTAGGGTCTGTAGTGGATTGGTTATTTTGAAAGACATAGTAAAAGAAAAAGAACTTCTCAAGGACTTTTGATCTTCTGCCTATAATTCTGTCTATAGAATTTTATAGTTCTATAAAACTGCACCCTATCTTCATTTCCTTGAAAATTCCAAAATTTGAGAACTTTCAAAAAATGAAAATAAAATGAATTTTCCTTGGTAGATAAGATAATGTGACTAATCTTCTAAACACTGATATCAGAGGAGACTGCCCATGAAATTCTTCCGGAAAAGTTATCTCTTCTTTTATCCCCTGGAGCTGACTGTCACTCTTCTGTTTTTTATTCTTTTAGTCAGAGCTCTCCACTTTGAACATTCTAGAAAGAGCAATGGCACAGAAAACAAATTTAAAAACAAACATGTGGAAGGGGGCCAGAAAGCATCCTTGGAGGGAACCATATTGACCTTGTCAAAGTAACTTGACAAGAGAGATCTTCAGTATAGTTAGAGAATAAATATATAATGGAAAGAAGTAGGTGGATCTATAACATACTAAATGAAATTCTAATAACAAAAATATAATTAAATAAAATGAACATATATTCATAAAGAGAAATTTTTGGAGCTATTAAAGATGTTGTTCTTGGAAAATATGTATTAAATTGTCATGACTCTCAAGTGAATAATTCATATGACAAAACAATATGCAAAACCGTGAATTAATATAAAGACAGATATAAATGCATGAAGAAAGCAAAAATGTGACTAGCAGTACGTGTTGGCAGTGGTTATGACTAGACAGAGGTAATACTAGTAGATTTTTACTTTCTATTTTTGCTTGCACATTTATTATATAATACCAAACTATTGCTTACAATCAAATAAAATGTAACTTAAATTAAAAAATTATAAGAAAAATATGTTCTCATTGGAAGAAATTTTCTAGTCTGGCTTCATATGGCCCAAGCTATTTAGTTGCCTTAAATAATTGCCTTTGGGCCCATGGTAGAGTTACAATGATTGCATTCTCAAAGCAATTGAAAACATTTTAATCACATTTAAACAAATCAATAATACTACAAATAAACTAAAAAGCTCAAAATTAAAATGGTTCCTAACAACCAGGATTTGAGAACTAATAACTGCAAGTTCAATGCTAAAGGAAGTAAAGATGAAATCTTACATTTAATTGGAAACAAAATTACACAAAACAACATGGGAGAACCCAAACTTATAAAAAGTATATGGAAATTATAGTTGCCCTCAGGTTCAATATATGTCAAAAATATGAAAAGACACAACATTAGCTTTAAAAAATTTAGGTATTCTTTATGGATCAGCAAAAGTTAGAGTCAAAAGAATCATTGCAGTCTTCTGCAGCATTTTTGCAGGACTTTGACAAACTAGAAAAGGGAACCTGGTTAATGAGGAGTTTAAATGTATGCCAAATGAGATTCTTAGCTTGAGGGGAAATGGGTTATGGAAATGTGGTATGCGATTCAAAAACTAGAAATCTTGTGATGTAAAGAGAGTGAGAGGCCTCATTGTGAAAGACAGTATTAGGGCAAGTGGGTAGATCCTACTGGGAAAGGAAATTACTATGAGGGCTCCCTGAAGATAAAAGTTTATATAAATATGAGCTGATTTAGTCATGGAGCTATAGCCTGGTGGTGATTCCATACAAGCATCCTGCACACAAACTGTAAAACTCCAGCTATGAACGGAAAATGCAACTTCTACTTTACTGAGCGACAATGTTGCATGTGGAACCAATGACTCTATTTCCTGTCAGTCTACTGACTTCAAAATGAAAGCAACAAAATAGAAATGAGGGAAATAAACATAAAATAAATATAATTCTGTAAATGATCAGATATTAGTACTTAATAGAGAAAGAAGTAAATAGTGAAGTGTTGGGGAACAGTTTCTCCCCAACGTGCCTGGGCAGACATGGGGCGAAGGATGACAGGGTGCAGGAGAAACGCGCTCTGGGAGAAGCTGATAGCCATTCACTTTCTTTCCAAATACACACATATTTTATAGAGGGTCTTGGCTCACAGAAAGGTCCAATCACAGGAAGTTTTGCATTATGGGCCCATCTCCTCTCCAATTCTGCTTTGCCCTAGTCCAGTCCCAATTAAGGCTAGACGCTGCAGTTTCGATGACTTGCTAAGCATACGTGACAGTTTCTGTGTCTTGGGCTCTTGTGACAAGGAGGTTGAGGGACACTCAAGGCCGAACACCTGGTACTGGCTGACACCCTGTTCTTGCTGACTTTACCCAGATACTCCCTCTTGCGAGGTTTCGTTTCTGGACCACTTTGCAAGGTTGGGTCTTACGAGCTCCAGTGCCCATCACTATGCTCCACAGTGAAGCAGAAATAAATTTCTCCTGCTTTTTCCCCCCTGTTTGTTTTACTTTGTGGCATGGAATTGGGGTGGGGCTCCCAAGGGTGCTCAGGAAGCAAAGGAATCTCACCATAGAAGTTGGTCTGAGCCTCTTTCTAGGGCCAGGCATAAAAAGCAAATCAAAATGGATTAAAGACTAGACTATCAGACCTGAATCTATACGGGACAAGCAGAAAAACACAAGCAGGACCCTTCGTGACATAGAAGCTAAAGGCATATTTGAAGTTGAAATGTCACTGACCAAGCAAGTGGAAGCAAATATAGACAAATGGGACTACATTAAACCAAGAAGCTTCTGTACATCAAAAAACAAAAACAAAAAACAACAACAACAATAAAATAAACGGTGACCAATATATAAAGACAGCCCACAGAATGGGAAAAATTATTTACCCAGTATCCACTGACAAGGGATTAATATCAAAGACAGAATGCACTGGTAGAACTTCACAAGAAAAAATAATCCAACCCCACCAAAAAATGGGGAGAAGAAATGAACAGAGACTTCCTCAAAGAATAAATACAAATGACCAAAAGGCACATGAAAAAATACTCTACATTACTAATCACTGGGGGCATGCAAATCAAAACAACAATGAAATATCATCTCATGCCACAGAGACTGGCACATATCAAAAGTACATAACATACAAGAACAACCAGTTCTGGTGTGGATGTGGGGAGAAAGGGACATCCCTTCATTGTGGGTGGGAATGCCAACTATTCCAGCCATTTGGGGAAACAAAATGAGTAGTCCTTAAAAAGCTATGAATTGAACTCTCATTTGATTCAACAAGACCACTTCTGGGAATATAGCTTGGGGGCCGAAAAACACGCAGTAGAAATGACATCTGCACTCCTATGTTCATTGCAGCACTATTCACAATAGCAAGATCTGGAAACAACCTGAGTGCCTGAGAAAGAAGAATAGATAAAGAAATGATGGTACATCTACACAATAGAATACTATGCAGCCAGCAAGTAAAACAAAGTGATGAAATTTGCTTATATATTTAGTATATAAATAAACACTTTTAAACGGACATTGAAAGTATCATGATGATTGTAATGAGTCAAAAGGAGAGAGATAGATGCAGAATGATTAGGCTCATCTGTGGAACAAAGGAAGTGTAATATGAGACTGATATCCACAGACAGTAGAAATAAGGGCCAAGAGAACTGGACAAGGATGGAAAGGGGAGGTCAGTTGGATAGAAAAAGGACTACTTTAACCATCAAAACTGGAAATGATCACTCTGTACAAGAACTGAGTGCTGAAAGTAAGTAAAGGAATATACATGATAACCTCTCAGTATCTAGCACTGGTTTTGGAACTATAGTTTCTGAAAAGAAAATAGAACTATGGTTTCTGAAAAGAAGCAAATAGTTAAATGGTTAACTAAATGGTTAATATATTATTACATTCTAACAGACATTAGATGACATGTTAAATCCTAGGTTAAGTCACAAAGATAGTTTCAACATGGATATCTGATGACTTTGGAGTAAAGGGAATATGTAAAAAATCTTCCAACTTTCTCTCATTTCTGGTATTATCTGGTTCTGAAAGAAGAAGATGAAAAGGAATATGCAAAATAGGATGCCTTCCAAATAACATATCCTTTAGTCAAATGAACAAGCAAGTATCATTCCTTGTGGTTTTAACCTGCATCAACTGATTTGCGTTATGGTTAAACTTATCTATATGACTAACCAGCGGACTCTTCTTATGACAAAGAGAAAAAGCTCATCATTTTACAAGGAGTAAATCTTAGAGTGAGCAAGCAATGGCTCTGGCCTAATGTTGTTTAACTAGTAGAGTGAGGAAGAATATAAATCTCAGCAATTGTGAAATGGCTTGCGGTGATGTATTGGGTGATGCACTTTTATATTTGGTGAATTTCTCCATTGCTTAGTACTTATGGTTGCTATATCTGTAACACATGTTGAGACATCTTCCTGGTACACATAAAATCTCTTCTTCTTGTATATAATGAATGAGAAAAATGAATTATTCCCCAACTAGGAAATTACATTGCTTTGTGCTTTTAGAAGCAGGGTTCAAAAGATAGTACAGTGAGTAAAGAAGGGTGCTTGCCTTACAAGTGCCTGGCCAAGGCTCAATTCCCTGGCTCTGTGTATGGTCCCCCAAGCTCTGCCAGGACTGATTCTCGAGCACAGAGCCAAGAGTAATCTTTGAGCACCACTAAGTGTGGTCAAAGACTTTTAAAAAAGATTGGACCAATACATCTGAGGCCAGAGAAGAGAGATTGCAATCTAGAGATAAATAGTTCCATATTTCCAGAATTGCCTACTGTGCCACCAGAAATATTAACATAACAAGAGGAATATGAATGTTAGAAAAAAATCAGGTTCAGCAGGATTGGATGCAGGAACTGAAATCACAATGATGGAATCTTTTCCCCAACCAGGGGATACGCTTCCTGACCATGGGCCTCTCTTCCCACCAGTGCTATGGAATTCTCTCTGTCTCAAGAAGAAAGGGAGTCACTAAACTGTTACTGAAACTCTAGTTCAAGAACATACCATTCTAGGGGCTGGATTAATAGTAAAGTAGGTAGTGCACTTGCCTGACACACAGCTGATCCAGGTTTGATCCTTGGCACCGCACATGGTAATCTGAGCACCACCAGGAAGGATCTTTGAGTGCAGAGTCAGGAAGAAGCCCTGAGCACTGCCAGGTGTGGCCCCCAAACAAAACTGAAGGAAAAGAATATGCCATTATAGCGCTGATGAAGGTCAAAAAGTTGCCACCTCTGCAACAAATTTTCATAGGACATTGCATGCCAGAGAAGTATTGCTTGTTCACAGAAAGCAGGCAAAATAAATAAAATTAAAATAACCACTGTCCCTGAAATGTTGGACAAGTGTAGCTCACTGGATGAACTCGCTTCATCTCCAAAACCCTTGTTATAGGGAGAGTAGGAACTGGATTAAGCTTTACCTCTCTGATCTCTGCAGGGATGCTCTCTAGAAGTAGTTGAGAAAGAACATTCTCAGCCAATCCTCCCCTCGACCAGGGTGACCAGCTGCTCTCTAAACTAGTCGGGCTTATGTTCTAATCATAGAAATGAGTGCACAATTTAGTCTTATTCCTTTCATACTTTATATCTAAAGAATTTTCTCTGATAGATTCTAAATTCTCCTGATGACCTCTTGATTATAATTATACTTCCCATGCACCTTGCAGGTGCTGAGTGACTACATTAACAAGAAGATTCTGGCCTTCTTAAGAGGAATATTTCTATTCCTAATTGCATTTTCTCAGGGTTAAGTTGCTGATTGTAATATGTGCAACCTAATTTCAAAGAACTTTAGGAAGAAACAACCCAATATAAAATGAGTCTTTCCATCCCAAGGACTATCTTCATTTATAAAATGTTTTAAAAGTTGAAAAATGTTATCTAAAACCAAGTAATATATTTAAATCATGATTTTACAACTATTTTCTAAAGCTAACTAGTATATTCTGAAAGCCAGAATGCTTATGCATGCTTTTATTTATATAAATGAGAAGCTGTGGGTTCGAATCCCAGATTTGTCATTTTCTATTTATATGACTTTCAACAAACTTCTAATGCCAATGAATCTATTTCTAAAATTAAAATGGACATAATAATACCTACCTCATAGAGTTATTGCAAGATCAAAAAAATAAAATAACATATAAAGAATGCTTAGCACAGACCTTGGCAATATGACACAATATAAAGTAGTTGCTGTATAATTAGAAATTAGCACAGAATTGTTTGAGGAGAAAACCCAGCACAAACTTGGTTAAAGGACGGAATATCATTCAGTGAAAAAGAGAGTATAGCTATGCTATGGAAAACAACTCTTCAGAAACATCTTCTCAGGCCAGTTTTTGAGTTTAATAACAAATTTCTTCAAACAGCCATAGCACAGCTGGTAGGGCATTTGCCTTGCACACAGCCGACCCAGGTTCGATTCCTCCGCCCCTCTTGGAGAGCCCAGCAAGCTACTGAGAGTATCTCACCTGCACGGCAGAGCCTGGCAAGCTACCCGTGGTGTATTCGATATGCCAAAAACAGTAACAACAAATCTCACAATGGAGACATTACTGGTGCTCGCTTGAGCAAATCTATAAACAATGGGACGACAGTGACAGTGACAATGACAGTGACACAATGCCACAAAAGTGACTATAACATCTGGGGATATAGCTCAATGGGCAGGAGATATTCCTGGCACACTATGGTCCAAGGTTCTGTCTCTAGCACTGCATGAATCCATGTCTACTCACCAGTGTACCCCAGAGTGTATCCCAGGGTGTACAACCTGGAATGTTCAGGAGATGCCCAGCACATGTACCCCTGACAGTATTTGAATCAACAGCCTGAACAATGAACTAAATGATCCACGCAATCAGACTGAGTGATGCTGAATGTGCTTTTCCGGGGCCCCTGAGCATAGCTTGGGAGCACCTCCTCTCCCCACACAGTGCAAAAGGAGCAATTACAGAATCTCTTCAGAATCACCTACCAGGAGATCTAGCGTCTTTATCCTATTTAAATCTGTCTGTGAAACTTGGGAATTTCCATTGGCATTTGCTGCTGCTTCATAATCTCAACCCAGGGTTTAGATGAAAATGCCATTGCCCAGAAGGATTAATTCCAGTCTTATTTGTGTCTCACATATCTCACAAGTTTTTCCCCCTAATAGTTCTAACTCTAATTAGGAAACCGGTTTTCTTATAGGTATTATTTTTTCAAGACAGATTCATTACAGGGTTTTCAAATTTCTACAAATCAGGCAAAAAAAGGAGAGAGAGAGAGAGAATCAGAGCTGAATAAAAAATAAAAATACAAAATGATTGGGGTCAGGAATTAACACTGGTTTGTATGTATAAAAAGGGATCAGTTTTATGTATTTGTATTAAACAGACATCATGTTAAATGAAGTAAGCCAGAAGGAGGATAAACACAGGGTGATAACACTCATGTGGTATTTTGAATAACTGGATGAGGGAATGCAATGTTGTTTTTTGTTTGGTTTGGTTTGGTTTGGTTTTGTGTTTTTGCTTTTTGGATCACACCTGGTGATGCATAGGGGTTACTCTGGCTTTGCACTCAGGAATTACTCCTGGCAGTGCTCAGGGGACCATATGGAATGAACCAGGGTTAGCTGCATGCAAGGTAAACTGTGCTATCTATCGCTCCAGTCCCGGAATGCAGTGTTTTAAAGGGAGGAGGACCTGATCAATCTGGGTCCCAGAGTACAGGGAGAAGGATAGAAATATTGGAGTGGCAGGGTAGAAGAGATAGATTGGTAGCAATGGGTCAGGGCACTAAGATACAAAAGTGCTATTAGGAATAATAGAGCCAAATACCCACAGCACATAGTCAACAGCACTGAGATCAAGAAACCCAAACTTGAACAACTGAGCTTAGAAAGGTGCCTGTCCCCTGCAAAAAATGCAATGATCTTCATACACTCTCTTCTAAGGAAAGTTTTTTTTAGCATTTTCAGTGGTTTTTCATAACAAACAATACAAAAAAATTATTCTGGTTCTGCTTTAGGGCAGGGTTTGGGATTCTGGATGGAAACATCCAAATATGGTGGTGGGAAGGTGTAATAGTAGTGGGATTGGTGTTCAAATATTAAAGGTAATCAAATATTGTGAACTACTTTATAAAATTATAATAAAACTAAAGAATTTTTTTGAAAAGAAAGGTACCTGTCAAGAGGGCAGGCAGGTGAGGGATGAATGTAAGAGGGAACCTGGGAATATTAATAGAGGGAAGCTGACACTGATGGTGGGATCAGAGCTGCGATGTTGTATGTTTAAACCTCAATTATAAAAAACTTTGTAAATCATGGTGCTTTAATTTTAAAATAAGAAACCTGTCTCTGAAATGTGTTCATTCTCCCGTGCCCACTTTTGTGTAGTGATTGTTTCCTAGGTTGTGGCTAGCTTCATGTGGGGAAATGTATTGGTTCATACGGAAGGAAGTTCTTTCAGATGAATCAGATCTAGGAAATGCCTTCATGGCACACATGTCTTGGAAGACATTTGCATATAACTCTTTCCTTTTTCATACCTGATCACAGCTATTGGTGCCAGTGGGATAATTGCTAAGAGTATTTTCTTAGTTATGGTTCTCACTTGAGATGATCTTTCTATGCCCAGCTGCCTACCGAGGTCTTTGCCTGATGTACCTTCTAGCACCTTAACCTAACAACACTAAAACTAAACTAGACATCTATCATCACTAGCTTTCGTCTCTCAAGAACACAATTTTCAATAATTCGTTTTTCAAATTTCACTATTTTGCTCCTAAATCCCATCATTCCTTCAATTACGCATGCTGAGACCACCCCATCATTGTTTTTAATAGAAATCTCCCTTCTCAAATATTGTTTTAGAGGGGGCATACAAGGTGTTGATCAGAGCTTACTCCTGTCTTTGTGCTCAGAAATCCCTAGTAGTTCAGGGGCGCATGTGAGATACAGGACACCAGGGCAACAGCAGCAGCTCAGCTGTATGGAAGGCACACAGCTGCACCGTCACTCTGGTTCCTGTCATCTCCATTTTATTTGGATTTATAGCTGGGTGTTAAGAGAATCACTTCTTTTCTTTAATAAATTTCATTTTATTTTAGGCAATTGGTGTACAAAAAGTAGTGCTTCACATATAAAACATTTAGGCTCTACACTCTCCATCAGGGTGCTGTTTTTCCTCCACTGCAGTCCCAGTGTCCCCATGTGCCCTACCCGTCATTAGCTTCCTACTTAAGGCCATCACAATGGTAGCTATTCAGATGGTTCACCTTTACTGGATCTTTCCTGTCCTTGTCCCATCTCTGCTCTTGCATTTCTTTCATTCCTATGGTAGACTGGTCTCAACTATTTATCCTATATACTCTTTTCTATGTGACCTGTCTTTTCTCACATGGAATTGAAACAATATACCTCCCCATTTCTGACTCTCAGCTTGATTATGTAGAATCCAGGAAAGTGTACTTCATGGCCTCCAATTACATGGAGCATGAATGACCAAAATGCAGAATCTGTTTGGATAATCCAGACAATAATTGACTATCCCAAGGGATGCATCATTACACTGAAGGTCAGCGTTAGCTCAGAGATGCTCCAATGGCTTTGGCAAGGCATTTTTAGTTTATGGGAAAACCTACAATGCTTCCATCAATTTTCCTTCCTTTAGTTAGGGCTAGTGATAGCACAGTGGGTAGGGCATTTGCCTTGCACAAGGCTGACCCAGGTTCAATTCTTCCATCCCTCTTGGAGAGCCCAGCAAGCTACCAGGAGTATCCCGCCCGCACAGCAGAGTATACCAAGCTACCCGTGGCGTATTCAATATGCCAAAAACAGTAACAAGTCTCACAATGGAGACGTTACTGGTGCCGGCTAGAGCAAATCGATGAGCAATGAGATGACAGTGATACTGATTAGTCCAACAGGGTCAGATCGATATAATGGTCCTACGGTCATCTCAGTTTTCCAGGCTCCTTCGCCCATCCTCTCACACAACTATTTTCATAATGAATTCTTTTTTTGTTTTAGTGCTTTAGAATTAACAACTTATTATCACTTGTCAGTACTAAAACTGAGTTCTACATAGTACCAAAGGGAAGTAGAGATTCAGCTCAATACTTTATGTTGGTTTACCTGGGTCTTCTTAGGTATAGAAAGGAAGTATAGGGGCTGGAGTGATAGCACAGTGGGTAGGGCGTTTGCCTTGCACGCAGCCAACCCGGGTTCGATTCCCAGCATCCCATATGGTCCCCTGAGCACCGCCAGGGGTAATTCCTGAGTGCAGAGCCAGGAGTAACCCCTGTGCATCGCCGGTTGGAACCCAAAAAGCAAATAAGAAAAGAAAGGAAGTATAGAATATCCCGGAGTAAAAATCTGCATAATCACTCAAGTGACCTTGATATTAGAGGACAAGTAGATGTTCTTTTCTTATAAAAATCAGTAGAAAATTCTGAATATACAAACATATTCTTTTGTGTTTCACTAGGTCATATTGTCATCCTTGTCCAACTGGAGAGTTTTTGCTGACTGGCATGAAAGAACATCTGGCCAAAATGGTTCTGTGAACAAGCAAACTCTTCATGAAAATCTTTCTGCAAAGACATTATGCTTTCTTGCATGTGTAACAATGAGTAAAGTATGAGCAAAACTGCCAACTTGAGACTGTCAGAGGAACACTTGGAATAGTGAGGAGAAAGATGCTTCTTAACTTTTCCTCTGAGAGCCCCACAGACGAGCTTTGTTTCAGGAATGTGAAAATAGAAAGAGAGCATTCATCACTGTACATCTTTAGATGAAGACAGATATTCTTCTAGTCTCTTAATCAGGGGCTGGGGCATAGTAGACACTTTATACACATTTGAACATGTGAATAAATGTATAACTATTTCCTTGATCCAACAAAGATTACAGAAAAATAATTCCTCACTTCAAAAACTATTAATTTTGCTTTCATTATAAGTGCATGTTATTGTAGTAATTCTGACGTGGCCACTTATAAAAAGAATTGCCTAATCTCTGTGACTCAATTTCCTCTTCTAAATATTGGACATAATAATAATACTAGCTCATAGAATTGACATTGGACAAAATGCAGGTACTTTATGTTTTTCAGAATAGTGCCTGCTTGTTAAATGTTTTATTTATATTTTCTACTTGAAGTAGTAGTAATGGCGGTATAGTTAGGGCAATGAAAATAATTTATAACATCCAAAGACAAGCTCAACTGAGATTTGAGTATTAGGACATGATAGCATGTTTTAGTTGAAAGTTTTCTATTTTTCTATGAAAAAGCCAAGGTAGTGATTAGTCTATAACCTACATCAAAAAATATTTTACTAGAACTTATTTTCAGTAATACTAATTAAATAAATAAGACAATGAAGAGATTTGAGGCCCTTGGTGAACAAGTGTGTATTAAAATTATATTAAATTTTTATTTTCAATGTTCTATATCTATTTTTCTAGTCTGTGTTTGGATATCCTTGCTTTTCTTTAAAGTTCTAAATTCATGAGCACTACTCAGATTCCTTTGTCAAGATTTGACTGTCAGTCATCATACACACTTGCCTTATGCTGAGAAACATTTACCTTCACACCTGGGTGGGTTGTTTCCTGTCTGTACTGGATTTGAAACTTCCAGAGCTTGAGGTTCCTGGTCAGGCTTATGCTTTATGTTATCATCCTATTGCATGTTTAACGATAGTGGTGGTTTTGCAATTGGGCATATGACTCCTGCATTTCTCAGAGGACTTATGGGAATCTGTCATGCCTTGGTTTGCAGGCTCTTTTCTCATTCCACTCTTTCACTGAGAAAGCTCCATCAAGCCTAAACGTCAGCTCAAAATTTTCCTTCAAGATGCAAGACACCTTTTGAGTACATTGGAAACATAATTATACTGTATAATTATGCTGTACAACTAGGAAATGACTTCTACCACAAAAATTTTTAATTATTTTACTTCTTTAGAATGAAGAGCAAGCAATAACTAAAGGAAGTAAATTTGCCATTTGAGCAGAGTTGAAGCAGAATAGGAACAGCAGATTATTAGAGGTATTAAAAGATCATGTTGGGGGCTGGAGCAATAGCACAGCAGGTAGGGCTTTTGTCTTGCATGTGGCCAACCCGGGTTTGATTCCCAGCATCCCATATGGTCCACCGAGCACTGCCAGGAGTAATTCCTGAGTGCAGAGCCAGGAGTAACCCCTGAGCATCACTGTGTAGAACCCCCAAAACAAAAAAAATCATTTTGTCCTCCTTACATTTTTTTATTAAAAGGAATTTATTGTTTACTACTGACATTTTCCAGAATTTCTATAGTTATAGACATATTTCTCAAGTTTATAATTCTATTGCCTAATAAAATATTTTTATTTCTATTTTTTAATAAAATTATTTAAATTTATTTTTTTAATTTTAAAAAATTTTTTATTAAAAATCTTTTTAAGGTAAATCTATTCTTATACACTCTATATTATGTATTTATTATACATGTACAGCAGTATATGTGTGGGTGATTTAGACGAGAGCTCCAAATTTATATGTGTTTATATAAATTTCTCTGTCTCTGTCATTGTCTCCTTTTTTATGTCTTTTCCTTTTTCCTCCTATGCTTATGTTTCTTCATCTTGACAGATAAATCAAAGTACTGTTTGATGAGGAAATGGGTAGGAGGCTGATAACTTTCAAAGTTTTAGTTTTTACTTTTATTCAGCAAGAGTATGCTGAAAACTCATTTCTATCAGATATCATACTATACTTACTGATAATTGCAAATTCCAAGAAGGCCAACTTTTAGGAAACTTCTGACAAGTTGTTGATGGTGTGAGCTAGACATGTAATGAAATCAGTTTGACCTTTGGCCTTCCAAATTCCAAGAGCTAAATTTCTGTACGACCATAAACGTCAGTTGTATTTTCCTTCAAAGTCCTAAGAGCAGTGGATGAAGGGACATTTCTCCAGTTTCATCCACAGTCTGCTATGGGGGCATAATCTTGGTATGGTTTGACTTTGTGAATATTTTGCAAGGACATCAAACAACACACAGCTCTATATTTAACACATTGCTCCATTTGTCAAAGGAAATGTCCAGTTTGTTGGACTTACTTAACAAATAAGCAGATAGTGATATTATTGATTTGGCTGTGTAGTAATGATAGGAGATGGGTTAGCCATAGAGAGACATCCAAAATAGGAGAAACACCTTCACTTAGGTATTTTTACTACCAATTCCTCCCTACTTGAGGTCTCTTCTATGTCTTATTTATTTGGTAGGCATTTCTCGATTCTGTGGACAGTCGTGATTATTATCATCAAGGTTTTGAACTCTTAAGAAATAGGGAGACCTAATTGGAAACCACCAGAACACAGCCATAGTCATGCTCAAGGCCCCTCTCCACATGTTCGGACAAGCCTCACACATGAAAGAACCGGCAGAGGAACCCAGGTGTGTGGAACCTGGGGCTGAGATCTCCAAGCTGCTCAAATTGGGATTGGCCTTTTCCACCCTTCCACTCAGATTCCCCATTTTCTAGTAGCTAGGCGGTCACACCCAGAAACTGCCCCCAGAGCCTTGTAATCCCATCAATGGCAAACATCCAGAGACTATAAAACCAAACTCCAGGAACATCTGATAGCCTAGTTCTCCCTCTTGGAGAACCCGGCAAGCTACCTTAAGAGTTTACTGCCGGCACGGGAGGAGAGAGCCTGGCAAGCTCCCTGTGGTGTATTCATATGCCAAATACAGTAACAATAATGGGTCCCATTCCCCTGACCCTGAAGAGCCTCTAATGTGGCACCATTGGAAAGGATGAGTAAAAAGAGGCTTCTAAAAATCTCAGGGCTAGGATGAATGGAGACATTATTGGGCCCGCATGAGCAAATCATTGATCAATGGGATGACAGTGATACAGTGAAGAATTATGGAGAGAATTTTATAAGATTCTAGGTCAATATCTATAGTTGTTTCAATAGGTTAGCTATAGACATTATTTATCTGATCATCCCACATTGGAAACTTTCTCACTGAGTTTAACATAGACACTATCCCCTGCAGAAGGACTCCCTGGCTTACATGCCTTAAATTTCCCAGCATGGGCTCTGAAATTGCTTCCTAACATCATTTTACAATGGAAAGTTCTGTGATTTTAAAGATTTAGAGACATACTTTGCTACAGTTTAATAGATTCACAGAATTGAGGAAAAAATCATTTAAAAACACACCTAGATATAAATTGGGATCTAGGTAAAATCATATTAATAAAACACATTGTGAGGCTCTCGAAATGCTATTTATAAGGCCTTTCATGCATTTTAATAACTTGTATCAAAAGCCTTAATGTGTGCAATTTATATCAATTTATATCAAAATAAGTCAGAAAATAATGTTTGTGCATATCTTAAGCTTATATTGATTGTCAATGATAAAATCCCAAATTTAAAAGTCTCAATTGAAAAAATTCAAAAACTATTCATATCTGAGTAAGTATAGTGTTAATGTTTAGGAAAAACTAAAATACAAAATTCTGGATGCAAGATTAAGAAACTGCCAGGCTACCTATTTACTTTATATTTTTTAATAAAAATATTGAAAATCTCTTTAAATAATAGTATCAGGTCTTTTAGGCATAATTTTAGGACTTTAAGAGTTCACTTATTGAGAAGCACATTGGAAAACAGTAACTTGATAGAGTCATAGAGTCATAATTGTTCCCAAAAGTATTCCCTTGTGTTTAATATTCACTAGAGATTTCTGGAAAGAACCTATAACAGACGGGGCCAGAGAGATAGTATGATAGGGCGTTTACCTTCCACTGAGCCAACCTGAGTTCAATCCTTGATATCTCATAAAGACTCCTGAGCACAGCCAGAAATAATTCCTGAGCTCAGAGCTAGAAGTAATCTCTGCACATCACCAGATGTGACCCCCAAATAAAAAAAAAATTAAAAAATCTGTAAAAAAAGACACAGTATTAGCAAACAAATAAATAAATACAAGAAATTACAGAAGAGAGGTGGGAGTTGTTTTGTTTTAAGAGAGATTTTAAAAATTAGGTCCTCTACTTAAAATGCAAATTCAAAAACAAAAGATTATCTTGAGTTAATATAAACAAGATTTCTCATAAGGAGGAGATACTTCAAAAGGCAATGAACTATTAAGTATATGTGTATAAGTATTTATAAATATTAATAAAGTAATATAAGATTAATATGAATACTTCCAAAGGCAATGCACAATTAATGCATGTATTTAATAAGTATAGAACTTGTGATCTTAAAGATTTATCTTAAAAGGATGAGATAAATTAAAGTAGCATCATTTTCAAAGTGAGTGGTTGTGTTTTAATATGGGAAGGGAGGGGTTGAGGCAGGAGTAACTTCCCAACCTTGGATGCTAACGTCTGTGACTCATAAACGGCCAATGTCCTCACCTGTGGACTCTGGGCATGCTGGTGGCACCCTGAGGAAAGGGTGAGGTCAGAGTGTGGCCTTTGTTAGTTCACCCTCTCATTTTTCAGAGAAGGCCTCAGCTAATGTCAGGTCATTCACTCTTATGATCTTTGGCAAATCACCAAAACTAAGTATGTGGTTTGGTGGTGCAGACCTATGAGCTCATCCATCGCCAAGCCATTGTCTGGGTGAGGAGGCCCTCGACCCATGTTGACACAGGGCCTTTATCTCTGCGTTCTGTCCCACGACCCACCATTTCATTCCGGGGACAACAGTGAGATGAACCAGATGGCCTCTCCCCTTGAATGACCCGAGCTTCATGGAGACCTCTTTTTTGATGTCATGATTTCATGGAACTGTACCTTGTAAATTCAACATGTTCCTGAGGAAAATGGAGGCGAGAGTGAGTCACTCTTCCTTACAAGGGGGCTTTAAGACATCGAACCCCATTTCCATGTAGCCACTTATCACTCTAAGTGACAGCAACAAAGGCAGACCTTTAGATCCATCATCATAGAGTTGAAGAAGACAAAAGATTTCTTTGAAGAAAAAAATTTAGTTAATTCTTTATGCCATTTTCAGATTCTCATGAAATGTTTTTTGCAAAGCCTCTATCTGTGTGTTTCCTCCCAAAGGCTGCTCAGTCGCTAACTACCTATATCTTGTTACTTCAGCTCAAGATAGCAAGATAGCAACTATACATAGGACATCATATTGAGGATTTTGAGATTTATCTAGACTTCAGTAAAATCATTTCTCCTAACACCCACCGTGAACGGAAAGAAGAGCTGAGGCCTGGTGCCTCCATCCCCAAAATCTTAGAATCAAGCAATTAATTGCAATCGCTAGAATACTATATTGTTTGTTCTTTACATTGTGCCTTAGAAATAAACAAAGAGAAAAAAAGAATAGTCATTTAAACATTATATTTTCCCTATTTCAAAATAATTTGAAGTAAAGCTTACATGACAAAATTCCTCCAAAGAAAGCTCTGATATTCTTCTCCCATTAATTGTGGCAAAAAAGTCAGAAAAAAGACTTAGATGATATTAAATTTTGCCTTTCAGACATTATAATCATAAATTAATATTTTTACTACAGATATTCATGTAAAATGTCTGACAATTATTTTCTTCCCTCCCATCTTGCTCTATGACACCAAGGATACTATTTATTTTTCACGCTGATTTTCTTGAACATATACTCCTACAGTAAAAGCTAAGATTTTCATTGACTACATGAAGCAATTAACCACATATACTTTGTAAATATTAATCACTAGTTAATCTTAGTAAAGCCTGTTTTCCCGGAGTCCTTATAGTTTCCGGACTGTAAGACATGAGCTAAAATATAAACTAAAATATAAAATATAAACTCAATGGTGTCTGGGGGAATTATACAGGGCTTCTGCCTTACAAATATAAATCACTGGGGTTCAGAATCCCAATGTCCTAATGGGCCCAGAGTGATTCAGGAAACTCAGCTGTTTGAGCCTGGAAACTCTACTGTCTGTGATCCCTGGCATCACAAGTGATCTCCAGCCACACCATTACCAGGGGCATGTAAATACCACAATAAAAGGGAGCATAACCCCCCTCCTCCCATGAGCACCATAGCTAAAAAGGTGTGTGAGTGACATCAGGAAATGCAACTATTAGCAAGTACATATGTGACCACAGCAGCACCCCAGCAAACACCCCAATCATAGCTGTGTATTTCAACTAAGAGTGAACTACTTGGAGATACGGTGTGCAAGCACCAGACAGCAGTGAGCACCCAGGCCAAGTGTGCAAGCACCACAACCTGTTGTGCAACCGCCAGTGAGTACCAGAGTCAGGCATGTGTGCAAACTCCTGTCATTGCAACAGCATTATCGCAATAAGGAAGGGGGGGGGGAACAGAAAATTTTAACAAGGTCATCTAGCCCAAGCATCAACCACCACACAACAGAGTTTTCCAATAAATCCTTGAGACTATCTAGGAATGCTTTTTGGAAAGAATAATGATTAAGAAAGAATTATCTAATGATAGCTGGAAATGATAACTCTGGACAAGAACTGAGTGCTTAAAGTAGGTAAAGGGACATACATGGTAACTTTTCAATACCTGAGTTGCAAACTATAATGCCCAAAACAGGGGAAAGAGAGAGAAAGAGAGAGATCGGGGGAGGAGGGAGAGAGGGAAAGAGAGGGAGAGGGACAGAGGGAGAGAGGAAGAGAGAGGGAGAGGGACAGAGGAAGAGAAGAAGAGAGGGAGAGAGGGAGGGAGGAGGAGAGGGAGAGGGAGAGAGAAGAAAAGTGCTTGCTAGACTATCCACCTACATTTTTTTTTAGATCCAAAGACCTATTTCAGTATTTCTCAAATATGTCAGTGTAACTACAATTAGTCGGGGTCGTTGTTAAAAATACAGATATTTTATCCTTTCCTCTCAATAAAATCCATAGAAACCTCATTCTAATGGATCAAGTGACAATTTTTTAAAAAAATTTCTAGTAGACTTCAGATTATGCAGCTGGTCTAAGGAACACAGTAAAAAAAGTAAATCCAAGTAGTAGAGAATGGGTAATCCAGAGGAATATTTGATTAGCTGAAGAGTTTCATTTTCCATGGCACCTTTGCTGATATTCTAGTTTACATAAAATCTTTTATGTTTGGTTTATATGAGTATTTTCGTTATTGCTAGCACTTAGGGTTCTAACACAATTACATTTCCAGGTCTAGCTCTATATCTAGAGTCGTGTGTGTGTGTGTGTGTGTGTGTGTGTGTGTATACACCTGGCTGTTTTTTTAACTTTCAATAGCTGGCAGATGCTCTATTTATTTTTCTCCTTTTTATAATCTTGGTAAGAAAATCCATTCATCACTTTATCTCATTGACTACCCAAATTTAAAAGCATCTATTTATTTTCCTTTTGCTATCTAATTTATTTTCACATCTATAAACAATTTCAGAGAAAGCAGTAAACTGAATAGGCTGTCTTTTCTTCTCTATGTACTCTTTGAACTGACCTCATCTTGATTATAAATTATAAGGATTGATAAATGATTAAGTCATTTTTCTTAATGGTTTATTGATGGAATATCCATAATTTATTTATTTAAAGAAAAAACTGGTATAGCTACTTGAATTATTTGGTACATCTCTTAATATCATTTATGCTAATTCTCATGTTTTATTCATTCCCACATACTTTCTTGCAAAGGAAAATTTTATTTTACTGCATTTATAAATGACTGTGACACATTAATGAAACTTGACATTATTTTGGTGACTTTTGATCAAAACATTTTTTTAAGTGAAGATACTTGTCCTAATATAATGTTTTTATCAATTGTATATGCATTCAATTGAATGTGAATGATTTAAAATATGTATTTCTTATTGTGAGCTATTATTAGAAACTTTATAAAGATTTCTGACTTTATAAACTTAGATTTTATGAGCTACAATAGTCTCTATTTTCCTCCAAGTAAATTCATGTTAGATTGCAAGATTTGTAGGTCACAACATTTTTTAGTTTGGTAAGTGACAATACAGTCTTTTTCATTCATGGTAACTCAATCAACTCCCGTCAAATGAGCCAAGCTCTAAAATGTCTTTTCCATTTTCATTCCTCTTTTCCAAGGTGATCTCACCTACCAGGATCTTGGGATTGTACTGGCACTATGAAAAAGATGTCTGATCTGCTAGACTTGTCCTGTCTCACTGATGACATGGGGTCTACTGTCCTTAGTGTGATTCCATCTCTTAAAGGCTATTATACCCTACCCTCCATGACTCATTCTCATAATTTTCTTTCTCTTTTTAAAAAATATTTATTGAATCACTGTGAGATAGTTACAAGCTTTCATGTTTGAGTTACAATCAGACAATGATCGAACATCCATTCCTCTACCAGTGCACATTCCCCACCACCAATATCCCCTGTATACACCCCTTTCCCACAATCACTCTGTTCTGTGTACAATGCCTCTCAGTCCACCTCTCAGACTGAAATACTTTAATATCCTCTGAGAGGAAGGGGAAATGGAATACTTTCAATAAAGTATGATTTCTGTAAATCAAAATGCTTTCAGATTTCAATAGCAGGTGCTTTAGTTTACAAAATTCATTCCAAACGTGTTTCATACGAACGTTGACCAGTTTCTGTGGCAGTAAACTTATTTCTGGCATAAATGATTCATTCTATACCAAAGCCACTGGGCACATGTGGCTATTCAGCCCTTGACATGTGACTACTGTGACTGAGGAACTGAGTTTTAAATATGTTATTAATTAATGGAAATTCAAATAGCCATATGTTTTTTTGGGTGGCACACATTTGGAAAAACATGTGTCACTATGAAATACCTCTGTGGCTCTAACCACAAGCTTTCAGTGGGTCTTGATGGTACAGTGTCTGTACATTCTCCAATGGCTGTATAAAAAAGTTATTATTGATGCCCAAGTAGGCACCAATAAAGGGGAAGGAAAGCAAAATGCTATGTTCAGAAAACCATGCAAAATTAAGGCATATATTTGGTATTTGTCAAAGGCATAATTTGCATGAAAGGAAATATGCATATTTTAAGTATAGAATTCAATAATTTTTGACAAAATAGATCATCATGTAACCACCACCACAATTAAATTGCTAAAGAGCTCATTACTCTCAAATTCTTCCCTCTCTGTGCCTCCACTCCAGAAAAACATTGATCTACTTTCTGATGCAACTATTATGCCTTTCCCAGAATTTCATATAAATGCAGCTATACAACGCATCATCTTCAATCTGATTTTTTCCATCAGCATAGTTTATGTTCTCTCTTATGTTGTTACTTGTGTACGAGTCAGTTCTTTATTCCATTGTGTAGACATAATGCAATTTATTTGCTCCTATGAAAAAAGTTGGAATATTTTGGAAAGTACATAAAATGAGGTACATTAAGTATACTTTAATATAAGAAATGTAATATTGTAACTTGTTTTTAAAATGTGATTGCATATTTTTGTGCTTCCCCAAAATATGTGAAAGCTATAACTTATCCATATTTAGGCAGTTCAATGCAAGGGCCTAGGGTGCAATTCTGCTTGTTGCTATTGCGCTGGAGATTACCTGGACCACTTCAGTGGGGCTAGGCGCCTCTTGGATACCCAGCGGTGCTCAGGGAGTCCAAGACTGCACCCAGCGATGCTCATGTGACCGTATGGTGTCAGCAGTGGAACTTGAGTTGGAGCCATGCTAGGCAAGGGTTTTATTTATTTTATTTTATTTTTTTAATAAAGATTTTATTTTATTAAATCACCATGTGGAAGATTACAATGCTTTCAGGCTTAGGTCTCAGTTATACAATGCTGAAACAACCATCCCTTCACCAGTGCCCATATACCACCACCAAAAAAAAAAAAAAACCCACACAGTACACCTTCCATCCCGCCTGCCCACCCCCTACCTTGTAACTGATAAGTTTCATTTTACATTCTGTTTACTTTAGGCAATGGGTTTTAATAACTCTACTTTTTTCCTACCCAGTAATTTAGTTCTCTGGTCCCTCCCTTAAATAGTTTTTGAAGTTTAAAGCTGAATTTGTTGGAACCAGAGCAATAGTAGAGCAGGTAGAAAGTTTGCCTTGCATGCAAACAATGCAAGTTATGCCCAGAATCTCATGTAGTCCCCAAGCACACCAGGAGTAATTCCTGAGTGCAGAGTCCAGAGTAACCCCTAAGCCTTGCTGGGTTTGTCCTCAAAACCAAAGTTAAAACAAAACTAAAAGCTAAATTTGCTTATTCTATATTAATCAGTTTCTTCTTTCTTTCCATTTCCACCTCTAGGCAGAGGGATTTGGACTAGGACCAAATATACCTTTGGCATATTACACATTTGACACTCTCTATTCCCTGCCTGAACTCTTCCATATTTACATGAGGTCATTTGAACTCTATGCTAAGATGAGAAACCCAATGCAGACCACAGAGATCCCTGGGGCATGGGATAAATGAATCTGGTATCATAAATCACAGGCTCATGAAATAGAGCATGAGAAACTGGAATTAACAATGGTTGGTTGTAAGAACAAATATTTATGCAAGAAAAGTAAAGAAGTGAACATGAGGACCAGGGAAGTGACTCAAGTGGTGAAACGCTTGCCTTGCCCTAGGTTCGATTCCTGGTATACATTCAGCCCCTCTCACCCGAGCCCCACACCCAGCCCCTGGGTATCACTGGGCATGGCTCTATACCCTGGTGTACGTCTGGGTTTTGTTCCCCCAACAATAGAAAAAAACAATAAAAAATTGGAGACATGTAGGCAATTACATAATTAATTTAATTTAGTATAATTATTTAATATAGAATAATAAGTGGAGGATTGGACAGATAGCACAGCAGGTAGGGTGTTTGCCTTGCATGTGGCCGAACTGGGTTCGAGGAGTATCCTGCCTGTACAGCAGAGCCTAGCAAGCTCCCCGTGGCATATTTGATATGCCAAAAACAGTAACAACAAGTCTCACCATGGAGGCATTACTGGTGCCTGCTCAGGCAGTGCTACAGTGCTGCAGAATAATATTTGTATACAATAAAGAATATATAAACCTCTACATAAATTGATAAATTTATATATAAATAAATCTATGTCTTCATACAACATATAATATGCTTATATTTATACAATAAATTATATACTTATGTTATATATTATATAAGCATATATTTATATTATATTTATGCAATACATATATTGAGGATATCTTAATGAAGAAAATAGATTTAGTCATCCATTCACCAACTTCATAGCTAAATCTGAAGCCAGCCCCCTTCTAGAGGAAGGAGCTATTGATAAGCTTCAATAGCTTATCTAAGCTTCTTATCATATCACTGAGTGTTAGAATTTTTTCAGGAAAGGAAAAGAAAAGAGATAACCCAGTCCTACCAATGGGTTTGTGTCAGTCTAGAGCACCAGTTTCCCTTGCATTGGAGATGGTGTGATGAGGAGTATTTGCTCCTTCATCAACTAGTTGTTGAATTCCTCAAAAATGCATGGCTGTAATATAGACTAGTGAACAGATGGATAGACCCATTGGATTAATAAAGCATTTCATTACCTGAAATATCTGATAGGTAATTTTTGAGATTCACCAGATTTTTCTGTGATGGTGAATCTGCCCATGGAGAACAGAAATTCTGTTCCGTGTATCTGTGTATCTGTGACATAAGTACCCGTTCTTATGTCCCATCTCTGCCCTAAATGCGGTGACGGGGTCAGAAAATCTATCTAAATATGAGTTGAACTTCATCAAGTCCACTTTGTCAACAATTAAATCCGAGTTTCCCAGCCTAATATCTATTAAAAATAAAAATGAAGGCATAGCTCAGCGGCTTAGAGATTCGCCTTGTAAGCCTCAGTGAGTAGTCACTTGGTGTCAAGGCAGACACTGAGGGCAGCCTCGCCAGTTCTACTGCTTCTGTCCAGAGTTCTGCGTTGATGCCTAGCAGCTCCACTGTCTTCAGCCCCGAGTGCCACAGACAAATCATGGTCTCACCGCAGTAAGGTGTGTGAAGCACAGCAGCTCAAATTATAAGCACAGTCAAAAGCATGGCCCAGTCGTGAATTTGAGCAAATGATGGTCTCTGATTCCTTTCCCCAATCTTTTGATGTCCATTGAACAAAACAAAGTGCCAAAACTCTACTTGGGGCAATGTGGGATGGTCGTGTGCATTTCATGACCACTTAAGGGATGGCCCTGTGCGTTTCAAAGGCTTTCCCATTTTACTCCAAGGGGTGAAAAATCTTCAGTGTAACTTACTGTCTCACTTTGATGTGCAGATGAGATAGAGGGAGAAATTAAACTTAAGCCTCTAAAAGGGACCCTGTGTATAATAGAGAAGTATCTAGTAGAAATAAGCTGTTCTGTCAGTTTATGATGAATCCAAATATACACCTAGTCATCTTCACTATAAAAACAGAGCTTGAGGGGCTGGAAGTGTAGTACATCAGGGAGGGTATATGCAACCAACCTAGTTTTAATATCCGGCAACCTATATGATCCCTCCAGCACTGCCAGAAGTAATTATTGAGTGGAGAGTCAAGAGTAACCTCTGAGAATCGCCAGGTGTGACCCCAGAAGCCAAAATGAAAACAAAACAAAACCAGAGCTGAAATTGTTCATGATATCTAAATGAACCAAAATATGCTTAACTTTCCTCCCTGTATTTAACATAATTTTTACATATCTAAATGAAAAAATCACTTCACCAAACTTAATAATTATGTAAGAAAGTATTTGTAAATAAAAGTATTATGTAGGAGTTCTCTGTAAGAATTTTTCTAATTTATTAGGTACTTCAAGTTTTATAATGGGAACTTTCTCAGTCCAAATGTGTAAGGTACTTAAAATATTTAATAGTAGATACCTTGAGTTATTTGAGGTGCTAATTTGGACACCATTATAGAATCTTTTTTATGGTTTTAGGCCTTTTCTAAGGGATTAGGCCTCCATTTTTTAAAAATAAATTTATTTATTGAATCACTGTGAGAGCAGTTAAAGAGCTTTCGGTTTTAAGTCTCGATCATACAAGATGAAACACTTGACCCTTCACCAGTGCACATTTTCCACCACCCAAACCCCCAGTATACCCCCCATCCCACACCCTCCCCCTACCTGTGTGGCAGATGATTTCCACATTACTCTTTCTCTACTTTGATTACATTCAATATTTTGACACCAGACCCACCATTATTATTTGGGATTTTACCTCAGCACTCAGATCTGCCGAAAAGGCAACATTGGACAATTTGTATTCTATTGCTGATTACGAATAGCATATGATGTCACATGGCCGGTATGGATTTTGGAATTCTGAAATTTTAATAATTAAATCTGGAGGGATTTCTGCCAAAAGCCGCTGGGCTCTGAGATTTGTTTCTGAGTCTCTGGGATCATGGCTTAAGCCACTTGATCAGTAACTAGAGGGCCCGTTTGTGGGCTGCAACTCGAGATTTCATTGTGGTGGGGAAGGAAAGAGCCGGCTCCACCCCCATCCCATGAGACTCTGAGTGTCTCATCATTGCAGACCCATACCTGGTTGTCCATTGGCCTCTGGAAAATGGCGGCCACCGAACCACCAGGGGGAACCGGTGGAGGGACGGAACCATTTCCCACCTGGGGTGACCTGAGCCAGTAATACTAATGAGAAGTCTGGACGCATTTCTGCCAAAAGTCCCTGGGTTCCAAGATTTGTTTCTGAGTTTTAGGAATCATGGCTTAAGCCACTTGATTAGTAGGCCTCCATTTTTGAGAAGGAAGGAAGGAAGGAAGGAAGGAAGGAAGGAAGGAAGGAAGGAAGGAAGGAAGGAAGGAAGGAAGGAAGGAAGGAAGGAAGGAAGGAAGGAAGGAAGGAAGGAAGGAAGGAAGGGAGGAAGGAAGGGAGGAAGGGAGAAAAGAGAGGGAGGGAGGGGGGAGAAAAAGGAGGAAGGGAGGAAAGGAAGGGAGGGATGGAGGGAAGAAGGGAGAGAGGGAGGAAGGGGGAAAAGGAAGGGAGGATAAAAGGGAGGGAGGGAGGGAGGAAGGAAGGAAGGAAGGAAGGAAGGAAGGAAGGAAGGAAGGAAGGAAGGAAGGAAGGAAGGAAGGAAGGAAGGAAGGAAGGAAGGAAGGAAGGAAGGAAGGAAGGAAGGAAGGAGAGAGAGAAAAGAAAACCAAAGTGTCTCTAAGTCTTCTAAGTTACTAACCTTTTTATTCTATAATATGTACAGAAAGTCTTAGGACTGTCCACAGCCATTTCCCTTGACACATGCTCATATCCAACAGGCTAAGACAAGAATTGTATGTTTGAATAAAATATCAAGGTGAACTTCCTGTCGTGTCACCCGTAGTAAGCGAGCTTGCGTAAACCACCGTGTAAGCCATTACCCTCACAACTAAAGTTCCAACCTTTAATTCTTTAATTGTCCTCCAAGTTCTGGGGCATGAGTCAGTCATTTGGCATCCTTCCCCCACTTTTGACTGACTCAGAAAAGCTTCCACAGAAGCTGCCACATGTTTTTCCCCCTTTGGAAAAGAAGGGGTGGAGTTGTTGCTTCTCTTAGTCACCAAAGAAAGACGGCAAGGTGAAAGGTGAAGAGCATAGCCCAAATGTGTTTCACAAAGAATGGCCAAATGATAAATAAGACCAGTAATTCAATTTCTCCTAGAATTTTTCAAAGACTTCATAGTCAAATTAATTTTAAAGGATATTTTTTTCTATTGTTTTGTCTTTGCTTTTATTTTGTTATTGGTTTGGGGGCCATACACAACTGTATTCATGGCTTACTCCTGACTCTGTGCTCAGGGTTCACTTGTGGTAGTGCAGATGATTTCTCTTGCTCAACATTTTCTTCTGAAGACTATCCTTTCATCGCCTTCACACAAATAAATACACACTAGCACACATTAGCAATTGAGAGATCTCAGTAATCTTTCAAATTTCCCCTATCACAAAATCTATTTTTCCCAAACATTTCTCAGTGGATATTCCAATCTACAGCTAACCTTAGCATTCCAAATAATTATATATTAATTGAATGAAATTAAACTTTTTTAGCTCCCCTTTTCTATTGTTGCTTCTTATCATTTCTTTTTAAAATTTTTAATGAATTGCCATGACATACAGTTACAGACTTACAAACTTTCGTTCTTACGTTTCAGTCATGCAATGATCGAGTTCCCATCTCTCCACCAGTGCCCATTCACCACTACCAATGTTCCCAGTATCCTTCCCTCCACCACCACCCCATCCCCCCACCCCCCCACCTTCCCACCCCTCCTCTGTTCAGGCACATTCCCTTTTACTCTCTCTCTTCTTCTGGGTGGTATGGTTTGCAATACAGGTATTAAGTGGCCATCATGTTAGGTTTATAGTCTAGTTTCAGCATGCATCTCCCATCCTGAGCAAGCTCTCCAAGCATCTTTTACTTGGTGTTCCCTTCTCTATCTCAGCTACCTTTTCCCCAGCACGTGAGTCTGGCTTTCAAGTCATGGTGGCTCCCCCTTTTTTTTCTTTTTGTGTCACACTTGGCGATGCACAGGGGTCACTCCTGGCTCTGCACTCAGGAATTAATCCTGGCGGTGCTCAGGGGACCATATGGGATGCTGGGAATCAAACCTGGGTCGACCACATGCAAGGCAAACCCCTACCCACTGTGCTATCGCACCAGCCCCCATGGTGGCTCCCCTTTGAACCATCAAACATCCTTACAAGAATTCAACACCAAGATAACAGTTTGGTTATTGATAAGAAAACAATTACTTAAAATCTCAACTAGTTCAGCATAACAGAGGCAAATTTACTCTATGTAAATGTTTTTTAAATTTTTTTTATTGAATCATGTGAGATAGTTACAAGCTTTCATGTTTGAATTACAATCACACAATGAGCAAACACCCATCCCTCCAGCAGTGCACAGTCCTACCACCAACATCCCTGGTACACATTCCCCCCCCCTTTCCCACCCTCCCCCTGCCTCCATGGCAGACAATATTCCCCATACTCTCTCTCTACTTTTGGTCATTATGGTTTGCAATACAGATACTGAGAGCTTATCATGTTTGGTCCATTATCTAGTTTCAACAATATTTTTGATTACTTTTCAGACTGATTGTTTATGATGCAATTTAGGGTATCTAGTATTCTACCTCTTTGTAAGGAAGGAGAGAGAAAAGAAACTCAAAGGGTCCCTAAATCTTCTAAATTGCTAACTTTAAATTGCCACCAATCCCAACTCACACCTATATAGACCATTCTGCTCAACTCCTCATATCTATACCCCTTTTATCTGTCTTTTCTGAATCTGAGACTCAGTCTTGTTGGGACTCAGTTTTGTTGTTTCTTCTTGGCTTGTTCACTTTAGTAATATGGGGATAGGTAGGATAAGTGAGATTTTGTAGAAAGCAAAGCATATAAATAGAAAAACGGTACCAGTCATGCATTAAACTTGAGCGTACTATTTATGTATTTGAAAGCCAAATCTGTTTTTTTTTTTTTTGCTTTTTGGGTCACACCCAGCAATGCTCAGGGGTCACTCCTGGCTCTGTACTTAGGAATCACCCCTGGCCGTACTCAGGGGACCATATGGGATGCTGGGAATTGAACCCGGGTCGGCTGTGTGCAAGGCAAACGCCCTACCCATTGTGCTATCACTCCAGCCTTCCCAAATCTGTTTCTTATTCTATATTTTCTCTCTGGACATTGCAAGGAGACTACCTTAAAATAAATAAATTTTAAATGGACAAAAAATAGAAATAGAATTAAAGAAAAACCTGGAATAATGGTGTTAAAATTGAGACTAAGTATGGCTCCGAGATTCATGTTTTTATAGGCTTCTAAGCCTCCAGAGACCCTGACACAATATGTAAACTAACATAAAAGAAAACAGAGTTCCATCATTACCTCAAGTTTGGCATCTTTCAGATTTATCAAAACTTTTGCTGATGTGTCATTATTGGACACCCCATTTGTCTCCTCATCCAGAGAATCATCAAAAGCATGGAAGATTACAGTTTTTCTTCTTTTTTTCTCATGGAATATCATACTTTTTTTTTTTATCCCAAAGAGGAAGTTAGCAGTGGCACAAATTCTTAGCCAACTAAGACTGTGTTTTCACTTGCTACAGGATAAGATGAGTCAGCAAAAGCTATGATGAAACACCAGTCCTGGAAATAGGGCACAGTGGAAAATATAAGTAACTGAAGATTCCTTCTTGCTATGACTCACCCAGGTGAGATAGAAGCCGTTAGGTTTTATATTCTGGTGGTCTGAGGGATACAATTCATCACAAAACTTTCCAGAAAATTCTCAGAATGTAAATTTTCTGTGAACTCTGGACAAGGCCCATGAGTACCATTTTGGGATTTTATCTAAAGGTGACTCATTCTCTCACGTGTAGTTTTTGTGTAAAGAGAATAAATTAATCTATAACAAACATGTTTGATTTCCACTCACCCCACCCCATCCTAACTTCCCAGAAATTTCAGTCCAGCCTTGAGTACCTGTGATAAAGTGCTCTTACAGGTCTGATGACTTCTGGGATAAAGTCCATGTAAGAGTTTGTACCTCTCCTCACCCATCCCAAAGGGACTCCACTTAGTGTAGAGATCTAAAAACTGATCATCCTAGATATAACTTCCCACAAATGATGAATTGGCATGGGAGGCACTTTAAGAAGGAAGCATTTTTTTTCAGTAGAGGTAACTCAGTGTAACAGTTATTATCCTTATCAAAGACTCAATGACAAGATTCTACATATTTGCTCTGTCTCTCAAGTTACCTGTATCACTGTTTACATAAGGCTCTGCCAAGAACAATCACAAGGTGTAAAGTTAATAATTGTTCCTGTTTATGGAACCCAAATAAAAAGAAACAAACCTATCTCCTTGGAAATATAAGTACTAGTAGAAACAAAAGTAGTATTAAGGTACTGTAAAGACTGAGTACTTAAGTAGATTTTTTATAAAAATAGAACTGTTAATAAAAAGATATAGGGACATGAAAGTGTTAGATTGAATAAAAATAGTTTCAGTAATTGCTCTAGTGATGTAGAATACATGAATAATAACAAGGATAGAAAATAAATAATTACTGGAAGACGTAAATCACATTCTTTATAATTGCTCCTACAAAATATATGAGAAACATTATACCTTTATTTACGAATATAATTTATAGCCATATATACTAAGAATATAGATAGTATAGACAGTCATAGATATTAAAGAAAAATTCTATAAATTTTGAAATTTGATTATGGAAAGCAATTGATATACATGATCATCTAATCAGCTAATTTTATTAAATTGCAAAGATATATGTATCTTTAATTGCTATATTAAATTGCAAAGATATATAGCTATATAGTTTACATTTTTTTTTTTTTTTTTTTTTTTTGCTTTTTGGGTCACACCCCAGCGATGCTCAGGGGTTACTCCTGGCTTTGCACTCAGGAATTACTCCTGGCGGTGCTTGGGGGACCATATGGGATGCCGGGGATCGAACCCGGGTCGGCCGCGTGCAAGGCAAACGCCCTACCCGCTGTGCTATCGCTCCGGCCCCAGTTTACATTTATTTTATACACAAGAGCTGCAAATAGAGCGCTAACAATTTTGTTCCTGACATTCTTAGGTTTAAAATCTAGTGGAGACTTATTAAATTAATAGACAATAACACTGTAATATTTTTGGTGCCAAGATGCCAAGCAGACACAAACAACTTAAGGGACAGAACAAATAGAATATAATACTGTGGCTCGTAAGTGGTTCTGTAATGAAGGAAATAAAATTCTAAATAAAGACACAAAACTTAAAATCAAAGGAGATATTTTCAGTAGATGAAAAGACAAATACCTAGATGAACATTTTCTGTGGAAACAGTCAGGATGCTCATAATAAGTCTGTTTAAATCCCAGAGGGTGCTAACTACTTATAAAATATCCCAGCCACATTAGAGGAGAAACACTTGTAATTGCCTTAATCTAAAGTGTTACTTTTCAGAATCAATAAAGTTCATTAAAGAAAATATCAGAAGACTTCAACATTTGGACCTTAAAGGTGGCTTTAAGAATATGATTACTGGGGCTGGAGCGATAGCACAGCAGGTCGGGTGTTTGCCTTGCACTCAGCCGACTAGGTTTTGATTCCCAGCATCCCACATGGTCCCCTGAGCACCGCCAGGAGTGATTCCTGAGTGCAGAGCCAGGAGTAACCCCTGAGCATTGCCGAATGTGACCCCCCCCAAAAAGAAAAAAAGTATATGATTACTTTGGAAAAGTCAACAAAAACAAAAATAAACAAATGGGACATCCAACTAAAAAGTTTATGCCAAAAAACGATGGGCTAAAACTAAAAGACACCAAACTGAATAGAATAAAATATTTGCACTCAGCACATCTGATATAGGATTAATTTTAAAAAGTAAATTAAGGGGCTGGAGTGATAGCACAGCGGGTAGGGCATTTGCCTTGAACGCGGCAGACCTGGGTTCGATTCTCAGCATCCCACATGGTCCCCCTAGCACTTCCAGGAGTGATTCCTGAGTGCAGAGCCAGAGTAGCCCCTGAGCATTGCCGGGTGTGACCCAAAAGAAAAAAAAGATAAATAAAGTGGTAATTTTGATCCAAAACATTGTTATTAGATACCCGAGTATATAAGCAGAGTTATGTTATTTTCAATGACTAGAGATACAATTTGAAGTTAAGCAATTCATAGGTGTATTTCCTCAGAATGGAAAATTTTGGTAAGTGGGATTTGGATTGGTAGGGCAAGGAAAGCAGACTGTGGGAAGAAACTTCTGCCCCAAACACTCAGCTGGCATAGTTAAGTTAGTGCCATGAGCTGGAGCCTTGCATATACAAGATCCCAACTTTTATTCCTTGGCAACTACAACAAATAAACACAAAGTCTTAGCAAACTCTCAGAAGCAAATCTGGTAGTGGTGTGTCTATGGTTCAGTGGATTGAAAGCTTAGAAAACTTTTGAAGATAAGAAATCAATTGCATTGCACTGATAGGTTGGAGTGAGATAGTGGAGAAAAAGGAAAAATAGGGGAAGTACACTGGGTTGATATTTTAAATAAAATGCAGTAAGTGTTGTGTTGGAGAATGTAGAAAATGTAGAATATTCACAAACAATAGAAAAACATTTTTAATCATTTATAGCTGGGTGGTGATACCTTGTGTGTTTGAAATATTATATTACAAAAGGACATTATATAAAAAGCATGTAAGATAGAAAAAATTTTATTTTTTTAGTTTCGGTTTTGGGGCCACCCCAAATCCCACCTCCAGTGGTGCTCAGGGCGTTCTCCTGGCTCTGTGCTCAGGAATCAACTCCTAGCAAAGCTAAGGGAAACATATGGGGCTTTAGGGATCAAACCCAGGTCAACTCATGCAAACTAGGTACCTTTTCTTCAGTACTATCGTTCCAACTCTGGGAGCAAATCAGTTCAAGAAGTGATTTGAGATTATCTTCTGGCTGAAGAGAAGAACATGCATGGCAGAAATGAATTAAGAATGACCACACGATTAGGCAAATTAGTTGTTTATTGAGGAGGTGGAAAATAAAAAGGAAAAAAATGGTAAGCTTGGTTTTGTTAGCATCTAGCTTAAATAAAGACTATTCAAGTAGGAATGTGTATTTGGTTGTTAGAAAAAAATGAGGGGCAGGTGGAGTGATTGCACAGAGAGTAATCCACTTGCCTTGCAAGTAGACAACCTGGGTTTGATCTCCAGTACCCCATATAGTCCCCCAAGTCCTACCAGGAATGATCCCTGAACTAGGATCCCTGAGTGAGGAGTACTCCCTGAGCACAGCTACGTGTGCCCTCTGCCCACTCCCATCCCCGCCTCCAATACACACACACACACACACACACACACAGAAACACACACACGCTGACACACATAAACAAAAGCCTATCTATTCACTGAGAGGACATGTCTGGAGTAATTAATCAGTGATTAACGTGACATTTATATTCTAAGAAAAGGGTACAACAGTGATTTTCTTAACTTTCTTAACTTTATCTTTATTCTGAGCAGAATTATTGCTTCAGAGCCTAAACAAATAACAAGTTTTTGCATTTTCTTTTTTGTTGTAAAAGAAAGAGAAAGGCACTTTACAGAAGTGAAGATTCTGGAATGCTTTTTGGTCACCATTCTATGTCCCCTCATTCTATGGAATCCTGTCACCTAGAATCTACAAACTTGGGCATTGCTGGGAAGAGATTGTGTCGCTTCAGAATTGCTCCCTTTGAAGAGGCCAGAGCTGGTGACAGTGAGCAAAGTCAGGCCCCCGCAGAGTAAGCAGTGTGGACAAGTGGCACGGAGAAGAGCTGGGCTGTCTACAAATGAAGTTGGCAGTCAAGGACACAGTGAGGAGACAGTCTGAGTCGCAAGGAATACCTGGGCAGCTGAGTTCCAAGGAAGTGGGCCCTGTGAAATCAGGAAACCCAGCTGGGCACTGTTGGGGAGGAGAATTAAGCTCCAAAACATTGGGACATTCACTCGTTCACTGAAAAACATATCACTATGAGTGAGGAACGATGCTAATCCCAGACAACCCCTAGAAAGAAAAGGGAAAACGTGTGTCTTTGTGTGCAAGAAGCTTGCCAGATTTCAGAAAAATTTGTTCGCAGGCTTTCCTCTTTAGGACACTTCCGGTGGCCAGTGTACAGTCAACTTCACCCATGAGTCATGCAATGAATTTGCAGCAATGAATTTTAGAATGAGAATGTGTAAACTGTATCTCAATGAATTTTTTAAAAAAGCAAACACCACGCCCTGACACTTATTACCTGTAACGAGTTGTTCATCTGTGTTCTCAGTTTCCAGCTTTCTCTTGTGAAAGGTGTGATGGTGTTAGCATCCACATCACCCAGTCATTGTAAGAATTAAAGAAATTCATACATGCAACGTGCTTTAAAGGGTGACTCACACGTAGTCAATGCTAGCTATATTTTGCTTTAATTAGTAATGTCAGTAGAAGAAAGATAATCTTTTACTTTGCTGTTGGTGTGCAGTAAACAAAATCAAATTATCATTCTCCAAAACATAAAAATTTTCAAATGTCGTTGTAAATGGAGTGCAAATTTTTCCTTAAGTCTTTCACCTTTATGTTGTTTCAATATTTGAGTTACACTGCAGTACCCTGTTCACTGCAGTTACACTGTTTGTGAAGGCTTGTTCTTTAGTCATTATCAAATGGATTCTCAGAAGTGAAATAACTGTTTCCAGTTTGTGACCTGTTAAGAGAGTTTTTATGAACTGCCAAAGCTTTATGTGTAAGTTACTCTAATTTATGCCACCAGTGTATACATGTTTTACTGCTTTGTAGCCCTGCAGAGAGAGAGAGAGAGAGAGAGAGAGAGAGAGAGAGAGAGAGCTGCTTTATAATTTCGCAAATTGTCTCATGGTTCTTCCAGTTTTCATTCCACACATTGATTACTGAGGTTGAATATTTTTCATATTTTTTTGGCATTTGCCTTTGGCTATCCGTTTATTTCTTATAAAAACAATGAATGATTCCTTTTTCTTTAGATGAGCAGGAATTCTATTTGAGTATATAATAGATATGCGGAATTTTTGAGTATCACTGTACCACTGTCACTGTCATCCCGTAGCTAATTGATTTGCTTGAGCGGGCATCAGCAATGTCTCCATTGTGAGACTTGTTACTGCTTTTGGCATATCAAATATGCCACGGGTAGCTTGCCAGGCTCTGTCGTGCGAGCGAGATACTCTCGGTAGCTTGCTGGGCTCTCTGAGAGGGGTGGAGGATATTTGAGGATATGATCTATATTTTACTATTTCATATAATAACAGGCATGTGTAAACTTGCGCATTGTCCCTTTCGATTAGGAAATACAAAACAAAGAGATATTACCTCATACCATGAGTATAGCATACCTCAAAAAGTTGAAACAGTTGGTGTTGGTGGGGTGTGGTGAAAAAGGCTATTTCATGTACTGTTGGTGGGGATGTCATTTGGTTCCACCTCTATGGAAAGAAGTATGGAGATTTTTCAAAGAAAGGAAGAACAGACCTCCCATAGGACCCTGTAATTCCGTTTCTTAGCATCTTCTCCCAAAACATAGAAACTTTAATTTGGAAGGATATATTTATGCCTATGTTCATTACAGCACTTAGAACAATAGCCAAGATCTGGAAACAACCTAAATTCCTAAGTGTGGATGAGTGAATTGAGAAGTTGTGACACACACACACACATGCAAACACATACACACGCACACATAAATACACACACAGGAATACTATGCAACTGTAAGAAAGGAAAAAATCATGCAAGTTGCCCCTACATGGATTGAATTAAAGAGTATCATGTTGAATAAAGTGAGAAGGAAATGGATAGACACAAAATAATCTCCTTCATATGAGGCACTTAAAGATAAACAGTAAAAAAGCAAGAAATGACCAAAGACAACAGAATTGTAGAATTGGTCCACAGAACTGAATTTTCTGGGGAGGGGGAGGGTTAGTGGGAGGCCTTTGGGACCTTGGTGAGGAAAGGGGGAACTCTGGTGGTGGGCGTGGCCATGGGATAACATACACATGGAACATAGTTAACAGTATTGCAAATCATAGCATCTCAATAAGAATTTTTTCTAAATGTACTATCTTTTAACCATGATTCTTCTGAAAATAAGCCCTTTTAGGGGTTGTCTTTCTAAAAGCATCTTGCTTTTACTCCAAGATGTCCAAGGCAAAATTCAAGATGCACCATTCAAACTCTGGCTCCTTTGACTTTCTCTCTCTCCCTCTCCATCTCCCTCCCTCCTTCCCTCTCTGTCTCTTTCTTTTATTGCTGTGGTCCCAGGGATTACCTGAAATGTGAAATGGATACCTTCATATTTTAATCACTGCAGATAAGTCTCATCTGGTGTGGCAGCTGTAAAAGCTTAAGTTTCTAATGACTGTTTGATCACTGCAAAACTGATGTATGTGAATAGCAAGCTCTCTATGACAAAAGGATACACCTTTTTGTTGAAACAATTTAGTTTTATTAGGCCAGGAATATTTGTTTAGCAAATCAAAGTGTTCTTTGAACTATATGGTTCAATATCATGTTACGTTTCTATGAACTTCTTAATGCAAGACCATTATGGCAGAGTTTTTGAGTTTGTTTGGAGAGTATCAAGCAGGGAACAGGCTTTGGAAATTACAATCTGTCATTTCTAATAACAAAATAGTCACTTCTAAGGATGAAATCACTATCTTGTTAGAGGAGAAGTTTCTGCTAAGGAAGCTCAGAGAAGTTTCCTTTTAATTCTGGTTTCTTCTTTCTCTTTTATCCATATCTACTTTCTGCTTCAAGGATGCAGATTAGAAGTGGGAAAAGACAATGAGAGCTGTGGGGAGCGCCCTGGGTGGAAGCACATCCTTCTAATGACAAAAGGATGCTAGGACAGTTAGAGAGACTACACAAAATTCATTAGGCTTCATTTTCACAGCTGCTAGAGTGTTTAAACTTAATTGAATTTTAATGATGTCGATTATTTTTTTTGATACGAAAGAATGGATGTTACTTTGTTTTTTAATTTGACAAGTAGAAAAAAAGTCATAGGCTCATTTATTCATTTGACCTGTACACTGTAATAACTACAGTGATGGGAGGGATTGAGAGGCAAAGGAAGTCAAGTTCCTGTTTCAAACATTCAGATACAGTTTTTTTCCTTCATTCCTTCTCCCTCTCTCTTTCTCCTTTGTATCCCTTCTCTGTTCCCTCATCCCTCTTTTCTTCTCTTTCCATGCCAGGACAGCAGTTCTGAGAGGCTATTCGGACAGAGTTCTGAGAGGGCAGGGCTGGATGTTTCCATAAAACTTGATGCTCACTGGCCTCTGTTTCCTTTAAGAACAAAATGAAAGTAATCCCAGAGAATATCAAGAAGAAAAAAAAAGTCTTCAAATTATATCACTCAAACTTAGACTCACTAAACATGGTTTAAAAGAAATTTGTCTTGCTGGGCTGAATTGGTCACTCATCAGGCTGGATGAGGCTCTGTGCTGGAGAAGCTTAGATTTGATTCCCTGGACAAATGTTTGGTTTTTTGGTCCCAGTGCATTTCCTGAATGACCCCTAATCAAAGAGCTGAGAGTAGCCCTGAGCACAGGAAAGGAAAGGAAAGGAAAGGAAAGGAAAGGAAAGGAAAGGAAAGGAAAGGAAAGGAAAGGAAAGGAAAGGAAAGGAAAGGAAAGGAAAGGAAAGGAAAGGAAAGGAAAGGAAAGGAAAGGAAAGGAAAGGAAAGGAAAGGAAAGGAAAGGAAAGGAAAGGAAGAAAGGAAGGAAAGGAAAGGAATGGAAAGGAAGAAAGAAAGAAAGAAAGAAAGAAAGAAAGAAAGAAAGAAAGAAAGAAAGAAAGAAAGAAAGAAAGAAAGAAAGAAAGAAAGAAAGAAAGAAAGAAAGAAAGAAAGAAAGATGGAAGGAAGTAAAGAAGGAAGGAGAGAGAAAGAGAGAAAGAGAGACATAGGAGGAGGGAGGAAGGAAGAAGGGAAGGAAGAAAGGAAGGAAGGAAGGAAGGAAGGAAGGAAGGAAGGAAGGAAGGAAGGAAGGAAGGAAGGAAGGAAGGAAGGAAAAGAGGGAAAGAAATCTTCAATATCATTTTGTTTCCAGGAGGATATTTTTGCTCATTCAATAGAGACGGTATAGTCGTTAAGGTTCTTCTTTTATTACTGTCCTGGTATAGAACAAACTCCCAATTCTAGAAAGAAGAAATCAGTTTTTATTGAATACATTAACCAATGTAATAGGTGTTGTTGGTGCCAATTCACAAATGAAGAACTTCAGATCAGTGAGTTTGGGTAACTTAACCAAAGTCACACAGTTAAGATAGAACTAGGGTTAAGAATAAAATTTATGTCCCATCAAATGTTTAACCTATTCCAACACAAGATACTACTTGAATAGAGTTAAAGAATTTTGTTTCTAATGTTGACTCAGCATCAAAATCATTAAGTGCTTTGCGGAGGAGGGTGATGGGGACACACCCAGCAGTCCTTAGGGCTTGTTTCTGGCTCAGTGTGTGGGGGACTCTTGGAAGTGTTTGGGGTCCACATATGGGGCCAGGGATTCTACATCTGGAGCCAGGGTGAGCTACATGCCAAGCAAGCACCTAAACCCTTGCACTGTCTCTACAGCACTTGGGTACTATTTTCATTTGGGCTAAAATTTTCAGGACCCATAATATAAAGCCAATTCAAAATACTCTGGGTTGGGGAAAGTATGGATTTCTAGGCATGGTAAGACATTTTGAGAATTTCTGATACCTAAACTCAGCTGAGAAGTTACTGTGGTAAGCATAGTTTTCCCACTGTAAAAGTTAAATGAAAGGATTTACAGTCCTATGAATTGCTTGAGGAGGATTATGGATCATACTTTTTATAGACTTTATGTTCATCCTTACAAAAAAACCCTATGATAATTTTTATTGCATAGTAGAATGGATAGATTAAGTCTCACACTTCCTTGTCTTGGATTAACTGATAAAGAAATCTGTACATTTTCTTTATTCCTGACCTCCTTCATGCCTCAGACGTGTGTCTCATAACCTCCATGCTTTCAGCATCCTGGGTCTACTTCTATCATCACCTTAAACAAACTAAGAGCCAATCGTTATTATACTGCTTATCTCTCCTTAGACTTTAAAGTACATGAGAGCAAAAACCTTTCCTTATCCCATCTAATAGGACCTAACAGCCTTGCACAGGACTCAGTACTTCAGTGCTCAATAAGTACTTTCGCAATAAATGGATAAAAGAAGAAAAGTGAGTGTAGGAGGGAGGAGGGAAGGAATGGAAGGATGAATGGAGAAATGAGAAGAAACAATGAAATGAATGAGAAATGAGAAGAAACAATGAAGGAAGGAAGAAAAGGGGAAGAAGGAAACTAAAAATGTCCTGTTTTATGATTATTGACACATGATTAACACAATTTCACTCCAACCTTAGTGGTAGGAAGACAAAAATTATGATATAAACTAGCTATCTAATAATTTTTTAAATTTTCGAATAAAAATAAACAGTAGGCAAATATATGAGCTCAGAATTCTAGTAATGTAGTAAAGTAAAAATTGTCTATAATCTAAAAAATATTATTATATTACCTTAAAATTTTTTTTTTCTTCTTGGGTCGCACCTGACAATGCTCAGGGGTTATTCTGCACTCAGGAATTACTCCCTCCTGGGGCGTGCTTAGGGGACCATATGGGATGCTGGGAATCAAACCCAGGTCGGCTGCATGCAAGGCAAATGCCCTACCCACTGTGCTATCGCCCCAGCCCCTAAAAAACTTTTTTTTTCTTTTTGGGTCACACCCGGCGATGCACAGGGGTCACTCCTGGCTCATGCACTCAGGAATCACCCCTGGCGGTGCTCAGGGGACCATATGGGATGCTGGGATTCGAACCCGGGTCGGCCGCGTGCAAGGCAAACGCCCTACCCGCTGTGCTATCACTCCAGCCCCCCTAAAAAACTTTTTAAATGAAACACCATGAGATACAATTACTGACTTACACAATTCCATGCTTACATTTCAGTCATACAATTGCCGAGTACCCACCCCTCCACGGGTGCCCATTCTCCACCACCAATGTTCCCAGTATCCCTCCCACCACCCCCACCCCCCGCCTCTGTGGCAGGCACATTTTCTTTTACTCGCTCTCTTCTTTGGGGTGCTATGATTTGCAACACAGGTAGTAAGTGGCCATCATGTTTGGTCTAGAGTCTACTTTCAGGAAAGTAACTTACGAGCATCCATGGATAAGAAAGGGCAGCAATGCCCCCCAGAGGCCAAAACAAGGACCTTGGGAAGCTGCCAAGATTTCTATTTGCAGAGCACTCAGGGAGATTGGTGGGAAAGTTGACCAAGATAAAGATTGGCTGGAGAAGGCAACCTAATTTGAAGTGTGACAGCAGAGAGTAGTGAATAAAACAGACTCTGGAAGATGGTTGTTTTCATGTTGCTTGCTTACTTCTGGTGGACTAAATGTAGCTTAGTAACAAAAATTATTGTCTTAGAGATCGAGGTTGAACACCAGCTCCAGAAGCCCATGTAAAATACAGTGCATATCCCATTTGGCTCACACGATACACTATTTAATTTTGATACTGAAAAACTGGTAAATTCCTGTGCCTACATCCACAAATGGATTCATTCTTTATGGGTAAGGATGGAGTTTTCCATTGTCGAATCCTCTGGGCAACGTAAGTGCCTGGCATGAAGCAGCTCATGAGCCGCTGTTTATGGGAGGGATGAGTGAATGAATGCCTACTTCTCTCTGGGTTTCAGTAACATGGAACAAAGAATAAAGATAAGTGCTCCTGCATCGCTGACAGGTGAAATGCTTTAGTGACTAACATGCTGCCATGACTGCTCAAGTGAAAGACTTGATGCTGAGCCTTCTGTTCTCAGCATCGCTGTTTATTATGCTTTCTTATTAAGAGGCTAAAATAGCAAAATAGTATTAACAATAATTAGCCTTAGAAATAAGAGTAAGCCCAAGCACAATTTAGTGCTTACTAACAGCCCATGATGAAGACAGGAATCATCAAAAATAAGTAACCCATTAGGTTGAGAGCATAATTGTCAACAGAATCACTACACTATCTCCTCATCTGCCCAGCGTTAGTCAGCCAGTGGCCTCAAACTGTAAGAGCCGTGCTTGCAGGATCTTCTGCTTCAGCGCCCCATCTCCTACCTTAGCTCCTTTCAACTCATCACGTGATCTCTTAATAATTACTTCCCTAAGAAAATGCAGGTTTTAGAAAGAATTTTCTTGCCTCCTAGCAATGCTTTGCAAATGCTTCTGAATGTGACTCCTAGGTTTCCTCCTCCTTCTTCTTTGCCTCAAAGGATGAGCTCCCTCAGTTGACTGAGCTGTGTTCTGGATTTCATGTTCCTGCAGCTCCCTTGTCAAGAGCCTCGAGCTCTCATGCATTGTCATGGTCAGACTCAATTTCTGACTCTCACTTGATTCACTCATTCCTCCACCATGCCCAGGTTTCCCCGCTTCTGCCATCCTTAGAACTCCAGCCTTCTCAGGAGATGGAGGAAGAAAGGTAGCTAGATTGTTTGAAAGGGCCAAATGTATGGTGAAGAATGAAAATGGGACTTTTGGACATTTGGTAGTGAATATGATGGTGAATAGACAGGTGTTGATTTACAAGGTTGCACACCTGAACTTATATAATGTTATAATTTAACGTTATTCCAAATACTTTAATGTTATAATTTAATGTTATTTCAATAATGTTTTAAAAGATACAGGTGATGGAGAACAGAAAAGTAATTTGAGTGAATCTCTTCTTTATATTATTTCCAATATTTTTCAGGCTATTTCAGAAAGTTGAAGAAACAAGAACTCTTTCAAACAATTTCTATTTTTACCTTGATACCAAAATCAGACAGAGACACCATTAAAAAATAAACTCTAGACCTAATGTGATGAATATATATACAAGGATACCTAACAAAATATTAGCATACCAAATCCAACATTGCATCAATACAATCACATGCCATGAGCAAGTAAAATTTATCAGAAAGATACAAAGATAATTTGATATGCAAATCAATCAACATACTATACAATATCAATACAAGGAAAAATAAAAGCTATGTTATCTTATGGATAGATTCAAAGAAAGCACTTGACAAGATCCCATTCAAGGATAAAAACACTCCATAAACTGTGGGTAGAAGTAAATGTCCTGAATATAGTTAGAAATGTCGAATACAACTAACATTGTATTCAATGGAAAAAAATAACTGAAAGCCTTAATTCTAAAATTAGAATAAGACAAGTGTGATCACTCTCATCATTATTTTTCAATATAATTTTGGAAGCTCTTGCATGGCAATTAGGGAAAAAAATTAAGATCATCCAGATTGGAAAAGTAGTCTACGTTCACTATTTAAAGATGACACGATACCATAATAAGAAAAACACAAAGATTCTACACAAAAACTCTGAAAAGTAAATCTGTATAGTAAAATGGCAGGATATAAATTCAAAACACAGAAATCCATGGGATTCCTATATGTGAACAATGACAAAGAAAAGCTCGAATTTTATGTTTAAAAACCACTTTCATAATTGTGCCTCAAAAATCCAGCACCTGAGAATCAGTCTAACAAAAGAAGTGGGAAACTTGTATGACCTCGAAATATATAGCTACTAAATGGGATAATATGCAAGGAAATGGAAACACATCCCCTGTTCATAGATTGCAATGATTAAGATTACAAAAACCGACAACTGTCTTCTCAGACCACAATGCTTTGAGGTGGAAATAAACCCAAGCAAAAAGCTGTGAAAAACTCAGATACCCAGAAACTAAACAAAAATGCTACTGAATAACCAGTGGGTCAAAAAAGTAACCAAAGAAGAAAGAAATATGGAGGCTGAAGGGATAGTACGGGGTTTTAAGTGTTTGCCTTGAACACTGATTCTGACTTGGGTTCCGTCTCCAGCACCACACGTGGTCTCCTGAACCCCTCCAGGTGTGATCTCTGAGCACAGAGCCAGAAGTAACCTCTGAGGATTCCAGGTGTGGACCCCAGGAAAACAAGATTCCTGAAACAAATGAGAATGAAGACATGGAGGAAGCTGTTCAAAAGGGGAAGTTCACAGCAGTGAAAGTGTTTCTCAGAAAGCAAGCAAAAACCCCAATAGATTACCTTACTACACAACTTAAGCTAGAAAAAAAGAACAAAACTGGAAGCCCAAAGTACATAGAATGGGTGAAAATAATAAAAATTGCAGCTAATATAAATAACAGAAGCCATATATATGTATATATATGATAAAAAAAATATATATATATATATCCTGAAAAAGGGATGGGTGTTGGAACATTGTATGACTGAAACTTGATCGTGAACTGCTTTGTAACTGTGCACTTTATGGTGATTCAATAAAAACAAATAAATAAATTTGTTTTATTTATTTTTATATTTAAATATAAAAATATATATTTTAATTAAAAAAAGTATTAAAACATCAGTGTAGGTGTGGTTTGGAAGGAATGCTCATCCATTGCTGGAGGGAATGCCACATGGTTTAATCCTTATGAAAAGCAATATGACTTATTTAAAAAAGAAAAAAGAGAACAGCTAGGAATTGAGCTTTCAACAATTTTTTCATCTACTTTTTGCATCTACCCAAAGGCTCAAAAATTCTATTCATAAAATACATGACCACCCTATGTTCATTTCAATGCTGTTTACTATAGCCCAAATCTGCAACAACCCACGTATCCAAGAACAGATGACTGTACACAGAAACTGGTGCATATACACAATGGAATAATGTTCAGCTATAAGAAAAAATGAAATCATGCAATTTGTTACTGTGCGGATGGAACTGTAGCATTTGATGCTAAGTGAACTCAATCAGGAGGGGGGCAGTACATACAAAATGATCTTTCTCAAGTTGGGATATAAGAAGCATAGTGAAAATAATAATAACTGGCACTCAGCACGTGCCTGTGAACTGGTCTACAGAACTAAGATTACCACGGTTATAGGATGGAGCTGGGAGGGGAAGGTTTATGGGAAAACTCTGAGACTGGGCTAGAGGGAAATGAACACTGGGGGAAGCTTTGAATGTGTGAAACCCTGTCATTAATAGTATTGTAAACCTCGGTGATAAAAATGATTTTTTTTTTATCTAAAAAGAGTGAAAAACAAAATGAAAGAGAGACATCTACAATAAATGTTAGTTATTATAGCACACACTATTATTTAGCAAAAATAAAAACTAAATCAGGATTCCACAATACCAAATACTATTGGCATATTATGTGCACATGCGTGCACACACACACACACGTGTGCTCACACATACATATACACATACATTCCTTTAAATATTAATTAGTTAACTTGTTAATACATATATCATATAGGATTGACTACTTAGCAAAGTGAAGAATATTCCAAGTGCTAAAAAATTTCATGGTTGATGTTTTCTCTCTCTCTATATATATAATATATATACATATTTATTTATATATACATATTTATACATATATATACATATTTATACATTTCATATATGTATATATATACATATGTGAAAATAGGGGAGCAAGTGAGGAGCTAGTGAGGAATAAAGGGCGAGAGTGTTTAGGAATGAAGAGTGTGTGAGATGGGAGAGATTGAATAAATGGCAACTAATCAGCAACCAGCTTGGTCCACGTTATTTCTTCTCCCAGGTGGAGAAGCAGCTCGAGAACACCGAATGCAGGAGGTGAGAGAGAGAGAGAGAAAGAGAGAGAGAGAGACAGAGAGAGCACCACCCGGAGAGCCTTCTAACACATCCTTGCGAATATATATATAATATATATAAAATATATATATATATATATATATTATAGTATAAGATTCCTCCATCCCTCTCGGAGAGCCCAGCAAGCTACCAAGAATATCCCACCCGCATGGCAGAGCCTGGTAAGCTCCCTGTGGCATATTCAATATGCCAAAAACAGTAACAAGTCTCACAATGGAGACGCTACTGGTGCCCGCTCAAGCAAATCGGTGAACAATGGGAGGACAGAGCTACAGTGCTATATATAAATGTGTGTGTATACATATAAAGCATGGCACATCAGTTCCCAGTATCTGTTTGTATGGAAGTAGGAGCTGTTGTAAGTACATACATATCTCCACAGAAGAAGACTAAATTAGGGACCTCTGAGACTAAATCCCAATCAGAACTATCTTGCACACCTTTTATGTCCCATTTCCTTCTTGATTTTTGTAGAAATTGACAGTTTTCCTCAAAATATTTAATATAGTTAAAAACTAACTACGACTATTTTACCTGGAGTAAGTATTCAGTTAAAATGTTGATTTTTGAAACAGCATCTTAAAAGCATCTCTATTCACATTTCAAGATCCCTTTGCCCTTAGTCCACTATACCTGGAATAAGTGTGCCCTCTTGTGGCAGAGTCTAAGGTCTACAGAGAAAAAGGCAAACTGTCCCACCTTTGAGCCTTTCCTCATCTCTACATAATTTCCTCCAAGGTACCTAATCTTCTGTGAGTTTAGATGTGAGTGATAAAAATATTCTAAAGGACTTTAGAAAATGTGTATTTCAAGTTATTTTTTAAGGCATGGAACTTTTTTCTTGTAAGTAATGTTGTTCGGTCTTTATTCCACAACTATTAGGCCTGTTTGCAGTTTATCGCTAGAAAACACCCTTTGCTTTTACAGACTAATATTCTCGTTAATTTAAAGTTTTAATATAATTATAAACGGTAAGAAACATTATAGAGAGATATGTTGTACATTTTACTCAGGTTCTATCGCTGAAAGTACCTTGCAAAACAGGTTCATATCCAGGCAGGTTAAGAGTTTTCTCAATAAAATACAAAAGGATGCAGAACATTTTTATCATATTTTCATGATCTGGGTACCTAATTTCTCTACCCCCTCACCTTATACAAATAAACCACTAATCTTTTTGATATGTGTGACAAACTTACACAAGTTTGTCATTTCAAAAATTTTGTTACATGAATGGAATCCCAAAGTATGTGACTTTTGGAATTCTTTTTTCAACCCACCCATCACAATATTTTGAAAAATCATCAGATTGTTGTGTTTATCAACAAGGTTTTTTTCTTCCTATGCTGAGTTGTGGTCCATAACATAAATGTACCGTCACTTGTTTGCATCTTTTTTCAGTGGTCATCACCTAAGTAATTTTAAGTTTGGGACTTTTGAAAATAAGCTATATAAACACGTGTGTGAATATTTTTGGTTTGAAGTCAATTGTCTGTCTCTCTGGAATAAATTCCAAGGATTACAGGATAAATTATAGGTCTGACTTCTTAAAGAAAATACCAAACTTCACAAAGTACTTGTTATATGTCCCCCAGTCTTGCCCTCCTGGCTCCCAACAATGAAAGTATCATCATTTTCTATCATCCTTACTAATATTTGGGTCTGTAACTGTCTTTTATGTAAGCCATTCTAATATCTAATCAGTGATAATTATGTGTATATATACATACACTCACATATATAGGGTATATATAGTAGTTTTAATACACAATTCTTTAATGGTTAAAGGTATTAATGTTTTCTTATGTGATATCATCTTCAGTAAAATATCTCTTCATGTCTTCTCCTAACTAAATTGTTTGCTGTTTGAAGAATTGTTTATATACTCTAAATATTAGTCTTTGTCAAATATGTGGCTTGCATTATATTTTTTAAGTGTATCGTTTGTTTTTAATTCTCTTAACAGGGTCATTATAAAGAAAATATTTCCGTTTTGATAAAGCCAATTTATCAAGTTCAACTTTGATGTACAAACATTTGGAATAAACTCCAGGAGCTTGGGGGGGGGGTGAAGGGGAAAGGCCAGAAAAGGGCCTCTCAAGCTAGACTCAGGAGGTCCAGGGATTCTTGGCCAATCCGGCCTCGTTTCTGATCAAAGCAAGGATGAGAGGATGTGACCTGCTTGGCCCCTACAGTAGCCCTTGTTTCCCCCAGCAAGGCTTGGAGTCTCCAGAATGCAGCCAGCAATTCTCAAGGGACCAAGTGATGTCCATGATGCAGTTCAGGTAGACAAGTCCCTAACAGCTGTACTGAGCTCAAGTCCAGGAGCTTTTGCTTAGTCATCTAAAGGTTTTTCTCCTTTTTCTTAAAACTTTGTTTTTTAACATTTTCACATTTAAAGTTGTGAATCACATTTTAGATTAAGTTCTGGAAAAGACATGAGACTCAAGTTTCAAGTTCAGTTATTTTAAAAATCATTGAATGTTAAATTGATCTATAATTTTTTGAACAGTTAATATCCCCCTCCTTGTAATTTTTAACTTTTTAAAACATTATTTGGGCAATGAAGAGAGGGAAAATCAGCTCGTAGAATCAAAGAAAGCATATATAAGACAGTATGATTTTAAACATGGGCAGAGGATTTAGATATTCATTTCTCTAAAGAAGATAATGCGTATGACCAACAAGCAACAAGCACATAAAAAATGCTCAAAATTTTGAATCTGGAACTAGGAAAACACAAGGGAAAACCAAAAAGAAACTAGTTCACATCCATTACTATAGCTATTAAATTTTATTTTTTTTCTTAAGCATTGGTAATAATTTGGGGAAAAGTAAAAGCGGTGCAAAGGTGGGAATGTAGAATGGTGTTGTCACTATGGAAAAAAATATGGCAGTGTCTCAAATGCATAGAAGTACAGCTGCCATGTGACCCAAAATTCCACTTCTGGATTCATGCCCGGAACTGAAAGCAGGAAATTGAACAGATGTCTCTGCACCCATACTTGCTGCAGCCTTCTTCACAGCAAGCAGATGTTAAGGGCAACCCCAGCTCCCCCAAACAATGCGAACTCATGGCAGGTCCTTGAAAATGTTCCCCAATGTCTCTGTTATTTCAGTTTTTCATTTACTGTCAGCTTTTGTTTCTAGCACTTTGGGAAAAAATAATTTTACATTGATATTATGTCCCCCAAAATGCAGAAACACTTTAGCATAATTTCATTATTGAAATGCTTTTGTTAGTTTGTTCAGGGGCCGCACCTGGCCATGTTCAAGTCTTACTCCTGACTCTGCACTCAGGGGTCACTTCTGGCAGGACTTGGGAGCGGAATCTAGGGTAATGGGGTAGTGAAGAAGGCACCCGGTGGGCAGCGTGAATGCAGGCATGAGTACATACATGTGTGTTCTCTCTCTGACCCCTGCCTATGTAAAATTCAACTTTCTTGGGGGCTGGAGCAATAGCACAGCGCGTAGGGCATTTGCCTTGCATGCGGTCAACCCGGGTTCGATTCCCAGCATCCCATATGGTCCCCTGAGCACCAACAGGAGTAATTCCTGAGTGCATGAGCCAGGAGTAACCCCTGTGCATTGCTGGGTGTGACCCAAAAAGCAAAAAAAAAAATCAACTTTCTCTTTTTAAACAAACTTTTTTTTCTGTATGATAGTTTTGGGTACACAGAAAAGTTGCGAAAAAATAATCAAGTCTCCTTATACCCCACATCAACAGCCCCTACTGTTAAGAACTGACGTTAGAGCAGAATATTTATCACAATGGAAAAAAAGCAGAATTGCTGCATCGCTGTTGCTGAGATTCCATGGTTTATTCTGTTTCCTTCACTTTTTCTTAATGGTCCTTCACTGCTTTGAGGTCCTATTTGAAAATGATTGTTTTGCTTTCTTCATCAGATGTTCCTAGATATCTCTTATTGTAGTACTTTTCCAGACTTTTCCTAATATTTGCAGACCTTGACATTATTTTTTGTTTTTGCTTTTGGCTCACACCAGGTTGTACTCACACCTTCCTCCTGGCTCCTGACCACATGAGGTGCCAAGGATCTTCCCAAGTGAGCTGTGCTACCAGCTACCAGCTGTGCTATAGCTCCAGGTCCTAACCCTGAGAGTTTTAGAGCAAAGCCTGAGCAGGTATTTTGTAAATCATTTCATCATTGCAACTCATCTAATTTTGTTCTTCATTAATAGACTGGAACTATGGACTTCAGGAAGAAAAATTAAAGTGACGTTTAAATGACTTTTCAGCATGTTATATCTACTATTTGTGCTATCAACAATATTATGATTAATAATGTTAATCTTGCTTACCTGGATGAGGCACAGTTTTCCTGTTTTCTCCATTGTAAAGTTACTTTTTCCCACTTTCTCTACTTTTTCCATTTCCTTTCCCTGAAATAAGTCCCCATATGTAAGATAACCTAGAATCAGGCAGTTTAAGTTTATTGGGTTATTCCCATCACATTGCTCCCATTCCTCTGTTTATTTGTAACTTCTTTCTTGGTGTTCTGTTGACTTGTAAATATTTTTTTTTTGTCTTTTCCTTGAGTCCTTTGCATGGTTTATTCAGAGCCAAGTTCTTTTGTATGGGCACAGGAACACTGTAGCAAATGCTGTGTTTTTGTAACCTGGGAGTCCTTTGACTCTACATGATATTTTCCTCCTGGGCATCTGTTCTCTTGACCTAAGCCTCAGCTGCCCTTACTTCCTAGCACCCCCAAAATCAGGGTCCCAATGAAGGGCGGGATGGACCCAGGGCAAGCGGTGAGTTATATGCTACCCTGGCATCAAGATGGACCTGGCCAAGGTGCCTAATGCTTAACTATAAGTTAAGAGCTTGGTCATGGACAAATGCTGTCATGAACCAAAAAGTAATAACTAGATTCAGACCCTGCTAGGGTGAGGAATGATTAATCTGGCCTGAGTGCTGTGGTCTGAGTCTATGGCAAGATGTTCCCAGGAGAGCTGCCCTACAAGCCTCAATGTATCTCTTACTGTGTCCATACAAAAATAACTAGTATTAAGATGTTGATTGAGTTTTTGGACTGAGGAAAGGAGAAAAATACCTTAAGAGGTATTTCGCCTGTGGACAGGAAGGGCTTTGGAATGCCCCTAGGTGGTGTTTCCTTTGAACCTGGTTGGCCCTCTAGGAAGGGCTTTCTTATGTTGATTTTGCTACCAGACTGTGTGTAGCCTAGAGGGCAAGATGGAGAGAGACAAGTAAGGGGAGAGACTAGTGAAGAGAGGAGAGAATCCTGAGAGCAGGGATGGAGGAATGTGGAACTAGGAAGGAAGAGTGCATGAGATGACAGAGACCAAAGATTGATCAGCAACCAGCTTGGTCCTTGTTCTTCCTTTCCTTGTCCTTGGCCAATAGCCATCCTGATCCAGCACATACACAGCGGCTTCAGAGCACCGAACTCAGAGAGCAGGGGTGGTGGTGGGGGTGAGACAGAGCCACATGGAGAGCCTGTGAGCACACACCCTTCAGAGTACATAGTTTTTTACACCCATGTATAGCCCCTATTTTATTTTTTTAATTTTTAAAAAATTTTATTGAATCACCGTGAGATAGTTACAAGCTTCCATGTTTGGGTTACAATCTCACAATGATCAAACACCCATCCCTCCACCAGTGCACATTCCCCACCACCAATATCCCGGGTATACCTCCCCTTTCCCACTCTCCCCCTGCCTCTAAAGCAGACAATATTCCCCATACTCTTTCTCTACTTTTGGGCATTATAGCTTGCAACACAGACACTGAGAAGTCATCATGTTTGGTCCATTATCTACTTTCGGCATGCGTCTCCCATCCCAACTGGTTCCTCTAGCCATCATTTTCTTAGTGATCCCTTCTCTATTCCATCTGCCTTCTCCCCTCTGCTCATGAAGCAGTCTTCCAGCTGCAATCCCCCTGGCCCTTGTATCTACCATCCTTGGGTGTCAGCCTCATGTGATGCTACCCTACACTCCACAAATGAGTTCAGTCCCTCTATATCTGTCCCTCTGTTTCTGACTCATTTACTTAGCATGATACTCTCCATGTTTATCCATTTATAAACAAATTTCATGACTTCCTGTCTCCTAACAGCTGCATAGTATTCCATTGTGCAGATGTACCAAAGTTTCTTTAACCAGTCATCTGTTTTAGGACACTCGTGTTGTTTCCATATTCTGGCTATTGTAAACAGTGCTGCAATGAATATATAGGTACATATGTCATTTCTACTGTGCTCTTTTGCATCCTCAGGATATATTCCCAGAAGTGGTATTGCGGGATCATATGGAAGCTCAATTTCTAGTTTTTGAAGGACTGTCCATATTGTTTTTCAGAAAGGCTGGACCAGTTGGCATTCCCACCAACAGTGAAGGAGCATCCCTTTTTCCCCACATCCATACCAGCACTGGTTGCTTTTGTTCTTTTGAATGTGTGCCAGTCTCTGTGGTATGAGATGATATCTCATTGTTTTTTGGTTTGCATCTCCCTGATGACTAGTGATGTGGAGCATTTTTTCATGTGCCTTTTGGCCATTTGTATTTCTTTTTTGAGGAAACTTCTGTTCATTTCTTCTCCCCATTTTTTGATGGGGTTGGAGGTTTTTTTCTTATACAATTCTACAAGTATCATGTATATCCTGGATATTAATCCCTTATCAGATGGGTATTATGTAGCCCCTATTTTAAAGGTTTTCACTGACCCTTTTGTGCGTAGACTAGATACATAATTTACTTGAAATTATTCTCCATGGATATTTGTATTATCGCTTCCATTTATTTATTCATTTAGGTCAGTGTTTATATAAGCTTGAACTATTGAACATGTATTTTATTTGAGTTTACTCCAGTAATACTTTAACTCCTTGATCAAATTGTTCTAGAGTTTGAGCATTGGATGCTCTATGAGTACAAGCCTATTTCCTTTGACTTCCCCCTCTCTGCCCTTATCATTATAGGGTGGGGCTGCAGAAGGGATGTTTTAACATCTCCTTATTCTCTGGCACTACAAGATACAAAGGACTCATCTTGCATGTTTTCTACTCCAGTCCTAGAATTTATCAATCTTCAAGAATCTCTGGGTCCTTTTATTGGTTAATGGCATTAGCTCATGTAGATGATGAGTATGCTTATGTGCTAGTGTAGTATTATTACTATTGTGTGCTAGTGTGGTATTGTTACTGTCTCTCACTTAACAAAGTAATTATATGTATCCTATCTGTAAATATTTATTTATTTATACCTGTGGCATATCCAATATGCTAAAAACAGTAACAATAATGGGTCTCATTCCCCTGAATGTGGCAGGGATGAATGGAGAAGTACTTGTGCCCACAAGAGCAAATCGATGAGCAACAGGATGACAGTGATACAGTGACAGTGATAAATATTTCTGTGTGTCCATCTATGTCATTATTATGTAGACTAGAGTTCATTATGATCCTTTAATTCTTATTTATTGCTATAATGGATTATTCTAGATTTCTTGTTTTTCTACCACCTTCTACTCCATATTTAATCTTAGCCAAAAGGCAGATAACTGATATCAATACCTTCCACTCCCTGACTCTTCTGGTATTTTTTTACTTGTTGATTCAGTACATAATTTTTATTGCTATAATATTGCTTCTTTTACCTACTATTTATTCTACGTGTAAAGAATGGAATTATGAACAAAATGGATGAACTATTGCCTTAATGAAGTTTGTCTCCTAGCAGTTAATGAAAACTTTTTATTTTAGACAAGTATATATTCAACTCAGGCTTCAGATTCCTCATTTATTATTGAGTGCTAGATCAGTAACACATTTAAAAATATTATTTTAAAAATATTTATCCAGGGGCTGGAGAGATAGCACAGCGGGTAGGGCGTTTGCCTTGCACGCGGCCGACCCGGGTTCAAATCCAAGCATCCCATATGGTCCCATGAGCACGACCAGGGGTGGTTCTTGAGTGCAGAGCCAGGAATAACCCCTGTGCATCACCAGGTGTAACCCAAAAAGAAAAAAAAAAAAAAAAAAAAAAAAATTTATCCAGTTTCGTTTTTAGCAAAAATGTTGTCCATAGTAATCCACCATGTTACCAAAAATCAGTAATCTATCAGTTAATTTCTTTTGAAGTCCATTTAAAAAATAATTACTGGATATCAAGATCCACACTGCACATGTACGTTAATGCATCTACTGCTTAGAATGATATGGTAATGTTTGTACTCTTCATCTTATCTGTGTATATGTGGTCTTTCCATTAAGCTCTTAGAGAGGCAACAGCCTTGCTTAAAAGTAAAGACTTTTTAGCAGGAAAAAAAAGGGAGTTCTCAGGGAGAGGGTATATAGGGATTTATTCTAAAAGTCTTCTGATAATAAAAATTGGATAAATAAAGCTTTAAGAACTGCAGAAAGTATATCATTACGCAGGGATGGAGAAACAAATAAGGGAAAAGCACAGGCACACTGGCCTTTCGGTCTTGAAGACCTGGATTCCCTTTGAAAGAATGGAGGGGGGTGGGCATGGGGGCGCTAGAGGGCCATTTGGAGATATTTGAAGAGAGGCTGACCAGGAGCTGCTGCGCGGGCAGTTGGGAGAGCATGCCAGGAGAACTGCCCGTAAGCTGTGGTCTCCAGGGCAGAGGCAGCAGCTGTGGTTCAGAAGTGCTCTGCTGTCACTTCCTAAAATGGACCCAAAAAATCGACATCAATTTAGAAACACGGTTCATTTATTTATAATTGAACAATTTAGACCACCTTTTCTGACAGACGACCCAGCAAACCTTGGCACACATCCGACGGCTCCTGAGAGCACTGAGGCGAGATTCCGTGAGCAATCCCCATAGCCGGGCCGGGCTGCAGCAGGGGAGCGGGAGAAACTGGACGCGCCTCAGGAAGCGACTCTCACAGGAGGGAGCTGAAGCTTCATTCTTACACAGGCACGAACCTCGTGCTGTGCCCACTTTTGCTAAGTGTGGTCTAAAAATACCGAGTGAACATCAACAAACTCACACTTCATCCGTCTCTGTCCTCACCGGAATGCCAGCAAACCTGTGCCCATTTCACGACGCGTCTGACCAGAGCAGGCAGAACGTGGGGGGCTGCAGAACAAAAAAGCTCAGGGGCCAGTCTGAGTGAAGATTTTCCATGCAAAAAAGATATTTCTCGGGGCTGGAGCCATAGTACAACGGGTAGGGCATTTGCCTTGCATGCGACCGACCCGGGTTCGATTCCCAGCATCCCATATGGTCTCCTGAGCCAGGGGTGATTCCTGAGTGCAGAGCCAAGAGTAACCCCTGTGCGTTGCCAGGTGTGACCCAAAAAGCAAAAAAAAGAAGAAGAAGAAGAAGAAGAAGAAGAAGATATTTCTCATTAATTTTCTCTTATCTTTTTCTTTTACTTTTTTTTTTCTGTCCGTCTGGTCTCTGTTTTTCTTGTTTTAGGAGCACATTTGACTATTCTTAGGGTTTACTACTGGCTCTGCACTCAGGGGTCACTCCTGGTGGGCTCCTGGGACCATGTGCATGCTGGGGATCGAACCCGGGTGGCTACATGCCAGGCAGACTCCCTCTGGCTATACTATGGCTGTGGCCCGCCCGTCTCATTCATTTTCTCACACGCCTTTTTAATTGGAATCTATAAAGACTTGACATATGTTTGCTTTAAAATAAGGAATCCCTCTAGTTATCTCTTCATGAATTAAAAAGACTATTTGGGGGACAACTGAGGAATTGTATCAAGCGGCCCCCACAGTGCAGCTTGTGGAATCATTGCTTTGGGAGACATTCACCTCCATGTAGCGAGAAACTTGAGAAAGTGCTTCCCTGGGGTCCTCTGCAGCCCCTCCTCGACGTCCCCGCAGCGTTTCTCAACCGCATGCAGCAACGTCTCCCACTAACCTTCTATACTCTTCAGAGGACCTTCCCGGATATCTCGGCACTCTGTGCTTTTTCTAATTCCTTGAAGCTAAGCCTACTGGTAGTAAGTTTCTATACCGTCTAAAGAACTATGTTCTAAACAACTTCTACGCGGGGTATGAGGCTATAATTCCATCTTAATTCCATGTGAGCAAACGTTACCCTCCAGAGGGGAGCCACTAGACAGGTCAAGTGAAGGAGGAGTTGGGTGTCCTCTTCTCTCCGCCTCAGCTATGTAAGGCGAGATTTCCAGAGCTGCTACTAGAGAAACGCCCCGCAGCCCCTCACCCTCCAACCGTGACAGCACAAGCCCAGGAGCTCCTATGAGAAAGAGGAAACGGTGCAGGACAGGGTGAGGTTACGGGAGCCAGGGCACTGATGTCTGTTTCTCCAGGGAGAATGCTGAAGGCAGAGAAACGCTGGAGCCGCGGAGGAGAGGAAAGCTGAGCGAGAGGAGTGGACGGATGGATAAGTTATAGTCCCACCGTCTAGTGATGCCGGGTGCGATGCACGGCCTCAACTGCTGTCTCTGTTCCCGTGGGAAAGTACCTATGCAAGGGCCTGTGAGTGTAAGCCAGGGAGTACGTGGCGAGTTTGAGAGAGCAGAAAGAGGGTCTGAAGGAAGTCATGGGGGAAAATAAACCCCAAAACCTAAAACCAGTTAGCCTACTGAATTCAGTGTATTTTGCTGTGCTATCTACATGCTATGCTAAAACATGTGCTCAATTCTTTAACGGAAAGCACTTACATTTTTTTTTTGTATTTTATTACAGCTAATTGCTATGGTTACAATAACACTCATATTTCTGATATTGGTGTAGACTTACTGCACATCTCTTCCACTGAGGTGCCTATGGCCCTCCACCCTTATATGGCCCTTATGTCACCGCTGAGGCCACATTCCTTTGCTCCTTCCATCTCTGTCCTCATTATTTGTTAATTCAGTTCTGGTCTTAGCACATTCTGCTACCTCCCTTAGCACCACCCAGTGCTTGATCGCCCTCACCTATGTTTCCCTGCTGCTCCCAGTCAGCCTGTTCATTCCCCTCTCCCCTTCCCCAAAACTTGGCGCTCTCAGGTGTAAACACCTTTAAGATTGTAGCTGGACAATAGTTCAGCGGGGAGGGCGTTTGCCTTGCACGTGCCAATCACGCTTAGATCTTCCACATCCCATATGGTCCCCCGAGCACCACCAGGAGTAGTTCCTGAGTGCGGATCCAAGAGTAACCCCAGCATTTCTGGGTGTGACTCAAGAGGAAAAAAAAGAAATTGTAAGGTTTTTAGGGGAGGAGAGATAGTACAGTGGGTAGGGTGTTTGCCTTGGACGTAGCTGACCCGGAGGGTTGATCTGGGGTTGGATCCCCAGCATCCCATATGGTCCCCTGAGCACCTCCAGGAGTGACTGCTGAGTTCAGAGGCAGAAGTGAACCCTGAGCATCACCAGGTGTGCGCCCCCCAATGCACCCCAAATAGAGTATCTTAAGGCTTTTTAAGATTGGCCATTGTTTTTAGTCCTTATTTTTATCCTCCATCCTTTTTTATCTCTCTTTGTCTGGAACAGATTCCACAGTACCCGGAGAAGTAGAAGCATTCTACTACAGGGACAATGGGCCTTTAAATATATAAAACAGGTCCTGAGCACACAGGCAGGAGTAAGCCCTGAGCACGGCCAGGGGTTCCCTCCACCAAAGCAAAATCAACAAAAAGAAGATGGAAGGTGGGGAGGGAAAGATCCTACCGTGGGCCAGGCGCTGGCCTTGCTTGCCGTTAGCACCACGTATGTTTCCCTCAGCACTTTAGGGCGACCTTTCGGCTCAGGGTCAAGTGTAAGCCCTGAGCACAGACGGTGTGACCCCCAAAACAAGTTAAAACCAAAATAAAATAAGTAATAGCAGGAGTCCTGTGACAAAAAATTTTATACCTTCTTCAGGTCTACTTTATTCTTAAGCAATATTAAATTCATTATGACTTCACATACTTAGATCTTTACACTAGTAAATTCTATTTTAAGTACCTTTTTAAAATTTTTTATTTTTTTAATTCCAAATGGAGTTTATACTGATTCTTAACTTTATTTTAAAGATTTAGCTGTTATTACTGCAACGTTAGTTATATTTTCTAATTACTGTCTGAAATAGGACTGTTAATGATTATTACATTTTGTAAACTGGTTTCCTTTGTAGATTTTCAATTTGTAGCTTTTGCAGTTTTTCAAGAATATATTTCCATCACATAAAATCTTTTCTTTCCCTCGTGTGTGTGTGCAAATTTATTTATTTTCTTGTGCAAATACATTAGCTATCTCAGTTGTAACAATAATAAAAACTGAAGGGACACTGGGCATTTTCATTGTGTTTCCTTTTTCAAAAAAATTTCCATTTTTCCTCATTAGTTAACTTTTAGTTTGATTTATTCAGGGAAACAACAAGAACCCATTTAGTTCTATTTTCTAATGGCTGTCAAGAGGAGAAATAATCGCAACGTTTGCCAGTCATTTCTCAGTATCTATGTGATGATAAAATGTTTCGACCTGTTAAGATGAACCATTATTATACTCTCAATAAACTTTAATTATATCTATTTTCCTTTGTATTATTTTCAAATTTATCTTGACAGAGCTTGCATCTGAGCTCCAGATTCACACGTCTTATTATATGAGGAAAATACTCCTATGCAGTGAACTAGTGTAAGGGAATTATCTCCCATCTGGATCTGAATTAATTTCTCACTGATATATTGTAATGAAATACTCTATAACCATAAAGCACATATTGTACATAGAAAAATGTTTATCATAGTGTGCTAATAATTTTCTGTTTTCTTGCCACACCCAGTGGTGCTCAGGGCTTATTCTTGGCTCTGTGATCAGGGATCAGTACTGGCAGGGTAAGGGGACCATATGTGGTGCTGGGGATCAAATCCAGGTCATCTGCATGCAAGGCAAATGCTCTATTTGCTACCAGAATTACCTCTGGTCCCCAAATTTTCAATGTTTGAGGAGAGATACACACCGTGTTGTTTAGAGTCCATTTTGGTGGTGTTTGTAGGAGGATTTAGTACCTGAGATTGAACTCTAGACTTCCTTATAAGCCATCAGCCCCATCCTAGTATTACATTAAAAAATAATAATTCTTATGATCTATGGTTTGGCTAATAAAAAATTAAATCAGGGGACCAGAGACATGGTACAGGGGTTAAGCCATTTGCCTTCCATGCAACCAACTTTGGTTTAATCCCTAGTATTGCACATGGTACCTCAAGAACCATGAGGAGCCATCCCTTATACAGTCTTGAGCACCACTTGTTTGGGCCCAATAAACAAAAATGTATCATTTATTATATTTGGACTGGAGTGATAGCACAACAGGTAGGGCATTTGCCTTGCACTCGGTTGACCCGTGTTCAATTCCTTCGTCCCTCTCGGGGAGCCCAGCAAGCTAACGAGAGTATCCTGCCGAATGGCAGAGCCTGGCAAGCTCTACCCATGGCATATTCAATATGCCAAAAACAGTAACAACAAGTCTCACAATGGAGACGTTAATGGTGCCTGCTTGAGCAAATCCATGAACAATGGGACAGCAGTGCTACAGGGCTATTTAAAATGGTAATGAGGCATAAGTCTCTAAGGCGTGTGTAACCACAAGAAAGGGGCAACAGGGCTCTATCTCCCCCCTCCCCCCGCCACTTCCCACAGTTGGTAGTCTCATGCCGCCTCCCTGACCTCAGGGAGGTTGATCACGATGGGCAGGCGAAGGAAGGAATGAGGGCCAGGCTGGTTGGTCTCAGTTGCAGTTTATTCCATTCCCATCTCCATTTTCCTCTGATTCTCCTCCTGCTTTTTCCTCCCCCATGCTACTTCATTCTCCTCACTCTGGATATGGATCTGGATCCCCCAGATCTAGCCACACCGCCCACTCTTACAGCCTAGTTAAACCCCCAGCATGAGGGGTTGGGGCTTACACATAGGTGTGGTCACAATTCTTTCCCTCAGGGGATGCTGCTTCTAGGACAGATTCTCATACAGCAGATGACCCACCTAAGAGCAAAATACCATCTAGGGGTGCGTTTCTCCTTTCCTTAGTCCACCAAGCATACATTCATAATATTTGTCATTTTGTATGGACACAGTAAGAGATACATTACACTTATGGGATTGCTCTCCTGGGGTCATTTCCATCTCAGACTACAGTGCTCAGGCCAGATTAGTCTTTCCTATCCCTAGCAGGGTCCTAGTCTCATTGTTACTTGGGATCATGACAGCATTTGTCCATGATCAAGCTCTTAACTTATAGTTAAGAATCGTGGCGCTTTGGCCTGGCCTATATTGACATCAGGGTAGCTCACAGCTTATCCTGGGTCCCTTCAATCCCTCATCAGGACCCTGATTTGGGGGTGCTAGGAACTAAGGGCAACTGAGGCTTAAGTCGAGAAAGATGTCCAGAAATGAATAATATTCAAAGCCAATTAAATCCCAAGTTACAAGAGCATAAAATTAACTGTCTTCCTTTGTCCATACACAAAAGGATATTGCTTTAAACTAAACTATTCAGAAGACATAAGGAGAGGAGAAAGGCAACATTTCACTCATAAATATAAAATCATAGATTTCTGAGGAATCTGACCTTACAAGTTAACAGAGTCTGATTAAGGGGGAAAGGTGATAGAACGGTTGGGGAAGAAAACATAGAGAAGAGTTTACAGATAAATGCAGTGGAATGAAAGTGCCTTGGGAGCACTGTGTTAAACCTAAGCTTCCTCTGTCAAGGGGAACAGAACATACCAATGTTGTCTTAAAATGTTTAGAAATTATTACCAGATAAACCTAAACTCTTTGTGGCAAGGGAGAAAGGACAAACAAATGATATCCTACAAAGGCGTAGTGATAATCATAATCAAGGATTGTCTCCTAATTTCCTGAGCAGACAGAACGTGCTTGATAAGTACCTACACTGCTCTAGGCACAGGAGACTGATGTATGGGGGCGCTGTTGGGGACTTGTCAATCTTCACATCTATACTGAAACAAAGGACAGATCAGTGGTGATGTGAAAGGAATTGGGGGAAGGTAAAGAATGTGTTAGTCATTGTCATAACAGATGGAAGACGTGTGCTAAAAGTGGGCAAGCATGACTCCAGAGGCCAGCTAAACTACTCTTAGTATGGGCAGCTCCTTGCAGAATGTCTCCAGACTGAGAACTAAGCCAGGCCCCATGCCTGCTCAGTACCTGGAAGAAATTTCCCTGAACTTAGTTGCTAAAATACAGAAATTCAAATATGAAGAGACCTCATATCTCTTCACAACAGGTCTGACTCTAGTGGGGAACTCCTAACAATAATAGTGAGGTTTTTGTTGAAATATTGAATGTAACCAAAGTAAAGAGAAAGTAAAGTGAAAAGTGAAATTTATCAGTGAGGGGGGCCTCAGGATGGGAGGTATACTGGGTTTTTGGTATTTTCTTTTTTTGGTGGTGGAATATGGGCACTGGTAAAGGGATGGTTGTTTCAGCATTGTATAATTGAGACTTAAACCTGAAAGCATTGTAATTTTCCACATGGTGATTCAATAAAATAAAAAAAAATTTTTTTTAAAGTATAGAGAGAATAAAGTGAAGATCATTAGCCACACAGGTGGGGGGTGTATTGGAGGGGGGGTATACTGGGGTTCTTGGTGGTGGAACATGGGCACTCGTGAAGGGATGGGGGTTTGATCATTGTATGACAGACTAAAACCTGAAAGCTTTGTAACTTTCTTCATGGTGATTTGATAAAAAAATAAAAATTAAAAAAAAAGAAAGAAAAGAATGTGTTAAGTAAAGGAGGTCACATGATTTTTAGATAGGAAGCATGTACTTCAGGAAGGAGAAATATATGAACAAGCAACCCACTACCATAGTTCCCCATCAGAGACTACCCTCCAGGAAGGAAGATTCATGAGAGGGAAAGAGTGATGGCTTCTGTCCATGTGCTGTGGTCTGGGTGACAATCTTCAGTTTCAGTTTCACCAGCGTGTATGCACACACACACACACACATATACACACACATATATATGATATTCATTATTTATTATAAGGAATTGGCCCACACAACAGTACAGTGTCCCATAATTTGCATTTGTAAACTAAGGATCAAGGAAAGTCAACCATGTAACTTGGTCTGTGTCTATGAACCAAGAGAGTAGATGAAAAAGTCACTATCCAAGGACAGACAAGATCAGATGAGATGTTTATGCTCAAGTAGTAAAATCAGGAAAAAGAAGGTCAGGGAAAAGTAGTGAAATCAGGGAAAAGAAGGTCATTTTCATTTTACTGCAATCTTTCATTTTTGTTCCACTCAGGTTCTTAACGGGTGCGGTGATGGGGAGCGCAATGCCCTGAATGGACGAGTTCAAATGCTGACCTCATGTAGACAGTTACTCTGTACTGCATGAGTACCGAGCCATTCTCACAGACATAAAAGTGTTTTTCTAAAAGTCACAGAGAAAAAATGTTTAATTTGGATATCACAGTAACTTAATCATTATAACCATCAAAGCTTGTTTGCATTGCATATTTTAGAGAAATACGCCAGTGACTGACAAAAGAACTCTATTTTAGCTACCACATCCTCTAACATAAGTAGAAAAGATTCAACAAAAGCATATATATGCAGGCTTCTTGGAGGTATTTAAAAAGTTGCTTTGTGTATGTGTGTGTGTGTGTGTGAAAGAGAGACAAGCAGATTACTGAACTTTTTTCATATGACGTGTTTTATGATAAAACTTCTGAAAATATTTCTTCCTTGACCTCGTACTTCAAACATCAAAGTTCTAGTTAATGGACATATCAGGGCAATTATTCCCAAATGCGATTAATGAGCTAAGAAAAAAGTAAGTGAATCCTTCGTGGCCACATAGAAGTAGATTTCATTAGACCTAAATTTTGTGACCCATGGAAAACTTAAGGAGAAAAAGGAATGCTATTCTGACTGTAAAATTACCAGCTGCCTATCCTAACGGCTACAGACTATCAAAGAGCATGAACTGTTGGTTTTATTGACACTTATTTTCAACATTCACATCAGGAAAACTTTTCTCTCTTAAATTTGTTTAATTAAAAAGTTTTCATGAGTCAAAAAGAGAAAAGTCCTGCATTAGAAAGTCTCCTGTGCATTTGTAGAGCTGTCCATCGGGGTTGTAAATGATTTTTCAAGTAGACATTTACATTCTAAGTTAGGATTGAAGTTCTCTCAGAGAATACTGAAATGCTCTTGATATTTATAAAACTGCATCAGAAAACTAAATATGCACATTTACTTTTAAGAGAACATACCATTCTTTGCATGTAATTCTAGCTCCCTGTCCCTTGTACATTTTTCTTCCACAGAGGAAAAAATGCTTTTAAGTTGCAGTTATTACAGGCTATTTGGCTGAAAACCCAAAAAAACTCCCAAAGACCTGTGACTTCCTAGGAAAATGTGGCGTCAGTCACAGATCACCTGGTTCAGAGAACTGGGCACATAATGTGTCTCCAGTAAGGGAGAGGGCTGGAGTCAGCTTCCCATACTCTCTTCCTCGAATTATCATGCTTATAAAGCACTTAAGCCCACAGAGCAGGTGTGGAGTAAATATTCCAGGATTATAAGGTGTGTAAACAATGCTAACTCTATCCCCAGAACATTTCTCTCCATCCTTCCTTTTAATTCCTCAGTATTGGAGAACAAATGGCTATTCTATCTGTGGACAATTTTTCTCTCTAGATGAAGTGTTGGCAAATGGGGTATTGGTGGATATCATTTCTAAAAGGAAGCAGCATCCTTCCACTATGCCCACTGTCAACAACTTTGACGATGCAAATAGAGACAAATTGCTAGGGAATAAGAAAGTCACACATGAGGGCTCCTTGCTCCTTAACTTGTATTTTAGAATGAACCACAGATTTCTGAGCAAAAAATAAAGGACCATTTAGTTGGGTCATTGTATTTTGAGTTTCCATAGGAAGGCAGCACGGCTTGTTTTCCTACTCACACCCAAAGTAATTAATATGTCAAAGGCTCAGTTATTCCCATTGTCTGCATAAGTTATTCCCATTCTCTGCATCCCCCTCTATGATAAGTTTAGTGAATTTTTTAAGATAATAAAGGGATAATAAAGTTGAGTTATTTCCTTCAAGGAGAGTAAAAGCCAGTAGTAAAAGGTATATGTGGAAGTAGCTGCAAAGCAAGGGAGGGTAGGTGCAGTAGAGCTTCAGAGAAGAGAGGCAGCATTCAGCCCCTCACATGGCAATGGTCAACACTTCTGGAACATCCAGGGCTTGAATGATGAGGCACTCTCCACGGAAGTAGGAGGAGTAAAGCTTCTTTTGACTCTTTGCTACCTATCTCATGTTCTACTTCTGCTCACTGGGTTTCTTCAATTCCTATCAGTCTTCCTTCAAAAGCCCCGCCAGCTTTGGATGGAATCTTAGACCCATCAAGATACAGAATCCAGAGTCCAGGTTCCCTGGATTCTTACAACCTGAATAAATTAAAAATACAATATGAGCCCAGGTATTAAAGGTTTACAGGGTTACTTCTTTCTGATAATAACAACTAGTAGTTATATTAATTTGATTTACATGTGACTTGTTTAAAACTCAACACAGTCCCATGGGGAAGGTCCCACAAGCAAAGAAATGAACTGAGATGTCCTGCAACTTCTTCACACTCAAGGATCAATTAAGTGACCAGTCCAGAATGATAGATTCTGAACTTCAAACCCCCATTTTCTAAAATATCAAGTTGTACAAGAGTTGTCTTTTATTTGTTTGGGTCTGTTCTCAGGGTCTACTTTCATTTCTGTGCTCAAAGATCATTCCTGGAGGTGCCCAGAGTTCAGGTCATACTTGTGATCACCAGAACCCCCACGCCCCTATTCCAGGAATCATTTTTAATTTTTTTTAAATTTTTTTAAATTTAATAGTTTATTTTTAATTAGTGAGTCAACATGAGGGTACAGTTACAGATTTATACATTTTTGTGCTCATGTTTCTCCCTTACAAAGTTCAATAACCCATCCCTTTACCAGTGCCCACCAGGAATTATTTTTAGTGCAGAGCCAGTGGTAATCTCTGGGCATCGCTGGGTGTGGCTCCCAAACAAAACAAACAAAAAACAAATGGAGAGGCTGGAGAGATATTCAGCAGGTAGAAAGCACTTGTCTTGCAAGCAGCTGACCAGGGTTTGATCCATAGCACCCCATATGGTCCCTTAAGTACTGCCAGGAACAATTTCTATTATAGAGCCAGGAATTAGCCCTGATCATTGCCAGATGTGATCCAAAACTAAAACATAAATAAATAAATAAATAAATAAATAAATAGATAAATAAATAAATAAATAAAAGTCGGGCGGTGGGGCACCATGCACCATTCTTTTTTATTATAATTTTATTTTATTTTTAAAAAGTAGTTCACAATATCTGAATACATTTAATATTTGAACACCAATCCCACCACCATGGCACCTTCCCACCACCATTTTTTGGATGTTTCCATCCCGAACCTCAACCCATGTCCCAAGCAGAATCAAAATAATTTATTTTGTATTGTTCATTATGAATAAACCCCTGAAAATGCTCAAAGTACTTTCTTAGAGGAGAGTGTGTGAAGCTTGTTCAAAATTTTGAAATTTTGAAATTTTGAAAATTGTTTTTCACCTAAGGAGTCATTACGTCCTTCTATAAGAGATTACTAATATGTTGTTAAAGGTTGAGGCTTCGTTCTTATATAAATAAAAGCTTCTCTCATGTCTAGGATTTAATGCCCACAAATTACCTGGAGCATTTCTACCTTTTCTGTGATTCTTTAATAAGTGCATAGAGTGGACTCTATCAGTTCAGAAACACATGAATTTGAGTGCTGTTCCACAGATCGGTGGCATCCCCATTTCATCCTTGTCTGAATGGTCTCCTCCAGTTCATTGCTAAGGGAAGTATTTCCCCACTGAGATTAGGAGGACTGTTAAATACAGGCATGCCTGGCAGGAGAAAGATGAGATCTTAGCAGCTTATGTATCATATATTCACACCCTGGGGGAGAAGAACCTTGCACCCCATCCTTGGAAATTTCACCTGGGAACAGAGTAAAGCTGGAGGATTTGGGAAGTAGACTTTGTAGTAACAAGAGAATGAGGTGACTGTTGATTCCCATGGAAGGATGAAGTGGCTTCTTTTTTTCAATTATACTTTTCATTTTTTTATATTTTAATGAATCACCATGAGATACTATTACAGACTAACAAATTTTCATGATTATGTTTCAATTGAACAGTGTTCAAGTACCCATCCTTCCCCCAGTGCCCATTCTCTACCACCAATGCTCCCAGTGTCCCTCCCGCCACCCCCACCCTTTCCCACACCCTGCCTCTGTGGCAGACACATTCCCTCTTACTCTCTCCTTTTGGATGTTGTGTTTTGGGTGTTATGGTTTGCAATATAGGCACCAAGCAGTATCATGTTTGGTCTATAGTCTACTTTCAGCACATATCTACCATCCTGAGTGATCCCTCCAACCATCAATTACTTAGTGGTCTCTTCTCCATCCCACCTGCCTTTTCCCCCAGCACATAGGATTGGCTTCTTCCAGTCACCCTGCAAGCAGGCAGGCACGGAAGCCTGATCAGGGAGAAGCAGGCACTGTGCCTGGTCACGTGTTATTGTGGAGGGTTGTTTGACTGGAGGTCCTTACCTAGAGAGTGCTGGGAGAGAGAACTTATTTAACTGATTACAACTTTTCTATTTCAGGTGTTGAAACAGCACATAAGATGACACCTGAATTTTTTTTGTCTTATATATCAAGAAGTGAGGGGACTCCTAGGTGGCACTCTATCGTGTAGATAACTCACATTTGTACCCCGAACCATTCTTGAATTACAGGTCTCACGGAAACCTCCCATTTTGTTGAGGAAGTCTGGGGTTAGTGCCAATAAGCATTTACCGCCTCTCTAGGTGGCGATTACACTTGTTATTCTCCCTTACAACTGTAACAGAGCAAACTAAAGCGCTGCTCCGTGGGCAGATCACACTCTCTAGACAGAGTTCAGAAATATTATTTTCTTCTCATTGCAGTACTATTTATTCTTTACCTTAGAGTAGGAGTTGCTGGCTTTGCAATTATGTGAGTGTTATAGTTGCCTTTTAAAAATTAAAATGTGATTAAAATATAGGCGTTTAAAAGGATAGTGCTATAAAAATAATACAGAAGGAGAGTTATTGAACAAAGCAGTGCACTTGGAACAGATTACATAGTGGGCTAGTGGGCGTGTGGCATCTGATCCATGTGGTTGGTTACCGTGGTTATGACTGTCAATATTAACTGAATTCACCAGTTTTGGATTGATAATGAGAATGTTCTTATTTCAAGACAACCAAAGATTAAAGATTACAAAAAACTTCATTTGATGGGTTGGAGAGGTAGTATAGCAGATAGGGTGCTTGCCATGCATGCAACTGACCCGGGGTCAGTCCCTGGCACCTTAGATGGTCCTTCAATTCCCACCAGGAGTGATCCCTGAATTCAAAGCCAAGGGTAAACTCTGACCACTGCTGGGTGAGGCTCAAAAACAAAACAAACAAACAAACAAACAAACAAAAAATTCAGTTGCAAAGATCAGAACCCATACCACAAAGTCAATTAACCAAACAACAAATAAATAATACATATACAGACACACACATAGAGAGAAACACACACAGACACAGAAATGCACACACACAGACTAAATACATGGCAGGAGGAAAAGCATAAACTTTTTTAATGACAACACCATCTTTGGGGGCTATTTTTAGTATTAATTAGTATTTTTATAAGGACTGTCCAAGCTATAGAAAATATTCAAGTTATCACAATTAGAACAGTTCAGGCTTCATCCAAAATTCAGAATATATGTTACTTTTCTCAAGCTGCTGTTCTCTGAGAAATCTTCAGGACAGAAGATTGAACTCTTTCTCAGAAATAATTTCAAGATAAAATAATTGATTATGAGACACAGTGAATTGGGATAAAATGTCCTAGATGATCAGCCTGTGACTTTGGGAGCCCTGGCTAGGAGATCATCGCAGAACTCACTTTGCTGGAATCATCTCATCTGTAAACCAAAAGACGGGTATCTTGGCCTTTAAAGTGACTTTCCCTTTTAAAAGTCTTATCATAGGGCATCAGAAATGTCAAAATCAGTTTGACATCACTGTTTAGTGGATGACAGTGAATGAATTGGTTCTGCCTTACACTTTTTAATGTCTCTTGAAATTTTTACATTAAACCAGATTTCCCTTCAAAGTCAGAAAGTAGCAAGAATAAAGAGTGCATTAAATTGCATGCATTTTTATTTTTATGTCTAAAACTGGACGCTGATGGGTCATGGAGATAATTCTAAGAGCTAGAACATCTTCCTGGTATGCACAGGATCCTGACTTTAATCCACAGAGACTGATAGCCTCACTGAGTACATATCTGGGTGCCCTCGGCACTCTGGGGAGGCCCCCTAAGGTAAAGGCCCAGACCCTACATTCTTTGCTGTGGTGTTCCTTTACCATTAAAATAATTTATTTGCATTGATTGGAGTCCTAGGCCTGCTTCAAGATTCTCTGGCTATAAGCCTTCCTGCACAATGGGGGCGGCTCTTTGCTCTGATTTTGTCAACGTGGCACTCACTGGTGCTGTGAAGACACTGCACTGGACGGGTCTGGGGACCAAGCAAAACTGACTATCTCTGTTGTGGGGAAACTGAGCAAAACCAGCGCTGCAGGGTTCTGATCAAACCTGCCATTTATACAACTGTGCTAAGAATAATTTAATCCTCAATAGACTTTGGATTTGTGCAATGGGCCCAGAAGCCTTGTTTAAACTCAAGATGAACCCTAAAATGCTATAAATCTTTATTATTCTGATCAAGACTTTGCATATAGTATCCTACCCAGGTAGGAATTAATCTGCAAGGTCTGGCAGCCCACATATGGTAATTTGCTGTTCTAAAGAGTTTCGGTCTCATCATCCCATGCATCATTAGACTCACATCTGAAATAATGAAGGTAAGGCTCACTTGGATGATAATTCAAAAGCAGCATATTCAGCTTCACGTCCTTTTTTTTTTTTTTTTTTTACCTTTTTCCCCATCTCACCTAGGCAGGCAGCTGTGAAACACAAACCCCCAACATCTTCAAAAGTTGTTCCAGAGCCTGGCTGTAGCATAATCTACCTAAGCATTGTTGCCATGGCGATGGATTTCTGTCATATCTTCCTTTTCTACTAAAGTCTGACTGGAATATGTTTTTTTTTTTTTTTGACTGGGATATTTTTAGCAATGGACAGTAAAATCTGTTGAAATTGTTATTAAAAACAGCTAGAAAACCAAGAAAGGTGAAGCATTTTTCTTGGAATCAGAGAAATCTCAGGCAGGTAACAATGTTTTTTCCCCCGTGATCTGAAATACAAACAGTGCCACTGACAAGAAAGATTCTTGAGTGAAGAACCAGAGAGAAGAGATCCATAAGTGAAGCATGATCCTGAATGACCAACTACATCGTGAAGGATAGAATGGGCTTAAAAGTGGTGAACGTAATAATGTAGTATATGTAGTATATATATGTGCTGGTTTTTAATGATGTACACCTGAAGTCACATAGTCTTAGAATGCAATATTACTAGCTCAGAAATCGATATAAAAATGATGAACTCCTCTGGACTGGTCTTCACTGCTGTAAAGGATGTCCCGGGTCAGCTTTCCTTTCCCATATATGTGCTTTGATGGGGCCCGTAGGATGTACCTCTGAGACATCAGAGTTTGAGGCCCCACACTCAAGTGTTTAGTCTGTTATACACATCAATGAACTTCAGCAATAGCATAGCAGGTAGGGCATTTGCCTTGCACGCGGCTGACCCGGGTTTGATTCCTCCATTCCTCTCAGAGAGCCCGGAAAGCTACCAGGAGTATCTTGCCCACACGGCAGAGCCTGGCAAGCTACCTGTGGTGTGTTGGATATGCCAAAAACAGTAACAACAAGTCTCACAATGGAAACATTACTGGTGCCCACTCTAGCAAATCGATGAACAATGGGACGACAGTGCTATACACATCAATATTTAAGATTATAAGTAGAATTTTCTACATGTTAGTTGAATTTGAAAAGGTTTATTGTTTGATTAAGGACAATTTAAAATGGGCATAGTTGGGGCCCAAGAGACAATACAGTGGATAAGGATATGTGCCTTGCATGCAGTGGACCCAGGTTAGATCCCTCGAATCCCATATGGTCCCCTGAGCCCACTGGCAATGACTCCTGAGTATGGAGCCAGGAATGACCCCTGAGAACTGCTGGGTGCGACCCAGAAAAATATAAGTAAATAAATAAATAAATGGGGTTGGTTAATACTCCTATTTTTAAATAATAGTACCTGTAGTAACAAAACATTTTTATATTTTACAAGGTCTGGTCCTATCAATTTTTTACATCAACATCTGTCACTTTTAAATTTCACAGCAACACTTGAGGAAAGACCAGACCTTATTTCCTTTTTACAGGTAAAATTGATGTTCTATCACACCCCCAGCCCCTCTCTCTTACTCATTCAATCACAGTGTCATAAACTATGGATGAGGCCTCAGCCGGAAACAGATTTCTGTGGCCAAAATCTTGTTTTATCAGTTTCAATAATTTTTTTTCAAACCCAAACTCCTTATGTCTCTTACTGCTTCCTTCTTTCAAGAAGCTTAGGGTGCATTTTTAAAATTCATTTGGAGAACTATTCTCTTCACTAACTCCCCTCACTGGGTATAAGTTTGTGAATTTAAACAAGGCCCTGAATTTACACAGACTCCAGTTATTCAGTACTCATTGATTCAAAAAAGGTATCTAGTAAGTTCTCTCTGAGCAAGCACTGTAGGTACAAGAGCAATTAAAATATAGGTGAAGAGGCCAGAAAGATAGCACAGTGGGTAGGGCATTTGCCTTGCATACGGCCAATCCAGGTTCAATACCTGGAATCTCATTTGGTTCCCAAAGCCCACCAGGAGTGATTTCTGAGTGTAGAACCAGGACCAACACCAGGAATATGCCCTCCAACCCCAAGATACATAGATAGATAGATAGATAGATAAATAGATAGATAGATAGATAGATAAATAGATAGATAGATAGATAGATGATAGATGATAGAGAGATGGACCCTGTCCATATGAGGTTCCTGATGCCCACTCGAGCAAATCGATGAAGAATAGGACAACAGTACTACTGAGCCATAGCACAGCGGGAAGGGCGTTTGCCTTGCATGCGGCTAATCTTTGTTTGATTCCTCCCTCCCTCTCAGAGAGCCCGACAAGCTAGTGAGAGTATCCTGCCCACATGGCAAAGCCTGCCAAGCTTCCCGTGGCATATTCAATAAGCCCAAAACAGTAACAACAAGTCTCACAATGGAGATGTTACTGGTGCCCACTTGAGCAAATCGATGAGCAACAGGATGGCAGTGCTACTATACAGTGGTAGTAAGATAACATATGGATACATACCCACACTAGATTATGGCAATTATTTATAAATATAAATATGTATATCATCGTCATCATTATCATCATCCTGTTGATTGTCAAATTTCTCCAGCGGTCTCAGTAACATCTCCATTCGTCCAAACCCTGAGATTTTAGAAACTTCTCTCTACTTGTCCTTCCAATGATGCCGTACTGGAGGCTCTTTCAGGGACAGAGAAATGACACCCAACTTGTTATTGGTTTTGGCATGTTAATACACCATGGGGACCTTGCCAGGCTCTCCCATGTGGGCAGGAAACTCCCAGTACTTTGCCAGGTTCTCCCAGAGGGAGAAGTAGGCTATGTCTTCTGGGAGCTTGCTTTTAAGTCTCTGGATGCTGGCCATTGACATGATTACACGGCACTGGGGGCAGCCCCTGGGTGTCACCACCTAGCTACTGGGAAATGGGAAATCTGGGCAGAGGAGGCCCAAGCTGATCTGAGCAGCCTTGGAGGTCTCAGCCCCGGGTCCCACACACCTGGGTTCCCCTGCTTCCTTCATGCGTGAGGCTCGTCCGAACATGTGGAGAGGGGTCTTGAGCATGGCTGTGGCTAGGCTCCGGAGGTCTTCAGCAGCTGGGAGCTCTGCTCCGTGTGGGGAGGGAAGCTGGAACCCATCTCCTCCAAGGAGGCCCTGGGGAAGACAGCCAGGCAAGAGGGCAAGAGACTCTCTGCAAATATGTATATACACATGCATATGTTTGTATTTAGAAATAATTTATAGATCTTCTTAATGCACTCACCCACACAGAGACTTCTGGCACATTGTCTGACGTGAGACAGCATCTCTTTTCCACTCTAACGTACCAACCAGTAAGTTCTGCATTTCTCCTGAGCACTCTACTATTGAAGTGGCCTCCAGCTTGTAAAATGAAAGAATTGTGAATTGTCAAATGTATTTTTAATTCTAGCAACTAATCATTATAAATCTTAAGTCAAAATTCCAGAATCTAAAGAATCTAGGCTCTTGTCTCCCTTCCCCCACAAAAAGATAAATTAAGTACTATTTTTTTTTTGTAATCTGTTAGTGGGGGTTCAAAGGAGAAATCTGTATCTATGTTACTTTTAAATCCAGAAGTATAGTTAATCTGTCCTCTCAAGACAAATAAAGGACCTTGCTCAAGGTCACACTGTTACTAAGAGGCAAAATCAAAACTTAAATCTAGTTCACAGTTTTTTAAACAATCACAAAAATGCAATCTCCTAACTTCAAACTCATCTAGGGGTTGTGTCACCTTAAGCTCTGTTAAACGTTCAATCAAGTGTGCTTTCTGCTGCCAGCTAGTTGCATTTCTAAAAGGAATATAAATTGTGTCACATTATGTATCATCAGCAATATTATCTAAGATTAATTAAACAAGGCTTCTTCCAGGAATATCCCTATCATGAGTCTGTGCCCATCTCTTCAAGTTTCCTTCCATATCTAGTTTTCTGTATCATAGTAGTAGCCCAGCTTTCCTGAATATATGCAGGTGAAGATGGGCCACATCAAGAAGTAAGTGCTAGTTTAAAAATGGCCAACCCGGGTTGAATCCCAGCATCCCATATGGTCCCCCGAGCACTGCCAGGAGTAATTCATGAGTGCAGAGCTAGGAGTAACTCCTGAGCATCTCTGGGTGTGACCCAAAAAGCAAAAAAAAAAAAAAAAAAAACCCCAAAAAACTTTAATGGTAGATTAAAAATAGTTTTAACATACAACATCATATGAGAAACAGTGATATTTTATAATATCCACTTAGCTAATGAATTCTATATTCTTACAATGTAGATACAATTGCATCCTTATAGATAAATATGCAAAAAGAAAGAGGATTCCAACATTGTCTCTTTCACAAGGATCTCCTCAAGCCAATTAACCAATGTGTGTCTATGTTAACACCATCCCCAAACTAAGAAAAAATTTTTAGACCCTACTCCACCTCCAATAAGCATGTAGAATTAATCAATATGGTCATCCATGGATTCATAGTATGTTTTTTTATTTGTTTGTTTTTGCTTTTGTAACTTAAGGGAAGGACAAGTAAGGAGAGGCTGCTAAAATCTCAGGGCTAGGACAAATGGAGACATTACTGGCGCCCACTTGAGCAAATCGATGAACAACGGGATGACAGTGATACAGTGAACTTAAGAGCAAAGAAGACTAAAATTGATAATCTCTGAGTTCCCTTTCAACTCTAAAATGGTATGCTTTGGGAACCTAAACATGGGACATTTTTCATATACCTATGGCTCTTAAGGAAATTCAAACTCAATAGATATAACTACCCACTCAAGTTTAGTTAGCTAGAAAATTCTATGATCTGAAACTGACAATTTCTATTCCAAATTTATTCTATAAGGTTTCCTGAAGCTCTAGTAAAATTTGTTCTTTGGGGCTCCCAAAGAATTATTCTTGGCTTACTGATACAATAATAAACATTTTGATTTACAATAATATTCTTAACCAATACATGTTAAATCAGCTTAAATGAAATTCCTGAGACTCTTCTTATCAGTGAAGAAATATGTGGCATTCTTATCACTCTGAACTACTTGTGCCAGAATACCTTTGACACATACCAAAATCCATGTGTATCACCAGGAAGTAAGTCTCTAATTTGCATACTAGCCAAGAAAAATGTGCTGGTTCTTGAAAAGCACTTTTCATGTTCAAAGATAAAATGAGAGCTTCTCAACTTACAAAATAAGTTGAATAAGTTGTCAAGATACCCTTATGTCATTAGTCTGCAATACTAAAATGCTGATGGAAAAATACAAGATGGAGCTGAGATGCAGACCCAGTGCACTTCTACGGCACTACCTCACTCTCGCTGAGGTATATCGTCTCCAGAGGTCACTTGCAATTGCTCTTTTTTAGACTCTTGAAAAGAGATAAAAGAAGAAGAGGAAGTACTGGGAAAAATTTCCCTGAAATGCATAGAAACAGTGCTGAGGTGTGACTTTAGAATTCACCTGGTGTATCTGAAAGAAAACAGAAGCTCACACTTTTCATAGGCCAAAAAAATTTTGGAGTTGATCAAATAAATCACCTCAGCCAAACAAATCCTTAATATTCAGGCTTATCTTTCTATTCTCCTTTGGATTGGTTTCCACAGCAACCAATATTTATTGGACAACTTCATGTGTATTTGCTGAAAGCAGGTGATTGCTTTTGCTCATCCTGTGGGAGAGGGGTATCAGTCTGGAGAGAGGTCATTTAAGAGAGGGAATCTGATTTTGTCAGATTAATCTGATTTTGTCATTTAAGAGAGGGAATCTGATATTATGAGAACTCTGGCTAAATCTTTAAAAACAACTGAGTTGATCCCATAAATTTTGTGGTATCCTAAAAATGAATTAGCTTCAAATTAATAAGAAGAGAGGAGTAGAGGGGCAGTAGAGGATGTGGAGGAGGAGGCAGATCAGAGTGTGGAGGAAGAGAGTGAGAAAGGAAATAAACCTGAGTGTGCTGTGTAGACTTTTTACTGAAGACACTAGATAATTTTCAGCCATTTTTCACTGCTTGCCTTCAGACTCTTAAGACATTTTGTCTGCATTAATTTCTCTCTCCACATTTCTCACTCTGAGTAGGAGACTGTCTCCATCGAAGAAGGGGATTAATCTACTGGTGATAGGATAACCCAAAAGTTTGCAGGACTTAATATTACCAGTAGCATTCAACCAGTGGAGGGTATATGCCTTGAGTAAGTACTCTGTCATAACACAAGTCTTGGTAAAATTCTTCTGAAGGCATTTTAAAGTTCCTCAAGTTGACCAAGAAAAACTAAGCTTGATGATCCAAGAGAGATTTTCCTACTAATATATACATATATATGTATAAACATATACATACACATACACACATAATATATGTATGTATATATATGGAGGGCTGGAGCAATAGCACAGCCGTAGGGCGTTCGCCTTTCATGCTGCTGACCCATGTTCGATTCCTCTGCCCCTCTCGGAGAGCCCGGAACGCTAGCGAGAGTATCGTGCCCGCACGACAGAGCCTGGCAAGCTACCCATGGCATATTGGATATGCCAAAAACAGTTAGCAATAAGTCTCACAATGAGAGATGTTACTGGTGCCCGCTCGAACAAATCGATGAGCAATGGGATGACAGTGACAGATATATATGGAACTTCTCTCCTTCCTCTGCTGCCTTTTCTCCATCTCTTCACTTGTATATCCTGAAACTATGGCCCAAATAAATATTGTTCCCAAGAACTAATATTAAAGTCTGATTATATGTGAATGGAAGCTTAAGATATAAAGATAATCTTTCCTGGCATCAATGTATGTGGAAAATTATAATAATTAAATATTTAAAGCAAAAGAAAGTTAATAGTTTTGAGGGTCACTGTCCCATTGCTGAATAGTTTTGCTGCCCCATTGCTTAATCCTGTGTTTTATACGAATCAGGGAAACAGATCCTCCCAAAGTTCTCGTGTGAAAGCAATTGACTCCAGGAATTAGAAGCCTCTACTAACTGTGAAAGAGCTTGGAGCTGAAGGTCAGAGAGCGGCAGTTGGAAGCATGTGAGTCTCAGGAATGCAACTGCAGATCTGTGATCTCCGAGATATCAGCGCACAGAGAATAATAGTTCTTTTCTTCTACCTTCCAGGGGGAGGATATTTACCTAGCACTATAAAAGGGAAAGGATTCAATAAAATACGGTTCCAGGTCTTGCCCTGCAGAGTGAAATGTAGAAAAAGAGGCTCTCGTGCTAAGGTTATGGCAGCTGACTCAGCACGCAGATGGCATGTCCCTGGAGAGAAGTCTGACCGTGCGCTGCTGGACACAGACCCATTCTCTATTTTATGTCCTGGGCAGTTCTCGCTTTCTCCTTTCCTTCACTGCTGTCACTGATGATAACGATCACACACGCACTGGCTGTGGTGCTGCCCATCACCCATCAGGTCTCCGCGCTCACACTGCGCTCATACTGTGCTGCAGTGCCCACCTGGGACCACATTCCCCGAGTTGCAGTCCTGGATGGTGTGCTTGCCAGGGTTTCTCACATGGCAAGTGCGGGGTCTCACACCTGAGCTTGCCAGGTTTCACACATCCTGGCTGTGCTGCTTGCACACCTTTGTTTGTTGTTGTTCTTGATCATAATTTTATTTTGCATTTATGTTATTTTTTTCTGTACATTATCTTCCTTCTGTGTTTATTTAATTTAATTTTTTACAAAGCTGTTAATGATTGGATTTTAGTCATTTAGTACTCCAACACCCATCCTTCCACCAGTGTACATTTCCCAGCACTAGTGTTCCCAGGTTTTCTCTCATCACCCCCCAACCCCATACCCCAGCCTGCCTCTATGGCAGGTGATTTTCTTCTCTCTCTCTCTCTCTCTCTCTCTCTCTCTCTCTCTCTCTCTCTCTCTCTCTCTCTCTCTCTCCTTTTGGGCACTTGTGGTTTGCAATATTAATACTGAAAGGTTATCCAGAATATCCCTTACCTACTTTTAACCCTCAGCTCTGGTTCAGTGTGTTCATTCCCAGCTATGCTTGTCATAGTGGTCTCTTCTCTATCTTACCTACCCTCAGGGTTCAGGAAGACTGGTCAACGGTTGGAGCTTGCACACCTTTTAGTTGTGGTGTTTGTCAGGGTCATGAGAAATGCATGCATCCCTTTAAGTATCACACACACACAGACACAGATGCACATGGGAGCAATGTACCTAGAAATCACTGTGTTACTAAGGAGCACAGACAGCAGTACACCGCCACTCTCAAAGCAGCCTTCAGCTAGAGCTCAGCATGTGTGGCTGCGGGATTGCCGTTAACCATCAGCTCTACACCCGCTGTTGGATTTGCTAACCAATTTCATTTCTAGATTCCATGAGTGCCACAAATCACGAATCCTATTATTCAATGGAGTCTAATTAGGCATAGAGGCTCCATTTGTAAAATCAGAGTCTTCTATAGAAGATTTTCCAAGTTTTGTCACTTAATCGTCTTTCCAAGTGAGATGTCCCTTACCTGGGCTTCTCAGCAAGGTATTTAAAAATCTTCTCAGAGTATCCAATTCTTAGATGATTTGGGCCACTCTGTCCCATAAAAAAAAAAAAACATCAAAACTAATGCTTAAATGTTGCATCTTCCTCAGGCTCCTGAACTTAAATCAGCACCGTCAGTATCTATTTGTGCATAGACTTTGTCATCTAGCAAGATCTGGTCACCAAATGATGCTCACAGGCTTTTCTTACAGAGGACCATATGCCAAGGCGTGGAAGTATCAGTGTTCTGTATTATCTAGAAGGTGTTTCTCAAAGTAAATGGCACCATGCCCCCATCGGGAGCTGGGATGGTTCAGAGATGGCTGTAGTCTCAGGAGCAATTGAATAGTGCCTTCTGATTTTGAGTTAAAGTAGGTTTATTTCTAGGGATCCCTGAAGAGGGCACTGAGTAATAGTTTTCTCAAAATGGGCCAGTAGGACCAATCAGCTGGGGAAGCTCTGCTGCTGGCAGTTTCCTAAAACCTCTGACTATACTCTCACCTTTGTAGCATAGGCCATCATGGTCACCTTCTCCATGTGTTTCTTCTCCTTTTTTTCCTCCGGTAAATGCACACAAATATCTATTGGATTAGTGTTGATTTAATTTACTTTAAATTTTGTTATCTTATTGAGGCTAATAGTATCATTTATTTTTATGGTTTTACGTTTAAAAAGTTACTACATCTTCACCACCCCCAAAGAGCCAAAGGTCTCCAATACTGTTACTTTTTTTTTTGGAGGTGGGAATATTCTGCCATTTTCAGGTCCTGCCCCTGGTAGAATTCCACAGTCAGTATAGGTGCTGGAGACTGAACCTGGATCTACCACGTGCAAGGCAGGTACCTTAGCCACTATACTATCTTTCTGGACCCCTCCAGTACTGTTCTTATGTCACTTGTAATCTGCCATTTCCCTCCCTATTCCCCACATATTCCCTAGTACTTCCACCCACCCAATTTGTAATTAGTTCTGTTGTCAGATTTTGTTTTTCTAGGGTTTGTTTTTACAGGACACTGTCCATTCCCTTTCTTTGTTTCTTTAAATAACACATACTAGTGAGCATTTGTCATTCTCCTTCTGACTTATTTCTCTTAACAATGTGACACTTTCCAGTTCCATGCAATTCACAGCAAAAGGCAAGATTTTATCTTCTCTTATAGCTGTGTAGAATTCTATTATGTGTATGAATCTATTATAATTTCTTTATCTATTTACCTGTTATTGGAGGCATTCAGGTGGTTTTCAGATCTTGATTATACTAAAAAACACTGCAGTGAATGTAAGTGTGCATCTATCTTTTTGAACTTTTTGTGTTCTTAGAGTAGAATCAAGAAACAGAATAGTTGCATCATATGGTAGTTCTATTTTGTATACATATATTTTTTCTATTTTCTATAGAATCTGAACCATAAGACATTTCCACCAATAGCGAAAGAGAATTTTTTTCATCACATCCTCCATGATGTTAATTTTAAACATTAATTTTCTACTTTTTTGCATCACTGAGTACACAATCCTGCCCTAGTCCTGTCTTTCTTAGCCCTGTCAGCTACTGATAAGAAGCATCAGTATCAGTATGCTCTAGATTTTTTATTGAGAAATAGATTAAAAATCCATATGATCTGACACTGAAAAGTGGCATCAGACTATGGAGACTGTGGGGATAAGAGGATGGAAGACAATGAGATTTAAGAAGTTGAACCAGAAAATACAGGATGGCTCTTTGTTTTCTGTAATCATGTATGGCCCAGAAGATAAAATCATGAAGTCACCTGCCTCAGAGCTTAGCATCCAGATTCAGTAGAATATATAATACAGGTGCCTCAGGGGTACTTTGGTTAGTACTGAAGATCTTTTAGAACAATCCTGGGATCTACACCAAATCTACACTTTCTACTTGTTACACTTTTTATCTCACTAAGGTGAAATACTGTGATAATCTGAGCTCTCTATTCCAGGAAATTTGTGAAACAAACTCTATATTATTCATTTGGGCTAAGTTTAAACCAATTAGATGTTTAGTTTGTATTCTTCCTACTTTCCCTTTTATGAGCATTCAGGTGATAAAAACTAATTAGCAATGGACTAAATATTTAGCTTTTTCTGCACAGCTATTTTGAGTGTGAGTCACATTATTTTATGGAAATGCAAATACAAATTTGAATCTATCCAAAGAATTTACAGTATTATTGGGGGCAGGGTGTAAAGATTATATTCTACATCAATGCCTTCAAAAACACCATTCATTCATTATGCTTCTATGTGTTTCCAAAATTTATATTTTCAATTATTATGTATAACTTATATTGCAACCATCAGCAAGATATATTAATTTATATCATATCTAGACAATTTAAGCTCAATGAATGTAGGAAAAACCTATACTGTCCTAGAAAATCTGCTCTCATCTTATCTTGCTGTCATGAACACTCCGTGTCCATCTCTATTACGGCATCATATCTATCTCTATCTCCTCCCTTTTCATTTATTTACACTGTATTTTATGTCAAATTCAGTGTTTTCCTACAATTCACATCTACACCTTTACACCTCTATTTTCACTTCCATATGATTACTGCATGTAAAGCTACTGCAACACTCCCCAGATACTCTTGACCTTTAGTCCATCACCAATAATAGTCTTGAATGATTTTTTCTTAAGCTGTTATTTTATTAAGTGCTTCAAAGGAAAGCTTCATCTCATTTTTTTAAACTTGTGCTTCTCTTGAATTCCAACTTTACATTCTCAATTGCTTACTGAAATTTCCACAAAATGTGTGCAGATGCAGATCAAATGTAATTTTTCAAACCAGAGTCATTATCTTTACAATTTCACTCCAACCTCTACCACCAGACTGGCCTTCTTCCTCCAACCTAAGTGAACTTTACCAACAACTTCAAAATTTGAGGTTGTCTTCTCAAACTATTCTCTCTTTCATTTTCCAAATCCAATACATCACAAAAGTTAGTCTTATATAAAATAACATAATATGAGACTGACACTTAAGGACAGTAGAGAAAAGAGCCAGGAATATTGCTCCATAGTTGGCAGCCTGCCTCATGAGCTGGGGGAGAAGGCAGCTGGAATAGAGAAGGGATCACTAAGTCAATGATGGTTGGAGGGATAGTTCCAGATGGGAGATGTGTGTTAAAAGTAGATAAAAGACCAAACGTGATAGCCTCTCAGTATATGTTTAGAAATCATAATGCCCAAAAGTAGAGAGAGAGTATGGGGGAAATTGTCTGTCATAGAGGCAGGGGGAGGAGTAGGATGGGAGGGAGGGATACTGGGGACATTGGTGGTGGGAAATATGCATGATTTTTGATCACTGTATGCCTAAAACTCAAACATGAAAACTTTATAACTGTATCTCATGGTGAGTCAATAAAAAATTACTTTGATTATTTCATTAAAATATTCTTTTTATTCTTTTTATTTAAAAATCTGATCTCTAGTTCTCATTTCTATGCCTCAACTTTACAATTTACCCTTCACAATGCCTGAGGATAAATTTTATCATGTTACCTACCTTATCAGAACATTTGTTTCCCATGTAATTAATGAGTCTAAGAGTCCTTGACATGACATTTTAAGGATGCTGTTATCTTGCATTACCTATATGTGACTATATCATTTTAAAGCATATTCCACCTCCAGCTCCATCTACCCCATTCACATTTATAAACATATCAATTATATTTGTAATGATTGCTTTTTCTTTGTTTGGGGGATGTGTCACACCTAGTGGTGCTCAGGATTATTCCTGGCTCTGCACTTAGGAGCTACTCTTAGTAGGGCATGAGGGACCATGTGAGATGCTAGGGATCAACCAACCCAGGCTGGCTGTGTGTAAGTCAAATGCCTGCCCATTGCACTATCTCTCCAGCCCCAGGATTGTTTTTTTTCAAGTGGAAAACTATACATCTATTTACTTTTTATTTGAAAGAAAGAAAAGTTCATTGCATTTTTTATTTCAAAATCTTATAGAAATTTAAATGTAGAAGATAATGATTTACTCAAAATATAGTTTGTACTGTGATTAATATTCCTGAGCTTTAGATTTATTATATAATGAATTATATAATAATTTGGATTACACAATCACATTATAAATAAAAAAGATTAAAGTCTATTCCTAAGTGGCTAGTCCAAACAATTTTTAACACCTCTCATGATGTTGCATGTACAAAAGTGAAGTCCAACTCCACTCCAAAAATTGCTAGCCTATCTCAAGTAATTAAAACTTACGATATATTTAAATACTTTTTTATTGAATCACCATGAAGTAGCTACAAAACTTTCATGTTTGAGTTTCAGTCATACAATGATCTAACACCCATCCCTCTACCAGTGCATATTTTCCACCACCAATGTCCCCAGTATCCGTCCCTGCTATCCCACACATCCCCCTACCTCTATGAGAGACAATTTCCCCCATACTGTCTCTCTACTTTTGGGCATTATGGTTTGCAACGTAGATACTGAGAGGCTATCATGTTGGTCCATTATCTACTTTCAGCACATATCTCCTATCCCAAACTATCCCTCCAACCATCATTGACTGTAGGATGACATTACTTTGCCCTTTCCCTCCTTGCCACAAGTAGCTTGTCCCGGTTTTACCCAGAGTTTAGGCTTACCCCAGGCACACCCATCAAGGTGTTCCCGAATCTCTCCCATCCCTTTGTTTAGCTATAATCACTTCTCTATGCTCTCTCCCCCCAAACAGTTAATCCGAGGCTTTCCCTTAATCTGACTCTGCTAATTTGCAAGGTCAGACCTTCATAGGATACTGAATTTATATTATATAAGTTAATATTGCCTTTCTCCTCTTCTTGTGCCTTTTGAATTATTTACTTTAAAGCTATGGCTGTTTTGTATAGACACAAGAAGACAATATTATGTTTTTATAACTTGGGAATTAATTGGCCTCGAATATTCCCTCCCGGGCATCTGCTTTCTCCACTTAAGCCTCAGTTGCCCTCAGTTCCTAGCACCCCAAAGCAGGGTCTCCGACGTGGGACAGGAAGGATCCAGGGCAAGCGGTGAGTTATGTGCTACCCTGGCATCGAGATGGGCCTGGCCAAAGTGCCTAATTCTTAACTATAAGTTAAGAGCTTGATCATAGACAAATGCTGTCATGATCCAATAGTAATTATGAGACTGGGACCCTGCCAGGGATAGGAAAGACTGATCTGGCCTGAGCACTGTAGTCTGAGATTGAGATGGCCCCAGGAGAGCAATTCTATAAACTTTAATACATCTCTTATTGTGTCCATACAAAATGATTAATATTATGAATTCATATATGTTTGCTGGCTGAGGAGAAGAGAAACACATTCATGGGACTCCGCCCTTGGGTGGATCCTCCTGCCGAAAGAGAATTAAGTCCTAGGAGAAGCATCCCCTAAGGGAAAGGAACCTTACCCTATTGATGGGGACCACATCTATGTGTATGCCCCAACCCCCTCATGCTGTGGAGATTTAACTAGGCTGTAAGAGTGGGTTGGGGGGCCAGATCCACAAGCCAGATCCACGGGGGCAGATCCATGGGGAGAGATCCAGGAGAGCGGGAGAGAAGCGGAGGGAGAGAATGAAATAAATGGATCGAGCAACCAGTTTGGCCTTCTTCCTTCTTCCTTCCGTCACCTGCCCTCGACTGACAGCACACACAGTGGTTCCGGGGCACCGGATGCGGGTGGTGAGACAGAGCCGCCGGAGAGCCCGCGAGTGTACTCGCCCCCTGGGCGCTCTTTAGTTTTTTACAATTGACTTAGTGATCCCTTCTCAATTGCAGCTGTTAAATATCTTATATAACAGTGGGTAGGGTGTTTGCTTTGCATGCAGCTGACCCAGGTTCAATTTCTCCATTCCTCTCGGAGAGCCCTGCAAGATACTGAGAGTATCTCGCCTGCAGGGTAGAGCCTGGCAAGCTACCTGTGGCGTATTCGATATGCCAAAACCAGTAATATGAAGTATCACAATGCAGATGTTACTGGTGCCCACTAGAGGAAATCGATGAACAATGGGATGACAGTGACTGTGACAGATCATTGTAATAATTCTTTTTTTCTTTTTCTTATTTGATATTTCCAAGGAGGGAGTAGAAGTACTAGATGTAGTAGTAAAAGTAGTAGAAAAATATAGAGAGAGAAATGGAGTAATCTCATAGAATCATTCATTGAGGTAAATTTTTCACATAAATATGGCTTCTGAGAATATGAATGAAAATTTTTTCCATAGGAATTATAAATCCTCAGAAACACAGATAACCTTCACTGTAACTTCAGAAGATAATCCCTTGTTTTACATAAAAGTGATTAAATGACCTTATTACTATTATAATTGATCTCATTAATAATTAACATTAATTGAACCCTTACATATAAAACTGCTGAAAATATTCTAGCTGTTGGGTGAAGCATTTTGGTATCATGATCTCATCAAATTCTCTGAATTCACCCTACTTATTATTGATTTTGTGCTTGCTGATGAGGGATTAAGCAAGGGTTAAACAATTAACCAGGTCTTCACAGTAATAACAAACCTAGGATGGAAGCCCAAATCCCTATGAATAAAGTCTATGCTGATAGCTTTGGCATTAATAGCTCACAAACTCATTTTCAATCCCTTTTCCATTTATAGAATAATCAGAAGCTCTGGTATGGTTATGAATTCAGATATTTTAAAGTGTAATTTGAATTAAGAAGCAGAGGGCTTTGAATTCAGTACCCAAGACTAGATTATCTATTAGAGTAAAGAGAATGAAAACAATTATTGACCCAAAATGTACTTTTTAAATGATTGTTTTAGAATGGAGAGCATTGATTTATTAAGTAAACAAGCAATCCTATGGTGTTAGAAATAATACATTAAAAACATTCATTAAAATCAATTTACACATTGCAGTATTTAAACATGGCTTTGTGAGAGTGAGTTAGACAAAGGTTTTGCTCTCTTTCTACTTAAACTGTGCATAGAGAAAATAATTATATATCATATCACAACTGCAAAGTATTTTATTATTTTTCACACATCTTATCAAAATAATTATGCATGCACATGAGCAATATTAAATAATTATACTCACAAAGAATTTTTTACTTCTTTTAATAAACTCAAGAAGTAAAAAGAAAAAAAGTGGTAATCAGAAGTATCACCGTGCATACATATTTTTCTTGTGGCTTAAACTTGAGTAATACAACAAAACATGGAGGGAAAAAGCCTTTAAAAAATTTAAAGTTTTTAAAATAGATTAAAAGTTTATGTTTGGTAACATTTCTTTTATAATTAGAGCACTGAGTACTGTAATTGTTGATCAAATTCACCTGCATTTGCACATTTTGACATTTTCTGTGATAGGAACATTCCTATTAATTTGTTTTTTTCTTAAACAGTCACTTAAATGTAGACTTTTTGTGGCTATATAGTTTAGTTAGCTTCCTAATATATAATTTTAGACTTCTTCAAACAGCAATAGCTGACAAGTCCCAGGGAAGAATAAATTTACCGAAGTGCCAACTACATGTTATTACTAGATACACATTCCCAGGATTCAGAAATATTAGCAAAGAGGCAAGAATAGTCTATTTGTACATTATGTTCTGGCATTAACACTCAGTTGCCAAAAATCATCACATGGGAACTGATTCCTTCATAAAAAAATGCTTTGAAGTATTGAGGATTTTTGGAAAAATACCAGATGCCCAAATGTAACGCCCATATACATCAGCTATAGCAAAAATTAAAAAATTATAAATCAAAATTTTTACACCAGAGAAATATAGCTATACATTTTTAATCATGATACACATTATTAAAATATGTAATGTCAGGGTCCAGGGAAACTTGTTAATCTGACTATATACTAAGATTTTTCTGAAAATGGCCATCTTAAGTTTCATGCTTCCAGACGTGGTATTGGTTAAAATATGTCTAATCACAATGTCTTCTGGATAATATAAATTCTTGGATAAGCTTTGTTTTAAATTCTCTGCTAAGAAAAATTGTATCCATTAGGTTATAAACTGCAAGAGATCACAGTTTTTAAACCATTTTATCCACTGATGTGGCCATAGCACCTAAGGCATTTGACATTTAGTAGGTACTAAATAAGAGAATGTTTGAATTAATGAATTACAGCAATCGCCCAGTATGTTAAGCCTCTCATTAAAAAGCATATGCGAAATCTATTAAAAGGAAAGCCTTTTTGAAACAATAATTTTGTCTTAAAGTCATGAGAACTAAAATATGTCCTGGCTTTCTCCACAAGATTTTGCACAGACCTGGACTTAATATTAAGTTCTGTGACCCACACCATTTTGCTCTTTTCTCGAAAGTGGGAAACGTGAAAGAGTCAAAGACTCCCATGCCCACAAAGAGATCATCTCAGCCCATCACTTAATAATGTAATATCACTGGACCCTCTTAGTTCACATGCCCATATCTTCTGTTCTGTCATGACTGGAATAAGTCTAGAACAAAATGTGAACCCTCGAATCCTTCTCTTTTCTCATTCCCTGGTGGAACCACCCCCTGGTTCCTCAACCATTAGAGAATTCCTTTAAAAACTATAAAATTCAACAAGGATTCAGGAAATATCTGGCCTTACCCAGGATTTGGGATAAAGATCTTTATTTCTTAGAAGAATTTTAAAGTTTAGATTAATTTCTTTCAGGAATCACACACCCCAAAACCATTCCTTTCAAATTAAATTGTCCTCTTATCTCAAAACAATTAACTGTGTCAAAACTATTTGTGCAGTTTTTTCTACTGAACTGTGAGCTCCCTGAAACATTTTTTTTCTTTTCTTTTCTTTTCCTTTCTTTTCTTCACCTCCCCTCACCCTACCCAGTCCTTTGATTTGTTGTGTTTTGGGTTACACCCTGCTCAGCTCAGAATTGACTCCTGACTCTATGCTCAGCGATCAGTCCTGGAGGACTCGGGACGCTATGTGGTGCCAGGATTGAACCCGGGCCAGCTGTGCGCAAGGCAAATGCCCTACCAAATAGTACCAAATGTACTATCACTCTAGCACCTGATTTGATGTTTTATTATTATAATCTAGTTAACATGATTATAATATTGTTAACATTTATGGCTTTGATGTTCAAAGTAACTGCAACTTCACCAGCAACAATGGAGCCAAGAAATTCTAAAGGGCCACACCTTACTCCGCTTAGTATTTGTCACAGGTGGGGACATAGTTTCTAGAATACAGGAGTTGCCAAGTCCATGCTTTCTGAGCTTCCTGCTTCTTCACCATGGTCTCCCACAGTCAGCCTCTTGCATATTTGTATGATGAAAATGAAATGTTCTTGCTAAAACTGTCCCCCTATTAAAATTTATGGCAGTGCTTGAAAACCATAATTTGATATTGTTTCAGACAATGTCATTCCCCTTTATAAAATTGCTATCCACAATGTCATGACGGGCGAGAGTGGGTCTGGATTTTGTTTTCAGATTACAGGAACAAACTTAAACAAATGAGAAATTTATTATAAATATAATGTCTCATGAAGCCCACAGAAAGGAATGAAATTCAGCTAAACTTTGAAAATATGCGTAATGGGGACAGACTGTTAGGAAACTTTGGTTTATTTCGTTCTTTTCTGACAAGTTTCTTTACATGTTTTTAGTCCACATGGATCAAAACATAACCACCAATAGTTTAAAAATGTACAGTTTTGTCTTCCAAAGCCTACTGATGTCAACTTCTGTTCATGTTCCCAATCTCCCTAATAACAGGCCCAACTTCATTTAGTGCCAGTATCTCATCAAACAAATGTAGCTGGGGGTATATTTTAAAAATAGGACCAAAGCACTTCATAGGGTCCTGTCAGAAGTGATCCCTGTGGTGCAGAGTTATGAGGAAACCCTGAGCACACCAGATGTGGCCCCCAAACAAAAAAACACACAGCAAACATGCCTTTTAGGCCAGACTGACAGTACAGCAGATGAGGCATTTGCCTTGCATGCAGCTGACCTGAGTTTGATCTCCCCGAACCCCAGATGGTCCCAAGAACTTACCAGGAGTGATCCCTGAGTGCAGAAGAGTAAGCTTTGAGCACTGCTGAATTTGCCAAGACAGCCCCCCAAAGCCCCTGCTCTGCCCCCCTCCCCCCAAAAAAAGGACCAGGCTTTGGAGGCAAACTTGTGTCTGTCTGTCACACTTGCTAATTTTTCAATTTGTAAAGAAAACATGGTCAAAATGAACTATTTTAGATATATTAATGATTACACCTCTAAAATATGAGGTTTTAAAAGGTATCCAGCTTCTTCAGGAGGTGATACTGATCTTGATGATGAGTGAGCGGGGAAAATGATGCAGGGGGTTAGGAATGGGTGAAGGGGAGGGAAGAGACCCGGTAGGGTGGGGATGGAGATTGAAGACTTTTAGGCATTTCTTGCTCCAGTGGAGAAACGGCTTTCCTGAGTGACTCGTGTGGAAGTTGAGTCAGCGGGTCTCTGCCCTGGGAGCAGACGCTTAGGCCTCACTGGTGTCCACGGCCCCTCTTCCGGCTCAGCTCTGGACTCAGTGGGTGTTTCTGCACCTGGACAGGCAGCTGTGGTGGTTGTAGTCAGGCATTTGGATCACTGGGTAGAGGGGCAGTTGGTTGGTTGTTTCCTTGATGGTTTTGGCAGAGGGGACCGGTGTTGTTCTGTGGTTTGCATTATATATATATTTTATAATATATATTTATATATTATATTTTATATAATAAATATATATGATTTTATATATTATAATTATATATAATTTTATATAATATATTCATATATTATAATATATATTTTTAATGAATCACCGTGAGGTACAGTTACAGACTTACAAACTTTCATTATTATGTTTCAGTCATACAATGATCGAGCACCCGTCCCTCCACCAGTGCCCATTCTCCACCACCAAAGTTCCCAATATCCCTCCTGCCACCCCCCTAACCACTCCCCCCGCCTCTATGGCAGGCACATTCCCTCTTACTCTCTCTCCTTTTGGGTGTTATGGTTTGCAATACAGGTACTAAGTGGCCATCATGTTTGAACAGTTTTAAGACAGTCTTGAGTTGTGTTTGGAGGGAGAAAGAGCTAGAGAATAGTAATGTTTACTCTCCTGAAGTCACACCCAGAAACTGCCCCCAGAGACATGTAATCTCACCAACGGCCAAGATCCAGAGACTATAAAACAAAGCTCCTGGAAGTGCTTATAGTCTAGCCCACTAACCCCTTATAGTCTAGCCCATGGATATACCTAAAGCAGCACACGTGTTTGGTTTTAACATACTTGCCTGCATTCTCTTATATACATTCTCCATCCCTCTCAGAGAGCCCAGCAAGCTACCGATAGTATGCAGCCTGCACGGCAGAGCTTGGCAAGCTCCCCATGGTGTATTCGATATGCCAAATACAGTAACAACAATGGGTCTCATTCCCCTGACCCTGAAAGAGCCTCCAATACAGCATCGTTGGGAAGGACGAGTAAGGAAAGGCTGCTAAAATCTCAGGGCTGGAACAAATGGAGATATTACTGGCGCCCGCTCAAGCAAATCAATGAACAATGGGATGACGATGGTACAGTGATACAGTGAACACAAGAATTAAATTTTAATTAATATAATTTCAAATCAATAATCCATGTTGCCAAACAAAGTGCCAAAATAAACATCCATTTTGTTTTAAAAATAAATTTAATTTATTGCAGGATAATATTGTTTACATAAACAAGACCATTTAACATATGCAAAATAATGATATAATATATCTTGAAAAAATATAAAAATTTAAGTGGTTTTTTATTTGGCATCAAGAGATGCCATCAACTTTTTAGAAATTCCAAGCAGAAACTGGCTTGAGAGATTTCATTGGTCAAGCAACCTCAGTTTGAATAAGAATTTTTTTTCAGCATTGTGTTTTGTTTTTCAATACTCCAACAAGCACTTGTTTCAAGTCTTCTTAGTATCAAGACGATAGGAAAGGGCAGGAAGGGTGTGAGGAGGAGAGTTGGAAAGAAAGCATATCCAACACCCTTCAGCTGGATAGAACCCTGTTTCAAAGATGCTCATTAAGTCAGGGAAATAATATTTAGGAAAGTATAATTCTGACTTGGCTTTTACTCTTACATATGGACTATTTCTACATTATATGAAGCACAGTCACAGTTTCATTCTAAACACACTGTGTGACAGGAAGTGACACCAACTATACTTTTGGTCTGACTGCCTCACTTCACTTTGTGTACGAAGTGTGAACTTAAAAGTAAAAAAAAAAAAACCGCCAAACTATATCAATATGGGAAGATTTTCTGTTGGTTTTTGTAAATGATCCAATTCAACAATATCCAGAATAGATTTTTGTTGATTACATATACGTTTTATTTTTCCAGGCTTAAGAAAGTCTTTCTTAAATATCCTATGAAGTAAAAAAAAACGTATTCGACAAAATGACCCCAAGTAATAGATGTTTTTGAGTGATGATTTCATTGCACCAAAATCCCCCTGAGAGCAATCACAGGTACTGCTTTGGAGAAAAGGCAAGTGAGGATGTGGTCCCAGCACACCTCTCCTGGGGCTCTGTTGTGCTATTTATTGCTCTTTAAGAAAGTCTTTTTATTACTATTGTTTTTATAGCATGAGCATTAACACTACCTGGGCTTGACAACTGTCCAGCATTCCATTTCTATCAGTCACTGTAACTGCGGAACAAATCTGCTTGCTTTAATCACAAGAGAATTCACTCTCGCCAGTAAGAATGCATAAAGGATAAAAGATACATGATAGAAGTCAACATTGAAAAAAAAAAAAGAATGAATGTAGAACATTGAACAGAGCTCTGCCTTTGAGTTTCTGCAGAAAAATGGTCCCAGTATGTCAGTCACAGCAAACATAACTCGGTATAAAATCAATAAAAAGCTGGATTGCACAGGTGTGTCAGGTTGTTCCAACTCTGATTAGCAGAAAGAATGATTAAGAGCATGAATGGAAGTCCAGGTTTTGATTCTGGCTCTGTCAATTCCAAATTCTGTAAATCTAGGTTAAACTACGCAACTTCTGTGAGCGACTTATACACAGGGAAAATGAGAAACATGTCTTACAGATTCTAGAAATGATTAAAGGAAATAATATATTTTACATTCTTAGCACATGTTCTGCATTGGATGAATGGTGGTTTATTAATTCAATTCCTAAGATTTCAATTCCTTCCAATTTTTTTCATTTTTATTTGAGTAGTAAACTCACTGATTAAACTTAAATGAGTGTATGAAACCTTCACTTTTTAACTGGGTCCTTTTACCCAGTAACTAAACAATAATAAAATTACAAATTATGTTCATAAAAGCAATAGTAAATGCTACAAATTAGCATGACAAACAAAAAGTAAACACATATTTTACAGTTCATTTTAGTTGTTTTCCTGAGACACCTTCTGTCCATTTCGAAAAGCGTAAGGCAAGGAAGTTTTCAGCTTCCCAACAGTCTGGAGATATTTTCATATTCTATCAATATAAAGAAAAAATTAATCAGGCCATTGAAAACAAATGTACTATGAGAACTTTTTAAAAAGTCAGTGCAGCATGTTGTTTTCTATTCGTTGGTGTCTTCTTGGTATTAAGTTCGGGGAACCTTATAATTTCTCCATAAGCACTTACTAATCTAATTTACTGAACTAATCTACTGGGAGCTATGGAAAGTCACTGGCCTCTACAGGCATGTGAACAAGGAAGTTACTGGCTCTGGTTGTTACAGGTTTCTGCTTTGACTTAAGAGGAATTAACCAAGGCTAAAGCCAACTCTTCCAACAGTGATCAGAAAGAGAGAAAAATATGTTGTCAGGTGTCTGGGAGTTTCTGGTTTAACCAAGTGTGATGATTACCTTTCCTTTGCCAGTTCATGTGAATCAATTCCCCTCCTTTATTTTAAACCGGTTTGGTTGGATTTGAAGCTATTACATCCAAAGGAACCCTGGCTGATTGTGTGACAGGGGCCTGAGGAGACCGATTACATCCTACAGGTGCCTTCCAGCTTCTGCTTGAATCTGGTTGATGTGAGGTACCTGCTAGAGATCTAAACAAGAGAGGCAAAAAATAGAGGTATTTCTTCCTCCACTCCTTGTCTTCTTCCTTGTTTATATTTCCGCAATGGCTACTTCCATCCCCAGCTACAGTGCTTATCATATGCCAAAATAACATTCCCACAGCACTTCCAAATAAGGGGATGTGTCAGCTGTCATCACTGGCAGACTCCAGGAGTCTCAGTGTGCCTCAGGGTCCCTCATCCCTGCCCTACCAGGTCTTTTTCTTTAGTGGACCATCAGCAATAAAGTGATTTCTGCTGGCATCCTATTTAATATAACATTGAAAGAGTTTCTCATTTGATAAGTTCTTTGGGAATGCAGTCATTATAAAACATGGCTGTTATTGCCCGTCTATGTGAGATGCATACACTTATATTCTTCTGTGCATTCAGACAAGGGGAAAAATTAAACCATATGAACAGTATGAAATTAGAAAGGAGACTGATCTCAGAATATTATAAATCATATAGAAGACTTCACTCTCCTAAATGCCTGTCTCTGTGGGAACATGCATGCAAAGAAAGAGGAGAAACTCTCTGATTTGCCTCCAGAGATTCTAGTAATAAAAGTTCAACTTATTTTTAGAGCTTTTAAATATATAATCAATCAATGATTTACTAGAGATAATTAAGCTTCATTTTACCAAAAAAGAATCACACGAATAGTTTTACATCTACTAAGTTTATCATTCTTACCATTAAGCAATACTAGTCTCTTGAATATTTTCATTTGTTGGAGTTATATCTTTACCCAGGGCTTCCATTTCTTCTTCTTTCTTTCTTCTTTTACGACGTTTCTGAAGAGGACTTAGAATACAAAGTGTTAGAAATGATACAGAACTGCTAATTAACAGGAACATGAAATGAATCATCAAAAAATTTTCGGATCTTTTTTCTAGACCATTCAATTCTCCCATAACTCACCCTTTTCTCTAGTCTCAAATGATAACTCTAATAGGCAACAGGAAATAGGCAGATTATTGATGCAATTTGCTTAACACAAGAGAATGTTTCATTTTACAAAACAGACAAATATGTGTTGCTGGAGTGTAAAAAGGCAAATGGTACTAATTGAAAACAAACAATAAAAAAAACCCAAGAGAATGAGGTGAGTCTCTGAATATGCTCATTACACTTATAGATAAAATAATTTAGAGCTGTGCTGGATATTCTGGACTGCAATACAGGTTTCATAAAGTAAAATTAAAGATTAATGTAATAAAATAGGCCTCTCTAACTTCTGCTCCACACCTGGCATTATAAGAACTACTTTTGCACTAAAGAAGAAAAGTTTTTTTAAAAAAATCTTTTGATTTTAAAACTGGAGTGAATCCTACAAAATTCGTGGTTTAATTCTCTCACTTTGCAGAAAATGAAATTTAAGTTTACAGATGTTAAGATATTTATTCATTGGCTCAAGGAGAGTTAGCAGTGGAATTGGAACAAAAATCATGAATTTAGAATCCTGTTAGTTTTTTCTCCCAAGAACCTTGTGAATAAAGGAGCTTTAAAACCTCTTCTGGTGTTGCCACAACCCTAAGTGATTTAACGGTACAGGAAGTTAGACCAGCTTCACAGGAAGGGGATCTGGCACTTTAAGAAAGCTTATTTTGGGGGCTGGCGTAATAGCACAGTGGCTAGGATATTTGCCTTGCACTCGGCCAACCCAGGTTCAATTCCCAGCATCCCATATGTTTCCCTGAGCACCGCCAAGGGTAATTCCAGAGTGCAGAGCCAGAAGTAACCCCTGTGCATTGCCAGGTGTGACCCAAAAAGCAAAATAAATAAATAAATAAATAAATAAAGCTTATTTTTCAGCACTCTGTAGAAGTCCTGAGCTAATAAAAAAAAGATGATGGGCTCCAAAACAGAATTTATCTAGAATTGTTCTAAGCCACTTTGCCTCATTTTTCTTGATTACCAAAGCTGTGGTATATAATGAAAAGTATAGGCAATAAAAACAATGTAATCAGCTTTTATAATAAAGTTCATTTAATGTGACCAAGAAAAACCACTTGTGTTTATTTCTTTCCTTCAAAGTTACTGAATCATGACAGTTTAAGAAAGTAAAATATGTTTAGCCTAATAACAAAGTCACATAAAATACACAGCCTGTGGGGCCAGAGCAATAGGACAGCAAGTAGGGCTCTTGCCTTGCATGCAGCCAACCCCAGTTTAATCCCAGTATCCCCTGAGCACTACCAGGAGTAACTCCTGAGTGCAAAGCCAGGAGTCATCCCTGAGCACTGACAGGTGTGGTCCAAAAATGCAAACAAAAAACTTAATTAAAAAATATACAATGAACTTAAGATCAAATAATTGTTTTTAAATTTAGATATAAATGATACGCAATACTGCATTTATTTCAGGTGTATAAAATGATCTGATGTATATATGTATACATACACACAATATATAGTGAAATAATTATCATAATAAGTTTAGTAAATATTGTTACCACAATAAGCTATATGAAACATTTTCTTGTAATAATAATCTCAAAATCCAACTTTTGGGGGGCTAGTGAGATAGTATAGGGGCTAAGCTGATGGCTTGAACACGTTCAACCCCTGTTTGAATCCTAGCACTGCCTATAGTCCCCCAAAACCACTAGCAGTGATCTCTAAGCACTGCCAGGTATGACCCAATCTTCTCTCCCCCCAAAATCTACTTTATTAGATACTTTCAAAATATAAATTAGCTATGGTCACCAGGTCACCAGGAAATTAACTATGGGCACGAGGTAGTATATTACATTCCCAGACACTATTTACTGATTAGCAGAAATGAGTCCCCTTTGACCATTTTCATTCACTATGTTCACCTTCCTTTTTAAAAAAGCAGGATATTCATACAAATTTTATTTTAAAAGTATAATGTAGCACTGTAGCACTGTTGTCCCATTGTTCATCGATTTGCTTGAGCGGGCACCGGTAACGTCTCCATTATGTGACTTGTCGTTACTGTTTTTGGCATATCGAATACGCCACAGGGAGCTTGCCAGGCTCTGCCATGGAGGCTGGATACTCTCGGTTGCTTTCTGGGCTTTCTGAGAGGGGTGTAGGAATCGAACCCAGGTGGGCCGAATGCAAGGCAAACGCCCTACCCGCTGTGCTATTGCTCCAGCCCAAAAGTATAATGATATTTCATAACCGACAAAAAGAATTTGTTTATTATAAACAAATATTTTCACATAAATAATGCCTTTGCTTTTGTTTGTTTGGGGTCCATACCCAGTGATACTAGGGCTTGGTCTGAGCACTGTACTCAGGAATCACTCTAGGAAGTGCTTGGGGGACCCTCTGTAGCACTGGGAATTGAACCTGTGCCGATCAGTGTAAGACAAGAACCCGGCCCGCTGTACTATTGCTTTGGCCCAAAAGATGGAAATTCTTGAAAGAGATTTATTAAAATCAAAGCCGAAAAGAGAAGAGGGAACAGGGAAGTAAAAATAAAAATAAAATAAAATGAAGATATAATTTGTCTGATCTACTTAACATTAGATTTTAAATACTTACTGGCAGCATATGCAGACACCAACCACCAGAATGATAAAAACCACCATAACTGCGATCAAGCAAATCACCACAACTTGCCCTCTATCTTCTCTCAGGTAAAACAAGTCAACTCTCTCACATCTTGCCCCAGCATAGCCTTCTTCACAGCTACAAAAATAAAACAAGAAGGCAACGAGTTAAAAAAAAAAGCCTCTTAAGAATATCTGATATTTGTTTTCCTAAATATTAAGACTTTCATTTCTTAGCACTAATAAAGGACACAACTCTTTCTAAAACTTATAAACTGCACACCACTGTGTTCATGAGTAATTTCACTTGATTCACTTTGAGACCTGTCATCACTTAGATATTATTAACAATACGCCTAATATAAATAAACAACAATGGAGATAGTATTCTAAAGATCAGTTTAATAGTTTAGGTTCCAAGCTTGTAAGGGAAGGAATGATAAAATTCCCTTCCTAGCACTTCTCCACTCTTAAATACCTCCAAGACAAGGAACTAAACGACCCCCAGGCATTCCATTTATTTGTAAGGCAATGCCAACAGCCTCAACATGCCCCAGATCCTTTATTGTATATTTGAAAAAATCTTTGCTGGGGCTGGGGAGATAAGGCAATGGGTAAGGTGCTTGTCTTGAAGGCAGCCGGTGAGGATGCAATCCAGGACACCACAGAGGGTCTGCTGAGACCCACCAGGAGTGATGCTCGGGGGAATTCAGTGGAATGAAGAACCAGGAGCAAGACCAAGCACTATGGAGTATGTGTCCCTCTAAGAAAACCAAAAAGAAAAATATAGCTCTGTAGCACTGTTGTCCCATTGTTCATTGATGTGCTCAAGCAGGCACCAGTAACGTCTCCATTGTGAGACTTGTTGTTACTGTTTTCGGCATATCGAATACGCCACGGGTAGTTTGCGAGGCTCTGTCGTGCAAGAAAGAAAAATACATGTTGCTTTATTATGATCAAATGGTAATCAATGAAAGTTCATAGATTAGAGTTCAACACATAATATCCAGTAAACTTCATAAATGCTATTCTATAGTATCTCTCTCTGCCTCTGTCTTTCACCTTAGACCTAGTAGTTCCAGTTCTACTTCTGGAGAAATCACAGACAAGATTATAATAAAGATCTTCTGTTCTCTATTTATTCCCAACCATGTTCCTCAAAAACACAGTAAGTCAGAGCCTCTCCAGTATTTTTTCCCATTGTTTGGACTATTTTATTCATTTTAATCTTTAGCCCAATGAAGAAATAAATAAACAAAATTAGTGCATAACCCATGAATACTTCTTGGGCAAAAGGCTTGTGTGCAATACCAGCATAATATTTATCAAGGACAGATCAAACAATCTGAATAAAAAAGTACACCGCTCATGCCAGAGAGATAGCACAGCAGGTAGGGTGTTTGTGTCGCATGCGGCTGGCCCAGGTTTGATCCCCAGTATTCCATCTGGTCTCCTGAGACAGCCAGGAATAATTCCTGAGTGTAGAGCCAGAAGGGACCCTTGAACACCACTGGTTGTATCCTCCAAAACAAACAACCAAACAACAACAACAACAAAATGTACACTGGCAAAATAGAGAGATGGGGATTTATATTCCCATTATACCTAAAAATACTTAGACTACAAAAATTAAACTCCTGTTTACAGTAGAGTTATTAGTAGATTGGGGTGGGTGCATATGGAAACTATATAGGATTTGTTTTTTCAGTGAAGTTATAGAAATAGAAAAATGACATATAACTCTAATTGTGTTAGAAATATGAGCACAGAAGTGTGGGAGCCTTGAGAATACGTGAACGCAGAGGTCACAGGACACATTCTGGAGGGAATGATATTCAAGTTAAGATCTGAGACTTTAGCCACAATGAACCTAATTTCTGGAGGTATATAACTGAACTGCCCTATAATTAAGAGTAGAAACTTCAAGATCCTAGGGCCCAATGCATTTCTGGCAATACTCCGGCATTGGATTTGTTTTTAATAAAATGCTTTATTTCTTCTTCTCAGTAAAAGGGAGCATGGTCTCCGAGGAGCCAACAACAGGGGCATGCCCAGAAAAGAGCCCCAGGGAACTTCGAGATTGCTCCCTCCCTCTCTCAGCCAGGTGCCCCCAGAACCCCAGCCAGGGGGGGCCCGGCAAGCCTTAGGACAGAATGAGAACTGGAACTTTAACTGGGCTCGGTACTGAGGCGGAGACCAATTCCCACACAGTTACCTCGAGGAGACGGAGGGCGTGGCCTTGGGGTGAGGTTATTTTTCCCCTTTCCAGCACCCTGGACTCATCTCAATTTCCATTGCCTAATCCTGAGGAGAACATCCTGGCTATCTCAATCACACTAGGTCAATAGTCCAGTAGCCAATTCCAGTCTCACCAAAATAAGGGTGAACACAAGAAATTGAACAAGCCTAATATAAAAGAACGCACCCTCTGATGCTTCAGTATAGGTCTTACTCAAATCACAGAGGAGCACCAAAGAGGAAGGTTGTATTCTAGTGGGTTAAAGGTGACCACCATCGACCAAGCTCATCCAGAATCCTTTCCTGAAGTGAGAGGGGTACACTGACAGTGAACTGGAGAATCCCACCTCCATTCTTACACAACAACATGAAAAAAAACAGTGGAAATCCCCCTCATGAGGAGTAGAGGAAGAAGAGTCCAGAAACCTTAACAGGGATGACCCACAAATACGATCTCTCCAATAAAGAATTCAGAGATGAAATGCTGAGGATGATCAATGGGCTCAAAGCAACAATGGAACAGAAATCTTCTTCTCAGGAAAAGACTTTCAAGTAAAATCTGCCTAGTGTGAGATGCAGTTTTCAAAAGGGGGAATTAAATTACCACAGTTTGAGATATGAACAACATGATGATTCTTGGGTTTGGGATAGAAAAATCACTTGTTAGTTCCCTGAACATTTGTGCTATAGAAAGCTTATTGACTTGTCATATCTGCAGCAATTTTCAGCTAACTAAATTAAGTGAGAATATTTATCAGAACTGTGCTCTACAAACAGCTGGAGTGATAGCACAGAGGGTACCCGGGTTCAATTCCTCTGCCCCTCTCAGAGAGCCCGGCAAGCTACCGAGAGTATCCAGCCCACATGGTAGAGCCTGGCAAGATACCTGTGGCACACAAGTCTCGCAATGGAGATGTTACTGGTGCCTGCTCAAGTAAATCGATGAGCAATGGGATGACAGTGACAGTGATAGTGATAGTGCTCTACAAACATCCATGTACACTAATTTATCTGGCAACTCCACTCCCACACTCCGTATTTGACATTTTCTGTTTCTTTGATCATCTCAGGCTTCAGTCTCAGATTGATAGAGCATTCTGTCTACCTCCTCCACGTGGCTCTTCTCCCCTTTCTCCACAGGCCTCATGAAACCAGTGAGCAGAACTCAGCAAGTTCTCTCAGTGAGACCATCACATCACTTTGCTTCCCTCATTCTCTTAATTCTCTTTCAATACCATTTGAGGATTAACCTCAACCCAGCTGATAGCCCAAGTTGGTTATAGATCCATTTCACCTCACCGAGTCTTGCCTTAATATAATTAATGAGCTAAAGGCTTAGTGTTATGGGAACTATTTATAGCATCTCATGTTATTTTTTCACATCCTCAACAGTACAAAGAAAGTTGATCTGAGGACACTTCAAAATTTGAAATATATGTATGATATCAACACTTTTGAATTAACCAATACTTCTCCTTTTTCCTCCTCACACTCATTCAAAACACAAGGAGACATTGTTCATACCGATAATACAAATCTCAAAAAAGATAAAATAACACATCTTCGAAAGAATTGTGTACAATCACATTGTGTGGTTGCTGGTGACAGTGATTTGTTTTGTTGTGTGTATCCAGTTTTTAAAAGAAAGAATCCATTGTCAGGCTATTCTATAGTTTATGTTCCATAAAGCTAAGCCAGTTAATTCCAACAGAGCTTGTATCTCTCAAGTAAGGAGACCTTGTAATGACATAATTGTAGCTGATAACACACTTCAAAAGATAAAAGTTCAATCGCAACTATGAGTTGAAGAGTGAAGCAGGACTAAAGCTCAAAGGACCGAGCTCATGCTTTGCATGGAGGAGACCTGGGTTTCTCCCTAGAATCAGGAGGAGCAAGCGCCTAGTCTCTGACCCACAGTAGCCTCTCAGCGCTGCTAGAAATGACATAAAAATCAAAACTCAAAGGTGCGGCTCAATGCAAGCAAAGGAGAAAAAGTGCTTAATGGCATGTAATGTAAAAGGACTCTGAGAAGCTTGACAGAATACTGCTTCCTTCAAGATTGTAAGATCAAAATAATGGGCAGAAGTAGCAAGGATCTGTGGCATGTAGGAGAGGAATTGGGGGAAGGGGGATTCATTTCTAATTATATGTGTTGGAGAGCCCGGCAAGCAATTGAGAGTATCCCACCCGCAAGACAGCTATTCATGGCGTATTTGATATGCCCAAAACAGTAACAAGTCTCACAATGGAGACGTTACTGGTGCTTGCTCAAGCAAATTGATGACCAACGGGATGACAGTGCCACAGTGCAGTGTGTTGGAGTAATTTTTAAAGTCTTAATAAAAATCTTACAAGTATAGTATTCTAATTATCTTAAAGGTTCTCTATCAAATTTACAAAATATGGAATTTTTAAACAATAGGGTTTTTTTCCATAAAAAACACAATAATTGCTTCCTTCTCTTTTAGAATGTCTTTCAAACTATAAAGCTCATTTCCAAGTCTTAAATATGCTTTAACTGAATTTCTTAGTAAGGAGCATTTCTGCAAGATACAAACCAATGAAACTATGCAAGAAGATCAAACCATAACATTGCTAACTATAACGGCTCTCATGTTATTTCGCTTTTCACCAAACCAATAATAAAATCAGGTGATGGTCATTTTTAGTCAGTGTGTACATCTTTGATACGAAACAGACAGAGGCCAAAACTGCAAGAATTTAGTTGGTGTTTATTAAATGCTGAATAAATTATTTTTTCTTTAACAAGAATCTGATAAAATAACACTTGTATATAATAACCGTGGTGTATTAGACATGTCAAAAACAGTAACAAGTCTCACAATAGAGACATTACTGGTGCCCACTTGAGTAAATCGATGAACAACAAGATGACAGTGCTACAGACAGTGCTACAGTATAAAATTTAAGAACATTTATATTCCTTGCAGACTCTGCCACGTTAGGGTTGGGAATAGCAAGTCCAAAATAATCATCAGAAAATGTTTTAAGATATTTATAAGTATAAATTCAATTGATCCTTATAACAAATTTTGAGATAGATGCAATTATTTCACCCTACTTTTATAAATGAAACAATTGAGGTTTATAGAAAAGTGAAGTGAGATTCAAAGCCATAAATTCTAGCTACCATGTTCATGCTCTTAATTACATGTAACACTGCTTAATGAGTTGTGCTGCACAAATAAATGAAGGTCATTTATCTGAGAACAAACCACTCCCCTTCGAAGAGAATGCTGAGAACATTCATAGGTAATCTGAGTTATGTAAAGCACATTTTGATTTTTTATATAAAACGAGGAATATATATACTCCTGTGATTTTAAATGAAAGTATTTTCTCTGGTTTTCCAGGGTAGAATAGTTACCAGCAGCAAGAGAGCTTTTATCTGTACTCCTTGAACATTGAACATATACATTCAACTTGATACATTATTCATCTTTTAAAATTTCAGGAAGAACTGATTTGTGTCCAGTACCATAATAGGTATTTTTTCTCAACACGGTATTTTGTTTTATTTTCAACACTTGAGAGAAAGACATTATCAACCCTTTTATAAAGTTAAAATTTAGGTTCGGGAAGATAATTGACCCATTGCTAACACTGTTGAAAAATACATGTGTCTACCTGACTCCAAAATTTTTGTTGTGACTCCTATACCCTTCAACGATCCTCCTATTGATTCAGCATTATTCCACCACTCAAATGCTCCTGATTCACATGAAGGCCTTTGTTTTTGTCGAGCTCTGAAAAAGGCATATATTAATTCATTTATTCATGTTTTCCCTCAGGCATTCCTTGATTACAGTAACTTTCAGATACTGTGCTTGCCACCATCACACATAAAAAAGATGACGACATAAAAGAAGGCCTTTCTCTCCGAAGCACCTATTTCTCTAAAGAACATTCAGAGAAACCAACAGTTGTTCTCAGGTGAAAGAGCTGTCCTAGAATGTGACTAGTTGGCAGAAAGGGCATCTAATTCACACCTGAGTCTATACCTCAGAAGAAGGTTACATGGTTCCATGGCTTCACTATGCTTTAACTGAATTTCTTAGGAAGTAATATTTCTGCAAGATACAAACCAATGAAACTCTGCTAGAAGATCCAACCATAACATTGCTAGCTATAACAGCTCTCATGTTATTTCACCTTTCATCAAACCGATAATAAATCAGGTGATGGTCATTTTTAGTCAGTGTGCACATCTCTGATATGAAACAGAAAGAGGCCAAAGCTGCAAGAACTTAGTTGGTGTTCATTAAATGCTAAGGAAAAAACAGGGCTCCAGAAGGAGTTGATTTTTGAGTCGCAGCTTAAAATGCTGTTGAGTTACATCTCTTAAAAAGAGAAAAATGGAAATCACATATGCCCCAGCAATACCACTCATAAGCATTTATTCAAAGAATATAAAAACACAAGCTTAAAGGGCTATTTGTACCACTATGTTCAGAGCAACATTATTCGCAAGAGGCAAAACACAGAATTAACTTAAATGCACATTAACAGACTGAAGAGGCCCATAACCCTTAAAACATTCCACTGGATTAAAGTTCAGAAACACAGTTTTGAGATACTGGAATGAAAATCTGCTGGAGGAACTAACTACATACCACAATTTAAATATTCTATAAACTTTAGGTCAAAATTATATTTTAAAAATCACCTTGCTTTTTTTTTAAATAAAGAAAAGTCTCAGATGGCACTTTAGAAGGATATCTGTTTAAAAGAAAATGATTACTTAAAAATTGCCCATCCCCCGCGACCTGCAAGAGCCAGAGTGATAGTACAGAGGTTAGGGCACTTGCCTTGCACACGACCTATTGGATTTGATCCCCAGCACCATATATGTCCCCCAAGCTCCACCTGCCATGATCTCTGAGTGCAGAGCCAGTAGTAATCCCTGAGCACTGCCAAATTCAGCCCCCAAACAAACAGATAAACAAACAAAAACTGCACTAAAAATACTTGGGCCCAATCTACTATAATCTGGAAAGAATTTACATCCTAGTTCCTTGCGGCATTAAATAAAACATTGCAGATTTCTTTTTATAACTAAGATTCATTTCCTGGCATTTAATCAACACCTGCAAAAGCAGCTTTTAATTTGACAGAAGTTCCTTCCTAGTCACAAAACACACGAACCACCTCACTGAGGCCAGCAGGATTTGTTGGCATTTGAACCACCTAGAACATTGTCGACACTGAAAGTATCACCACCGGCAGAAACAGTTTTGCTTCTATAAAGCAAAAACTATATGAGAGTTCACAGCCCCACCTGCAAGAGGATCTGGACTCTCGCAAGCTCAGGTTTCGGGGGGAAAGCGTGTGGTTTCTCCATCAGTGGTTTCAGAACTGGCCTTGAAAAAGTGGCCGTGGCGGGCCCAGCACCTGTGTCCTGACAGCCGGCCTGGTTACCGCAGGTCTGAGGTGGCACCGTTGTCCTGCTCACTATTGCTTATGGGCTCAAGGCGCTCCACTTACACACAAGAGGGCGTCTGCTCTGCCACCAGGAACCGACATCTCCCTTTGAGGCAATAATGCTTGTATTGCTTGGGGCACCGAGAGAAGTGGCCTCTCCACTTTGATTGTGTGGTGGTAGTAGCTGAAAAATGAGAAAAAGTTCAGTAAATCCACTCACTTGAAATACACACTTGTTAACAGAATGTTTCTGTCTTTCTGCCCAGTTTTTCCCCTAGAATATTCCTTAGTCTCTCATTCTTCTCCTCGTCACACAGATAGGTCAGACTTTTTGGGGACTGGGGGGAGGTATTCTGTGATTCTTGGTGGTGGAATATGTGCACTGGTGAAGGGATGGGTGTTCGAGCATTGTATAACTGAGACTTAAACCTGAAAGCTTTGTAACTTTCCACATGGTGATTCAATAAAAGAATAAATTAAAAAAAAAATAGGTCAGACTTTTGTGCCCCCCCCACCCAATAGCTCTGAGGATTGGGTAACAGGAATAGTTGTAGGAATGCTTCATAATTAATGTTTGAGAATAAAGATCTGTGTCTAAAAGTCTTGGTTTTGCTTAGATGGGAACACGCAGTTGTGATATAGGAGAAAGTCCTTTTTTTCCCCCATAATGAAAGCGGAAAGGACCGAGAACATCAAAAATAGAGAAGAAATTATTCTTTTCCCTATCCTCTCCTCTTTCAATTATTTCTCTTTTCCTAGATTTTAATTTTTCCTTCCGTTGAATGCCAAATGTTAGTTATATAAAATATATGCATATCTCAACTCATTTCCTGGTAAGCAGATTTCTGTCTACGATTTACGAATGAGGAAAGCACAACATACAGAGTCTAGCCAAGTCTAGTCAAGAATCTCGTGTCAAAGTTCATGCCCAGACTCTGTCGTGTCTGCTAGTGAGCAGGCAGCTGACACCTGTCTGCCTCATGTTATGCTTGCCCGAATGGGAGATTATGCCTCTCATTGGATCCCTCTACAGTTTCTCTTGCCCTGACATAACAAGAAAGTATTAGAAATTTTGTGCCTAAAATTTCAGTCTGGAACTGATTTTTTCATCATACCACTGAGATTTTCGATTTCTTAATTTTTCTTTTTATTTTTTGGGGGTCACACCCGGCATTGCACAGGGGTTACTCCTGGCTCATACACTCAGGAATTACTCCTGGCAGTGCTCGGGGGACCATATGGGATGCTGGGAATCTAATCGAACCCAGGTAGGCCACGTGCAAGGCAAACGCCCTACCTGCTGTGCTATCACTCCAGCCCCGATTTCTTAATTTTTCAACGTGTAACAGCAATATGTAAGTTATCTTTACTGATTAAATATAGAAAGTTTTGATAAAATAAGGAATAAAAACGAAAACTGTAAGAAAAGACAGTTCATATATTGGTTCAAAGAAAACATGTGCCCTATCTAGGAAAAGCTAATTATCCAAGTCCAGCCTCATATTCATGGTCTGACCAACAGCCTGAAGGACTCAGATACCGATGGAGCTGAACAGTTTATGGTGTCATTTCCAGGAGACATTTCACACTAGGCTTATTATGGCACCCTGGATCCCAATGATAGTAAACAACCATTTTCTAATAGCAATGGCTATGAAATTTCTTAATTATTATTATGAAATATATATGAATATATATATTGCCCAGGGGCACCAGAGGGAATTACAAAGGTTCTCAATGATCTATACACAGCGAATTCCTGCGATACTAGGTCACAGTACAGAATTTCAAAGGGTGAAAGAATGTTGCCGAAGAACTGGCTGACCTGGTTTTGTTCAGTGACTTGATTACCCACCATGCCCACTGCGTGTACGTGCCAAATATTTGTTCCCTTGCATGGCAGTCAATGGATTAATTGAAATTTCTTCCAGAAATAACTTCAGCATGTCTCAAAGGCAAAAATCAGTACATTTTGGCTAATAAATTGATCAGCCAACTTAGTTCAACAAATGCTTTCTCTTTCCAGAAGCCTTATCAGGCATTGGAAACTATCCAAGGCATAAAAGGTAGCTATTTAGATCTAACTATCTACGTTAGTACAATGGTAAACATCAAGACAATATTAAGCTACTTGTAAAAAACAACTAGAATAAATCTATAAAAAGGAGGGTACACTGGAGACAGTAAATTAGAAAGAAGAAAATTAGTGTTTAATTTTCAGCTCTGCCTGTCATTAGCGCTAGGGACAGAATAAGCTACGGAAGCTGCCTGAAAAGCTTCTTCTCTGTAAACGAAAGACGCTATCTATTTACAAGTCACTTGAGTGGCTCAAATTAAAAAGACAAGAAAATAACTGCCTTGGGCAGTTATGTCTAAAGTAGAGGATTTTATTCTAGAATTGGGAAAACCTTGGTAATTCTCAGATAAATCTTGGATCATTAGAGAGAATGCTTATCTAATTGAAAAACATTTCCAGAAAATCTATTTTCTAAGTTGTAGCTGAGCAAGCAACTGAACTATAGAGTATCAGGAGAAAAGTTCAGCTCAGACTATTCCAGCCCAAGGCAAGAGCCCAAAGCAGGTTTGGGAAACGAAAAGGAAGCTGTCAGGGATTGTTGTGGACTGAAATTAGAAACGTCAAAAGTCAGTAAATTAAAGTACTTACACTGGAAAATGTAATGCAGGAAAGAGTCAAGGAAGGCTTTCTTGGATTAAATTGTTATATTAATATATTCTATATAGCATATAATATGACAACATATTATATATAACATACTAGATGCTATATATTTTTATATTATGTAGTATACAATACATTATGTAGTATATAGTATATATTTATATTATGTATAAATATATTTTTTTTTACTACAGACAGGGAAATTATATGCCCACCACTCATCTGACAAAGGGTTAATATTCAGGATATATAAAGCACTGGTGGAAACCTATAAGAGAAAAACACCTGATCCTATCAAAATAGGATAGATTCCTATCCAAAAATGGGCAGAAAGGATGAATAGGAACTTCTTCAAAGAAACACAAATGGCCAAAAGCATATGAAAAAATGCTCTATATCACTAATCTAGGGGAAATGCAAATAAGTTTTAGATCTAACTACTAACACTAGTACAATGGTAAACATTAAAACAATATTAAGCTACTTATAAAAGCAAGTAGAATAGAATAAATCTATAAAAAAGAAGGGTACACTGGAGACAGTGGATTAAAGAGAAGAAATTTAGTGTTTTCTTTCCAGCTCTGCCTGTCATTAGTGCTAGAGGCAGATCTAAGTGCAAAGTAATGAGATAACACTTCAAACCACAGAACTGCCATTCATCAAAACAAACAATAACCAGTGTTGGCGAAGATGTGGGGGAAAAAGTGACCCTTATTCACTGCTGATGGGAATGTCGACTGGTCCAATCTTTTGGGGAGACAATATGGATTTTCCTCAAAAAACTCAGAATTAAGCTTCCATAAGACCCAGCAATTCCACTCCTGGGAACATACTCCAAGGGCCCAAAAGAACTAGGGAAAAAAAAGACATCTGCACTCCTCTGCTTATTGCAGCACTGTACACAGTAACCAGAATATGGAAACAACCCAAATGCCCATCAACAGATGACTAGATAAAGAAGCCATAGTACATAGGCACAATGGAATGTCAACCAGCCTTAAGAAAAGATAAATTCATGCAATTTGCTGCAACGTGGATGAATCTGGAGAGTATCATGTTAGTGAAATCAGCCATCGGGAGAGGAACAGACTTATATGTAGGATATAAAGAAACCTCGTAGGGGAATATGAAATGACCGATGGCATTAGAAATGAAGAGCAGAACTGGTACTCAGCATTCGAAGCTTGGCACTGGGGCAGGGGTGAGGGTGATAAGTTTAAGAAAGGAAGCACTAGGACAGTGGGAAAGGGGGATGTGCTTACCGCAGAGGCAGGCTGGAGGGGGGGTAGGGTAAATTGATGGAGTGTAGTGGGCACTGGTGAAGGGATCAGTGTTGAAACAACATATGCCCGAAACATAAATATTTGTGTAACTTTGTAATTCATGGTGATTTTTTTTATGACAAAAAAAAAGAATCCCGCTACTGGCATTCAATCTCTAACACTACATGGGGCTCTAAGCACTGCTGAAGATCCTAGTGCCTACAGGGCAGAGCAGCTCCACAGCCTGAGGCCCTGGCATTGAACCACCTGAGCATCTCTGAGCATCACGGAGGATGCTCAGGACATACTCCCAGGACGTGGATGCAGGCAGTTAGGCAAGGAAGGGCCCCTATGGTTATGAAATTGCTGGGAAGTAATAAAGCCACTAGTCCTAAAGGCTGTCCAGACCCACCTGTGCCTACAGCCACCAAAACGTGTTAAGATCTTTACCTGGAGCCAGCCCAGGGCAGAGAAAGCTAGACCCACTGAGCAGGAACAAAGGTCAAGAAAAGGAGTTTCAAAGAAGACGCTCCCAACTGTACCCTCCTGGGCAACCACCCGAGCCATGAACTCTTAGCTAGAAGCCCCATGTGGGGCAGCTTGGGAAAAACCCTAAAAAAGCGACCTTGAACAAAGGAAGGGCAGGTGTATGCTGCCTGGGTCCATGTGCTGCTTGTGCCCACATGGCCGAGCACATGTGGTTCACATGTGTCGCCCACATCTTCCCTCTTGAAATGTGTACTGGGGCTCTGTCTTTGGAGAAGCTTCCATTCTCTCTTCAACATGTTACTCTAGCTCTCACTTTCTCTCCCTCCTTCCCCTTCCTAAAAACCTTCGAATAAAATCTGTCTTTACTTCACTGCTTATTTACTATTGAAATTACTTTCTGCGAGAAAAGACAAGTACCTCGAAACCCTGGGGAAGGCCTAGGACTGACTTTTCTTTCCTGCAAAGAGCGATTCCTCACTCCAGCCTGAGTCCAGAGCTTCCCGAGAGATGGGTGTCTGTCTGTCAGGGATCAACTTCCATGCCGAGAAGACCAAGAGGACATCAGGCGTGGCCTGACAGCCACCTGGTGGGGCTAGCGGGACTGTGGTCTGTGTCATCCAGAAGCTCATGGCATACTTTATCAGTCCTAACCTTTTCAGCCAATCTTGGGGTGGCAGAGGCGTCGGGAGAAAGTGACCTTCTCTCTACTCCCTGCCTCACATAAGACACCTGTGGGGTCCCACCGACTTCAACACCAAGCTCTGCCCTGACAACTTTCCTCTCTCCCCACAAAAAACAAAAAGCAAAAAAAAAAGCACCCTGAAAAACTTTGCCAATGTATTAGATAAATAACAGGTGCCGTGCAGAGTGTATTAAACTATGAAGGTGCAATCCTGAAGGCAGGGAGAAAAGCATTGCTTATCAATTTGACTCATGCAGACCTCTGGGGTCTGGGGATTGGAGGGCGAGGAGATGGATGCAAGAAGCAGAAAATTGAGCAATAGATCTGCTGTGCTCCAGAAAGGCCTATTGTACTTTGCAAGCATATTTGGCTTTCAATATACGTCATTTCTCTAATTCCTGAACTTTACTAATTCCTCTAGCTGTCATGTCCCCTGTAAGTTTATCCAGTCTTTACATAAATACCACATGAGTATGATACCAAAAGCACCTTTACCAGCAGGCTGCTGGATGCTGTGATTTGATTAGCCTCGGTTCATCCAAGCAGCACAAATCCATGCCAGGGAAACGGTTGCCAGGACCTGAGCTGATTGCTCACAGAGCTCTGTCCCTTGCCAAATAAGCATTCACTTAAATATTCCTAGCATTATTCGGATGTTAAAACCCTTCCACGCCACCAAGCAGAAAATGTCAGATTTCTCTGTGGAACTTTAAAATGCAGGCAGAGAAAGGTATCACCTACTGTAGGGGGCCAAAGAGCAGTCAACACCCACCCCAGTGGGGAACAGATTGGATTCTCTGCCTCTCTCACTCAAATGAAAAGCATTTCAGCGTTCTTCCTTTGGAAATGCACCTGAAATTTCTGATGCTTTTGTCTAATATTCATCAAGGTCACATTGGTAGGTCAAACAACTGTGAAATCCAGCCTTTTGTGCCTAGAGTGAGATCTGATGAGACAGGGATAGGGAACCAAATCTCTTTTTCCTTCCATGAATGTTTATCAAGAACCAGAAAAAGTTAATCCTATGGCAACAGAATTCTTATTTCCATGCATTGCATTTATCTGTTGAGAAATAAAGAATAGGCATGGTCTTGAAAATTTAACAGCCACAAAGGTTCTGCTAACACTTCTCTCTCTCTCTCTCTCTCTCTCTCTCTCTCTCTCTCTCTCTCTCTTTCTCCCTATTGTCTTTTTTCCAACCCACATTTCCAAACTAAAAGATTTCTCTGGAGTGACTTTGTCCCATGAAACAGTCCTGGAAAAGAACAACACCCACAAGCTCACAAGTGTTGGATACCCACAGGTGATACATCTAACTTTACTTGCAATACAAAACCCAAGGCCAATGGTCAGACATAAGAAATGCAAAGACGAGATCGGGCGCGTTCAGGGTGGTGAGGTTGGAGCGATAGCACAGCGGGTAAGGCATTTGCCTTGCATGTGGCCGACCCAAGTTCAATTCCCAGCATCCCATATGGTCCCCTGAGCATCACCAGGAGTAATTCCTGAGTGCAGAGCCAGGAGTAACTCCTGTGCATCGTCGGGTGTGATCCAAAAAGCAAAAAAAAATGAAAAGAAACGTAAAGAGGGGCCGGAATGATAGAATAGTGGGTAGGGCATTTGCCTTGCCCGTGGCTGACCCAGGTTCGATCCCCCGGCATCCCATATGGTACCCCAAACACTGCCAGGTGTAATTCCTGAGTGAAGAGCCAGGAATAACTCCTGAGCACTGCTGGGGTGTGACCCCCACCAGAAATGCAAAGAGCCCAATTTCCAGTGGGGCTACACAAAAAACCTTTACTTTTCCTGTATTCTCTGTAACACAAAGACTCACTTCTCCTATAACCCTCCCCCCCCACAAATTGAGTTATAGTTAACTTAGTCCTAAACTAACTTCCTCCTCACATGGGAGTTCCTTTCTACTTTCTGATTCTAAGCATTTCTATTACCTAGTATTTTCATTCTTGAAAATATTGAACCTGGGAACTGTGGACAAACCTGCAGTTACCGCTCCTGCATCAATGTCCTTGCCCCTTTAGTTAGAAACACACTGAAACTTCTATGGAACAGATTTAGAAGGAAATTTTAAAACGGAAGTCCAATAAATGCTAAAATAAAATGAACAATAAAATGAGTCTATATAAGTTAATTTTCAAGAACAGATACTAGCCTAAAATAAAGGACCTATTGCACAGAGGACTCTAAGTGACTCTGCAGAGTTCAAAGAAAAGTTTCTTCCTAGTCTAAAAAGCAGAGCTTAGGACTTTAATATTCTAATTTCTGACATTCAGGGATCTTCCCAGTTGGGATTTCTTCATTTCACAACTTTCTTATGTCATAGGTGAAGAAAAAAAGTTTTATAATGTTTTTTTTTAGTTTAATTTTTCTTCTTGTCTTGCTAACTATCTCCCTGAAGCTGGGAAGTCCAAATTCAGAATCTCCTTGAAGAAGTACAAAATTTGAAATTCTATTATAATGAAGAATTCCCATTTGTTTTAAATGCACCACCATTTCCAAGAGAAATGGGAATCAATTACTCTGTGAAAAGAAAAATAGACCACAGATGTACTTATTAACCATTCCATATCTTTAGAAAAGCTAATAAGACCAGATCAGTATGTCGTTTAACTATGAGGTTAATATCCACTATTTCTAAGCATACAGAAGTGTATCTTTACTAAGAATTGCAATATTTCATCTTATATATATTTTTAAAAGAAATACAATATTTAAATCTGAGTGTCTTTGCTTGTATGTAAATTTATTTATAGCTGGGAGACAAGCAAAGAACAATGAATAAAACACCTGTATTTTTGGTTTTTTCATGGTGAATGATATAAAAATCATATGTATGTTGCTCCTTTGTTCATTATCCTTTCCTAGTTTTTCCTTATTTTTCCTAGCCCCTAGTTTACAAAGCAGTGGGACTCAATGCTTTCTTTTCCAGTTCCTTGCCTCTATTTCTTTGCTAGATGTTTCCTGACTCTCAATGCCTTAATAGTAACAGCTCCAAATTTATATTATATATATATTTTCCCTAGATTATTTCTCTCTTCAATGCCACCTGGAAAGAACTGGATGCCTAATTATCCTTTCAACTTCGGACTTCCAAAAACAAATACCTGATTTCCTTCTCGAACATGATTTTTCATCATCTCAGCAAATGGTATCTTTGTTCTTTTTGTTAGTAAGGCCAAAAAAAGACCCCAGAGTAATCCTTTTCTTTTACTCTACATTTAATTAATAATGTTGGTTGTATTCAAAGTCTGTGCAGACTGGTTGAACTCTATAAGAAGAAAACATCCAACCCCATCAAAAAATGGGGCGAAGAAATGAACAGAAACTTTACCAAGGAAGAGATACGAATGGCCAAAAGGCACATGAAAAAGTGCTCTACATCACTAATCATCAGAGAGATGCAGATCAAAACAACCACGAGATACCACCTCACACCACAGAGACTAGCACACATCCAAAAGAACAAAAGCAACCGCTGTTGCAGAGGATGTGGGGAGAAAGGGACCCTTCTACACTGCTGGTGGGAATGCCGGCTAGTTCAGCCCTTTTGGAAAACAATATGGACGATTCTCAAAAAACTAGAGGTTGAGCTCCCATTTGACCCAGCAATACCACTGCTGGGAATATATTCCAGAAAAGCCAAAAAGTATAGTTGAAAGGACATCTGCACTTATAAGTTCATCGCAGCACTGTTTACAATAGCCAGAATCTGGAAAAAACCCGAGTGCCCTAGTACAGATGACTGGTTGTAGAAACTCTGGTACATCTATACAATGGAATACTATGAAGCTGTTAGAAAAAATGAGGTCATGACGTTTGCATATAAGTGGATCAGCATGGAAAGTATCATGCTAAGTGAAATGAGTCAGAAAGAGAGAGACAGACATAGAAAGATTGCGCTCATCTGTGGAATATAGAATAATAGACTATAAGACTAACGCCCAAGAATAGTAGAAATAAGTACCAGGAGATTGTCTCCATGGCTTGGAGGCTGGTCTCTCATTCTGGGTAACTCAGGGAAGGGACCACCAAGTAAAATGTGGTCGGAGGTCATGTGGGGGAAGGGTGATGTGGGCCGAATACAGACTAGAGACTGAACACAATGGCCACTCAACACCTTTATTGCAAACCACAACACCTAATCAGAGAGAGAACGAAAGGGAAGACCCTGCCATAGTGGCAGTGTGGGGTGGGGGGAGACGGGACTGGGGAGGGTGGGAGGGATGTTGGGTTTACTGGTGGTGGAGAATGGGCACTGGTGAAGGGATGGGTTATCGAACTTTGTATGGGGGAAACATGAGCACAAAAATGTATAAATCTGTAACTGTACCCTCACGTTGACTCACTAATTAAAAATAAACTAATAAATAAATTAAAAAAAAAACAAAGTCTGTGCAGAATCATTCCACAGTCGCCACTACCCTACATTAAGCCTGACATCATCTACAGGCTAGAAATAGGTCTTCATGGCAACGACTCTTAACAAGTCTCCTAGCATAGGGTACTATAACACACAATTAAAACCTTCAAAATAAGGGGCCTGAGCAGTAGTACAGCAGGTAAGGTACCTGTCTTGCATGCAGCCGACCCAGGTTTGATCCCTAATATCTCATATGGTTCCTTGAGCCCCGCTAGGAGTAATTCTGAGTAACTCCTAACAGTAGGTGTGGCCCCAAAGCAAGAGAAAACAAAACTATAACATTCAAACTAAATCTAAAACCCTTGTAATTTTGACAAGACTTTTTATGATAGCATTTGTTCCATACCCTTTCCCAAAAGGGGGGGCTCCCTTCTGAGTTCCTGTCTAGCCATTTTGTTCATTTTTAACCCTCTGTACCTAAAGCAGGGCCTTCTGCTTAGTGGGTGGCTCCTAAATATTGGTAAAATGAATAATTACTTCAGACAAAATAGAAAATGACAAGGTAAAAAAAATAGAACATTTAGATATCAGAGCTATCTGAAACCAGTATTACATAGAAATAGAAAAGACTCTCGAAGATCATTTTATTAACTTTTTCATTTCATAAGCTACAAATTGAGTCTTTGAAATTCAATTCTCTTAAATTCAAGGTTACAGTCTGTAAATAAAGACAATTTGCACCTGTTCCAGATTAATTCCTCTTCCAAGAGCCTATTGTCATACTTAGTTTACACTTCTAAGCAACTGCTTTTCAAATTTAGCCCCATGTAGTCAGCATTCTGATTTTCCCACACTACCTGAAGAGTTTAACATAGTGATTAACAACACACAACAAACCAGTCTCTCGGGATTCATGACAGGTTTTACTGATGACTGTGCAACCTTAAACAAATTACTAAACTTCTCTATGCACTATCTCCATCTCAATAAACAGGATAATGAAGGTACTCTAAGTTTCAGATCAATTATTATATGCAAAACATTATTATGTATAAGAATATTTGTTTATAGTATAGATTTTAGATGATGGTTGTGCTTATTTTGATTAAAAGATGATGATACTATATTTCCAATGCTTAAAAGTATACTAAAATGAGATGGCAAGAATGGAAAGAGAATAAAGAAGGTGAGGAAAAATAAAGTGAAAGGTCATATCAAAGCAATTTCTATGAAAATTTCTCTAATTTTTAATAAATTTAGGGTAGGTTGATAAAAAAGGCAAATTAAACTAAATACATTATTTTAGGGTAAAAACAACATGCTAGCACTGGATCTTATTCAAATATAATTCTTTAGGACAAAATAGACTTAATTTTGGGGCTGGAGAGATAGCACAGCGGGTAGGGCGTTTGCCTTGCACGCGTCCGACCCGGGTTCAAATCCCAGCATCCCATATGGTCCCCTGAGCACGGCCAGGGGTAATTTCTGAGTGCAGAGCCAGGAGTAACCCCTGTGCATAGCCAGGTGTGACCCAAAAAGCAAAAAAAAAACAAAAAACCAAAATAGACTTAATTTTCTATTTAAATATTTAATTTTTCTTAAATTACTTAATGTTGAAATTTGTTATGTTATATCATTATTGAATATATAACATGTTTCATGTTATATATCATATAATATAACATTTATTATCTTATATCATGTATTGTATGCATGCATGTATGTAAGGGGACTTTTAAAACATAAATTTATGATATAAATTATCATCTACCATAGTGAAAGTAAGGAAAAAAGAGGAATTGTGAACAGAGGTCAGCAAATTATGGTTCATGGACTACATCCATCCTACCATAATCAATTTTTCTAAATAACAGTAGCACTGGCTCACTGCCCTGTCCCTTCATTGTTGGATTACTTCTGTGTTGCTTGGTGTTTTTTCATGTCCTAGTGCCAGATCTCTAAAATTTTTGAAGAAAAAAAAATTCTAAAATTTATATTAGAACCACAAAGTACTATAAAAAGAAAAAATAACAGAAAAATATAGCTGAAAAAAAACACACTTCCTATTTTCAAATTGTATTGCAGTGTTAGGAGAGACAGTATGATGAGTAAGGTCCTTGTATGTGGCTGACCAAGTCCAATCCCTGGAACCCTATATAGCCCCCTGGCTCCCACCAGGACCGATCTTTGAGTGCTGAGTCAGAAGTAAGCTTTGAGTGTCACTGGATGCGACCCCCTCCCCCCCAAAAAACTACATATATCCATATCCATATATATCACATATACATATATATACATATCAAGGCTACAGTAGTTAAAATTGTATGATACTGGAGTAAAGGATCAAAGGAAAAAATAGAAGATGCCAAAAATAAACCCACACATATACGGTCACCCTAGCGTACTGAGAATACACAATGAAGAAAGGGCACTCTTCCACAAATGGTGCTGTAAAAATCCAAGTGCCTCAGGAGAATGACATTGTATCCCATTTTTTTTAATCAATTACATCAATACCAACCCAAAATGGATTTTTAAATAAGACCTGAAAATGTATTATATTTAGAAAATTAGATACTCCTCATGATTACTATTTGGATGTAGTAGCAAAAGAATGTGCAACAACAAAAACAATGTGGATTACATATAACCAAAAAAATGTTCAGGAAAAAAAATGGATATCTCAGAATGAGAAAAATATTTAGAAATTATGTATTAGGTAAGGAGTATTAACCAAGATGTATGAAAACTCTTAGAGCTAAACAGTTTTTAAAATATAAATTAAAATGGGCAAAGGACATGAATAAACATTTCTACAAAGAAGATATATAAAAGACCAACAGATACAAAGAAAGATGTTAAAAATCACTAATAAAAAATGAAAAATCCAAAGCACAGTGAGATATGTTTCATTATTTAAAAAAACTCCAAAATAAAAAATAAAAGTTTCCATGAGCTTGTAGAATCTTGCATAGAAATGTAAAATGGTGTTGCTGTTATGGAAAACAGTATGTAGATTTCTCAAAAAATGAATAAATAAAATTAAGATAGCATCATGCCACTTCTAGATACTTATCCAAAATAATAAAAGCAATATTTCAAATAGATCATTACATAATACTCAACGCATCATTATTCACAATTGCCAAGATAAAAAACAGCTTAGATAGCCATCAAGAAGATGAATAAAGGAGAGGGATAGAAGATTGTTTTATATATGATGTACAATCAAATATTATTCAATTTCAAAGGTGAGAAAATCTTATAAAATGCTATAATGTAGATGAACCTGGTGAACATTATACTAAGTTAAGTGGCAATTACAGGAGGACATATACTCTCTGACAACACTTAAATAAAGGTATGACAATAGCCTATCCACACAAGAAGTGAGTAGAATGTAGGATTCCAAGAGCGAGGGGCTGGGGTCGGAAATAATGTATGTGTTGTTCAATGGCTATAAAATTGCAGTTGAATAATTTCTAGAAATTTGGTGCACATTAAGCCTATAGTTATTAACTCTGAAACTGTGCATACTTAAAAACTTTCGTATACTTAAAAACTCAAATGGTGGATCTCATGTTCTTACCTTAAAAAAAATCAGAAAGCATATTTATGGGGGTAATGAGGAAGATTTTAATGTTCTCAATTGTCAGATTATGGAAGGATCTCCCAAGGGCAATGTGAAAATTTCTATCCTTCGGAATTCTTCAAATCAAATTGGAAAAAATCACACAAATGCGTATACTTGATATTATTCTTTTCCCTACATGGATTGACTCATACTAGCATGACTTAAGTCACCAATGAATTCTACAGGCTTCTAGGGACCCTCCAGACCACCCACTAGAATGAGGAAAGAAAGAGGAATTGGGCTGAAATGGATGACTCAGAACCACCTGTGTAGCATGTTACTACCTCAGTTACAATTTCCACAGAGAAAAAAAAAAATCCAGGAACAGTTAACACCAGGTTTCTGCACTCCCTTATTAGAGAAGTTTTCAAGGAGAATGTGGAGAAGGCTCTTCTCTTCATCTTACTTCTTAAAATTGCCACATCTTTTTCTTTAAAATCAGAAGCAGCCCCTTTAAAAAACCAGATTCTATTATTCATAATAGAAACACAGGCGCTTAGACCAGATGCCAGCAAGCTACGAGACAAAAGGACAAATGTTGCTCACAGTCTGTTCCTCAAAACAGTGTTTTGTGGAAACACATCCAATGTGTGATATTGTCATTTATGACAAGAAATAAATATTTGGGCTTCGTTCTTGTACATGGAATACAGCTCCTAAATACTTTGGAATTTCCTAAATGACAAGAGAGGAAAATATGATTGGGCGGGGGGTTAGACAAATAGCACAGCAGATAGGGCACTTGTCTTGCATGCAATTGACCTGCCTTCAATCCCCAGCACCCCATATGATCCCCTGAGTTCTGCCCCAGTGGTCTCTGAGAGCAGAGCAGAAAGTAAACTCTGATCACAGGCAAGTGTGGCCCCAAATTCCAAAGATAAATAAATTAAGTAAAGATTAAGTGCTATTATTTTTTAATGGGTCTTGGCACATTTATGTGATGACCTAAAAATGTGGGGTGAGTAGTCAAGAGCACCCAACACATCATTAGAGGTTCGGAAGGTTTAGTCCCACTCCAGGCCCCTTGGGGGAAGAGAAGGCCTAGTTATTAAATCAACCGCTAATAACCAATATGAATGTATCTATGGGAATCCAAAAGTACAGGGTCCATAGTATTTCTGGGTTGGTGAACATGGAGAAATTGAGTTGAAAGGACTCTGAGATGGACCATAGAAGTTCCATGTCCTTTATGCACCTCTTCCACCTCGCCACTTCCTGATTATTTTCTTTATAATAAATAGATTACAAGTCAAATATTTTTCTCAGTTCTGTGAAGAGCTACAACAAACTAAATTAACATGAGGAGTGGGTCCTTGGAACTTCTGAATCTCATATAACCAGTTGATCAGAGGCACAGTTCCAACTTAGGACAGCAATGGGCACCTGTGCAGGGACCAGAAGGACTGTTGGGGGTCCTTAGTTTTTGGAATCTGAATCTATTACCAGGTAGATAGTGTCATACTGGATTCAAGTATAGGACACCCAGCTTGTATCTGGAGAATTACTTAATGACATGGGCTGGGGAGTGGCAGAGTTGGTTACCTTCCCCTCTATGCATGTTGGAAATCTGTGTTCCTGAACACTTATGTACAAGGTCATTAATTTACAGACTTAAGTTTTACTAAGACTGACCCTACCCCATGGTAATAATTCTGAAAATTTTAATTCAAGCATCTCCAGAGTGACCTATGTCTTTGCTATTTTAAATAGTCTTTGCTATTCTAAAATTCTTTGAACTAGAATTAAAAAATACTTTAAATCCAAATAGAACATGCTAATTTTTAATAAATCCAAACTCAAATATCACATCCTCAAGTCTGGAGAACACAGGCACAAAATGATAGTGATTGTGATGGAAACTCAAAAATCTAAAAAATCTGAACCTGAATTCCAGGTTTTCTCTTTACCAGCTGTTCGTCTTCACTAGATTATGTAATCTCTTTGGTTTCCAAAGTGAAAAACAGTAAAAAATACCAAATATCCAATTCATAGGGTTCTAGTGATAAACAGACAAATTACTATATGTAAAGTTCTTGTGTATGTGCTCAAAGCGCTGTCAAGTTTTATGACTACACTACCCAAAATCAATGCTCTGAGATTGAATATGAAGCCAATAAAATACAAGCACATCACTTGTTAAGCATTACCTGTGCAGTTTTCTCCAGAATCTCCACAGAGAAGGACATCGCTGTCAGGACTTCTGGTGGAATTCCCATCTGCCACAACACAGCGGAGGATCAATAGACCTTCAAGTTCAAAACAAGTGAAATAAATACGAAAATCTCAATATTTTCTCAGTTGAAATACCTGTCCAATATCATAACCTGTTTATGAAAATAACAAGCATGTGGATTCTATGATTTCCAAATCATTCTCCAAAAGCAAGGGAATGGTACAAGGCTCTGGTGATCTTATCTTTTAAGCTTAGTACGAAAGACAGAATTTTAAGGTTAATATTTATTTCTAAGTATACATCTTAAGTGGGAGACTTGTCCCTGGCTTGTGAAGGAGCTGTACCATATAAGCAGAGAATAGAGGATATTTCACCCTCTTGATGGCTATAGTGATTAGCTTCCAGTGAGAAAAGATTTTTTTGTGTGTATTATCATTACATGGACTGGAGCAATAGCACAGCAGTTCAGACAGTTGCCTTGCATTTGGAACCTGTGTTCGATTTTTCCATCCCTCTTGGAGAGCCAGCAAGCTACCAAGAGTATCCTGCCTGCACAGCAGAGCCTGGCAAGCTACCTGTGGTGTATTTGATATGCCAAAAACAGTAACAAGTCTCACAATGGAGATATTACTGGTGCCTGCCTGAGCAAATCGATGAACAATGGGAAAACAGTACACTGCTACATCCTTACATACAGGCAGACTTGTTTCTCAAAATTGACTATTGAGGGTCAGACACGTAACTCAGAGTTAGCTTCACTTTCCTTGCATGTGTGAAGTTTTGGGTTGGATATGGAACTGAAAATAAATAAATATTGAGTGGGCTTAGGTATGGAGGTGGGAGGACCATGTGTTGGGGTCAGAACCATTTGGGGTACAATATGTAGTGCTTGCCTGAATTATGATTCAACAAACCAACTTTATATAATCACTGGTGACAGAAAATCCTGTCCCCACGCCAGGCTGTCTCCCCCAGGGCAACTCGGAGGGGGGAGGGTTGAGTTTCCCTCCCTGCCCGAACAGAATCCTGCCAGCCCAAAACCTCCAGAACCAATCCGCACAGCCATGCTCAAAACCACTCTCCACAGGCTCAAATGAGCCTCATCTATAAGGGAACCTGAGGAAAAATCCAGGTATGCGGGACCCGTGACTGAGATCTCCAAGCTTGCTTGGAAAGGGACTGGGCTTTCTTCCCCCAGCTCCCTAATTTTCCAGTAACTTGGCAGTCACACCCACGAACTGCCCCCGGCACCATATAATCTCACCAACATCAAGATCCAGAAACTATGAAATAAAGAGAGTGACAAATAACCTCTTGCACTCTAGCCCACTGATATACCAAAAGTAACACACATTTGTTTGGGTTTAACAGATACGGGCTGGAGCAATAGCACAGTGGTTGGGCATTCACTTCGCACACGGCCGACCCAAGTTCGATTCCTCCGCCCCTATCGGAGAGCCCAGCAAGATACTGAGAGTATGGAGCCCGCGCGGCAGAGCCTGGCAAGCTACCAGTGCGTATTGGATATTGGATATGCCAAAAACAGTAACAATAAGTCTCTCAATGAGAGACGTTACTGGTGCCCACTCGAACAAATCAATGAGCAATGGGATGACAGTGACAGTGAATCTCTTATACAAAGGCTTAAATGGCTCTAGGATGAAATACAACAATCTTCACACTTTTTTATCTTATGGTGGTGGGAAGGTGCACAGTGGTGGGATTGATGTTTGGATATTATCTGTAATGAACTATTGTGGACAACTTTGTAAAAATAAGATTAAATATATATATATATACATGTGAGAATGAGGCCCATTTTGAGTTACTGTATACATATATATATATATATATATATATATACACAATCATTGGTGATATAACTAGGGCTATTTGACACTGACTGGGCATTAGATAACATTAAGGAATTGTCCTAGTTTTTTTATGGTCTGGTAATAATTTGTAGTTTAGTTTTAAAAACAGATACCATATCTCTTAGATACATATATTTAAATAATCACTAATAAAGTTTATGTATCAGACATTTGCTGAAAAACAATAAATGAAGGAAGAGAATTACAAGATAGTGAGGGAAACATAGAAATGAAAACCTGTTGAAGTTGCTGTGGTTGGTATACCAGGTTTCACTATGCTGTTCTATTTTATTTATATTGGACAGTGTTTATAATAAGTAGTTGTATATGGGTAGAAAAGGCAGAGGAGGAATGATAAGATGATTTGAGATTAGCTGGCTCTGTATGTGTTTGTGACTGTTTTGAATATTTTACAGCCAAGTTCCATGGAGAAATTTCATAAGGACTTCATTTCTCTTTAGCAAAGTGGAAATAATTCTAATCTATTTTCAGGAAATTATGAGGATTTAACCAGATTTAATAACCAGGTTATCATGCAAAGCATGTATCAAAGTTTTGATGCATAATCAATGCTCAACAACAACAAAATCCCCATGATGACGCATCTACAAGTATAGACTACCTTTCCACTGGTACACTGACCTTTATACATCTAGCCTGGGGTTTCTAAATTGTCTCCTCCAATTCACTTCCGTTCCACAGACATTCATTTGCACCCCAGAACAGAGAAGTGGATACAATGGTTACATTTGAGAGTCAAGTTGACTGGTTACTTAGGCATTAGTAAGACAACCACTCATCCACAATCCAAAGTAACAGCAAGTGACAGAGAAAAATAGAGCCTAGAAAATTCAGAGGGTATGAACCAATTTCCTGGCTGGACGGACCATACTGAGGTTAAGGCACTTGCCTTGAATGAGGCTGACTGAGGTTGTCTCTGTCAATCCTTATGGTCCTCAGAGCACAGCCAGAAGTAAACCCTGAGTAGAGTCAGGACTATTCCCCGAGCACTGTTTAAAAAGAAAACTGCCTATGGAAAGAGAGACCATCTCTGCCTATCATCAAATTGGAAAGAATTTTTTGGAGGAGGAAAAAAAAGTTATTACCACTAGAAAGGGTGAAGAGAAAAGAAACACAAATCCACCATTATCACAATTAGGAGGATTCTTTAGCACTTTATGATAAAAGCAAATTTTTAAATATGCAAATGCTTATATCTAGAACATTTCTAGTGATTTTTTTTAGATAACAAAACTTCTAAATAAAGTAGTTTATTTAACAACAGAAACTAGAAGTAATCTAAATACCAACAGAGATCGTCTAAATAACACTAGATAATTGATTAGAAATACTATTTAGTCATAAAAGTAGCTTTCAGAGCCAGAGAGACAGAGCAGAGAAAGGCTGTGCACAGAGTCAGACTGGGGTTGATCTCTGGCACTACAGGGTCTCCAAGCACCACCAGGAATGATTCCTGAGCACAGAGACAGTAATAAGCCTTGAGCACAGTCAGGCATGAATCAGTGCCCTCCCCTCAATTATTTTCAACATAAATAGAATGTTTCAGTGAGTTCCTTAGAGAAGTAGACCCCAGCATAGTCCCCAGAATATGATTTATGTGTGCAATTGCTTACATGTCAATGTGACAGATGAAACAAAATATCCCTGCTGATAGAGATGACCACAAAAGTGTGTAAGTGGAGTCACTCACTCTGAATCTTAGTTAGAATTTTTTTCCCTTAGCTTCCCTTTCTTATTTCCAACTAGAAAGAAATTTGCTGCAAAGAAAAACAAAGTGATAATTTTTAAAACAAACTTGCCACCAAGTTTCTAGGATGTTTTAAACATCCCTCTGATTCTTATTCTCCTGTTTTCATTCTTAGAATCAACCAGAAGCAAGCAATCCTTGAGAACTTCTCAAGCACAGGAATTGTGTATTGCAAGACCAGTCTATGACACAGATTCATGGATATTCAACTAATGCTGAAAGAATGAATGTCAATTTGTAAAATAAGCAACAACAGTTAAAAGAAAAACATCAGATTTTTAAAAAGAATACCAATTTTCAGTGGCAAATTGCAATCAATTTATTATCGTAAAACAAATCTAATTTATTTCTAAAACCCCACATATGAATTTTCATCATGGGAAGAATCAGGACTTGATTCTAAAGCTAATCTGTTATAACGTTAAAATGGAAAAAAAATAAACAAGATATAAATCTTATCAAAATCCAGCATCTGCAAACTGAAATGGTAGTAAGAAAATTTATCTTAAGTAACAATAAAAAGTCACCTTGTTTGGCATATAGTATACAAACTTTGATCCAGTCACACCCCTTCCCATTCTCACTTTCAGTTTAGCATGTTATCCTCTACTTTCAAATATAGAGGTAACCCTGGTTTCTCTGAAACACTGTTCATGCTCACACTCTTAAGTATTCTGGCAGGCTGGGGCCTATATCCGGGCTCTCTTCTGCTTAGACTCTGCACATGTGACATCAGTTGTTGAAACCAGAGCCCTAGGGAGACCTTCAGGAATACACCGAGCCTTTGAAGGAGACCTCCTGAAGGCAAGCAAATACCAAGCACAGGGTAAGTCGAGGGCACTGTTCCTCCTCCTGTTCGCACCCAACTATCTTCAAGCTGTGAGCTGGTGGCCATGAATAACATTTGCCCAGAAAAAAAGCATTTCCTTCATCTGCATAGTTTTAAAATTTGAATCAAGATGACACATTTCAACTAGATTTTCTTGCTTCCACTGAAAAGGTGGAAACTCTGGCAAGTAAAAAATCAGAGAAAGGGGGACAGAGCGATAGTACAGTGGGCAGGGCATTTGCCGTGCATGCAGCCGACCTGATTTCAGCGCCCGGCATTCCATATGGTTTTCCGAGCCTGCCAGCAGCGATCCGAGGGAGGAGCCAGGCATAAGCCCTGATCACAGACGGGTGTGGCCCACAATAAAAAAAAAAAAAAAGGAAATCAGAGAGACTCAGAAATCATTGGCTAAATACTAACGGCTATTTCAAAGAGAAAATATGTTCCTGTTCTATCTATAATTCAATATTTGTTAGGCATTGTGTGATTGGCACTTGTGCAAGTTACTGAAGATTTAAAGATATTAGCTATCATTAACTTCAAGTAGTTATGATAGAAAGGTAGATACAAAAATCTTTAAAATATGTGTAGCAAACACAACACAGAATGGAGATGAGAAGCTTATGATAAACTTTTAATAAGAAATTTTAAAAGTTTAAATGTCAGTAACTCGAGAAAACAATCATAAACCAGATAATGCAATCATGGTACATTATTTAAGTAGTGAAATATATTTACATGACTATACAAATGTAAATGTCAATAATTTAGCAAAAATTATTTTCAAATAAGGAACTGCCTAATTTGCCAACATACACAGTGCAGAGAAACTGAAAGTCTTCACTGGTCGGTCTGCATTGCATCATATCTTAAATATTTTGAGAATTACCTCCCTGGTAATAATTCCCGACTAAAAAGAGAAACCAAATACGTTTAGTTTAGTCAACTAAACTTGACATGGAAAGAAATAGCATTACAAATAAATTGCTTAGCAACATAAAGATGAATGCAGAAATAAACACCTAAGAGAGATAAAGTTGTTCTTAAGAGGTAGAAAGATGAAAAGGACTGCAAATAAGTTTTGTTGCTATAAGCTTCTTAGTACTATTTGACTTTTAAAATACATACATACATATATTATTCTATTAAAATAAAAGTGCTTTTTTAATAAAGATAAAGTTAAAGTTAATCAGGATTTCTGAACAAAAGGGACAAGTTGCAAAAATGCATAGCAGGAATACTACAGATTATCTAGTTTCTTGGAAGGCAGATAACCCAGGTAGTAATAGAGAACAGGTATGAAACACATGACTGAAGATATTTAGTTGCTTTATTTTCTGTTTTACAGCAAAAACAAGGGCTTTGATAATGTTACATAAAAAGTAACATAGTCCTTTCTTTTTTAAGTTTGAAAGGTCAACTCTATCACCACAGGTGATTCAGACACAAATTAACTAAAGTTGTGGCTCTAGATATAAAGAAAGAATTTGAGAGATATATGTCAAAGTAAACTATAAGAGACTATACAACTAATGGTATAGGGTGGGAACTGAGAAACAAAGGTATCCTAGAATAACCTCAGAGCTAGTGACCAGTTTGTGACTGGTGACAAGCTATATATACCATGAGACCAATCATAGACATAACATATACAAGAAGACAACTAGACTGAGGAGTGTTAGAGATCAAATTCTAAGATAGAATCTATCCCCAATATGATAATATTTGGAGGTGGGTCCTTTGAAGGTGTGCAGTGATCTTATGAAAGAGACATCTCAAAACTCTTTTATACATTCCACCATGTTAGAGCTTAACGGGAATGAGCATCTAAGAACCAGAATGTGGATTTTCACCAGACATGGAATCTGCTGGAGCCATCATCTTGGGCTTCCCATCCTGTGGTACTAAGAGAAATAAACGTTTGTTGTAGTTACCCAGTCTGGTATTTTGTTATAGCTGTCTGAACAAGAAAGACAGAAATGGACACTCTGAATCCAAAATGACTGTGACATGTTTAGGAGATCATAGATGGATCTTAGGTCTGGAATCCTGTAGGGAAATAATAAAGAGGTTCTAAATTTGGAACCCAGGAAAAGTAAAATGGCATTTCATGAATGCAAATGAATTTCTTAGTAAGCATACTGATAAAAAAGAAACAAGATAGAGACAGAATTCTGAAAAGTATTAACATGATAAAAGGATAGAAAAAGAAGATTCTTTGGGGATCTGGGAAGGAGAAGCCACATTGAGTTAAGAGTTTTTTAGGTTTTTGTTTTGGAGTCACATCCTGTAGTGCTCAGGGCTTACTCTTAACTCTGTGCCTAGGGATCATTCTTGGTGGAGCTTGGGGGACCATATGAGGTGCCTGGGATCAAACCTAATGAGCATCTTAATCACTCTATTATTTCTACGACCAAAAGGAAATAATATTTTAGGAAAATTTAAAAAAACTGATCAATAGTAAAAATTAAATTATTGGAAAATTAAAGATAAGAAACATAAACATTGGATTTTAGAAAACACCAGTAAGATCTTCCTTGAGAATATTATATTCATGACATAAAATGTGTGCAAATCATTGTATGTTACTCTTCAAAGATACTAAACTTTGAAAGAAAGGAATAAGATTAGCATTGTACATAGGAAAATGGCCGTTTTGTTTTAAATGTGAGAAGTAATTGGAAGAAGCAAAAGTTATAGGGGAAAGAAGCACAGGAAGGACTACAATAGGGCAAAAAAATGAAAGGCAGAATGTAACACATCTTGAGAATATAATTTTATTCTGAATGAATGCAACATTTTTAGAAACCAATGCTTATGGATAGTTTATAGTCCTTGCATTTTACTTCACAGTTCCAGGATATCCATGATCTGAATTAAAATGAATGGAAACATCTAAAAGGTTTCTCCACTTTTGCATTACTGACAATCCAGACTGAAAAACTGTTGTGGAAAGCTGTGCATTGTAAACCAATCAGCAATGTGACACACTCACTGAACGCCCATCTCCCCGTCTTCCCTTGGAATCATAGACATTCATTCTTTTAAAAGATTGTTAAGAACTGGTTTCTAAAACTATAAATGCTACATTATATTATACTGGCATTTGACATTTTGTGATTTTACTCTGCTCACTGGAACCACCTAAATTAAGCCCAATCTTCCTTTTCCCTGATAGATCTTCACAGACTTGATGCCAGCTATCAAGTCTTCCTAAAATAATTCCTCTTTTCCAGGTTAAACATCGAGGTTTCATCAAGATTCCTCCAAGCTTTGTCATGATGCCCCAAATTCAGACCACACATAGTGCTGTTTCTTGTGGTCTGACAAAATAGATTTGGATTCTCAGACTCCATGTATTCATATTTCTGGAATACAACCCCATAGAATATCAGCCTTTCGGGGGTTATCTTATATATTACCAGCATTTTATTCTACTAACCATGAAGTAAAGCACCTGTTTGAGAAGCAGTGTGTTCATAGGTGTCCTCTTGTTAAGATTCTGTTTTGTATAATTTAACTTTTCACCAAATCACATGATCTACATTTGTAAAATGATTCAATAATTTCACCGTTTCTTCTCTTATTCAACCACTTACTCAAAATTCCTCCCCACCTCACATGTCCTACAGAACTTCTCTGATGTGTTATAATAAGAGGAACACAAAATAATGTTAGATTGGTCTCATTTGCTGAGAAACAAAAAATTGAACAGTTTCTGGAGTTAGTTTTTAAACACAAAAATCAAAAGAAATTCACTGAGTTTTTCTGATTACTTCGATGAGTAAAATCTCCAGTTACTTTTACACGCTCAGAGATTCTGGAATTAAAGATTACAGAATACACGCAAAGTATGATTCCTGTCAGTCAGCACAGGCTATGAAGTCACTGGGAACAATACAAGCATTCAACGGGGAGCAGCCTAACAAGAAGGGTGAACCAATGTTATCCTACAAACCACTGTCTTAGAGTCAGGCTAACGCTGAGGTAAGTCACACACCAGCTGGATCAACTATTTAAAAATATCTAATGTGACCAACTTAAACAGTGATGTACACTGCACGTGCCTCATTTCTGAGCTCAACTTTCCATTTGTTGAGCCAACTGCCTTTCATATTTTAAGGATAAGTAGAGTATTATCACAAAATGTCCATTCAACTCTAATTTAATGATTTAGGACACCTTAGTGATCCGAACCTCTGTCTCTGTCTACTAATTCCACTCATTTCTGAAGTTATCATCTCAATTTAGGATCTAAATCATAATTTTCCAGCAGCATTCCAATTGTAAACCATAAAAAACTTTATCAATCTATGAATATGAGTAGAAATTTAATATATATTAAAAGTGATATAGATCAATGAGTAAATAACAGGTTTGGAATCACATGGAGCTAGATTCGAATGATGAATGTTCAAATTATAATAAACCAGTTTGGTGATTATGATTAAGTTGCTCAATTCTTGAGCTTTACAGTTGATCACCTATAAACTAGAACCATAATACACAATTTACAGAGCAAATATTTAGGTGTGCTCTTAGAGAAAGAAGAAAAATAAATTATGAATTATTAACAGTGTAATTCAATAAAGTAATAGCTAAGAGAGACTAAAGGAAAAAATTAATTATTTTGGTTAAAAAATTTATTCTCATGCACATAGATGGATCTTGAAAAATGTGTTTTGGTGGGTCATGTTTTGACTTGTGCATAAAATATGCAAAATAGAGCACAAAGGAAATACTCATATATATGCATACTATTTTTCTTGAGTATTCTTATATGTATATATTTAGTGAGTTGGGACTGTAAGGTGGTCTTTCTACATGCTGCTTTTTTCAGTGTTTTCAGAAAAATATGAAGATAGGCCTCAAATAATTAATAGAAACATGACATCTTCTACATGTTTGGTTCTTTGTATTCTCAGCAGAGTTCTGCCAGTGACTGAGCATACTATTTATGTCAGATGGGATTAATGATTCAATTGGATGGTTAAGTGATTCAGTGATACAAAAATAGCAAAGAAAGTCAGCGTTTAACAGACACCAACAACTCAGAGTGTTATAAATCATATCTCAAATTTCTGGAGAATAAAGCAAGAGGTTTCGGGTTCTTTCCCAGGAAGTAGAGGGACTGACTCTCAGTGATTTTGTGGTTCAATCTGAGAAGCTGAGAATACCATGCCTGATAACAGTTGGGGGAAAGTTTGGTACCTGGGATTGAACTGGAGCTGACTTTATACTAAGGACTGTCGTAAACTCCAGACTTTCTCTCTGGCACTAAAGCTGGAGGTTTTTTGGCTTTTGGGGTCATACCCGACAATGCACAAGGATTACTCCTGGCTCTGCACTCAGGAATTACTCCTGGCGGTGTTCAGGGGACCATATGGGATGCTGGGAATCCCAGGTTGGCCGCATGCAAGGCAAACGCCCTACCCGCTGTGCTATCGCTTCAGCCCCTAAAGCAACATTAGAAGTAACACCTCTAAGCATAAAGGGAGTTTTCCCACTGTATCTTCCCTGCCAAGAAGAAAGACAGAATATTAATTGCATGCATGTTCTATACAGAGAGCTTGTAAAGTTTTAAAGAAGGACATGACTAGCATGGAGTTGAAAAAATTGAGAAAAGGATACTTAATAATGGGCTTTGGGGGAAGAGATACTACAGTGGGTAAGGCACCTGCCTTGTGTGCAGTTGACCCAGCATATCATGTGGTTCCCTCAGTACTCCCAGGAGTGATTTCTGAATACAGAACCAGGAGTAACCCCTGAGCATTGCCAGGTCTGGCCAAAAAAAAACCTAACTAATAATAATGAGCTTTTGGTTTACAAACATAAAAATTATAAAATAGGGAAAGTCTGACATTTGTCTTCTCTCTTTTTCGGTAATGCTTTAGTTTTATTGCTGGTTTTTTGCTCTCCTATCAATAAGTTCCTTCATAAGCCCCAAACAAAGCATAGTTCTTACATACTCCCCTATCTCAATTTATTTGCTTTTGTGGAAGATGAGTAGGGATATTGTTTAGCTTCACATAAAGAGTCTAGAATGAAGTATTTCAATCTGTGTCTTCTAGAGAGCAAATTCTGAGAGAGATTCAAAGGTTAGCAGGTTCTATGTGAGAGACAAATTTTGTTCTATGAGAAATATTTTTGAAAACGAAAAAAAACAAAAAAAAAGCCATCTGTGCAGCAGAGTTTCAGAGAGATCCACAAAAATACAGAAATTTGTCCAGAGCATATGTCCACTAACACATGGGATCATAAAGTATGCAAAAATGAGCTCTGTCTTGAAGTTGTAGTTGATGGAGGGAAAAGTGAAGAGGAATTCTGTCAAATTACTTGCATCATCAATTCACATTAGACAAAATTCTCCTCCCTGGGTTCTAACTGTACCAATTTATCACTTTGCATTAAGTGAGAGATCAGAGCTCATGCCCTGGGACATGGTGCTGGTTCTGAGCCCAAAACAGAAGGACAATCTGCTATAGTCCGTGGCTGTATAAAAGACAAAGGAAGTACTTGGAGGAATCTTAAGACGAGTTTCATACTTGACCTCAAGATAGTGAGAATTTAGAACATATCATAGGGATGGAGGAGCATTATTCCAGAAAAAAGGAGGGATTATTTCAAGGTCTCTTAAATCACAGCACTTAGAGAAATTTGACTCTATTGTTCTCTTGAGTGTGTGTATGTGAATGTGTGTGCACGTGTGTGGGGGGGGGAGGTGGGGGGGTTGCAGTGCCAGGGGACAGTTTGTGTTCATTCAAAGTCAGGAAAGAAAATATGAATGCTTTCTTCCTCCAATGCAAAATTCTATTCCAAATAATAGAATATATTGTATTTAAAAGAAGTTTTATTATGATGGACAACACTTTTTAAAAACACTCATAAAAGCATTCCACAATCTTGGATTTTTAAAGTCTAGAGAGGGGCATAATTGAAGTGCCATACATAAACCAACTCATGATCTAAAAGCTATTAACACCAAAATAATGCCTTTGCCAGTAAAGCGACCTTTAAAAATTCACCACAACCATAATTAAATCTGTGACGAGAACGGAAATTCTATCATAGCCTAGAGTTATTTTCTTAGAACTCATCCATTGTCAAAATTTGACTTTTGATTCTCATTCCTAAGTGATAAGATGAGATCAGACAGTCGGACATTATACTTTAACTGCAAGCCTATGGGCTCACTGAATTTTCTTAACAGCTCCAAATAAGAAGCTAACACAAGTGAAAGAAATCTTGTTCTCAGGGAGGATTATCTGAGTGCAGAGGAAGTAGAAATAGTAGAACTGGCCTGTGGATCCAGATACAGTCCAGACTCTGACCCATAAGAAAGCAGTCTTCAAACAAACAAAAACAAGAAAAGCAATGTAAGCATTTCAGAGTCATCAATGGTTACTCAACCTGGAAAAGTCCCAGGATTTGAGCTTGTAAAATACAATACAAAATAAATTATTTAGGTCCTGCTTTTGAGGCAGGGCTTGGGCGTCAGAACAGAAGCATTTGAAATATGGTGGTGGGAAGGTGTAACGGTGATGGGATTGGTGTTGGAACAACTTTATAAAAATAAAATAAAATAAGTTAGGGTAAGCCAACCCGGTTAAGATTAGTCCCTATTATCTTTATTGATAAAACTACTTACAGAAATCAGAAATAGAAGTAAATAAATGAATATCAAGCAATAAATATTAAGTAAGATGTATATAGAACATAACTTATGCTGAAATTACAAAAAAGGAGGCAAAAAAAGAGGCTGAGTAAATCATTGGAAAACACTTCAGTGACAATGGAAACTGAACTTGACCAAAAGCAATGACACTGAAATGAGTGTCGTTGGTTTGCATGGGAGACAGTGAGTAAAGCTGTCCAGTGGGAGTGAAGAATTAGACAGAGAAGCATTATGGAACAAGGGCCTTCTTTATGTGAGTGGGGTGTGATAAAACTATGAAACAATTCAATTGATTTCTTTTGAGTGACCTATAAAAATAAGACTCACTGAAAAATAGTCACACTACATATTACCAGTTGAATCACTGCAAAGCTTGCTCACCACATCCTGAAAGACAGATTTCCAGGAAAGAATCTGTCTAGAAAGTGCCTTAATATGCATTTAAATGTGGTACCTACCAATCACTCTTCTTACTGACATTATCCAATAATTGTCATTTATCTGACATTATCCCATACTCAAATTTGCTTGTGGTCTCAATGGCACTTAAAGGGTGTTGCAGAGAGGTGATTACTAGACATAAAGTAAACCAAAATTCACTCAAGTTATCTGTGTGTCAATGAACAAAAGATCTGGACTCACGTGGTAATGTTTTAGAGATTATAAGGTAGAATTTGAATTGAGTATTCTAACATAGGATAGCAATGTGCTTCCTATAACAATATTTGAAACAATCATCAATATATTTTTTCTTTCTTTTTTTGGGTCACACCCGGTAATACACAGGGGTTACTCCTGGCCCCTGTACTCAGGAGTTACTCCTGGCGGTGCTCAGGGGACCATATGGGATGCTGGAAATCGAACCCGGGTCGGCCACATGCAAGGCAAACGCCCTACCTACCCACTGTGCTATCGCTCCAGCCCCTCATCAGTATAATTTAATCATTACATTTATGCCATTGCTTTCTTCTTCACAATGAGATCCAAGTCGATCACGACTATGCTCAGAGAAGATGAACCACAAAGAGTGCTAGGACTTTAAGGATCTTGAGAAGTCATGGTTACTGAATATAGTTTGGGGTGGGATTGGGGACTAGAAACTCAAGCAATTTTGTTTTTCAAACTTCTTGTCATTGGTTTCTTTCCAGAATACTCTTCCTCGAAAAGTGTTTTAACATTTTCTTAGTTTCAAACTCTACCTTCTAATCTCCAAAACATTACCAAAGTGAGTTCAGATTGTCTTTTGTTCACTGAGACACACATAACTTGGGACATAACTTGGGTGAACACTTGGCTTACTTCCTGTCTAGTAATTACCTTCTGCAACTCCCTGAAAGCAAATTTAGGTTTGGGAGGCTCACCACAACGTAATGGATTCCATTTTTTTAGTTATTTACATGTAAGAAAATTAAGGTGAGGTTTATCTTTCCAGAATTTTAGTAATTTATCTAAGTTGTGCCCTTTTAACTACCCACCTGCCAACCCAACTTCTATCTTATCAGTCTTTGCATGTGCACATCTGGCCTCCTCACTTATGATCAATATGGGATTTTTTTAAGAGACCAGTGATTTATGAATGGCTCACTCAACAGTCTTAGAATACACCAACTCATAAGTTTTTTATATGATTGATCTATTTTGTTTGTTTGTTTTTAGACTACACCCAGAGATGTTCAGGGCTTACTGTACTCAGGGATCATTCCTGGTAGCACTCAAGGTATCATATAGGGAAAGAAAGAAAGTAAAGAAAGAAAAGGAAAGAATCATATAGGGAAAGAAGGGAAGGAAGGAAGGAAGGAAGGAAGGAAGGAAGGAAGGAAGGAAGGAAGGAAGGAAGGAAGGAAGGAAGGAAGGAAGGAAGGATTCCCAGTTATTATTTTTCCTTTTTTAATTTTTTTTAGAATTTCCAGTTATTGCACTGACTCCCAACCATGAATATGTGTGTCACCAACACTCTATACTCAGTCCTCTTTTTCCAATTTTGTATTTCAATAAAGTACACATGATATTTAATACCATAATTATTTAAAAATGTTCAGTGGGGTGGTATTAAGTATACTCATATTATTTTTCAATCATAGCTAGCATCTTTCCCCCAAATTATTTGTATCTTGCAAAATGAAAACTCTGTGCCAGAAATAATAATCCTATTACCTCCTCTCCTGCCCATGGCAACTGCCATCCTAATTTTCTGCATTGGTTGAATTTTGTCTTATTCTTCTATTTTATATAAGTCAATCACAAAATACCCATGGACTCAAATAATTCCCATTGAGTCAGGCACTCACTGTGCTAGATCTGAAAGTTATAATCAGCTACTCATTTATGCTTTCAGCTGTACTCTTTAGAAACACTATTATCTAAAGAAAAATGTCTGCAATAGAGACAGGCTGGGAGTAGGGGTGGGGGAGGCAGGGGAGAACTGAGGACATACATCAGTGAAGACATAGGAGTTGGAACATTTTAAGACTGAAACCCAATCATGAACAACTTTGTAACAGTGAATCTTACAGTAAATCAATAAATTAAATTTTTACTTAATTTTTAATCTAAAGTTAGAAAACTAACTATTTTGATCTTCTGTAAGATTTTTTGAAATAAACTTTTAGTTTTATGATAATTTGGGATTTAAAGAAAAGTTGCAAAGCAGAGAGCATTCCTATAAACCTCTCATTCACTTCCTCTTTCCTCATATTACTATAATATCACTGATCAAACTATAAACCAATATGGGCATCCGATGATTGACTGAACTGAAGACTTAATTCTGATTTCAACAATTTCAATCAGTCTTCTTTTTCTGTGTCATTATTCTAGCTTCTTCTAATCGGTGACAGTTCTTCATGTCTCATATTTTAATGATTTTGTTGACAAACTGGTAAGTTCTGATCAGCTAGTTTGTAGCAGGCTCTTCAATTTTGAGTTTAATTAGTTTCTATAATGATTTGACAAAGGTTACAAATTTTTGAAAATGACACCACAAAGAAATATTCTCATTACATCTTATGATTACATGATATATACACAAATGACATCATTGTGATATTAACCCGGACCACCTGGCCAAGTTAGTGTTTGTCAGATGCACTGTACAGTGACTTTTTTTCCTACTATACTCAATTCTTTGCAAGTAAGTCACCTGTGTCTACGCTAACTAAAAGTGGATAACTCCACCTACTGAAGAAAGAACCATTAACATATGTAATTTGCAATTATTCTGTTGGAAAATAATTATTTCTTCTCTTGGCAAGTCATAAAATTTAATTCTTAAGAATATATCAACCAGAATTTATTTGGTAGGGAGAGAGGCCTGCTAATCATTAATTTTTATAGTCCTTGGAAGAACAGTCAAATTCGAATTCCTCTACTCTAATTTTAAGTACAATTCCATATTGCCAAATAGTCAGAGACATCTGAGTAACTATAAAATAGTTCAAGTATCTCTATTAAAAGCATCTGCAATTCAAATATGGAACTGAATATTTTTCTCTAGCAAGAAATCTGGGGGGTGGGGCAACTTTATTTCTTTTCCCTCTCTGCCCATTATTTGCCATTTTATTCTATAGCTTTCACTGAGAAACATTAATGGATTTATTCCTTTCTCTACTTTGCCTAGTCCAGACTTTCTGGGATAGTCACAGCAACTTTCTCCTTACTTGCCTCTTTCCTTATTCTCTCTTCTTACAGTTGGTTTCACACATCAAAAATAAAGTTAAAATCATCGCAGTTCCTACAGCACACACCACAAGAGCTACCCATTTTCCACAACAATTTCTTTCACAAATCACTCCCTCTGACATTAGTTAGGAACAAAATGGTGTTCTTAATATTAAAAATAGAAATGTCATGCACCAAAGTAATGTTTTCAATGAGAGTAACAAGTCATCTTTTGAAAATTTGTCCTAAGTTTTGTATGATGATGAGTCAGTACTCTTGAGTTTGTGTTCTTGGGAGAGTCTTTTTCTCCAGATGCCATTGTTATCCCTGATGGGTGGAAACTATCTCTAGACTATGATCCAACCAAAGCCCTATACACCTAGAAGTACATGATTAGGAGTCACAGAAAAACAAGTATAAAGCAAACTTTTCAGGTAAACCACTCACTAATCTGAACTTTAGCAAGAATAAGACCAGCTCTTCATCCAACTATAAAGCAGTGGTTTTCATTTATTTGAAGTAATAAATGAAAACAGGAGAATTATTTTGGGATCATTATAGTAGAACTTTAACAAAAACATTATTTATTAACAGTATTCTGTGTATTAGTTGTCAAGTGTAATACTATAAAATGAAAAGTCTAAATAGTTATTTAAATTTAAAATAACCAGGAACCAAGTAGCAATCAAAAATCCTAATAATAGAACAGCCTGATATTTTGAGAAGGTATTATTTAATTCGAAGAATGTTGGTGAGAGATTGCTGCTTCCTTGTTAGAATATTTGATCACCAAGGCAGCAAAAATGTTTCAGAGAGATGAAGCACTTTTTTGTCATCCGTATGGCTCGTGGACCACAGCTATTTCCACACTGTTTAGATAAGTTCTCCTAGTGCAAAACTATGCAGGTTTTAAACTAGAATTCAACATATAATTAAAAGCATCATTTTTTAAAATTACACCCCCAGCCTCCTCTACTCATACCCCCACTCCCATTCCTAGGAAATTCTGCAAGATGACATTGCACCAAAAATTCAGAATTCTGAAATATGTTCTCATACAGAAAATGAGTCTCTCTACCAGTCAGTGTTTTCCACAGGGCTACACAGAATAACCTCATTATAAGAATTTAGGTGTTGGAGCAATAATACACCAGGGAGGGTACTTGCCTGGCCACTCAGTCAACCCGAGTTGGATCCCTGATACCCCAAATGGTCCCCTGAATGCTGCCAGGAGTCATCCCTGAGTCCAGAGCCAGGAGTCAGACTTGAGCACTGCAGAGAGTAGCTCAAAAAACAGACAAAAATTAGGTCTTTTAGGGGCCGGAGCGATAGCACAGCGGGTAGGGCATTTGCCTTGCACGCGGCCGACCTGGGTTCAATCCCCGGCATCCCATATGGTCCCCCAAGCACTGTCAGGAGTAATTCCTGAGTGCAGAACCAGGAGTAACCTCTGAGCATCGCTGGGTGTGACCCAAAAAGCAAAAAAAAAAAAAAATTAGGTCTTTTTTACTCTCTGTACACAAAAATGTAAATTATTAATATGTACACCTACTAATCATCCTGTCATTTTTCTTCACTATGGTCATAGACAAATAAATTCTGTGATTACTGCTTTGGAGATTTTTTCACAATCTTCCCAGAGATTCTATCTGGCCTATAGTGTGTAATTTAAACCTCTTTGAATATTAAACTATCTATATACTGTTTCATTTGTGATACAGACTTTTTGTCAATATACTCTTCCTGGAAAGACAATAGACATGTGTGTAGACAACTGTCCTGAATGCAAAACACAACTCCCTTACACACTTTGTTATTAGTCAATTAGTCATACTTGTTTTTATTTTGGGGGGTTATTTCCTTGTTGAGGGACCCCAATAATTCCCAGTCATCTGTGTAAACCTGAGCATGTAGTTTCACTCGGATTCTGTAGGTCTGGGGATTACCTGGACCCACCCTGTTAGTGCTCAAGGGTCTCGAGGGTTGCACCCAGCTATGCTTCCATGCCAGGAATTGAAACCTGATTGGCCACATTCAAGACCTGCACTTTAACCTCTGGACTGTCTCTTAGGCTGCTAGTCACAATTTAAGACTGCAAAAAGGAGTCAGGGAGATAGTTTCAAAGAGTTGGAGCAAATTCAATTAGCTTAATTAATGGCTGAATAAATAGCAGTACTCCTATATTATTAAAAAAAAAAGAAGAAGAAGAAAGACAGAAAAAGAAAAAGAGAATAAAGAATAATGTGTTCCAGAAAAAAAAAGGAGTTGGAGCAGACAAACACCCACGTTTGATCCCTGATAGCACGGGGGTCCCAAGCACCACTGCTGGTGGAGCTCTGGTGGTCCCTAAACAGAGCAACCCTGGGACAACCCTGGTGTCCCCAAGCATTGCTGGGCCTGAGCAGCACTGCATTACCAGATCTGAATAATGAACCTGGCCAATGAATCAGTCAAGCATCACTCATTTGTGGCTTGGGAGGGCCACAAATCACTTAAGAAAATGAAACAGCTAAATACTTAAGTGTTTTCTTGGTTTTTATGTATTTCAGAAACAAAGAACTTTCCAAAGAACTATGTATAGTACTGTGCCATGGGAAAGAGAGTTATACTTTTGGATAAGTTTATATTTTACTGATAGTGAACAGCATAGTAATTTTATGAGCAAATCTTGTTCTATCTGGTCAATCTATTCAGCAAAACTGGTCATGGCTGCCATTTCAACCAGGAACTGTAGCACTGTAGCACTGTCGTCCCCATTGTTCATCGATTTGCCAGAGCGGGCACCAGTAACGTGTCCATTGTGAGACTTGTTGTTACTGTTTTGGGCATATTGAATACACCATAGGTAGCTTGCCAGGCTCTGCATTGGGGGCAGGATACTCTCGGTAGTTTGCCGGGCTCTCCAAGAGGAACTATACTTAATATTTCACTTTTTGTAAACCTCAGGATACTGCAAATAGAATACCCCCAAAAAGCTTCTGGAGAAAGTAAGGTGCTCTTGTTTTTATAATATAAGCTAGGAAAGTGTGCGCTTTCATTTATCTATGTATGTGTGCAGTATGTATTTGCACGTGTATGTACAAGTCTATGCACTTAAACTAAATAGTTTTCATCAATACCTTTTGATACACTGAGAGAAGCAACGATCTAAGAGCATTTAGCCCACTTAATCCTGGTCTATGTGCACTTAGTCCACTGAACAAATATTTTCTGAGCACCAATTAAGTGCAGTCAATGTGAGAGACACTGAGAACATAGCTGCGAATAAAAAGATAGCATGTCTTTATCATGGAACTTACAGGCAAACTATTCAAAACACATTACAGTCTTGTTTGTTTTTTTCTTTTCTTGCTTCTAGTAGTGAATGTTGCAGCAATTCTCTTTGATCAGAGAACAAATACTAACACTCCAATTAGTTCAATGAACACAGTGATGTTATTTCTTCTTTTATGACAATATTCACAAAATATTCCCAAAATTATCTGCATATTCATAAAGTTGAACATTTTAGTGATATATTGAATACTATTATCTAATAATTCTGTCAAATTTTTCTGGCATTATTTTATTATGACCTTAAATCAATCCTGTGTCCCTTGATGAAAGGTGGTCTTATTTCATAGATGACAGAATAAAGTACTATGCATCTATTTAACTTTCTCAGTGTCCTAAGCAGTTTTTATGGAATGATTTAATGTTTATGCATGACTATGTGCTCTTAAGATTTTGAAAAACATTTTGCATAAGAAAGCTTCCCTGAAATATTTTTTTTCTGAAATTTAGACATGAATTTTGACTTAGTATTTTTTCATTCTTTGAACAAGAGATTCTCTTCATTTTAAGGAAACTATATAAGCAAAATAAATGAGGCTGCATATTTAAATGAGCTTAACTAAAACAGCAAAATTTTCTTCTAAATATTTTCTTTTTCTCTGCTAATGCAGTCTGACATTTATCTGATTTAACTTAATATTCTGAGTCTTGGGATCCATCCAGACAAATGCTATAAAACTTTTCATTACATACATAGGATCCAAATAGAAGCAGAAGAATCTCTGGAGGGAATTTTGTTTTAGAAAATATAAATTTTGCTTTTACAGAATCTTTTTTTTTTACATAGACATTTAACAAGGCCAATAAAACCTTTAAAATAGAGCATTATAGAACTAGCAGACGCAGGAATTCAAGAAATAAGGGCAAAATCAATTAGCAGGCATTGCTGAAACTCAGAAGTACCCAGAATTAAACTATAGATTTTTAATGTTACTATCACAATGATCTCTGTACTTTCCAACTGTTATAATAATTCATGTCTTCCCAGAACTATGTCTCAGGAATAGTTTAAGTGCTTTATGCAGTAAGTGATTTAATTCACATTATCAGCTTTTACATATTGAAGAAACTGAGGTCCAATGCGTTTAAGAGTTCCCCAACATGAAGGAGTTGGAAGTCACAGCGCCAGGAGACTCATGCCTAATTGCTCTGGCTCAGACTCACTGGATCATAACATCACAACGCCTCAGGATAAACTCTTCTTAATCCTGTCAGTAATAGACCTCAAGGTACAATCTAGGGAAATATGAAACAATGATGTTCCCCTCCATCTACCCCAAAGCATGTTGCCAAGTATCAGAATGTAGTCAAGAGACCAGGAAAGTGCAAGAACATCGAACAAATGCAACTTTATTACGGACGGAGACAGTATAAGTCAACTAAGTGACTGCAGATACAGACCAAGTTCAACTCCCAGTCTGACAAATACCAAGTGCTCAGGCAAACTAAGATGTCCTGAGCTTGGGATCCAAGTAAAGTATACTGTCCATGCCAGTGTACTAAAGAAACATCTTCTCTGGAAGGTTTAAACCATGTGGTGTACCACAAAGCATGGCAGATACAGGTCAAGAGGCAAGTGCTTAAATCTAAACAACTGGAAATCTAACCCTCCAATGGCTATGAAGTACTAATACATCAGTTAGGAATTTACACCCTGCCAGAGCACAAGATTATATGATGCTTCCGCAGCAAATCTAACTCAGCCTCTAAAGGCACCACCAGACATTTGGCTCCATTTAATACTAAACTGATATCCAGGCACACAATAATTTGGTCTCTCCAAACCAATTAAATATATTTGTGTTTAAAAAGTTCTATTCAAATAAGGGAGTAAATCACCGGCATGTCACAGAATCCAAGATCATATTTTTAATGAAGCACTGGACAGTCCAATACCCGTTTCTAATCCCTTCAAATTATGTATTTTAAAACCCTATGCTGTGCGCTGCTAGCAATTAGCTGAATAATATGAAGTAGTTCTGAATTCCAAATGCAGGACATTAAGAGAAACAAAACAGGAAAAAATAGATTTACCATTTGCAACAGTCCTAACACTGCAGAATCAAGTATCATGTACATGATGAAGAAACACCCCTCCACCTCTCTGGATTCTAGGTATTTGCCAATAATAGCATTGTTTTCTATACCAAATCTAGTGTTTTTCTTTAAATGATTATTGTCACTAAAAGTAGCTTATATTCATTCATTAATTTATATTTTGAGTTATTACTATATGGCAGGTCATGGGAGAGCCTGGCAAACTCCCCATGGCATATTCAAATGCCAAAACCAGTAACAATGATGGGTCTCATTCTCCTGACCCTGAAAGAGCCTCCAATGTGGCACCGTTGGGAAGGACGAGTAAAGAGAGGTTTCTAAAATCTCAGGTCTAGGATGAGTGGAGATGTCACTGAGACCACTTGAGAAAATCAACTATCAACGGGATGATGATGGTGATGATGACTATATGGCAGGCACTTTTAGTATACCTTAAAAATAATAACGGTGAATGAGTAAACAAATTCAAGATTTTCTGCATATGGGAAATAGTGTATTAGTAACTCATCTTGTTATACAACCAATGAAGGAATTTTGAAATCAGATGATGAACACAAATATTGTACTTTTTTACTGTTTTAAAAATCAATGTGTCTAGTCTACAGATTAGGTCAATAATAGGCTAATATCTTTTAAAAAGTCAAGAGTGAATGAAAGAATGTCATAGTTATTTAACTTGACTTTGTTTATACACAAGGTAGTATAGCCCAATTGATGTAAATTAAGATTAAAAATCCCATCTTTCTCCAACTATCTTAAGAAAAGCATCTCATTGCTGCTTCACATTCTGGCAATTAAAAATTCATTTGAGTTACTAAGTTTCCTTTCTTAAGACACAGATATGTCTGAACCATTTTTGCCAGATTTATTTCCTTTTAAAAGTTACTTTAGACCATCTTTGCTCAACTGGTCTATGTATTCTTGGTGGACAGAGGGGTTTGTCATTGCAATTTTGGAAATTTATAAGAATCCTAGCTAAGACTGAATAGTACAGATCCCATAATTGCTTACCTATACTCTCCTGGAAAGATAAACTGTAATGGAGACATTCATGATCATAGTTCCTGGACAGAGAAGAAATTTCAGGGACTATTTGGTGTTTGTCTCTGATTATGACCTGACTTAATCTTTCAGTAGAATTATACCTGTGTTCTGGCAGGAGCTAACACCATCAATGAGAAAATAAAATGGGCTTTTCCCACTGGTCTCTCCGGTCCTGGCCTGAGCAATATCAGTAGTAGACAAGGTGACAGCAGACTGGTCTCTGAGACAGACAGTTCTCTCCTCTGCGTACTTTTGAGTTCAGCACAGACATTGGAAGGCACAAATGCATAAGCACAACAAAACATGCATGAAATACTGGAGTCTTCCAAGTTATTTCGGAATCCCCACACAATGCAGTGATAGAAAAAGTTACAGTTGTTAACATACAAGTGTTGCCACAACACTTAGGATCTTTAGAAAGAAAAAAGTCATGCCTCTCTAACTTAAAAATAATGCATATAAAGAGCACCCTAAAAAATTAAGAAACTTCTAGAAAAATGTTCTAGAATCATAGAGAGTTGCAGGCTTATTCCATTTATACAATGAACATTTTATTTGTTGCTATTTTATATTAATATCGCATCATGGATACATTTGGATTCTCAAGGAGAAGTTAAGCTAACCTTAAAATTTTTATATTTTAATAAGAAAGGAAAATATTTAAATCTTATAAGCCATTCATTAAAAATTTACCTTTTCAGTGATAATGATTTTGGCTTCACTTTTATGTCCGATGAAGTGAGACAAGTTATTTTTTTGCTTTTTGGGTCATACCCAGACAATGCACAGGGGTTACTCCTGGCTCTGCACTCAGGAATTACTCCTGGAAGTGCTTGGGGGACCATATGGGATGCCGGGAATTGAACCAGGGTCAGCGCCATACAAGGCAAATGTCCTACCCTCTGTACTCTTGCTCCCGGCCCCAGAAGATATCTTTCAAAAAACACAATTAAAATGGAATAATTCAATTTCTCTAAGAATTAAAAAAAAACTCTTTAAATTCCATTATTGCCCTTTTACCATAGTTCCCAAAGAAATAAGCATCTCTGTTATGATCAAGTTAGCATGAAAGATTCCAGTAGAAAATAAATGGATGGACCAGAGTGATAGTACAGCACGTAGGGCATTTGCCTTGCATGGGGTTGACTGGGGTTCCGTTCCCAGAACCCTACATGGCCCCCCAAGCATGTCAGGAGTGATCCCTGTGCGCAGAGCCGGGAGTTACACCCAGGCTGCCAGATGTGGCCCAAAATGCAAAAAGAAAAAGAAAGTAAATGCAAGTTTAGTACTATTCCCTCTTAAATTTCCCAGTAAGAAGACTGGTTGAAGATCAGTGGAATGGCAAGTTGTTAAGGAACTTAGCCTCATCTAAAGCAACCCCTTCATCTCACAAATGAGAAACCTCATGCCTTAAAAGCTGTAATGTATATATACCTCAAATCCCTAGCACTGCAGATTTGGAACCAGATTTCAGGTCTTCTAAAACCACTTCCAAGAAAACTTTCCAATGAGACTCATAGGCATGTCCAAACGCACGCACGCGCGCGCGCGCGCGCGCACACACACACACACACACACACACACACAAGCAATTCATACAGCTCATTGCTCATAATCTTTTCAAAAAGTAAATAACATTACATGTGGTGTAAATTAGGACTAAGTCATTGAAGCAAAGTGTATATGAAAGATGATCACGTTATGGAAACAATGATGCTATAAACTGCAATCATTAGCAATCTGCAAGGAGTAAGTAAATCTTCAGGGGATCAGAGATTGTTCACATCCTAAACTAAACACTCAACAAGACAGTTCTACACTTGTTTAACCCAGAGTGCTCACTGGCTTTAGACTGGAGTTTTTTGTGCGTTTACTTTTTTCATTTTTACTTTGACAAGTTTTGAGGGGGGAAAAATCTATGTATGATAGAAACAGGATGAATAACCATCAGTCTGGAATGAGCATTTTGACAACATTTTCCCTGGCACATCACCCTAATCTAGGCCTGAATTAGCTAATGCCTGGATTTTACCTATGAGATGATCCAGTTCTTTGAGTCTTGGCCCCTTCCGCGCTCCCACACTACACCCTACTGCCACATTTATCTCCTTAAGTCATTGTTTGCAATATATCACTCACATATCGCAGAGACCTATGATGATGTGTATTGACTTACATTCAAATATTTTAAAGTGGGTTTTGGCTTTTCAGAATCTATCTCGCTACCTCATCATAAATTCTACTCTCTGGCAGGTTGGTTATCCATGTCTCCAGAAAAACATCCTCATTCCCATCATCAACCTTTTATTAAATGTTTTCCTCCTTCCATCATGCCTATCTACTTCTACTATTTCAAATCCTGCGTAAACTTCTGCTCATGTGCTCCAATGAGCTTCTCCTCACAGCCCCATCTCTCACTGTTAAACATGGGCCTATCTAGTTTTGTAAATTTCCTTTTCTTGCTTCCAAATACAATAATCTTGAAGCAATAATAGGCCAGGTTAGTCTTGCATCCCCAAATGTAAATGTAAATAACATCTTTCAAGGAAGGAGTCATACCTTAGGAATTTCTTGAGCCCGCTCTCCACCCCAACTCCCATACATTAGACGATTCTCAGTAATATTTGGACTCTTGGGCAGTCCACACAGGTGGAAGAAGAGAAACCCAGCTTCAACCGAGTATTGCTGACAGCAACATCAGCTCTGCTTCCACTTCACCTACCTAAATTGCTACTCGTTCTTCTGTTGGTCTCACTAGATCAGTCTCTTTTGTCTCTTTAATCACGGTCCTAAATCTGATGTACTTCCAACCAGCATTACAACTGCTCTGTAGCTATCTCTCTTACTCCAGGGTCAGCGACAAACAGAAGTTTCCATGTAAATCCCATTTCTTTATACCCCATAGACCACCCTCCTAGATTAAGCCTTGGTATTCCTGCTGATCACCCCAGCTACAAACACAAATAAAATGCGACCCAATATTCCTTTTACTTCACACCTCTCACACCCGCAGATTGATCATTTTGAATTTCTTGCAGTAGTAGAACTTCTCCACCTAAATTTCTTCTTTCCAAGAGAGACTGATCTTGCTGTGAAAGCTTTTCCTAGTTTCAGCTAAGTTCCCCCTGCCAGCCCTGACTTCCGTAGAGGCAAGAGCCTATAGGTCTTCTGTGGACCCAGACAACAACCCCCTCCTCCCTTTGGTCACTCTTTCCTCACTCTGGATCACCCCGCACACAGGGTCCCTTAACCACACACCCAAATTAAGTTTTCTCTCCTGAAACATCTTCAATTTAGTCACGCAAGATTCCAAATAAAGAGACGAGTGATAGCACAGCGGGTAGGGCATTTGCCTTGCACAGGGCTGACCTGGGTTCGATTCCCAGCATCTTATATGGTTCCCCCCGCCCCCGACCCAGCACCGCCAGGAGTAATTCCTGAGTGCGGAGCCAGGAGTAACCCCTGTTCATCCCCGGGTGTCAACCCCCCCCCCCAAAAAAAAAGATTCCAAGTTAAAAACATCCATGTACAGCATCTGGCATCAGTAGTGTCCTCATTAAATATGACATTTGCTCTTTCCCCTCTCAGCCACTGGAGATTTGGATCTCAGAACTGAGTCTCCTTTTCTCCCCCAGCTCCCCCCGACTGACCCAGCAAGAAATAGGTGAATTAATTAATGCATGCCAGAAACTTCCAGGACTCAGCTGCCTCGATTTCTTACCCTTCCGAAGCCTCCCACCCAACTTGGCACATGGCTCTCCACCGGGCTCCTCAACCAGTTCCAGCCTGCGGCGCGGGACTCCCCTTACCTCTGCCTCTGGGAGGATGGGTCTGTCTGTGGTCCCCTGGTCGGGTGTCCGGGGCTCCTGCCCAGGTGGATTTCCCGCCCCGCAACCCTCGCTCACAGGGACAGCGCCCCCCTGCGCCCGGACCGCGCGTCGCAGCGCCGTGAGCGCCAGCGTGGGCAGCTCCGGCCGCAGCAGGATCCCGGGATCCCTTCCGCCCCCGAGGCCGCCGCTTCTCCGCCCGCCGACAGGTGCAGCTCACGTGCCCAGCTGCTGGATCCCGAACCTCGGGCCCTCCCTGCTTTAACGTCTCCCCCGGCCCAGGCCCTGCCGGCCTCGGTGCAGCCCTCGAGTCTAGATGCCAGGGCATATCGGGGTGCAGCCTCCCTGCGACTCCTGCCCAGCCTTCTCTCGCTGGGTCTCCGGGTGCCCCGAGCGGCCACTTACCCAGGGCGAAGGCCAGGAGCTGTGGCAGGGAGTTGGCGCCGCAGCCTGGGGCGACCCGGTCCATCCACCCCGCGCTGCAGGGCCGGGAAGCCCCTCGACGAGTCCCCCGCCTCCTCCTGCCGCCTCCTTCCCGAGCGCTCGGGACTCGGCTGGGGTGCCAGGAAACTGATCCCCGAGCCAGGAGGAAGCGAAACTACTTTTCAGGCTGGCACCCTTTGGCTCCGGGGCTGGCAGAGGGCCGGGGCGGGCTCCGGAGTGCGGCTCGGGAGGAGGGAGCCTATTTATCCCGGCGGGGAGCACACACCCCACCAGGACGCCGTCGTGCGAGCCTCCACGCTGCTCCCACCCCAATTACCCCACACCCACACCCACACCCCGGGACGGACCCCGCCTGTCCACGGGCCAGCTCAGCACTCCCCCTGCTGGGTCGCACCTGGCGCTTCAGTTCCCTGCCACCCCCACCCCTCCACCCCCTCCACTACCCCCCTCCCCAGGGGAGTAAACAAGGTCCAGCGCAAGGTGTAAGGCTGCGGGGCCTGGGAGGAGATCAGGGGTGCAGAGCGGGCCCCAAGCTAAGCCTCTAGAACCCAAGGCAACAGGGTCAGAGTTTTCAAGTGCTTGGGAATTCTTATTTCCCTGAGTTCAGCCAACAGCTGGGGTCTTTCACGCCGGTTAACCCCAGGACGTGGCAATTTACAAGTCCTGTTTCCAGGCAGTATCAAGAGCCATTCATTTAAATAATCTTAGAAGTACTGTGTTCCTTTTCAGTGCCTGTTGTTGGTTTGTGTGTGTTTGTTTGTTTGGGGGTGGGCGTGGGGGGCACACCCGGTGATGCTCTGGTTTATTCCTCGCTCTGCTGCATTCAGGAATCAATCACTCCTGGCGGGGCTCAGGGAACCGAATGTCCGGGTCAAACCCAGATGGGTGCGTGCGCGCAAGGCAAGTGCCATACCCGCTGCTGTATCTTTCTGGCTGTCCTGGGGTGGCAGAGCGTGGGGGGGGGGGAGGGGGGGAAGGCGGGGTTGATGGTGGTATTTGCGAGTATTTGGAAGTGTGGACTACTACGTTAGAAATTTCTGCTTAAGAAATTTCACGTGTAGTTTTATTCACCCACTCCTTTATTCATCATGCTTTTGTTTACTTGTTGGTGCATTTCCTCTATTATTCTCTTTATTTTAAATATTGCAACTATAAGGAGAATTGTGTGGTTCTTCCCTTTGATTTTGTTATTTGCCTGTGACTTGCCGAGAATTATCTCCAGTTCATGACACCTACTCTCTCTAGATGGAGCGGTTGAATCTATTGGTTCTGCACCAAACGTTTTCTGGACACAGATGCATTCTCACAACTTCAAAGATAAAGAATAGCCTAACTTCACCTGTAGCACTGTAGCACTATTGTCCCATTGTTCACTGATTTGCTAGAGCAAGCAGGCACCAGTAATGTCTCCATTGTTGTTACTGTTTTTGGCATATCAAATACCCCATGGGTAGCTTGCCAGGCTCTGCTGTGCAGGCGGGATACTGTCGGTAGCTTGCCGGGCTCTCAGAGAGGGACTTATTCGCCTCCAAAGTAATTAAAGCTATTTTAATGAAGAAGATATTCCTTTTGTAAGGTCAATGTAACTAATGACCTTCAGGACCAAAGCTGCTCTCAATAGCATTTTAGTCAAATATACATATATGTGTATGTATATGTATATATATGTATATAAATGTGGATATGAAGTACAATCCAGATGTCAGAGCCCTTCTCCCCGTTGCTGAAATTAAATCAATTATGCACTTATCTTTCACAAGTGATATTTCATTTCAGTCAGTACACATTATTTTACTGTCCCAGACAATGAATATATATATGTAGACAAATGACTATGTATATATATATGTATGGACAAATATATATGAATATATGAACATATAAACAAATATATATTCATTGTCTTTATATATAGATGAATATAGATAGAACCTATATATATATTCATCTATATCTAGAGACATGGGCTGGAGCAATAGCACAGCGGTAGGACGTTTGCCTTGCACGAGGCTGACTCAAGTTTGATTCCTCCGCCCCTCTCGGAGAGCCCGGCAAGCTACCGAGAGTATCTTGCCCGCATGGCAGAGCCTGGCAAGCTACCCGTGGCGTATTCAACATGCTAAAAAAAAAGTAACAAACAAGTCTCAGAATGGAGACATTACTGGTGCCCGCTCGAGCAAATTGATGAGCAATGGGATGACAGTGACAGTGACAGTGATCTAGACACACACACACACACACACACACATGCTGTTAATATTCAGAATCTCACTCAACCACTCACAAGGCATGGACAGAGAGGGCAGGTGTGGGGTCAGAGAAATCCAAGGTGCTATGGGGACTGGATCTTTGTATGTCTGAAATATAATCATGAAAGTTTGTAAGTCTGTAACTATATCTCACAATGTTTCATTTAAAATAAATAAATAAAAATCAAAAATAAAATTTTAAAAAGAAGAAAACAAATGAAATCCAAGGTGCTAAGATTTCTAGTGGCCCCTCCCCTCCCCGGCACCCCTCATAAGGGGATTTGGCTTCCTCTTCCTCATTTTGGCACCTCTACCCTCCCCTTCTTTCTGATTTTAACTCCACTCATTCTCAGAGCCCTGTGTGGAAGTGTCTTTCCCTCACAGATAACACCCTCACCTGCAGCTGCCCTGCTCTCCCCAAATCCCCAACACAACTCTGCTGTTGTAGTTTTCTTTGCCATAGATGTTAATAAAAAAATAAAGCATACCCCAGCAAGAACTACTAAATACGTGCTGAGTACTTTAAAGTGCCAGGACTTGGTGTAAATATTCATCATTCATGCCATTCAAATGACAAATTAACTTCTTCAAGCCACTAGAGTATGAAATAGTGTAATTTAATATACTAAATAGGTGAGATAAATTAATAATTTTACCTAAAGGCTTTCTTTGCTGTCAGAAATAAAATAAGTATTCCAGAGAATATGCCTTCAATATTTCTTGTACCAGAGATTCAGTTTCAAGGCCAAGCATCTTAAGCATCTTTCCTTGTCCTCCCTCCCTCCCTCCCTCCCTTCCTCCCTCCCTTCCTTCCTTCCTTCCTTCCTTCCTTCCTTCCTTCCTTCCTTCCTTCCTTCCTTCCTTCCTTCCTTCCTTCCTTCCTTCCTTCCTTCCTCTTTCCCCTCCTCTCTCTCTCTCTCTCTCTCTCTGTCTCTCTCTCTCTCTCTCTCTCTCTCTCCTCTCTCCTCTGCCACACCAACTCTGCACCCACTAAGTTGGTAAGAGTAAGAGGTAAGAAAAACTTTATCTCGCTGGTATCCCATTATAAATGAATTGTAACCTGGTACTTTAAACAGTAAGCTGAACTATTGCTAAGAGAAGTATGGGTTCCATCTACATCAGAGCTGCAAGGCAGAACTTGTATTCCCAGTCTCCCTATGGAAAGGATTGCAAATGGTATCTTTTCTGTGCCAGCCTTTGGTGGCTATCAGCAGCCCCATCAAACATGGTGTGAGATTGAAATGGATTCATTTGAGATCTTTAAACATCAATCTTCATCTTCTCATTCAGAGCAATCCTAGTGGTCTCACTCCAGCCCTGCTTCTGGAAAGGACAAAGTAAGCTGGGGTTACCACATGTAAACACAAAGGTAGGTGGTGAGATGAAGGGAGATTTTATAATGTATTTATTATAATTTTACAACGTATTGCTTTAAAGCATTTAGAATCATAGCATATGTCCTAGTGGTCATTACATGATTTAACCAAATTAAAACATGGCGAATGAAAAGAAATATGGTGAATAATAACTTTTAGAAATAATTAATATGTTTATAATATTGATAACTATTATGTCCTATATTTCAGGTTATGACAAGTTAGAAGCACATTGTGTCTAGCACTGTAGCACTGTCGTCCCATTGTTCATCGGTTTTCTCGAGCAGGCACCAATAACGTCTCCATTGTGAGACTTGTTGTTTCTGTTTTTGGCGTATCCAATACACCACGGGAACTTACCAGGCTCTTCTGTGCGAGCAGGATACTCTCGTTAGCTTGCTGGGCTCTCCGAGAGGGGTGGAGGAATCGAACCCCGGTTGGCCATGTACAAGGCAAACGCCCTACCCTCTGTGCTATCGCTCCAGAGTGCTTTCAAATATTTAAAAATCAAATACTTGAATATTCAGATAGACTTCATACTATTTGAGGCCCAGGAGATGGATGAATGTCCACAGCACACGCTAAGTACAAGCTCTCAGCCCTGTTGCTGCCCGTGCCCTCCAGCATTGAGGCTATGCAGCAACCCTGCTCTTACAGTCCCCAGTGAGAATGCGTCTGGAGGATGGCACGGTGGTTTAGTGCCCACTACAAGGGTGAGAACCTGAGCTTAATCCTCCAGGCCACCCATGAGCCCAGGTGATCCTGACAGTCCCACAATCTGGATCACTAATGAACGAAAAGAAATTCTATTAGACCCTATTGTATTTGTCTTTATGGATCATCAATGGGGAAAAAAAAGAACTGTTCAAATGCTATATTCGGGTCATTTTGTTTTACACACAAGTTTTTTGACATAAAGGTTTTATTATTTTTAAAATATATTTTATTGTACACTCCTTGCCAGGGATCCATATATTTATACGTATGCCTCAATCTGTTTGACTTCTCTCAAGATGTCTTTTAAAAATGTAAAGTGACTATAAATTCAGTAAGTCCCAGAATGAATCCCAAATGCTTCTCTGTAGTGTTTTACCTATTACTTTCAGCTCACTATTATTATGAATTTGAACCAAATTCATGAACACTCCAAAAGAAACTTCCGATTGAAAAGATAAAAAAACTGAGCTTTTTTAGTGGTCCTAGCTATAGACTCAGTAGATGAGCATCTAGGTGACATAATTTGAAGTAGATGATTTGACCAGACCCTAAACATCCTTCCTAACATGCCTACCACAATTACTTCATCCCCTTTGCCTCAGTCCCTCAATTCCTGCAGTGTAGACCCACTGGGTGTGCCCAAAGTGTTGGAATATTATATGCAACTGGCTTTGAAGTAGAGTCAGTTAATTCAAATTGGACTGTGTCATTTAAGGCCTGTATTGTATAACAAATTACTCACCAAGGGGCCAGAGAGATTGCAGAGCTGATAGGGTACCTGCTTGCAAGCAGCTAACCTAGGTTTGATCCCCAGTATTTCATATGGTCCCCTGAACACTGCCAGTTCAGGTCCCCAGTATTTCATATGGTCCCCTGAGTACAGAGCAGGGAATAAACCCTGAGCATCTCCAGGTATAACCCACCCCCCCCAAAAAAAGAAAACAAATTACTTTTCTCTCTATACCCATTTCATCATGAACTAAATGATGGTAATGACATGTACAGATTTTATGATTCAAAAGAATATACCTAAGGCAAAAATGTGACCTCAGAAATTATTCAATGTATATTAGTTGTTATATTAGTCATTAAATCTATTTGTAGGGTGCATAGTAGAGAGAAATAGCAGGAATTGGCTTCTTTCACTAATTACCTGTAATATTGGGATTTATAAGAAAAATATGTATTTGATCATGCATATGGCCAAGTATCACTTGTATCACTTGTCATCCCATAGTTTATCGATCTGCTCTAGTGGGCACCAGTAACGTCTCCATTTGTCCCTGTCTCTTGCTAGTGTAGCCCAGTGGCGTCTGCTCGCTCCAGAAACATGAAGAGCCTCAAACCGTACATTTAGGGTCTTGACGAAGAAGTCTGATCAACTCATACGTGGGCGGAAATGCAGTCCTTTGACATCCCGTGGAATCCAGACGGTAACAGCTCTAGTCCAACAGTCATCTCTAAATCGCATTACGTGTCCGGCGCATATGATTTTAGACACCTTGGCAAACAAGACAGCATCCCTGATTCTTGATCCTCGATGGCGGTCGAACTCCAGATTCCTTCTCTTACTTGAGTGAAACATGATATTCCAAGCATAGCTCTTTCAATTCCTCTTTGGGATACCCGAATAGCATTTTCATCCTATTTTCATTTGGGCCCAGGTCTCTGAGGCATATGTTAGGGCAGGAAGAATGGTGGTGTCAAAAAGATGTGTCCGGAGCCAGAGTTTCTTCGTCCTCTTAACCACTTCTTTGATGCTCTTGTAAGTGTTCCACGCTGCTCTCTTCCTCCTGTGCAGCTCAGGTGCCAGGTCATTCATCATGTTGAGTTCTCAAACTATGTACACATGCTGCTGCATTCGAAGGTGTTCATTCCATTGAAGGCAAATAGAACATCAGGAACTAGTCCATTTCTCATGAACATTGTCTTCGTGAGATTCAGCTGCAGTATGACCTTTCCACACTCATGGTCTAAGTTGGCCAGCATTCATGCCACTTGACTAATATTTAGTGTTATTAGAACAATGTCATTAGCAAAGCAGAGATGGTGTAGTTGCCGACTGTCTATCTTCACTCCCATTCCTTCCCATCCCAGTCATCGCATGATGTTCTCAAGGGTGGCACTGAAGAGCTTTGGTGAAATGGTGTTGCCCTGCCGTACCTCTCTCTTTACATTGATGATCACTTCTTTGTAGAATAGTGAGATCCTGGTGATGAATCTGTAATACAGCTCATGGAGAATCTTAAAGTACTGAGTTTGAATGCCCTGTTTGGCTAGGGCTTTGATGACCGCTTCAGTCTCAACAGAATCAAAGGCCTTCTTTAAATCGATGAACATTAGACAGAGCAGCATCTTGAACTCTAGCAAAACCTTAATGGGTTTTGTCACCCTGTGGATGTGGTCAACCATGCTGAATCCTTTTCGGAACCTGGCTTGCTCGAATGGTTGTCCTTTGCCTAGTGTTCTGCCAACCCTGTTCAGGATGAGTGAATAACTTATAGACGACAGGCAACAGACAGATCAGGTGATAGTTGCCAATGCCGTGGATGTCTCCCTTATTGTACAACAGGACGGTCCTGCTGTTTTTTCATTGGGATGGAACCTTGCATTCAGACAGGTAGTGTGTGAAGAGCCAAGTCAGTGTAGTGATGAGTATTGGTGGCAGATTCTTCAGGTGTTCGGGTCTGACCTTGTCTGGACTGGGTGCTTTACGATTATTTTTATCGACGAAATGGCATGTCGGATTTCAGAAAGGAGAACACTGGGAACGACATATCCATCCTGCAGAATTTGGTATGTGGGCAGGTGGATATGGCTATCAAAGAGATCCGAGTAGAAGTCATGGGTAATACTCTCCATTGCCCCTCTGGGAGATGTGATAGATCCATCAGGATGTCGGAGGGTAGTCATCTTGGTCTTGTAGTTGGCAAAAGACAGGCGGGTGTTGCAAATACTTTTCCCAACTTCTGCCGCATCAGCCATCACTGCTGCTCTTCTCTCTTTGAGGTTTTCCTTTATTGCTTCTCTGTACAGCTTTTCGAGCTTGAACATAAGCTTATGATTGCCTGAGGCTCATGCCAGACCACGTTGGTGAATGAGCTCGAGAGTTTCCAAAGATAAGTGTCTTTTTGTGACTATCCCACTCTCGGCATTCCTCACACTGTCATGGAGGTGCTGAACCAGTCCATCCTATTTCTCGTCGATGTTGTCAATGATGGTATCTTCCCATATTGCCACAGTAGTGCCAAAGAGCTCCCAGTTGGTAGGAATTCTGGGAGTTCTCTTCTTAAACTTTTCAGACCTTTCTCCTCACTCCTTCATGTAGAATTTAGCATGAAGGAGACAGCAGTATGATCCCGTTTGGAATTTTGTGACAACAGCAACAATAGTCAGGCAAAACCGTTGATTGAATATGATGTGGTCAATTTTATTGTGGAACTGTCCACCAGGAGACTCCCATGTCCAACGTTCAGATTCGGCCTTCTGGAACTGTGTTGCTGACCAGAGACATAGGCAGCTGCATGTTTGTCAGTGTGCAGACATGCCAGTCGACCCAAAGCTTGCATTCGGTAGACTAAGCCTCTGACCCTCTCTGAGAGCCTGGCAAGCTACTGAGGGTATCCTGCCTGCATGAAGAGCCTGGCAAGCTACCCATGTCATATTCCATATGCCCAAAACAGTAACAGTAATGGACCTCATTCCCCTGACCCTGAAAGAGCCCCCAATATGGCAGTGTTGGGAAGGACAAGCAAGGAGAGGCTGATAAAATCTCAGGGCTGAACTAGGCTGCCAAAATGAAGAAGGACTAAAATGACTGTCTGCACTTTTAACACACGCGTGCTGGCATCAGAAGCATCCATTGAGGACCTGATCGTACAAGGCAGAAGATCAAGTACGATGTCGTTGGACTGACCGTGACGAGAAGGCATCGATTACATCATGCCATTTCTGACACTGGAGAAGAACTGTTCCTCAGAACATGCAACAATAGAGGCATCAGTGGTGTCGGTGTCCTCTTCAACACAAACTTGGCCATGAGCATTGATTCGTTCAAATGCCTAACAACCCAAATCGGAGGCTTACATTTGAATAGATGTGGCTTATTGCTGGCAGTTTCTATCTTTGTCGTCTATGCGCCAACATCCAACTACAACGAAGAAGAAATTGAGAAGATCTACTTGGAGCTGGAGAAGTTCTATAAAGAAGGCCACACCTTTTACAAGGTCATTGTCAGTGATTTTAATGCCAAGATAGGATCGAGAAGGTTGCCCGAATAACTCTACATTGGGATCCACGGCCTAGAATGGAAAGAAAAGAGTGAGAAACTGAGTTTACCACTAAAGATTGTCACTCTCACTGTCATCCCATTGCTCATCGATTTGTTTGAGCGGGCACCAGTAATGTCTCTCATTATGAGACTTATTTGTTACTGGTTTTGGCATATCCAATATGCCACAGGTAGCTTGTCAGGTTCTGCTGTGCGGGCACGATACTCTCGGTATCTTGCCAGGCTCTCTGAGAGTGGCGGAGGAATCAAACATGGGTCAGCCATGTGAAAGGCGAATGCCCTACCGCTGTACTATCACTCCAGTCCTTATGGAATGATTAGCTATATAAATCATTCTGTTTGAAATTCAAGGATATGTGACCCAGAAATGTGAAGGAGTTCAAGCCATTAAAAATTAAAAATAAAGCAAACATCTTTGTCTAAATTTTGTCTTGAGAATTTTTTGCTCAAGAAAAAGAGAAGGGGTGGAGGAAGGGAAGGAAACAAAGATATGTGGCTTAAAGTGCCCAGGACAAGAATGAAGCTCAGATCTTCTGCCACAGGTGACAAAGAGATGCTGACAACCCCATCACCTGTAATCCCAATAGGGGAACAAAAAAAAAAAAACAATGGAATTGGGTGGTCATAGAGTCTCTGTCATGGCTGTTAAATAAATATTTTAAAAATATGTGAATATGCCCTCACGGCAAAGCCTGGCAAGCTCTCCGTGGCATATTTGATATGCCAAATACTGTAACAATGGTGGGTCTCATTCCCCTTACCCTGAAAGAGCCTCCACTGTGGCATCACTGGGAAGATGAGTAAAGAGTGGCTGCTAAAATCTCAGGGCTAGGACAAATGGAGATGTTACTGGCACCCGCTCAAGCAATTTGATGATCAACGAGGTGACAGTGATACAGTGATGTGAATATATTTATAGAGAAATAATATCCATATACTTATTTAAGAAATATTCCATACCTGAGGGAAAAAATGCTCTTCCTAATCATGGTTCTAAACTGACATTTTAACGAGGCAATATACATAAAAATGTTCTGATAACAACAATATTCTATACAAGTGTGAAATGCTATGATTATTCCTCAGTTTAATGTCATGCCTTGAGAAAACACAAGTTGAAGATGTGTAGATATTTATTTAGATAGATATTTAACTTTATTTATTTATTCTATGGTTTGGGAATCTTGTCCTACAGTGCTCAAGAGTAATTCCTGATTCTGCACTCAAGAATTACTCCTGATGGTGCTTTGGGTCCATATATAGTGCAAAGAATAGAATCCAGTTGGCCACATGCAAGGCTATTGCTCTACCAGCTGTGCTACCACTTCATCCCGGACATTTAAATTTAAAGATAGGTATTTTAGTATGCAGATATTTAATAAAAAATGTCATCACAAATTCTCAATATATCTATTGCCAAATGTATTTTTGATATTTTGGCATCTTTTACATCAGGACCCACCTTTCTATTCTTGTCAGTTTGCAGTTCTAATGAAGTTGCCATTGCTTTTGCATATTTCAAGTGCTCAGAATAAAGCCCAGTAGACAAAGTGAGCTCTTTATTGTTTTGTTTTGTGGCACACTTGGGTTGTGTTCATGACTTATTCTTGGTTCTGCACTCAGGAATCACCCCTGGCAGAGTTCTGGTGAACATATAGGATGTCGGGGATTGAATCCAGGTCAGCCGCATGCAAGACAAGTGTCTGACCCTCTGTGCTATCACACTGATCCCAAAGTGTAGGATGACACCAAAGTAGAACTCTTCAAGTCATGCAATATCACAGTACTTTTTAAGCTATGATAGCAAGTATCATAAGTACAAGAATACAAGTGCTTCAAAGCTGACGTGTGAAATGTCTAAAACTTTTAGAAATATATTATCCAATTTATTTTGCCTATTATTCATTTATGCATACAGGCATGTATATCAGAACAAATAAAATATGCAAATAAAAAATGCATAATTTATATACAGCATATGCCCAACATGTGTATTCCAAATAACTCTAAGCTATTTCTTTGCAATGGAGCTAAAATGAAATTTCTAGGTAATAAAAAACTTTGGTTAGTTTTTTAAAAATTTAAGATCTTTCTTAGTTTTCATTAAATAATGAGAAAACCTTTTAAATGACATTTTTTATTCAATATTATACTATATTTTAAGCTTCAAATTATTAATTCCTCAATATTCTCTCATCAGGGGCCAGCTTTAGTGCTTCAGCTGTGTGCTTTCAGCAGCCCCAAACATAATCAGAAATTCACTTCTGTGTTTTGTTAAACTTTTCATTCACTGAAATTCTTTTCTCCTTTGAGTAAATTTCCTTAGGTACTTATAGAGAATGCCAAGTTGTTATCTGAGAGAATGAACATGTTAAGCTAGTAATCGCCTTTGACATCTTAGTAGAGATAAAAAAAAAAAATTGAGGTCAAAGGTAGGCAGTCACATTGTTCCCTGTGTCAGTGGTCTGATTGCTACATAAAGCGTCACGAAAGACGCTGGGATGTCAGGCTCAGACTAGGTGTGCCTACTTGCCAAGACAGGAGTAGAAGGGTTCTATCCAAGAACAACAGAGGAAAAGCCTTGCTTCTCTTCCATCTTGCTTATGGCCCACTTTGACCTGCAGTATGTTTTCTGCGCTCCCTCCACCCCCACCCCCCCACACCCCAGAAATAGTAACAGAGAATTTCATTGAAAATGCAAAGGTAGGCCACTGGATGCTCTTCCTGGGAGCTAAACTAAGACAAAGCAGGCCTTTTTCCTTTGCCTCATACTCATGCTAGTAAATTTAAGTTATGTAAATGAGTATTTTAAAAGCACTAATAGTAATAATAATAATAGCGAATAGTTTAGTAGAAGTAGTAATTTATAAAGCTCCCTCTATGTACATGTAAATAGCTATTTGAATGAGTACACACAGGGAGCATAGGAATTGATAGATGCCAATCTATAGGACTCAGAGTCTAAATTTATAATTTCAGATTTTTCTAACATAAGACTAGTCATTTCTTTTGAATTGTCAAGTTACAGAAGTAAAATAAACAATAGAGGTTATAATACAGGTAATTTCAGACATGCAATTACCCCTCTGCACTGAGGGTGATGAGACATGTCCTGACAATGGAATCCTCTACGCCTCCAGTACACTTCTCTCCTCCTCTGATCCTTAACATGGGTGACAACTTACCACTAACCCATAGTAGGAAGGTATTTAACCTCCTTAGGAATCTAAGACCAATTTTTACACCAAAGCAAGTAAGACAGGACTCTGTATAGCTGGGTAGTCTGCGTTTGAGATGCTCTAATTCTGAGTAACTGAAATCCAGAGGATAATTCAGGAATAATTCCAATGACTAATTCTTTCATGGATCAAAATTTCTGAGAAATTTGCAAGAAATCTAGTAATTACATTATTCCATTCCTTTCAAATTCCACATTATTTCTCTACAAGAAGAAGAAATATACTTTAAGTTACGGTGCTGTATGCTTGGAGCATCAGTTATAATCCTGTTATAAATGGCTGGAGTGATAGCTCAAGGGCATTCACCTTGCATGCAGCTGACCTGGGTTCAGTTCCTACGCCTCTCTTGGAGAGCCCGGCAAGCTACTGAGAGTATCTTGCCCACACAGCAGAGTCTGGCAAGCTACCCATGGCATATTCGATATGCCAAAAATACTAACAATAAGTCTCACAATGGAGACGTTACTGGTGCCCGCTCGAGCAAATCAATGAGCAAGGGGATGACAGTGACAGTGTTATAAATGATGTTTCTTCAATTAAAAATTTAATATCATACCAAGGAATGACTTGGAGTCAGAACTGCACAGGAGGAAGAGAGTAGTGTGGAACACCTTCAAGATCATTGAGGAAGCGATTAAGAGGATGAAGAACCTCCGTCTATGGGCACATCTTTTTGACTCCACCATTCCTCCTGCACTAACATATGCCTCAGAGACCGAGGCCCTATGAAAACAGGATGAGAACGCTATTCAGGTATCCCAAAGAGTAATTGAAAGAGCTATGCTTGGAGTATCATGTTTCACTCAAGTGAGAGAAGGAATCTGGAGTTCCAACCTCCATTGATGGTCAAGAATCAGGGATGCTGTCTCCTTTGCCAAGACATCAAAAATCAGATGGGCCGGACATATAATGTGACTTAGAGACAACTGCTGGACTAGAGCTGTTACCGACTGGATTCCAAGAGACATCAAAAGACCACATGGCCGCCCACCTATGAGATGGTCAGACTTCTTCGTCAAAACCCTGAATGAATGGTTTGAGGCTCTTCCTGTTCCTGGAGTGAGCAGATATCATTGAGCTACATTAGCACAAGATAGGAACAAATGGAGACGTTATTGGCACCCACTCGAGGAAATCAAAGATCAATGGGATGACAAGTGATATAAGTGATACCCAGGGAAAAATGGTGTCAACCAATTCCTAGTCAACTGAATGAGTAGTAATATATGTAAGTACAATAAAAATAACTATCACAAATCTATCAAAATGGTAGGTTACAAGTATGTGAAAGTTACTTGCCCTAATTATGTTCAAAGGGCATGGCAGATTGTATTGTGTCAGTAATACAGTAGACTTCTCAAATACATATATATCTCTCAAATACATATAAACATATACATTAAATTTTTAACTTTTATTACGATTTAACTTCTTCTACAAAGGAGAATGAGAGTGAGGGGAAACTAGATCTGAAGAGATATCCAAACCCAGGGTAAATGAAGAATTTCCTTCTTTTATGAGGTTGAATTGTATTCCATATTACAGATATACTGCATTTTCTTTAGGCATTATTCAGCTGTTAGATATCTGATTTGCTTCCACATCTAAGCTACTGTGTTTCATTTTATTTAATTTATTGCAATACCAGTGTTTCAATCCATGGCCTCTCACACATAAGGCAATTGCTCTACCACTGGCTCACATCTTTGCCCATTGGCTATGGTGAAAGGTTAATGCAATGAACATAGGTACACACATGTCTTTTTGAAGTAACATTTTTGTGTCTGGATGAAGGGTGGGGCTAGATATACTGAATGGAATTACTAGAGCATATGGTAGTTCCATTTCTAACTTTTTAAGAAATCTTCAGAAAGTTTTCCAAAAGGCTAGGTTACATCTCCACTAATGATAAATCAGGATTACTCCCTGCTCACCACAACCTCCCTAGCAACACTTTATTTCTAGCTTTTCTGAGATTTCTAGCTATCACACTTGCAATGATGTGCTGATACCTCATGGTAAAGGTCTTTAATCATTTTAAATTAACTTCTAGGTCTGGTGTGAGGTAGTGGCCTAGAGTTATTCATTTGCATGTAGCTAATCAGTTTTCTTAAAACTGTTTGTTGAAAAGACTTTCCTTCCTACACTCTATTCTGGGCTTTGCAAAATTAGCATTAACCATAGTAAAAGATTGCCATAAACAAAGCAATCTAAAGGAAGAACTCTTTTTAACTAGAGTAAATGCCCTAAAAATACAAGGGGTGAGAATTAAAAATTAGTCTAGACTGAAAAGTCATTATTGAGACTCCCAACTGTGGTGAAAAATGATGTTTGTAAATCTGAATAACTTCTAAATGCTGTACCCCTTTCATTATGCAAACTGTCAAAATGATAAATCCAATAAAAAATTCCCTAGAGTGAGTAAATAACCTTAACTCTCTCTTTTTATATGTTCATAATTAGTTTCTCATTATATGGTTTTTATTTATTCAGTACTTTCTTCATCCTTGAAAAGAACTAGAAGAATTCATTCCCACTGATGTTTGAGTCTCATATTGTCTTAATTTATAAATAATATACAAAACAGTTTTTATGATCCATCTCAGAATGAAAACTGGAACCAGGTTTTAAATATATTTTGGGAGGGTGTAGTTTAGGCTACACTTGGCCGTGTTCAGATATTACTCCTCTTGGTGCTCTATAGAATCATGTTCTTTTTTTTTCCTTTTTAGAGCACACCCGGTGATGCACAGGGGTAGCTCCTGGCTCATGCACTCAGGAATTACCCCTGGCGGTGCTCAGGGGACCATATGGGTTGCTAGGAATCAAACCCAATTCGGCCGAGTGCAAGGCAAACACCCTACCCACTGTGCTATAGCTCCAGCCCTGAATCAAGTTCTTTTAATACTGAGTCCAATACACAGTCTAACACACTATAGTGCTGACAATTTCATTAATAAACCTCACGTCAATTCAGACTTGCACATTATCATTGACTACTACCCCAGGGATGAAAAGAAGTTATGTTTCTCCTTTAGAAATTTATTGAGCAGAAGATAGTATGTTAAATAAACTAAAACATTTATTATGAGATCACTTCCTCAATACTCTCAGTTTTTTTATGGTCTCACAATTTCTCTTCGTTTGGAGATATATTTACATTGCATTTATTTCCAACTATATCTTTTATTATCATCTAAAATCCCCTTATGAATCATAGTGATAGTTCTGAAAGAAATGCATGTTTCTCCTGAATTTACAGATAAAATATTACTAAGCAATTCTGCCTGTAGAAGAGATTCAATCTGCCTGCGCCATCTTAATGGGCATTTATGTATTGTCCTTCTCTGAAAGAAGGAAATAAAATAACTCAGGATGGAAAGCACTATTTTCTATCCCCTACCACTTCACAGCCTGATCTCCTGCTTCATTTCCACGGTTACTACATTAATTTGAGTCTTTATCATCTCATGCCTGGAACGTCTTCAAATTGATTTCCCTGACCCCAATATAACTTATCTGACTTCATTTCTTTATATGTAAAGTATAGAATAATAATGATTATTGGGAGAAATAAATGAGTGAATGAACACAAAAAATTTAGACTGGTATCTGAATAGTAAGAGCTCACTAAGTGTCCAATATATGTAAAATTTTATCCTCTACACTGCAGACTGATGGTTCTACAGTGAGAATCTGTATATCCAGAATTCAGTATTTCTCTTCTATTCTGCTGTTACCATTCTGGTTCAAGTCAACATCATCTATTAACTAATTAATGCAATAGCTTCTGTTCTTGATCCCACAACGTAGTTCAGTTCTGTAGTTTAATATGATCCCACTGAGTTTTGTTGTTGTTGTTTCCAAAAACTATTATTTTCTCCTAATTGAATTACCATGAGGTACAGTCACTATGCTTTCATACAATGATTGAATACCCATTCCTCCACAAGTGTAGCTTTCCTACCACCAATGTCCCTAGTATCGATCCTGTCACCCTTACTCCACCCCATCCCTAACTCTAGCAGACAGTTTCTTTCTCTCTCTACATTGGAGCATTACGGTTTACAATACAGATACTGAGAGGCCATCATGTTTGGTCCTTTGTCAACTTATAACACACATCTTCCATCCCAAGTGAATCCTCCAACCATAATTGACTTAGCGGTGCTTTCTTTATTCCAAATACCTTCTCCCCCAGCATTTGAATTTTAAGTTCAGTTATGGCATTCCTATTCCTCCTTCTCCTTTTCTTCTTCTTCCTTCTCTCTCTCTCTCTCTCTATCTCTATCTCTCTCTCTCTCTCTCCCTCCCTCCCACACTCACCCTCTCTCTCCTGTCTTTGTGTTTGTCTTCTGTCATTTTCCGCCCTCTGTCCTTGGATCATGTTTTCAATGTCCTGGTCATCATTTGCCTGCATCTTTTCTATGGAGACAGTCCCTTAGTACTAGTCCTATAAGCCTTTCTTTATTGCTGTACTTTTAGTATGGTTTTAAAGTAGCTTTTCTTTCCTCCTCAATCATAAACCCCTTCTCTACTTGGTTTGGACAGTTTTTGCTATTTTTTTCATCCGGTCTTAAGGACTAGGGTCACATAACATGCTAAGGTTAATTACTTTATTAATTCCCTCACTTTTTTGATACATAGTATTACTTTTATCACCTTCTATTCAAAGATGAGTTTAATTCATGACTAGGATTTTCTGCAAGAAAGTCAATTAAACTTAAAATTGTGGGCAAAGAGACTAGAAAAAAAATGAGTGTTATTGCAGCATTTTTTTTCTCCACAATGTGATCTATTTGTGTCTTCAGTTTGTCTGTTGGCATAATTTTATCTTAATTTTGTTTTGTTTGGGGGGCCACACTTGGTGGTGCTCAAGGCATACTCCTATCTCTGCACATAGGGATCACTCCTGGTAGGCCTTGATTCTCCAAGCTTGATGGAGAATTTTGAGGTAACTGTCCTACCCACTATACTCTTGCTCCAGCATCTGTTGGCATAATTTTAGCACACTTTGGGCTCAACTGTTTCTTTTACCATAAATTTCCAGCAAACTCTTCAGCATAAGGAATAAAGAATCTTTTGCCTGTTCTACCTAGGATGTTTCCTTCACATAACCATTCTAATAATTTGTTTAATAATTAGGGGGAAAGTACACATGATATGACAGGAACATTGTAAGTCTGTCATAGCAACTAAAACTCATCTCTGCCCTGAGACTATACAGTACAATATAATTAAAGAGCAGAGGAGGAAATGACTGACTTTTGTAAAGGATATTTTGTAAATAGAACAATAATCACAAAATAATTGTTAAAATTAATAGCAATAAAAATATTAAATTTTTACAACATGCCACACACATTATTTTCCACATGTTAATTGAGGACTTTAATTCATTATGTAATAACTCAAAGACCCTATAATTACTCTCTATTTTTCAGTGATATAAGTGAAGTACAGAAAGAATAACTGATTTGTTTAATTATTTTATAAAGCACCGGTGGCTGGAGCAATAGTACAGCAGGTAGAGCACCTGCCTTTGCAAGCAGCTGACCTGAGCTCAGTCCCTAGTACCACATATGGTCCTCTGAGCCACAGCAATACGATCCCAGAGCACAGAGCCAGGAGTAATCCCTGAGTGCTTTTGGTGTGGCCCCCAAACTAAAAAATTGATAAATAAAACGATTTTTTTAAAAAGGGGCTGAGCCCAGATTTGAGCTCAGACATATGCCCTAAAGCATTCATAGAAGAGTTACCTGTTCCTAAATGCTACCCTAGATACCTGTAAAATATTTTTTATTCAGTGTCAATATGTTGTGTACTTGCTTTTTGCCATATACTCTTGCAGATATTTAAAAAATCTGGAGAAGGACTTTCAATATAAATGGAGTGTAGATACATGCAAGTCACAGTGTGTATTTGGCCTTTTGTGCTGAACTCATTCTGAAGTGGCTCAGCTGCTCCAAACATATAGTGATGGTGTTAATCCTGGCTCTAATCCCTATTATCACAAAAAAATCACAAAATATACATGGTCATAAGAAATCAGGGAACCCAAAATTACAGCTGAAGTAGTAGCAAGGGCGATAGAAAGAAAGAGTGGGGGGGGGGGGAAGAAGAAAGGATAGTAGAGAAATTGTGATTTGAGTGCAAATGTCACAAACCTAGAACCTAGAAATCTGCTAAATAATTAAAACTGACTTTTCCTTTAGTGGTTATATTCACCAATTATTTATAAAACTTCCATCACTATTGTAGTTCTCCTGGGGCACCCTATACATTTTTGGCTGAGTCTCTAGCTTACATAGCTGTCTAACCTAGGGGTTTTACTCTATCCTCAGCTTCTCTTTGTTGAAGCCTGTTTGGCTATCCAAGAGCACCCAAGGAGTCCTCCAGAACTAAGACAAGTTTAGTGCAGCATTTCCACTGTGTGCATTTCACATCTGGCATAGGGGTACACAAAGGTCTTTTCACAGCAAGTCTGGGATGGCAGGTCAACCCCATTATCCATCAGCATCTAGAACTTTGCACTAAAAGCTTCAGGAAGAACTCCCACACAGTTACTGCAGATGTCTCAAACTGCAGGCAAGCAGCCCACAATGATCTCAATGATTTTATAAGAATGCTTTTCTTTGAATAGAGATGACGGGGAAAACCACCATTCTTCTCCTTAAGAGGAATGTAGGACTCAGAGTACAAATAGCTTCCTCTAAAAAAGTCCTCTTTTTCCCAGTCCCTTTTCTTATAAATCAGATCATTCTCAGTCTCGTACAATTTTTCAAACTCAAATCGGTATTCTCTCGCATAACTAAGTTATCTGAGGTTTCTATTTTAGAATCTTGTTATGTCGCCATTGCTCAGTCCAGTTTCAATGAAGAGATAAGAAAGATTGTTCTTATCCCCAAATTAGACTCAGAGTTTATATTGTCATTTCAACTACATGATTTATTACATATTATTAACACATATCTTTGCTCTAGTCATGAACCTAATAAATTTCTACAATTCACAATTCTTCATGGCCCTAAGTAGGTAAGATCCTATCAAGGAAGATGTTCACCCAGTCTCCAAACTGGCGATTGACTCTTTTATGATTCACTAGGAAGGAAAATTTTTGTTTCACAAAGATTTGTTAGTTTACTGAAAAGAACACCCTTCAGTATTACTTCATATTAAACATCAAGCTATCCTATGACAATGGATAAAAAGAAAAGTTATGGTCTACCTTATTCTTAGAACCAGTAATTCTCAAAATATAAATATAAGTCTCTTGTGGCATTAATTTAAAAATGTATAGTGCCAGATAGGATCTTGGAGCTTCTGCTTCCATAGTCTTGGATAGTGTTCAGAAATCACTCTTAGAACAAGCACCCACATGATTTGATACAGGTGTTTGACTGTGAGATCCCCCTAGGAGAGATTTCAATTCACTCAACTCTTTACCTCTCTTAAAAAAGAAAAGCAAATTATAGTTGATCATGTTTCACAGCATAATTATGCATTAAATTATTTCCAGACCCAGAAATTGTGTCCCCTGGTGTCTTAATTAACTCTTCCCTGGAGTCACAACCACTTCGATAACAGTGTAATGAAGCTTCCAGGCTCATGCTTTGTATCTTGTCTGTTGATTCTGTTGTTCTTTTTCTTACATCATTTTACCTCCCGCCTTTTTTTGCTTATGAAGCAGACTGCTAATTCTGGAAGTACAGTTAGGAAGAATATTCAGGGACTAAAACAATAGTACAGTGGACAGAGCACTAGCCTTGCACACAGCCAACCCAGGTTCAATCCCTGGCACTGCTATCATTCTCTGAGCACTACCAGTAGTAATTTCTGAATGAAGGCCTAAGCCATTGCCCAGAATTGCAACCATTTATTATAAAGTGAAAATTGGATTTATATGGCCATAATTAAATGCACCAATTGATGAGAAGATCACTTCCATTGAAAAATTCAATCTGAGGTAGAGGAGAGAGAAAGAAAAGTGGGGTAAATTCTCATACAGTAGTGTTATACCTTCATAATAATCTTATAAGATTTTGGCTACTCCTGATTCTGGATCATTCTTTTTCTAATAAAGTGAAATAAACTGATTCACATATGTTTTCCAAATTATAGAACTTTTGATATTCAACATCTGCAATTATCAAACCAATCTTCCCATGACTACAATAATAAAAGTTGGCTTTGATTTTATTCACAGAGCCCTATATGTACCATAATTTTTATATTTTTATATTCTAAAATACCCATAAATATTATAACTTTTTTTTTGCTTTTTAGGTCACACCCAGCAATGCACAGGGGTTACTCCTGGCTCTGCACTCAGGAATTACTCCTGGCGGTGCTTGGGGGACATATGGGATGCTGGGATTTGAACCCGGGTTGGCCGCGTGCAAGGCAAATGCCCCACCCGCTGTGCTATCACTCCAGCCCCTAAATATCATATCTTATATGTTAGAATTTTAATTTTATTTATGCTCCATTTCTCAAGGTACAAGCATACCTCAGATGCTGCAGATTTTGTTCTAGACCATCACAATAAAATGGAACCTAAGTCAGTTTTTTGAACAGGGTCTGTTAAGTGTGCAATAGTATTATATCTTTTTAAAACTGCATAAGATACTATCCCACACCAGTGAGATTGGTACACATCACAAAGAACAAAAAGAATCAGTAATGGTGTAGATGTGGGGAAAAGACACCCCTCATTCACTGCTGGTGGAAATGTTGATTGGTCCAGCCATTTTAGAAGACAATATGGACACTTCTCAAAAAACTAGTAATTGAGCTTTCATATGACCCAGCAATTTCACTTCTTGGCATCTACTCCAAGTGCCAAAATAATATTCAGAGAAGATATTTGTGCCCTAAGTTCAGTACAGTGCTATTCACAATAGCCAAAATTTGGAAACAACCCAACTGTCCAAGAATAGATGACTGAATAAAGAAACTATTGTATGTTCATACAATGGAATATTACTCAACTTGAAGAAAAGATGAAATCACTCAATTTACTGCTACATGAGTGGATCTGGAGAGTATCATGTTGAGTGAAGTTAGTCAGAAGGAAAAGGACAGCTACAGAATGATCTCTTTCACATATGAGATATAAAGAAGCATAGGAGATAACAAATGCCAAAAGGTAACTGTGACTGAGAACTGGTTTTTTGTAGGAAACCTAGCAAGAAAGGGCTAAAGAGGGGGAATGGAATGGGGTAAAGAGGGAGAGTGGAGGGAATATGGGGCAATGGTGGAGGGGAGTGAACATTTTGGTGGAAAGCATGGTGTTGGAATGTGTTTTGCATGAAATCCTGCCATTAACAGTATTCTAAATATAGTAGCTAAAATAAAATAAAAATTTTAGAAGGTTATTTTTCATATTTGAACTCCAACCTGCTCGGGGTAACTCCTAGCTCTGCACTCAGGATCACTCCTGTGGGGCTCTAGGGAACCATATGATTTTCCCAGGATAGAACCCAGGTAGGTCACTTACAAGGAAAGCACATTACCCGCTGATCTAGCTCTCAGCCCCCTAAAAAAGATCTTCAAGAGATTATTGTTAAAAAAATGCTAACCCTATAGGGACCCTCAGTGAGCTGTAATCTTTTTGTTGGCTGAAGAATTTTTTTTCATATTGATGATTTCTACCTAATCAGGATGGGGCCAGTGAAGGGTGGGGTGACTGTGACAACTTTTTAGAATGAGACAACAGTGACGTTTGCTATTAAAAATCTCTTTGTAGGATACAATTGAGTAGCACAATACAATTTCAGATCCTCTTTTCTTTTTTAAAAAATTTTTTATTAAAGAATCACTGTGATGTACAGTTACATACAAACTTATGAACTTTTGTGTTTGCATTTCACTCATACAGTGATCGTTTACCCATCGCTCCACCAGTGCCCATTCACCTCCACCAATGATCCCACTGTCCCTCTCACCACCCCCACCCCATCCCCCACCACCACACCCTGCCTCTGCTACAGGGCATACCCTTTTGTTCTCTCTCCTTTTGGGTGTTGTAGTTTGCAATAGATGTATTGAGTGGCCTTCATGTTCGGTCTATAGTCTGCTTTCAGTTCTCCTCTTACAACCCAAATGGGTCCTCCCAGCATCCTCTACTTGGTGTTCCCTTCTCTATCTGAGCTGCCTTTTCTCCCAGCATGTGTGGCCAGTTTCCAAGCTGTGGGGCAGATTTTTTGTCCTTATCTCTAATACTCTTGGGTGTTAGTCTCCCACTCTGATATTTTATATTCCACAGATGAGTGTGATCTTTCTATGTCAGATCCTCTTTTCATCTTATTGCTGCTGTGTCTGCTAAGTTTATGCAATATTTTATATCTTTCATAGTTATTTCACTACAGCATATCAAATATGTATATAGTTCATGTCAAGAAATAATTTTCTTTGTGCATTCATAAGTAACTCCTTGTTCATTAAATATTCATCATGAGATATAGTAATTAATCATATCTTCAGGCCCACACTAATTCTAGTTTTAAAACTACTTCTACTACACCTCTAGATTTTTCTCCACTGAAGTTTTGAACCCCTCAAAGTCATCTCTGAGGGGTGAAATTAATTTTTCTAAGCTCCTGTTAAGGTTGATAATTTGACCTACTACCTTGGATCATGGATGTTCTTATACTATCTCCAATAGTGAATCCTTACCAGGTTTTTAATGAGGCTTTATCAGAACAATCAGAAGAATTATGAACATAATCTTAGATAATATTTCTTAAATATTTTTAAAATAACATTTTAAAAATATTTCTCAAATAACAAACACAGGGTGATCTCACTTATCTGTGGAATATAGACTACTGGATGAGGAAATGTATTGTAGTAAAGGGGGTGCTTAGATCATCCTTGACCCCAGGGTTAGAGATGAGATGGACAGATAAGAAAAAATCAAGGGGGAAAAGGAAATAGAGTTAACAGGCCTTAAGACTTCAGTTATATCAGTGATATGAGTGAGAGGCAGAGCTATATACCTAAAACGCAGATTCAACAGAACTGGAAATGAGATCTAAGTGGCAACGGCTGGAACTTTGCAATGTGTCTGTCAAGTCGACAGGTGGAAGTGGACTGGGGTTGGGATGGGAAGGGAATCTGGAAAACTGATGGAGAGACTCGTGTTCAATTATTGTATGCCTAAAATGCATGCAATAATATGCATTTTAGGCATACAATAGAAACGTTGTAAGCATGGATCTCTAATTAAAAAATTTAATAATATTTCTTGTTATGTATTTCTTGGGCTGGAGCAATAGCACAGCGGGTAGGGCATTTGCCTATTTGCCTTGCATATGGCCGACCAGGGTTTGATTCCTCCCCCGCTCTCAGAGAGCCCGGCAAGCTACTGAGAGTATCTTGCCCACAGGACAGTCTACAAGCTGCCCGTGGCGTATTCAATATGCCAAAAAGTAACAAGTCTCACAATGGAGATGTTACTGGTGCCCATTCGAGCATATAGATGAGCAATGGAATGACAGTGATACAGTGACAGTGAATGTATTTTTTAAATCATATAACATGGAAGTCAAAAATTACTCCATGGTCCTTGCAGAATGGATGTGTGTTAGGCAGGAAAATAATGTGAATATAATTGTATGTCTCTATCAGAGTTTTGTAGTCACAAGGTATCTTTTCAATGGAGTATTAATATTTTGGAAAGTCCTTTTATTTTTTGAGTAGAGGTCTACAGAGTGGGTTAAAATAGCCAACTAGAGTTCCAGCAAGATAGCAGGAGATTGAGGATACTGGGCTTATTTCCTGTCCACAAATAGAATAAAATTTCACATATATGTATATATGTCAATATATATATATGTGTGTGTATATATATACATATATATATATATACATGTGTGTGTGTCATCAGTGTCTGACAAAGACAAGAGGACTTAAAGATGAGAGTATAAAAGGGGGTAGGAAAACTGTATTCCAGTTTTGTCTGGAACAATATCAGGGCATTTGAGTCTAGGAGAGGGAAGGCAGTAGAGATGGGCTCTATCTTTTAATGAATGAGGTGCTCATCTCATATGAAGAACTATGGAAGCACAGCACACAGCCAGCTGTGGAAAAACCTATGGACCTTCCTCTGAAGAACATCTGGACTCAGGGATCAGAGACCTATACAGGTAAGTTTAGTGGGAACAGCCAGCTAGCAAAGATTCAGGGGACACGACTAAAAGCCAACCAAGAAGACAGAGCCTAGAGGGGAATGGCTCTGACATTCAGGACATTTGGTAAAATTTCAGACTTCTGAAGACTAAATGTCATGTTTCTTAATTACCAGTGAAAATAAAATCAGAAATAGTTTAAATACTTGGATACAAATGAAAACAAGAACACATACTGTCAGAAGTTCTGAAAAGTAGAAAAGCAATACTAAGAGAAATTGACAACAATACAAACCTGTATCAAGAAAAAAATGAATAAATAGTTTAAATCACATTGACAAAACTTAAAAATGAAGAACAAGCCATCCCAAAAGTTCATAAAAGAGAGGAAGTAATGAAAATCGGAATGAAAATAAATGCTGTTAAAATTCTATTTATCAAGCTAGGGCCAGAGTCACTGATTTTTTTTTAATTGTTCTTTTTTCTTTGGGCACGTTATAAATATCTCACATGTCCTTAAAATTTTATTTTAATAATTAAAAATACACAATCTAAATAGTTTGAGATTTTTACAATGAAGAGCTACAGAGTTCAAAAGGGAATGGCTTTGAACAATAACATTGTTAGTAGGAGGTAGAGACCCAGCGCTCCATTTTTTTTCTTCACCTTTTGCCTTCAATTTAGTGCTAGAATTTGCCCTGATTCCAGGAAGAAAGCTGGAATTGAGTTAGACAGTGATTTCTTCCCTTCTGCCTGCATTCTCATTTATAGTTCATGGCATAGTGACTGCTCGTGAAACATTCATGAAAGACCACACTAAACCAGGCACAGACTCAAATGCTGAAATTCTGTGCTGTTGCTTTGGATTTAGGAACAAGAAAGTTTAGAGAGCATTTTCTTAATCGGCTATATTTTCCAATGCCCCTGTGTGCTGTGTATAAACAGTCTGCAATCTCAGATACTTTACCAGAGATTATATCATGTGTGATTACAGAATGAATGTTTACACCCTTCTACAAAATATTCATTTATCAAAGCCTGAATCCAGAGTGTGATGGTACTTAGAGAAAGGACATTTGGGAGAAAATTAGGTTATATGAGATCACAGAAGATGAGTTTTTATTATATGTATCCATATTAAAAAAAAATAAACAAATTTGCACAATCTGACAGTTTGGTTATTTTGTCTGAGTATTGTTTGTCCCTCTCTTTTTTCTCTCTTGCTCTTCCTTCCTCTCTCCCTCCTTCCCTCCTTTCCTTCCTTTCTTCCTTTCCTGTTTTTTTTTCCTTTCTTCTTGTCTCTCTGACTCTCTCTTTCACCATCCCAAATAGTGAGGGCATAACTAAAATGAAAGTATTAACTAGGATCCATATTAGCCATATCTTGATGTTGTATTTTTTTAGCTTCTATAATTGTGAGAAAATTAATTTCTATTGTTCAAGTCACCCAGACTATTGGTTTTCTGTTATGGCAGTCAAGTTGACTAATATACTATCATAAACTTAACAGAAAGATATGTATGGTAACAGAATGTCACAATATTTCATGGTCCTGTGCACATATAAATCTTTTCTCTCCAGGAGCTGGAGCAATAGCACAGTGAGTAGGGCATTTGCCTTGCACATGGCTGACCCAGGTTCGATTCCCAACATCCCATATGGTCCCCTGAGTACTACCAGGGTTAATTCCTGAGTGCATAGCCAGGAGTAAACCCTGTGCCTCACCGGGTGTGAGCCAAAAAGAAAAAAAAAAGAAAGAAAAAGAAATCTTTTCTCTCCAACTCTGAAGAAAATATACTTTGCAAGTAAGAACTTGAATTTCTGTGGCATTTCATGTATGTCCAATCCTATTGTATTGAGGTGAGGCAGTCTTTTGCATAGTATCATCACAGAATAATCAAGTTCTCTGCCAGAGATCCCAGAGCATTAGAAGATCAGTGACTCTTTGAGGAAAATAGATATTAACTGGGTGAGCACAGAGCCAGGAGTAAGACTTGGTCACTGCCAGTGCGTCCGAAAACCAAAAAATACTAAAATAAACAAACCATCCCCAAATACTCCTTTTTTAAAAAAAGAATAAGCGTAGACTTCTAACATGGGCAGAGAAAAGACTTAGAAATTTTTGTTGTTTGGGGGCCACAGCTGATGGTGCTCAGGGCTTACTCCTGGCACGCACTCAGGGATCACTCCAGGCAGGCTTAGGGAGTGCTGGCGTTGAACCCAGGTCAGTAACATGCAAGGCAAACACCCTACCCACTGTACTATCTCTCTGGACCCGGATGTTCAATTTGATAAAGCAAGTCTTAGGTTTGCTCAACTGGGTCTCGTAACAGTTCTGAGAAGTAGGCAGCAAAGGCCTCAGCAAAAACAAGGTGCTCAAATATTTGTAAAATATAGTACATATACAGTACATATATGACTAAATACATGAATGGGTATAAGAGACACTGACAAAGAATATGCTGGGATTCTATTATTAATGCCCTTGAGATAAAACCCACCAGAAACAGACTGATAGCTGAAAAGAGTTGGGTTTGCTACCTCCACAGCACAGTCAGGAAAAATGTATACTTTAAGAAGCCATAGAGCATTTTCATAAAAGTGTTAGAAAGACATTATTGGGTTTATGTTGAGAATTTGGGGGAGGCTTTATGAAGATGGAACTTTGCTTTACATTGGGTACTGTCAGGAAGTTAGTGCAAATCAATCCTTGTGTCTCTTAAATCTTTAATAAGAAATTCTTAATAAATTCATGTATCTTAATAAATTCTCTCTCTATAGAATTATATATAACATATATCCTAATATGTATTATAGATAGTAATAATATAGCTTAATAAATAAATTAAACATCCATTGCAAATCAGGTCCTAGATGAGACAAGAATTGCTGCTTCTGAGATTAATTAATTGGGATACTGTAACCTCCCCACCCCAAGGGACCCAACCTTGGCAGCCAACCTCCACTACCCAACTACCGCCATGCTCCAGGCCGCTTTCCACACGCTCCAGCCGAGTTTCATGCATGAGTTAACATATTCCTGGCAGCCATGCGACACATCATCATAGAGGTAAATATATATATACCTCTTGAAGAGCGAGGCAAGCTACCAAGAGTATCCCTCCCACAAGGCAGAGCCTGGCAAGATCCCTGTGGCATATTCAATCTGCCAAAAACAGTAAAAATAACAGGTCTCATTCCCTTGACCCTGAAAGAGCTCCCTCGTTGGGAAAAATGAGTAAGGAGAGGCTGCTAAAATCTCAGGGTTCAGACAAATGGAGACATTACTGGTGCCTGCTCAAGTAAATTGATGAACAACGGGATGACAGTGTGAAACTATGTGCAAATAAATTCTAGAGGAAGATTAGAGTGAAAATAACATCCTGGGTCAAATAGTAACATCCTTGCAATTAGGCAAGATTGAGAGTCTTTTTGTGATTTTGACAGTTCATGAAATAATTTGGACCAAATATTCATGATTTTGTCAATATTCAGACATGACTAGAGTGGTTTGTGGCCTTGATCTACCCCAGTCAAAGGCTGGCCTTGTCTAATATTAGCATTCCACAAAATTATTTAACAGAACACTTAAGCCTAGAGTAAGCACAAGATCTAATTTCTCTGTTGGCCAGTGTTTACTGCAGGAACAACACTTTGGTTAAGGGGATCTAATTCTTGAAAATGTGCATCTAAGGACACAAGCCTACCCTTTTTAAAGATATTTCTCTATTTATTTTCTTTTATTTTTTATAATGTGGGAGTATTGCTATTTAATCAGCCATTGATTAAGCTGATTGAATTGGGCATGAACTCCACATTTCTTTTCCTTTTTGTATTCAGAATGTTAATTTTATTTTATTATTTTATTATTATTTCCCCCCAGCCCTTTTTTTATTCACCATGAGATACAGTCACAAAGCTTCCATGTTTTAACTTAGGTCATACAATCATCAAACATCTATCCCTTCACCAGTGCACATTTTCCACCACCAAGATCTCTAGTATTCCCCCACCCCACCCCCGTTCCAACCCTTCCCCTGCCTGTGTGGCAGACAATTCCCCCCGTACTCTTTCTATACTTTGGTTTCATTTGATATTTCTATACCAGTCTCACCACCACTCAACCCTGCTGAAAGGCAATGCTAGACAATTTGTTTTGTATTGCTTGTTATGGATAGACTATAATGTCCAGGAACTTCTGTGTCATTCTCTTCCAGGAGCTTTAGTTTATAGTCTCTGGGACTTGGCTGTTGATGAGATTACATGTCTCCAAGGGCAGTTCATGGGTGTGACTGCCAAGCTTCTGGAAAACTGGAGACCTAGGGGGAGGAGGTCCAGTTCTGATCCAAGCGGGCCTGGAGATCTCAGTCACAGGTTCCCACCTACCTCTGTACTAGAGGCCCTAACTGCGTCTTTTGATCTCTTTCAGGATTTATGGGTCTCTGAAATAAGGCCAATAAGTGAATTTACACACCTGAGCTGGAGGTGGTTTGTTGGTGTGTCTCCCAAATACCTAATTTTTGACCGTTTAATTTCTTGGTAAACTTGGCTCCAAGTTGTTGGGGTCTGGCCAAAGGCACAGCAGCAATTTTGGGATATCTGGAAGTCTGAAGGCACCATCAGACTGCTGATGCACTCACCCCACAGGTACAGGTTGACCTGCTGGTGGCACTATACCCCCGTATTTCTCTGTTTCTAAGTGAAAAAGAAACATTTCTATTTTTATCAAGTGAGTGATGTTTGTTTAATTTGCACCAAATATTCCTCATTTGTTGACTCTATTTTTTAATGTTAAAATTGGAAAAACAGATGAAATTAAAGATCACAAAGAAACATAGCTTTTTAAATTGTATTCTGTTATATGAAGCTATTTTGTTATAGTTTCAAGATAACAAGATAGCGCTATAATTTAAAACAAAACAAAAACTAGGTTTAAAAAAAAAACCTCAGCAAAAATTTGAAAACTTTTAGTTCAGGTAAGCCTAATTAAAAAATTAAGAAACACAGTAAAGTAATAACAAAGACCCAAAGCAACAGAAGAACATGAGAAATGATACACAAAACTCAGTAGTTCTCAGTTCTGGGAGGGATGGAGGTTGAGGTGGTGAATTCTGAGAGTGGTGGAGGAAAGCTGACACTTTTGTGGAGGTGCAGTGTTGCATTCTATGCATAAAATGTTACTATTAACAGTGTTGCAAATCAAAGTGTCTCAAATAAAATTTTTAAAAAGAAGAATGCTTTACCAAGCAACTTATCATTTATGACATAAGCACTATACTGGGACCTCCGTGTATATGTACGCAAATTTTTGTTTCCTTTTAGTACTCCAAACAACATCAAAAATTGTACTCTCCTCATTTTATATGAAAGAAACTGAGACTCAAAGAAAGCAACTCTTTGAAGACCTGGGCAGCATTAGGTGATAAAACTGGGATCAGAAGTCAAGGCTGAACAATCATTCAACCACAACAACTCTTCATTCTTCTCCTTGGGATGATTGCTAACAAGTCCTTGGTGATGCTAATGGCAGTGTGAAACCAAATTGAAAAAAATTACAAAAGTAAGTAGCACTGTAGCACTGTCGCACTACCATCCCCTTGTTCATTGATTTGCTCGAGTGGGCACCAGTAATGTCTCATTGTGAGACTTGTTGTTACTGTTTTTGGCATATTGAATACACGACGGGGACCTTGCCAGGCTCTGCCATATGGGTGGAATACTCTCAGTAGCTTGCCGGGCTCTCCAAGAGGGGCAGAGGAATTGAACCTGGGTTGGCTGCGTGCAAGGCAAACGCCCTACCAGCTGTGCTACTGCTCCAGTCCACAAAAGTAAGAAAAAGATAATTTTGAGAATTGTGACTGTTTTGATAATGTATTAAAATAGAAAATGTTGTCAAGACAATTTTAAAAATAAAGTGACGAATAAGATGGAAATTACTAGACAGAGAAGTCTAAGATTTATTTGTTTTATTTGATGGTGCTCATCTAGCAATGTCTGTTAACATGAACATGAACATGAAACCCAGTAGACAGAGAGTTTAATGACTACAAAGCAAGGCCATTTTAGATTCTCCAGGAAGGGACTAGAGAAATAAGACAGTAACAAGTCACTTGTCTTGCATGTGACCTTCCCTGGTTCAATCCCTAGCATTATAAACAACCCTCTGAGCACTACCATGAATGATCCCTAAGCATAAAACCAGGTATAAGCCCTGAGCACACCTAGGTGTGGCAAAACAACAAGAACAAGCCCAAAATCCTAAATAATAATTTTTTCAGAAAGTTGACACTGAGGCAGATTTAGAAACAAAAGAGGTGAAGGAAGAGAAAACACCCTTGAAAGCTGGTATTCACCCTTCATCTGCTCAGACTGCAATTACAAAACCATAATCGGGCTATTTTAGAGAATCATCAGCATCATCATCAACATCATCATCATCATCAACATCCAGTTGATTGTTGGTTTTCTCGAGCAGTCTCAGTAACGTCTCCATTCGTCCTAGTCCTGAGATTTTAGAAGCCTCTCTTTCCTTGTCCTTCCCAACAGTGCCACATTGGAGGCTCTTAAAGAGTCGGGGGAATGAGACCCATCATTGTTACTGGTTTTTGCATATGAATATGCCACGGAAACTTGCCAGGCTCTCCCATGTGGGCAGGAAACTCTCGGTAGCTCCCTCTGGGAGAACTAGGCTATAAGATGTCACGGTGCTGCCAAATGGCCGCACGTTTCTGGGAGCTTGGTTTTATAGTCTCTGGATGTTGGCCATTGATGGGATTACAGGGTGCCAGGGGCAGTTTGCGGCTGTGACTGCCACGCTACTGGGAAAAGGGGGATCAGGGCAGAAGAGGCCCAGTCTCAATCTGAGCAGGCTTGAAGATCTCAGCCCTGGGTCCCGCTCACCTGGTTTCTCTGCTGGTTCCTTCATGCATGAGGCTCGTCCGAACGTGTGGAGAGGGGCCTTGAGCATGGCTGTGGCTAGGTTCCAGAGGTCTTCAGCTGCTGGGATGGGGAGGGAAACTCAATCCACCCCCTCCAAGGGGCCCCTGGGGAAGACAGCTAGGCTCAGGGACAAATGTGCATTATAGAAAACATGCACATTTATTTATTATAGTTTATTATTCATGCATTATAGTCGAAGAAGCTGAGTGGAAGATAACGTATTGTTATCCTCCTCCCAAACTTTCTAATTAACCATTGCAAAAAATCAAAAGGAGTAAGTTTGGGCAGAAAAGCCTTTTAAACAGGTTGGTCACTCTCTGCAAAATGAAAGGAAGAGGAAAACAGGATTGGACAGAGACTGCTTCAGACTGTGGCAGAGGTCAGAAGACCTCTGCCAACCCAATGTGTCACTCCCAGCCCACTGGGCTGAAGTGCTCAGGCCCTAGAAACTCCACCCTGACTACTTGTTGACTGAGTGTTGCCTGGCAAAAATTTGGCTTCAACTTCACAATTTTGGCATAACCTCTTTGTACAACTAGAAAGTAATTCTTTTTCAAAGGTAGATTCAGAATGTTCATCTCCATAACTATCTCTAGAGGTACAGTATGTTAAGGAATATGGATTTTTTTCACGATCTGCTGCAGTTAAGGTTATATATCTTCAAGTGCATTCCCTTATTTAGACATGGGTTCACATTCATCAACTAACACTCTGCTGGCTTATTTGAGTTTGTTCACACCCTAACAGTGGGAAAATAGGAAGCCAACTCTAAGTATATTAGCCACTAGGGAAGAAGTTATCCATTAAAATGAACAAATGGACCATTAGAACAGCATTGCTACTGGTTTACTTTCTGAGTTTACGGGATAATCAGTCCTCAGTAATTTTAACTTTTTCTATAGAATGATGCAATTAAGTAAAAAAAAAGCCTATTCCACTGTCACTGAAAACTCATTGAAAACATTATCATATGAAATAATCATTTCTTCATAACCACATAGAACTTTTCTTTCTAAACATGAAAGCCAAGTGCCTGTTTTAAATTCTGCTAGTATATCGGTGTTTAACAACCCATGAGATTTCTCCAGAAACAGTCTTTAGGTATTACTTACACACATGATGTCTTGTAATATGCCAGGTACATTTAATGGCTTTGATTTTTCAATCCATTAATGTTGATGCAGCTAAAACAGATCTGTAGATACCGAGATAAAAAATTTTTAAGAGCTCTGTTTTGATGAAGCTTCCTAACTTTCAGACACTTCAAATTTATAAGTCTAATAAAAATTTTGTGTTCCTAGACAAGATGTTGGGATTTTGTATGCCTTACCATCAATCTCTATTTTTAGGTTATGATCACAGATATATTTATATCAAAAGTCTGTAAGACATTAGAGAGCAAATAAGAAAATACCTGGTTTCTAATTTTTATAATCCATGTTTCCTAAGGTTTTTAAGTCTCATGGTTCTTCATAGGTGATTAATCCCTGTTTATCATATTACATAGTTAAGGAATTAGTTGAAAATTATCTTTTCCCATTATTCTTCTTTTAATTGTTAAACAAATCACTATTTTTCAGACTCAGTAGTCAAGCAAAGAAGCGGTAACTTCCATTTAATTGAAATAGTATTATTATGTAGTATTATTTGGATAAGTGTTTGCTGAATGTTTTTCTTTCCACAGAATTACTGAATCTTTGAGGGCAGGAGCTATTTTTTTCCATTTTCTGCTATATTCCAGAACTTGTCCCTAATAGAATTTCAAAATTTTTCTCATTTCAAATTTAGGTGTGAAAAATTAAGACAATCTTTTTCTTTAGCCTATGGGATACAGTCTGCATCAACCTATTTCAGTCCTTCCTTTAATTTATCTAATTCATATTTTCCACTCACGGTTTTTTTCCACTTCTCTTACCTATAATAAATCAACATTAGGGTAATTTTTATGTGGTATATCACTTAAAATCATTATAAATTATCAATATTTTCCCAATAATTCTCTTTACTATGCAATGGCTACTTAAACTAAAAGTATACTTGATATTCATTTGATATTTTATGTAAGCTTTATTCAGATGCAATATATACAAAAATATTTAAATAATATGTGTACAAATCAATAATTCACTAGAATAAGAACTCTCACATCTAAGAAGGAAATATTCATAACATCTTTCAAAAGCCCCATCTGGTCCTTCATTCAAATACAATACTCATCTTTTCTTTTTTTTTTTTTTTTTTTTTTTGCTTTTTGGGTCACACCCAGCGATGCTCAGGGGTTGATCCTGGCTTTGCACTCAGGAACTACTCCTGGCGGTGCTTGGGGGACCATATGGGATGCCGGGGATCGAACCCGGGTCGACCGCGTGCAAGGCAAACGCCCTACCCGCTGTGCTATCGCTCCGGCCCCAATACTCATCTTTTCAAATAAGAGTAATACCATTTTTACATCTACACAATTGAATATTATATAACTGTTAGAAAAAAATGAAGTTATGAAATTCACTTACAAATGATGGACATGGAGAGCATCATGCTGAGTGAAATGAGTCAGAAGGAAAAGGACAGACATAGAAAGACTGCACTAATTTGTGGAATATTAAAAACACATAGTATGAGACTAACATCTGAGAAGGATTGGTACATGGTTGGAAGTCTGTCTCAAGGGTTAGGGGGGAGGGCAGTTGGAGAAGGGAGCACTATGACAATGATGGTTAGAAGGAATCATTCTGCATGGGAGATATGTGCGATAGTGGATAAAGGACCAAACATGATGGACTCTCAGTATCTGTATTACAAACCATAATGCCCACAAGCAGAGAGAGAGAGAGAGAGAGAGAGAGAGAGAGAGAGAGAAGGAAAGTGCCTGCCATATAGACAGACTGTGTAGTGGGGAGGGTGAGAAGGATACTGGGGATACTGGTGGTGGGAAATGTACACTGGTGGAGGGATGGGTGTTGCAACATTGTATAACTGAAACCTGATCATGAAAACTTTGTAACTGTATCTCACTGTGATTCAATTTTTAAAAAATTAAAAATTAAAAAATAGACAAGAGAGAAGAAAAAAAGAGTAATATCATTTTGACTTTAATATCCTAATTAACTTTACCTGCTTTAAGTTGAATCATGTTATAAATATATTCTTTCCATTATTGCTTTTTTTCCCATAGTCTGATGTATGAGACTCTATTCTATTTATCTATAGTATAATCAAATACATATTTTTTACTTTATTATTTATAGTTATTGTTTATGAATGCTTGTACAGATATTTTTGTGAGCATTTTTGTTGCCTACATAGATAAAAGTAGTATGGCAGATCTGCATGTGAGAATGTGAGACACTGAGGGTAGGTGTTTATAGACCCAGATTTAATATTACTAGGGCAGAGATTAGATTTATATTTAGCTCTTTTAAGGACTCTACTATGTTCTCCAGAATGATTCACGGTTGCCACTCCCATCACGGTGTCTGAGATGGTTTTTCTCCACATCTCTGCTAACACAATGTTATCCAGCTTTCTAATTCTTGACAAAATTGTGAGTAAAAGTTTTATTTTGCTTTTGAGTTGGTATTATTTTTTGACTAACAGTAAATAAGGGCATTTTCTTATGTATTTATCAGCACTTCCATTTTGTACTTTATTTCTTAGGTACTTTTGTGGGGGTGAGGTAAGGTCATTGTACAGGGTCTATAACTTTCAATAACATGTCAACTTTAACCATAGTAATGTTCTGTTTTGTGCTTGGGGTCACCCCTGGTGGTTATTCATGGCTTACACCTGGTTCTGTGCCCAGGGATCACTTCAGCAGTGCTTGTTAAACCAAGGGATTTAATCCTGGTCAGCCAAATGCCTTACCCACTGTGCTATCCCTCCTGTCCCAACCATATTAATGTTTTTAAAAGGAAGACAGTTTTCTCCTTTGTAAATTTCTCCATCATATTCTCTAACCGTATTTTTCTTTTTGATTGACTTGTATAGTTTGTAGCATATGCTAAATATTAGTGTCTCATCAATGCTGGATATATTGGAAATTTTTCATTCCAATTTCTTACTGAGACTAAATTGTCTAAAGAATCCCTCATTATGTGAAACATTTTTATTTTGCTATATTTAGTCCCACTCACTCATTTTGTTGTTGTTTGGGGCCCCAGCTGGAGCTGCTCAGGTTAAGTTCTGGATCTGTGTTCAGGGACCGCTCCTGAAGGGGATCAGGGGACCCTCTGTGGTACACATACATGTGTTTTCACACAAAATCTACTCATGCATCAAAGTTCACATGATTGCTGTATGTGAAGATTAGGGAACCGGATTCTTTAGGATCTTAACTTCTATTTGAAAGCTTGTGACTGCCAGGTTACGGGGGTCTGGTGAAAGGAGTTGCAGTGATCCCCCGGGAATCCCCATATTCCCACACCCTCTGAGTTATGTGATCACCATGGCAACATCTTGTGCATCACTGCTTCCATGTGGATGGGCCACAGCTGCTCAACCCTACTGGGGATCCATCACACCCTGTCTGGCTGCATATTAAGTCACAGTCTTATTCCAAGATTTCTGAGAATCTCTGAACCCTTGAGCTCATCCCAAGAGAAATAATTAAAGTCACACTAACTTGAGCAGCATATGGGGGAGCAGTATGTAATTAGCTATTTTAGTGTCCTACAGCGACAGTCATTTCAGAAAGCAGCAAGCTGCACCTGAGAGGTGTGGCTGCGTGGAATGGCCCAGAGGAAAATGATGTGTAAGACTGCTATAAACCACACTTTTTGTTATGGGATAACAGGCCTTTTCTAATTGCTATGACTTTAATTAAGGAACGCAAGCTGGGGGTGGAGCTGCAGTACAGCAAGCAGGGTGCATGCTCTCTCAGCAGGCAGCTCAGCTTCCATCCCTAGCACCCTTATGGTCCATGAGCTGTCAGGAGTAACCCCTGAGGGAGGGGCCAGGATTAAGCCGGGATCACTACCAGGTGGACCCCAAGCCCCCAAAATATGTGGAATAAAAGTGTATCTTAAACATTTTTCACAGGATCCCAGATCTAAAGTATCATGCAATCCACAGTCATCGTTTAGACAGATATTTGGTAAGTTTTATTTTTAAGGTATGATCCTCTAAATAGCACAGTTACAATACCACATTCTTATTAAAACCCTACTTGGCTATGCAGAAAAATAACCCCTCTAGCTTATATGTTCAGACTGTACACTCAATAAGCATGTTCCATTGAAGAGAACATCATTCACATTGTGTGCATGCGTAAGCATTTGAAAACACATGGCTCATTGTGAATATTCAATCTATCAGACCTTTTCTAGAATAGCAGGTAAAATTCTCTACTACATAAAACTCATACTGGTATGTAGGATCATGCACACATGGAGAGAGCATGCTTTATGCGCTCATTATCACACGAATGTGCACAGCCATACTCTCTCATGAGCTCGAGTGTTCCCAGAAGCTACACTGGTTTTTCCCTTGTATGCTGCTCTCAGAGTCCTCATTCTACACCGAGCACTATCCCAGCCTATTCCAGTCATGTCACCTATAAGAAGAGGAAGTGTCATAGTTGCTGACATCCAGCATACATCACCCTGTGTCCAGGGATATGTGAGTCAATCAGAGGGTGGGAACTTTTACATTTAGCCCAGACTGCAGCCTGCTGAAACCCTAGAAAACATCAAAAAAAAGGCCCAAAAAGTCGTTAAAATAAAAACAGATATTCTAAACCCTAACACCAAAAAAGAAGATTTAAAAAGTGAAGGTTTAAGGGTTTCATTACAAAGAATCTTAATAAACGAAGGAAAGGCGAGTCAGTCAACCCTAATTTCAAAAGAAGCCAGATGTTCACTCAAGATCAGAGTGAGCTCAGAACAACAGCAAGAACTTGTACCAACAGTGTGAGGAAGACGGGTTGGGGCTGGCCAAGATGGAGGAAGTGCACTGGAAGAGAAGCTCCCTGGGGGATATAGAGGGAAGTTTCTTGCCTAGAGTTACATTGGCATAGGTCGTAGTGCCAACACCCTGGTTTGAACCCAGGATGTGATGCACTGAGTGCCACTGCTCCTCATGTCATTTATTAGCACGCTCTCCTGGGTGGCTCTGAGTTAGTCTCAACACTCATCAATATAGCTGCAACCTCTCCTATGCCCTCTTTCTCCTCATCTTGTCCCACTGAAACTCATTCCCTTGGGTCTGCCTAGACTAGAGCTCTCTTCCTAAAATCTGACCGTGTCCTTTGTTCTTCCAAAAACACATTTGAAATTCGTTTTTATTGGTTCAGATTCTGTGTTTCACAATACTGTTGGTTATGGTTTCTCAGCACATAATGTTCTTCCAGAAATTCTTCTGGGGATGTGGTTGGTGGCAGAGTGGGGACCACAACCCCCTCCCAGAGATCCTTTCAGGATTTTTCATTCATTTGTGTAATAGAACACCTGACTCTTATTGATTTCATTCTTTTTAAAAATTTTTTAAAATTTTATTGAATCACCATGAGATAGTTACAAGCTTTCATGTTTGGGTTACAATGTCACAATGATCAAACACCCATCCCTCCACCAGTGCACATTCCCCACCACCAATATCCCAGGTATACTCCCCCTTTCCCACCCTCCCCCTGCCTCCATGGCAGACAATATTCCCCATACTCTCTCTCTACTTTTGGGCATTATATCTTGCAACACAGACACTGAGAGGTCATCATGTTTTGTCCATTATCTACTTTCGGCCTGCATCTCCCATCCCAACTGGTTCCTCCAGCCATCTTTTCTTAGTGATCCCTTCTCTATTCTTTAGAGCCTTATCTTGTATCCACTCTCCCCCCATGCTAGGGGAGACACAGATATATAACATAGATTCAAATGTTCATCTTTCCTAATCTTTGTTTCCTTCACTCCCTCTGCCATTAAATCCCCCTCCCGGGGTCAGTCATATTGACCACCCCACGCACCCTCCACACAGAAGCATACATCAGCAAGCTCCACATCCTTCTATAATTTCCCACCTCTGGAAGACCCAGCTTTGGCTCCATCATTACAGAACCTTCCCCAGAAGGTCTTTTTCCCTCACCAGAGTTTGAGCTTCTGGAGGCAGAAACATCCCTGACTCAGTTCTATTGTTCTGGGGTAGAGGCAACGCCCAGTGGTGTTCAGACCTTACTCCTGATTCTACAATAGGGGTCACTCCTGGTGAGATCAGGGGACCATATGGGAAGCAGGGATCAAACCCAGGTAGGCAGCGTGCAAGGGAAGCATCTTACCCACTGTAAAGTAACACCAGCTTTCTGACTTATATTTTCCCTTTCCTTACATTGACACAAGCAGTGCTTGGGAAGTTTGTGGAGTGCTAACATTAATCCCTCACTGTCTAAAGGAGTTTCTATTATCCGGCCATTCAAATCCAGCCAATGTTATCAAACTCTTTCTTGGTAATGCACCCTTCACTTCTGGGCTCACTCGTTTCCTCTGTGTGCCAAATGCACCCCATTTCAGGTTGTCTCTCCCTGAAGCATCCCTCACTATTAGTTATGGAGATGCTACTTCTCCTTCACCCAGTTCAGAGATGAATTTCTGCATTAATCCATTCCTCTTCTATGGTTCTAGTCTTACTTGTTCCTTCCTATACACCAAAGTGTCTAACCATCCTCTGGAGGAAGCTTGCTGTGAGTAGGCTGGGCTTCAATGACTCTTTGACTTTCCTCTGTGACAGACAAAGGGCTTGTTTGCCTGCTACCCAAATGTGTCCTGTCAACTTTTGTCTGACAGTGACTATTATTTATTTATTAATGTATTGAATCACCATGAGATACAGTTACAAAGCTTTCATGATTTAAGTTTCAGTCATACAATGATCGAACACTCCTCCCTCCACCAGTGACATTTTCCACATCAGTGTCCCCAGTATCCCTCCCTCAATTTCCACCCCACCCCACCTTCTGCCTTCATTTATAGCAGGCCCTTCCTTCTTACTCTCTCTCTCTCTACTTTCTGGCATCACGGTTTGAAATTCAGATACTGTGAGGCCATCATGTTTGGTCCTTTGTCTACTTTCTGCACACATCTCCCATCCTGAGAAATCTCCACCATCATTGACTTAGTGGTCCCTTCTCTAACCCAACTTCTTTTTCCCCCAGCACATGAGGCAGGCTTCCAAACCATGGGGTAACCCTTCTGGCCCTCTTTACTGTCCTTGGGGGTTAGTCTGATATTATGCTATTTATATTCCACAAATGATTGCGTACATTCTATGATTTTATGTCTGTCCCTCTCTTTCTGACTCATTTCACTTAGCATGATTACTCTTCATGTCCATCCACTTATAAGCAAATTTCATGACTTCATTTTTTTTCTAATAGTTGCACTGCATTCCATTGTATAAATGCACCATAGTTTCTTTAACCAGTCCTCTGTTCTCGGGCACTCAGGTTGTTTCCAGATTCTCGCTATTGTGATCATATAGGTGAACATATAGGTACATATGTCATTTCTACTGTGCTTTTTTTGTACCCTCGGGAATATATTCCCAGGAGTGGTATTGCTGGGTCATATGGAAGCTCAATTTCTAGTTTTTTGTGAAATGCTCATATTCTTTTCCAAAGATGCTGGACCAATCAGCATTCCCACCAACAATGAATGAGAGTGTCTTACCTTTGGATCCAAACATCAATCCTGCTGGCTGGCCGTACCTCTGCTTGCAGTTACTGGGAAAAGGGCTCACCATACAGCCTTCACACATTTGTTTCATTTCCACTTTGACTCTGTTTTACCCTATATTCCTAGTCTTATGCTGATATAATTTCTGATGTTGATAAATTCTGATGCAGCATATAGTTTCTCTTTATGCTGATAAAGAGTAAACCTAGGAATAGAGAGAAGTACAAAGGGTCCAGTACTTGTCTTGCACCCTGTCAAGGGGGATTAGATTCCTGTACCCCGTATATCCCCTGGGCATCACCAGAAGTGATCCCTAAGCTAAAGTCAGGAGTAAACCCTGAGCACAGTTGGGTGTGACCCCAAACCAAAAATATAATAATAATTTAAAAAAGAATAAATTCATGCTTTTTTCTGGGAGGAAGTGTTAATATAAAGAGATAGAGATCCATTTGGTCTACAGAGAGCAATTTTCTCTTTATCAACTTGCCAGAATCTTCTGAAGTAAATGGGACCGGATAGATTAAAGCCAATTCTGATCTTTATCTTCCCTAGCAACATACTATAATATCTGATTTGTATTTATTTGAAAAATATTCATCCTCTACCAAAATATAGCTTGATGGGGTTGGAGCAATAGTATAGCAGGTAAGGCCTTTACCTGCATGTAACTGACCCAGATAAGATTTGATCCCTGGTAGCACATATCACTTCACTTGTTTCACTTTTTTTCCCGTTGATCTTTGATTTGCTCAAGCAGGCAACAGTAACGTCTCCATGTGTCCCTGTCACGTGCTAGTGTAGCCCAATGATATCTGCTCGCTCCAGGAACAGGAAGAGCCTCAAACTGTTCATTCAGGGTTTTAACAAAGAAGTCTGACCATCTCGTTGGTGGGTGGGCACGCAGTCTTTTGATGTCCTGTGGAATCCAGTCAGTAACAGCTCTAGTCCAGCAGTCATCTCTGAATCGCATTACATGTCCGGCCCATCTGATTTTTTCTTTTTTTTATTAATTTATTCTTTTATTGAATCACCATGTGGAAAGTTACAAAGCTTTCAGGTTTAAGTCTCATTTATACAATGCTCGAACACCCATCCCTTCACCAGTGCACATATTCCACCACCAAGAATCACAGTATACCTCCCCACCACCACCTCCCCAGCCCCCCACCCCGCATAAGCACCTCCATCTGATTTCTGATGTCTTGGCAAATGAGACAGCATCCCTGATTCTTGACTGTTGACAGAGGTCGGAACTCCGGATTCCTTCTCTTACTTGAGTGAGACGTGATACTCCTTGCATAGCTCTTTCGATTCCTCTTTGGGATACCCGAATAGTGTTCTCATCCTGTTTGCGTAGGGCCCAGGTCTCTGAGGCAGGAAGAATGGTGGAGTCGAAAAGATGTGCCCAGAGTCGGAGGTCCTTCATCCTCTTAACCACTTCTTCAACGCTCTTGAAGGAGTTCCATGCTGCTCTCTTCCTCCTGCGCAGTTCTGGTGCCAAGTCGCTCCTCATGTTGAGTTCTTGACCCAGGTACACATAGCTGCTGCATTCGGAGATGTTCGTTCCATTGAGGGCAAATGGAGCATCAGGGACTAGTTCATTTTTCATAAACATTGTTTTGGTGAGATTCAGATACAATCTGACCTTTCCACACTCGTGACATATGGTCCTCCAAACCTTTCCAGGAGTGACATCTGAGCACGGAGAAAGGAATAAGCCCTGAGCTTACCCCTGGTGTGACCAACAAAACAAAAAAAAAGCAAATAAAAGGGATCTTCCTGATACCTGGATGCAATAGTAATTTACTTGGAAAATAAAAAATATTTTGTCAATTATTCCTAGGAAGGTTATGAAATAGACCATATTGTTATACAAGTAAATATTAAATAGAATAGTAATGAGAATGATCTCCATTTGAGATTTACTCTGACTGTAAAAAAATACCCTTAATATCCAAGTCATGAAAGTGGTAAAAAAAAGGGTGCTGGTATTAATATTATTAGACCAAGTTGCATTTGAATGTCTATAATATTGAAAGTTAGGTGAGCACAATTTTGTCAGTAACTCCTCTATGGAAATTTAAAAGTTGGGCATTTTCCATCAAGGCACTGAAGCTGTGTTGCTAGCATTATATAGAAGGAAAGATTGCATCAGTTTTGAGAAAATTAGTGTTTGTCACTTAACAAACAGCTTCCCTGACAAAATAATATATGCTTTTATTCCAGTGAGTTGTAACTATAGTTTCCCAACTTGAATTCAATGCCTTCCTCTCTAAAACAGGAGGAAATACCTTCTAACAAGCATTTTTTGAGGTTCAGATGAGATCAAAAGGCACTTCACATGTTCCACAAATTATATACTCAGAAGCACTGTAGTGGGTAGGTTAAGCCATACTTCGAAGATCTCTTTTGACTCCTTGGGACTTCTGATATACGCCAAATGGGAACGTTTGATAGAAATGCTCTGCATCACAAATTCTGGAAGGATTCTTTGCAAAATACAGAATGTGTGATGCCATAAGACCATTTTGATCCTGAGTACAACTTGGAATTCCTGGGAGATATTACTAAGTTTTAATTGACTGCATAATGCAAAGGACTATACTGACAATGAAACAAAAATTTCCACTGTGTAACATTTAAATGCAAATTTACAATTTTTCAATGTCAATAGAATTCAATTAAGTGAATAGAATGTCTACTAAAGATCATTTAAAATGAAATAGTCATAGACCTTGGGATATTGTGATAAAATTTTGTCTGTCAGCTTGCTTTATATTTTGTTTTTAAATAATTCTTAAAATATTTCATCTTATTACCTTCATGACAGAGTTGCTAATTTAACAAATAACATTATTGTACGTTTATTTAAGGTTGAATTTCATATAAATTTATTTTTATTTTTATTAAAAAATTGGTCACTTGTTTTAATTGAGAGCAAATAAATTGTCATCATTTTTAAAGAAAAAAATGACATTTTAAAACAATCACAAACCTATATTTTCTCCATGGATTTTAAAATACTGCCTGAAATCAAAAGAAAATGCTATTTTATGGCAATACTCCCCAAAGCATTATACAGATTTAACGCAATCCCTATAGGGATACCCATGGCATTCTTCAAAGAAACGGAGCAAGCAATCCTGAAATTTATATGGAACAATAAACGCCCACGGATAGCTAAAACAATTCTTGGGGAAAAGATGATGGGAGGCATCACCCTCCCCAACCTTAAACTCTACTACAAAGCTTTAACAATTAAAACAGCATGGTACTGGAACAAAAGCAGAACTGCAGACCAATGGAACAGGGTGGAATATCCCCACACACAACCTCAAATGTATGATCATCTAATCTTTGATAAAGGTGCAAGAGATGTGAAGTGGAGCAAGGAAAGTCTCTTTAACAAATGGTGCTGGCACAACTGGACAACCACATGCAAAAAATGGGCTTAGAACTCGATCTGACACCATGCACAAAAGTCAGATCAAAATGGATTAAAGACCTCAACATCAGACCACAAACCATAAGGTACATTGAAGACAAAGTAGGCAAAACCCTCCAGGATATTGAAGATAAAGGTATCTTCAAAGATGACACGGAACTAAGCAATCTAGTAAAAACAGAGATCAACAAATGGGACTACATTAAACTAAAAAGCTTCTGCACCGCAAAAGATACAGCGACCAGAATACAAAGACTATCTACAGAATGGGAAAGGATATTTACACAATACCCATCAGATAAGGGGTTGATATCAAGGGTATATAAAACACTGGTTGAACTCTACAAGAAGAAAACATCCAACCCCATCAAAAAATGGGGCGAAGAAATGAACAGAAACTTTACCAAGGAAGAAATACGAATGGCCAAAAGGCACATGAAAAAGTGCTCTACATCACTAATCATCAGAGAGATGCAGATCAAAACATCCATGAGACACCACCTCACACCACAGAGGCTAGCACACATCCAAAAGAACAAAAGCAACCGCTGTTGCAGAGGATGTGGGGAGAAAGGGACCCTTCTACACTGCTGGTGGGAATGTCAGCTAGTTCAGCCCTTTTGGAAAACAATATGGACGATTCTCAAAAAACTAGAGGTTGAGCTCCCATTTGACCCAGCAATACCACTGCTGGGAATATATCCCAGAAAAGCCAAAAAGTATAGTTGAAATGACATCTGCACTTATATGTTCATCGCAGCACTGTTTACAATAGCCAGAATCTGGAAAAAACCCGAGTGCCCTAGTACAGATGACTGGTTGAAGAAACTCTGGTACATCTATACAATGGAATACTATGCAGCTGTTAGAAAGAATGAGGTCATGACGTTTGCATATAAGTGCATCAGCTTGGAAAGTATTATGCTAAGTGAAATGAGTCAGAAAGAGAGAGACAGACATAGGAAGATTGCACTCATCTGTGGACTATAGAATAACAGACTATAAGACTAACACAAAAGAATAGTAGAAATAAGTACCAGGAGGTTGTCTCCATGGCTTGGAGGCTGGTCTCTCATTCTGGGCAACTCAGAGAAGGGTAAAATGTGATTGGAGGTCATGTGGGGGAAAGATGATGCGGGCCCAATATAGACTGGAGACTGAACACAATGGCCACTCAACACCTTTATTGCAAACCACAACACCTAATCAGAAAGAGAGAACAAAAGGGAATACCCTGCCATAGTGGCAGTGTGGGGTGGGAGGAGACAGGACTGGGGAGGGGGGCGAGGGATGTTGGGTTCACTGGTGGTGGAGAATGGGCACTGGTGAAGGGATGGGTTATCAAACTTTGTAAGGGAGAAACATGAGCACAAAAATGTATAAATCTGTAACTGTACCCTCACGTTGACTCAGTAATTAAAAATAAACTATTAAATTAAAAAAAAAGAAAATGCTATTTTAAATCTTAGGCTCATATAATCAGAGCTTCACTTTAGGACATTATATGTATGATCAAAACTTCATTTTAGGATATTATACATGTATGGAAAAATTAACAAAGCCAGTTAAGATCTTGCTGTTTGGATAAGAAGAAGGATCTGAAAAAAAGATTAGACAAAAATAGCCTCCTAAAACAGAAATAAATGGTGCATGAAAGATGCTAGTACAATGAGAGTACATGGTCAATCATTAATTAAGAGAAAAGAAAGTTGTGTACAATTCCAGAGTTTAAGGTTTTGGAAGAGTATTTCTCACTTGAGTAAAATTTGGAAAATCAGGAGAAGATATTAAGTTTAATGACAAAGCAAATAAAACACCTCTAACACTTAAAAATTTTAGATGTCCTATTAGTTTGGACATCATATTAATTAGTTCATTTACAAAGCTAAGTTTGTGTGAGAACTTAGAATGCACTAAAGTAACTGGTAAATACAGGATGATTTCACTTACCTGTGGTATATAGAACAATTGAATGAGTGGATTAAAAGGTATTAAAAAGAGGGATAACTCCATCACTCTTGACCCTAGAATATAGGAAAGAGGACATAGAGAGAAAGAAATTGAGGGGGTAACAAGAAGAACTGGACAGGAAATAAAGGGGGTGGGGTAAGTGCCAAGGGCCTCAAGTATATCAGTAGTGTAGAAGAATAGTATAATTACATTTCCAAACCACCGAGCCAATAATACCAAAAACAGGCAATTAAGACCACCACAATCAAACTTAAAAAATGCACCTGTCAAGGAAGCAGACTGGGGTGTATTGGGAGTGGGGGGATGAGGCCGGAGGGAACCTGGGGACACTAGTGGAGGGAAGCTGACATTAATGGTGGGATTGGTGATGAAGCAAACATATTATGCCTAAAACTCAACAATGAATCACTGTATCACTGTCACTGTCATCCCGTTGCTCATCGAGTTGCTCGAGCGGGCACCAGTGATGTCTCCATTTTGAGGCTTGTTACTGTTTTTGGCATATTGAATATACCAGGGGTAGCTTGTCAGGCTCTGCCATGTGGGCAGGATACTCTCAGTAGCTTGCCAGGCTCTCCGAGAGAGGCGGAGGAATCGAACCCGGGTCAGCCACGTGCAGGCGAACGCCCTACCACTGTGCTATCACTCCAGCTCCAACAATGAATAACTTTAAATATTATGCTGTCTTCTCTTGGAGAGCCCGGCAAGCTACCGAGAGCATAGAGCCCGCACGACAGAGCCTGGCAAGCTACCCGTGCTTATTGTATATGCCAAAAACAGTAACAATAAGTCTCTCAATGAGAGACGTTACTGGTGCCTGCTCGAACAAATCAATGAGCAATGGGATGATTGCTTGATTAAGCTGTCTTAATAAAAATAATAATAAAATTTAAAAATAGAAAGACAAACCATTACACATGCAGTATGTGCTTGTACACAGATGTAAATCTTTTCTTACAGAATCTGCTGTGGACGGAGAGAGAGAGTAAGAGAGAATGTGCCTGCCACAGAGGCAGGGGTGAGGGGGTAGGGGTGGAGGGTGGATGGTGGGAGGGATACTGGAAGCATTGGTGATGAAGAATGGGCACAGATGGAGGGATGGGTATTCAAACATTGTGTGACTGACATAATAATGCAAGTTTGTAAGTCTGTAACTGAATTTTATGGTGATTAATTAAATAGAATTTTAAAATTTAAAAAATCATTACAGGAAAAAACTTTCTGCTCTACTGTCATCATCATCATCATCATCATCATCATTATCATCATCATCATCATCATCATCATCATCATCATCATCCCATTGATCATTAAATTTCTCGAGTGGTCTCAGTAATGTCTCCATTTGTCCTAGCCCTGAGATTTTAGAAGCCTCTCTCTACTCGTCCTCTACAATGGTGCTGCATTGGAGGCTCTTTCAGGGTCAGGGGAATGAGAACCATCATTGTTACTGGTTTTGGCATATGAAAACGCCATGGGGAGCTTGCTAGGCTCTCCCATGTAGGAAGGAAACTCTCAGTAGCTTGCCAGATTCTCCTAGAGAGAGAACTAGGCTACAAGATGTCCGGGAGCTTGGTTTTATAGTCTTTGGATGTTGACTGTTGATGAGATTACACGGCACCAGGGGCAGTTTCTGGGTGTGACTGCCTAGATACTGGAAAATGGGGAATCTGGGCAGAAGAGACCCAGTCCCGATCCGAGCAGGCTTGGAGTTCTCAGCCCCGGGTCCCACACACCTGGGTTCCTCTGCCGGTTCTTTCATGTGTGAGGCTCATCCAAACATGTGCATGTGGAGAGGGCCCTTGAGCATGGCTGTGGCTAGGCTCCAGAGGTCTTCAGCCACGGGAGCTCTGCTTGGGGTAGGGAGGGAACTGTAACACATTCAAATTGTAATTTTACCCATTTGATTCATCTTCTTTTCAAGACAAAAGAAAATTATTAGTACTGTTTAATTTGCTTAATTTGACCTGTACTTATGAAGCACTATCTCTGGATATCAATGTTTCACATTCTTGGGGTATAGAAACAGAAATTAGCAGGGCCATCATGAAGAATGGCAGAGACACCAAAGACAAGAGCAGAGGTATTAATATAGTATATCCTTCAGCAGAACATGAGGATGAAGAAAAAAGATAAAGCCTGAAAAATATTAAAGAATGACTGGCTTTCTGGAATTCTGTCTCAAGCACATCAAGGATGGTCACTCTGATGAGTTACTAGTTGATAAAGGACTAGTAAGGAAAGAAAATGTGGTGGAAAGTCCAGACAAAAGAAGTGACATCAGCAGCAAATTCCTTGAGGTCAATGGGGTAAAAATTACAATTTACCACCACCCCTCTCTCCCTACCCTTGCCTTGGTTTTGCCCTGGACAGAGATCATTCCCTTCACCAACCTTAGGTTTGGGTGTACATTTTGCTTTTGACTCAATGGTTTGGGAGTGGATGTTATGAAACAGTGTCTATTAGAAATTTTGAATGCTCTTGCGTAGTTTGACTTGATCTCCAATGTTTTTACTACCTTTCATTAGAAATACACTGTTTGGATGCTGATCCCAGAAAAATGAAACCCAAAGGCACACCCCAAATATGACCCATCCAACTCACAAAAGTCGGCAAGTGAAAGAAACCAAGTTCATTTGAAGTCACTGATTCTCGGGGAGGGAAGGAGTCACACACTAACATTGCAGCAGATACGTGATTGATGCTATAGAAGTAAGTTTAAATGTTTGTGCAATAAGAAATGGGTGGATTGGCTAGAGCAGTATACATGGTGGGAAGAATACATAGACACAGTATTACAAGAAAAGACAAAAGCTGCATAGTCCACTCAAAGGAACTCAAATTTGAGATGTCTTCAAAGTGAGATAAGAAGGATGGTTAACACTTAGGCATTTTAAAGATTCTTCTGGATCTGTGTGAAAAAGAAAAAGAAGGCGAGATTGTGAGGGTCTTGGGTCATAGAGTAGGAAGGGATGGTGCTGTTTAGAGCTAGAGTGTAGCCATCAGGAGGATGGCAGGCATTCTGTTTGCCACATATTTGAGAGTTGAGTTGGCAGGATTTACTTAAGCACCAGAGGTAGGATTGAAGATGAAGAGATATGGGGTATGGATTGAAGATGAAGAGATATGGGGTGTGGTGACACTCCTAAACTGACTCCTAGAATATTCCTTGAACCTGTTCTATGGGCAGCAAGAGAATCATACTGTATCGTTCCCATATATTGAACCCTCATAAAATGACACATAAAGTTTTAACCTAATATAGTGTGTGCTTTAAAGACAAAATAAAATTAGAAGTATAGTAAGTATTAAATGTTTCAAAGGAGATATTATGTAAGTAACAGCACTATTTAAAAGCTTGAAAATGGCTCAGTGGCAAAAGTCTCTTCTGAAACATGAACCCATGAGCTCAATCACCTGGGCTGTCCACAAGAGCTGAACACAGTTCCGGCCACTCTGCTCTCTGGGACCCTCAGGACTGCCAACAGGACACCAGAACCAGTGAGAGCCAGTGTTGGAACCCAAGATGAGCAAACACCTCCGCTGTGCCTGCCGTGTGCGTGTGTGAGCAGGACAACTAGGTCTGCAGCCTCCCGCAAGTACAGTGCCAAATGTACAAGCACCACAAACAAGTGTGTGTGTGTGTGTGTGTGACCCACGTATCATAGCAACAATAACAACGAGAAGGGAAAAATCTCATTACTCCTATGCACAGTATATACACAGATTTGTATGCTTATACACCGCTCATTTATATAATATTTATATATTGGGGAGGGATTAGACCACATCTGGTGGTACTCAGGGCTTGTCTTCTGGCTCTGCGCTCAGGGATTACTCCTGGCAAGGGGTAATATATGGGAACTATATGAGGTGCTAAGGATCAAACTCTGGTGTGTTGCATGCAAGGCAAAAGCCCTACCTGCTCCATTATCACTTCAGCCTTCAAAAAAATATTTTTTTAACAATGATTGGTAAGCCTGTCCAGTGTGAGGTACTGATGACACTCTAATTGTAATTTGTATATTAGCTGAAACCAAAAGGAGCGGAAATGGCAGAAAAGGCCACACAAATATTGATAACTTACTCATATGAGCGAAATAATAAGCAACACGTGTCTTTCAGTAAGGTTGACCGGGAAGGGATGCACTCTGGGGATGAGAGGAATGATTGCCGGGGAGGTAATACTGGGTTTTGAAGTGTCGTGCTCAAGGTGACAGCAGAGTGCTCAGAGTAGAAAAAAAAGCAGCAGTACCTGGAGAGAAAGGACCAGAAATAATGACAATAATCACCAGCGAACAGTTTCTAAACATTTACCAGTTGCTTGCCACTATCTAAGCACTTTACATGTATTATCTTACTTGACCTACATAAAACCCCTAAAAGCTAGGTTCCAGCAAGGAAACAACTCTGCCGCAGAATCACACGGCTTCTCAAAGGCAGAGCCCGACCTATGAAGCCAGCCAACCTGACCCTGTGCTATGGAAGCCCGAGGGAGGGGCCAGTCATGAGGAGCCCTGAAGATTAAATCTATGCTTGGCACTCATTTAGACTGATTTTCAGTAGTACTGACTTGGTTACGTGCTTCCACGAATTGCCTCTCCTCTCCCTCTGTGCTTTCAAAGTCCCAGAGATTCTAATTCTTTCATGCTTACCACTAGGTTGGGCATCTCCATCCACACATTCATTTGCTCATCCTTTCATGCAACAGTTTTTTTTTCTTTTAAATCAGACACCATCCGTACTCGGAGAGGAGGGAGAATCATGACAACTAAAGAGCTTTAATCTTACAAAGACTCCTTCTAGTCAAAAACAGGAGATGCCAGTTACTCTTGGTAATTATAGAGCTGCGAGATGACTGGGAGGGTACAGGTAATGAGCGCTGACCTACATTCAGTATTCAGTAAAGCAAGAGACGGTTTTGTCTTGATACAAGAGAAGTGTCTTATCTTTTAAGGATGGCAAAATCACTACAGAACAGGTGGCTGCAAGCAACAAAAGCAACTCTCTTATCATTCAGGTCAGAAGCCTGAAATCAAGGTGACAGGAAAGCCTCCTCGGGCTTTCAAGGCAGACCATCCCCGGCTGCTTCCAGCTTTGGGGGCTTCTGAAGTTCCCTGACTTCTGGCAGTGCCTCCTGCTACACACAAACTTTTCTGTGTGTCTTTTTTGTGTGTCCTCTAAGGATAGAACACCTTATCATGACATTTGTCATTGGACTTAAGACCCAACCCGTAGCCAGGATGATTAGTCCCAGAGATCCTTACCTAGTATATCTGCAAAAATCCTGTTTACAAATAATGTCTCCTTTTGATGTTCTAAGAGGTCTCAAAAAAAATGAATGGTACTTGTGATCAATAACAATTTTAGCTACAGGTGACTGTCACTATCATCCCGTTGCTCATCGATTTGTTCGAGCGGGGACCAGTAACGTCTCTCATTGAGAGACTTATTGTTACTGTTTTTGGCATATCCAGTATGGATGGGTAGCTTGCCAGGCTCTGCCATGCGGGCTCCATACTCTCAGTAGCTTGCCGGGCTCTCCGAGAGGGGTGGAGGAATCGAACACAGGTCGGCCGCGTGAAAGGCGAAAGCCCAACAGCTGTGCTATCGCTCCAGCCCCACAAGTGACAGCAATATAATTTAAATCTACCTGGACTTGGGCTCACACAAGTAGGAAGAGCTGTAGTATGAAACAAAAGCTCCAAACCATTGTCCTCTTCCCCTCTGTTTGGCTTTTGCATCCTTTTCTCCCTCCACATGAGCAACATCCTCTGATCCTACTAGCACCATACTCATCCACCACCTACCTCCATCATCAAAAGAAGAAAGAGGTGAACTAAAAGATGTGAATTATCTAGTTTTAGCCCAGAAAATCCCAGGTTATTTTGTCTTTTTCCAGGAAAAATGAAAGCTGTGTTGTATAAATCATGAAAAAAGAAAGAAAATGTTCTCAAGCAACTGATAAAGAAGAAAAACAGCTGAGGTCATTGCCAAATGAAAAATTTAAACAAATGGTCTGACTTGAAATTTGTGATGTTAACTAAAATAAAATATCACCACTGCATGGAGAAAAGGAGAAAAAAAATTCTTTATTTTTTGCAATTTAAATGCTCTTTACAGAAAGAAACCAGTGCAGAATGAGTTTTGATCAGTCAGTTCCCTATATCTATTACAGTAGATTCCTATATATATATATATATATATATATATATATATATACATATATATATACAAGCTGTTGGAATGCATGCATAGACATAGGAGCTGGAACAGCCAGGCTAGTCTCAACAAAGGAAATATTTTACATTAAAGTAATCACCCAAATCATGAAGTATCTGCCTCTCACCAGGCCTATGGCAATTCCTAACACTGCAGCTAAATCAGAAAAAGCGTTTGGACTTGAAAGTGTTATGTCTGATGCTAGAACCATTTTAGGTGCAATGAAATACAAATTCAAAGATAAAAAATGGACACTGGTGATGGGATTGTTGTTGGAAATTTGAATGCCTGAAACTCAATCACAAACGCCTTAGTAACTTATTCATGGTGATGCGATAAAATTAAGCATATTAAAATATGTTTATATATGTCATATAATATATATGTGAACTCACAGAATGATTTTTGGTGATTCTGCTGTTTACAGTTGCTCTGGCAACTCTTTTGTATTCATGCATCCTCGGCAGGAAGCTGAAATGTAGATGGTCAAAGAGGGAAGCTTTGTTGGCTTGTTTTTCTCTTCACAGCTGACTCAGGAGCTTTGCAAATTCACCTCTTCTGTGCTTCTATTTTCCCACAATATACATTTATAAAAGTAATTCTGCTTTTAGGCTGGAGAGATAGTGCCAAGAATAAGACAGATTGCTGGCGTGCAACAACTCCTATTTGACACCCAGCTCAATCCTGGGTACCACAGAGCCTGAACAATACTGCATCTCTAGGCCCTGATTTTGAACCACTGGCACTAACTTAGAGACCAAACCAAACCAAAAACTTGCTATCATTTTTTTTATATAATTAGCAATGCAATGCTTCCTAAGGCACTGCTAGAAATCAAAAGGCATGATTAATTTCATGCATGGGAAAATATGTCATCTTCGCCCATCTTGAAAAGAAGGGTAGCAGAGGCTCTCTGGTAACTGAAGATCACCACAGGTATTCCTGTTTTACCTTCCTACAGTTATAGGCGGAGAATAAAATAAAATTTGTCAAACCTTTACTGGAATGAGTCAAATAAGTATATCAAAGAGAAGTGAAGGATTGTGTGTTGAAACACTGTATGCCTGAAACCCAATCGTGAATAATTTTGTAATTTGATGATGATTAAATAAAAAACATTAAAAATATCAGACTTTTGGATGGGCATGAAAAGTTTCATGCTGAGTGAAATGAGTCAGAAAGAGAGAGACAGACATAGAAAGATTGCACTCATCTATGGTATATAGAATAACAGAGTGGGAGACTAACACCCAAGAACTGTAGAAATAAGTACCAGGAGGTTGACTCCATGGCTTCGAGGCTGGCCTCACGTTCCGGGGAAAGGTCAACTCAGAGAAGCGATCACCAACTACATTGTAGTCGAAGGCCATGTGGTGGAAGGGAGTTGCGGGCTGAATGAGGGCTAGAGACTGAGCACAGCGGCCACTCAACACCTTTATTGCAAACCACAACAGCTAATTAGAGAGAGAGAACAGAAGGGAATGCCTTGTCACAGTGGCAGGGTGGGGTAGGGGGGAGATGGGATTGGGGAGGGTGGGAGGGACGCTGGGTTTACGGGTGGTGGAGAATGGGCACTGGTGAAGGGATGGGTTCCCGAACTTTGTATGAGGGAAGTATAAGCACAAAAGTGTATAAATCTGTAACTGTACCCTCACGGTGATTCTCTAATTAAAAATAAATAAATTAAAAAAAATATATATCAGACTTTTTACGAAGAAAAAATTAAAATATTGTGGGTTTTTTTTTTTTTTGGTGGAAGGGGTGTCTCAACTGGCAGCCCTCAGCTATTACACTTTACTCCGTGCTCAGGGATCACTCTTGGCAATACTCAAGGATGACATGCAGTGCCAGAGATCCAACAGGAGTAAGCCAGCTACTTACAAGACAAGCTCCTTAACCTCTGTACTATCTATCAGGGCCAACATGGGAATATTTTGTAAATACTTATATAGTTCTTTAAAATGTAGTGGTTGAAAATCCCTACAAATTTTCTTTTTAACTTTCATAATATACAAAATAGAGGTTGATCTTCGGGCTACAGCTTGCCAACCCTTGGTGTAAAACTTCAGGCAGTAAAGCTATGGTCTATCATTTACACTAATCATGGTTTTCTCTAAACTCATAATCAAATGCTTAGAAATGGTTTGGACTGCAGCAGTAATCTGGCTCATTTTCCATTTACTCAGGAGGAAGTGACCCAGTGCTGTGAAGTCACCTGCCAGTAGTTGTAAAGCTCTTGTTTCTAGCGGAACCCAAAATAAACTAGGATTGTTTTAACTCCTGAAATCTCTCCCTCTCTAATCTCTATGCCTCTAGACTCTTACGGAGCTTTTTTTTTACCCAAGATAATCAAAAACAAAGTGCCCAAATTCAAATACTCAAGCATCCCTGCCTAACCTAAGTTGCATCACATAGTTGGTCCTAATTCAAAACTTGTCAGTAATGAATGGCAAACTTGAGCATAGAAAAGTGACAGCTGTGGGGAGGGATTTATCCCACTTGAAAAATACCCTTGTCAAATCTCCAAGGCATGCAGGACTACAGTTCCAGACACCACCCCACTGACACTTCCCCAAATCCACAATGCCATGAAAAGGACAGCAGAGAACACTTACTTGGGTCAACCACTCTTGTTCTAAGTATTTATTCACAGTTGGAGATTCCAGAAGGTGATAGTCTGAAAGCTTTTAGTATGTTTTAGGGTTCTGTTTGTTGGTTTTGTTTTTTGTTTCATACACCACATCAGGAAACATACAGCCTGTACATGTGAATAAAGCCCATTACATGAACCAATTTGACACATTGAAGCTAATTTTTAAAGCTTATAATTTATAGCCCTGACATGCCACTATAAATTTAAATTGGGTGGGTGCTTACTATAGCTCCACAGGAATGACGTTCTATCCATGGAATGTCCACAAGTTCTCAAAGATGGAAAGCAGCAAGTATGACAAGTAAAAACCTTATGTATGGTAATGTCTTGTATTCCTTAGCTTGTATTACATTTATTTCACAGCACAAACACCTTCCCCAATCTCCCCAGCAGGTTGTTCTCTCTTGTCTATTGTAAATTTTCACAGCATTTTATCAATGCCTCATACCTGTCAACAGAAATGCTCACAGTGAGACCACCATGGAAACAGAAAGCCTTGTTAAATGAATTTTGAAATCTGCATGCTTGTTGCCAAAAAGCAGAAGAATAAGATAAAGGTTATTTTAAACAATGAGTACAGAAAAGAGCAGTTTAAGTTTAAGGTGTCTTATAAAACCAACCAAAAGGACAATACAAATGTAAGCTTTAATGTCAGAGCCCTAAAAGCTTCTCTGGTCTTGGTCCAGACTGCTTTCTATTCTTCAATACCTCCTGTGATTTCCAGCCTTTGTTTCTTTACTTTAAATTATCTCAGAAACTATAACTCTTTTCGTTTAATTCCCTTCAATGTTTATTTCCTTTCCTTCTTCCCTCCTCCTGTATTTTAATCTGTGCTTTAATTTGTGTTTCTTCTTTTTGTTCATTTTTTAACATACAAGAACAGCCAAGGTGAGAAAATTAGCTGCAATCTGGACTAAAATCCCTTTCGCATCTGGTATCTGGCAAGTATCCTACAGAAACCCTTTGTCACAGATGTAATTAATATACTTTCCCAGGAGTCTGGGAAGTCATTAGAGATGGGGGGTAGCGGGGTGGGGATGGTGGGATAGAACAGTTACAAGCCTAATTGCTGTACCAAACCTGTAAAACAGCAGACCAACAGCTACAAAATACCTGTTCGGTACCTCAGGTCACAGTCCACTCTAAGCAGAAGCATAAATACAGCAAAATCTTGGAAATAGAATTCAGACCTGTCAACATATGACCAAGTCAGCAAAAGGATTTTAATTTACATTGTTGTTGTTTTTTAAGATATATGCTTCACTCAAACATTTTTTCACATTTTTTAAAAAAAGCCAAACTACCTGGTGCTAGAGAGATAGTACAGCAGGTAAGGTGCTTTCCTTGCAAGCCTTGTTCAATCCATGGCATTGCATACTCTGAGTATCTCCAGATGCTATGTTCCTAGAGCACGGGGCTAGAGTCAGCCCTGAGCACTGCTAGTGCGTCCCACCCTTTTTAGAAGCTAACAGCTTAACCAGAAAATAGGCAATGGATCTGAATAAACACATCTCCAAAAAGAACATAGAGATGACTTACACATCAAAAAAGTGCTTAGTGTCACTTACAATTTGGGAAATACAAATCAAAACCAAAATAAGATATCACCATATGCAGGTGAGAATGACATATATGAAAAAATATTATAGGAAACAAAAATTGGTGAGGATGTGGAAGAAAAGAAACTCTGACGCACTATTGGTGTGAATATAGAGCAATAACGTATTTCCAAAAAATGTGTGTAGATTCCTTAAAAAATGCAAATACAATAATGGTCCATTGTTATACTCTTAAGAATTTTTTTTGAAGAAATTAGAACACTAATGAAAAAGTCATTTACACTTCTACACCCATAATTACACCATCATTCAAAAAACAAATACATCCATCAACAGATGACTGGAGAATAAGAATGGTATATGTACTCAATGGTATGACATTCTGCCCTCCCAAAAATGAGATATTCCTTTTAGAACAAATCTATAGCTCTTGAGATGATTATTTTCTGTGTAAATAAGGAAGTGAAAGAACATTGATTTGTTGACTTTACTCATGGTTGACCATAGATGGTTGACTTTACTCATTTGTGGAATATGAATAAAGCCAGTGAACTGGCCAAAAAAACCACAACAAAACTAACTACTAGATTCAGTGAAAACTCTGGTGGTGGCTAAAGGGAAAGTGTGAAGATGGGAGGAATAAATAGATAATAGTAGGAGGACACTTGAATTTTGATGGTGGGTTTGTTGAGCACTATATACATATAGAAGTTTGGAGCTCAACCCATGAAATTCCATCTTATAAACCAAACAAAAGGAATAAAATTTATTTTAGTTAAAAAATAAGTCAAAACTAAATCATTAAACTGTCTTTTAAACTATAAATTGACTAAATTATTACTAAGTAATGAGATATTCAAGTCAATAATTAGATATAGTCCCCAAATAGAAAAAGCAAAAAATCATAAAATAAAAATTTCCAATTGTAAGATAAACCAGTAGCCAGGATTTTAAGTACCCATCCCTCTACAAAAAAGTGAGCCTGAAAAAAAAGTAAGAATTTGAGCAGAGCCAGAAGTAAGCCCTTAGCACTGCCAGCATGGTAAAGTTTTTCTTTTTTAAGTCCCAATGCTGTAAGTTTCTATAATTTTATTTCAAGCTAAAATGAAATACACCACACCTATTACCAAGCTAGCTTCAAGCTTCTCTATTTCTAACCTTACACTCATTGCATTGAATTGTTTCACTTTTATATCTCTCTCCAATTTTTTAGGACACTTTCCTTTGACCTTATCAAATTTTGTTTTTCTCCTTGAGCATTCCAGACTCTAGGAGTTCTGACTGACATCAGTCTTCAACTGTAAACACAGTCTGGATGCAACGGCACAATGCAGTTTACTAGTTAGCATGCAAGGACCCCTAGTCCTTGCTGCTTCATGCAGAGTATCAGGACATAGGCCAGGCCAAACTTCTCTTTTTTATTATCCCACAGGTACTTACACGCTGCCCCCAAGCATTCTAGGACCCTCTGGGAAATGTCACCCAGAGGGTACTAAGAAGGTACTTACATGCCAATTTCTTGGATTCTAGTCCAAACAGCCTTGACCTGGATTCTTGAGTTGTATACTCTGAGAATAGCAAACCAGCCCAAATTCTAATGTCAGTTATTGAACTACTGATAATAAAGGGATATAGCAAAAATGTTCTAAATATGTCTGACTATAAAACACTTCAAAACTATTACTGTAGGACCAGAGAGATCGTACAATGGGTCGGGCATTTGCCTTACATGCAGCCGAGCTGATTTTGATCCCCAGCATCCCGCATGGTCAAAGCCCTGAGAAGTGATTCCTCAGCCAGGAGTCAGCCCTCAGTACAGCTGGGTGTGGCCCCCAATTTTTTTAAATCTGTTAGTTTATTAAAAATAACAAACAGAAAAAATTTGTTACTGTATTGATAAGATGCCAGAAATTGTAACATAAACACACTACAATTTAAAAGAATTCAAAATTTGGCAACCTCCCCCCCAAATAAAAACATCAACAACAAAAAGAAATTTCGCATCTTGGTTTCATTAATGGCTAAAGATATTAATGGCTTTAATTTAAAGATTCATTAATGGCTAAAGCACTCCTGTGTTCATTGCACAGGTAAGATCTGGAAACAAGCCAAGTACCAAAGAGCAGATGCATGGGTGAAAAAATTGAGATATACAGACCCAATTGAACACTACTCAACTATATAAAATGTTGAAATCTTGTCGTTTGATGCTAGGAGGATGGGACTCCAGGAGATCATGCTAAGGAAAGTGAGTCAAATGGATAAGGACAAATACCAAATGATCACTCTAATATGTGGAGTCTAAAAAAAATAGTAAAGGAATAAATAATTGTGAATGACATATCTGGAGAGACCGACAGCTTGCTAAGCTAAGGGTGGAATTAAATAAAAGGAAACCTATAAACAGTGGTGAGGGTCAAGGGCTGTAAGACTCTTGTGGGTATGCGTGGCAGTATTGCCTGAAACATATACTTGTCTAAAACAATACTATTAATTGTATAGTGAGTCATAATTCCTATATTTTAAGACTGTCAAAGGATATGCATTATTTGAAAAATAAGAGAAAAAAGTTCACATCTGTTTTATAGTTTAAAGCAAAATCAAGAAGCAGTTAAGTCAAATGACTTGAGTTACATATTTTAAGGAATAATGCTTCTCTTAATAAAAAGAAAATATATGTCAGGTTAATACATTAATTATGTATTTTGGGATTTTTAATGAAAATAATTTTTGGTGTCAGTTATATTTTGCTTAATATTAGGAATGCTATAGTCATGTCAAAATATTGATCAAACCTAAATCTATTCTTCCATTCCATTTCCATTATCACATCTTAAAAAAACACTTTTTTCCCCCGATGGGTATATTGCATCAAAGAGAAGAACGTAAGGCAAAACGTTTTCTGTACATTTTTTTTTCTTTTTGGGTCACACCCAGCGATGCACAGGGGTTACTCCTGGCTCATGCACTCAGGAATTACTCCCAGTGGTGCTAGGGGGACCATATGGGATGCTGGGAATCTAACCCGGGTCTGCCAAGTGCAAGGCAAACGACTTACCCGTTGTGCTATCGCTCCAGCCCCCCTTATTCTTTTTTTTTTCTTTTTCTGTACTTTGATTGTCTTGTAAAAATAAAGTATACTTTATTAAGTAAAATATAAAAGCACTTACGTTTATTAACCTATCTCACTTTTGTAATTATCCTAATGCTAACTTTTATTTATTTCTCTAAAAGCCTAAATTTAAGTAAGATTTTAATTATTTCTTTTCCAGTCTTCTGTATCACTAATGTAGTATGAGAGTTATGGTTATTTTTATCAAGTGAAGTCAAAGTTTATTATTTTGTAATTAGATTAGAAAGAAGCTAACAGGTTACGGTGAGTTGACAGTGTGGGGGGCAGGAATTTTCTAGGAAATAGTCTGATAGTATTGACAAACACTGTCTTTGAAGTTGCCTGCACAGCTCCTTTGATTCTCTTTGTTTTCTTTATATAAAAACTTTTCTTGACATTAGTGCTTTCCAGGGTCAGAAAACCTTTAGTTTGAAGAGTCAGATGGTAAATATTTTAAGCTTCTGATATGGTCATGTGATATGGCCTTTATTTCCCCCACTCAGTTCTGCTTTTATAGTAAGAAAGCACCACAGAGAGATAGCTCAGCGGACTTCCTGCGTGCTTTGCCTGTGGAAGTGTGAGTTTGATTCGTGACACTCGGTAACTCTCCAGGCACAGATCTGGAAATACTTTGAGCCCTGCCAACTGTGTCTTCCCCACACCCCCTACTGGCTATGAAAACATAGAGTGTATAAACAAGCACAGCTCTGTGTGGTGTGGTTTGATTTGTGATAATGTGGCTTGATTTGTAAGAGCAGGCTGAAGACTACATTTGACCAGGCTGGGGATTGAATCCAGTGTTGGCTGCATGCAAGGCAAACACCCTATCTGCTATAGGGCTCTTGCCCCAATTATAATTTTTTTAAATACTGGAGTGATAGCACTTCGGGTAGGGTGTTTGTCTTACACAGGGCCGGCCGACCGGGGCTTGATTCCTCCGTCCCTCTCAGAGAGCCTGGCAAGCTACCAAGAGTATCTTGCCCACATGGCAGAGCCTGGCAAGCTACCCCTGGCGTATTCGATATGCCAAAAATAGTTACAAGTCTCACAATGGAGACATTACTGGTGCCTTGTCAAGCAAATCAATGAACAGCAGGATGACAGTGACAGTGACAGGCTGTCTTGTATTTGGCAGTTGAAAGTATTTATTTTAGGACCAAGATTCGGGTCCCCTATACCACTAGGTATAGCCCCACAATTATTTTTTCAAAGTCTTTATTTCATTTTTAAACACACAATTTCAATATTTAAGGAATCAGAGTCTTTAATGGTTCACTCTCTCCTTGAAAAGGCTGACTTATTTGTTTAAGTCAGTTTAACAATCTTTATTTAAAGCTCTTCTCTTCTTAAATTACAGATTCATAAATGCTCTTTTGTAGTATAAGTGTGCAGCAAAAAATAAACCAGGTAATATCAAAAATGTGTCAAAAGTTTGCCACAGTAATGACTCTACAGATAAACAGTAGGAAATTGGCAGCCTACACCTTATTTGTAAGCCACTAGTATGCATCATTGTTCAGACCAAGTTGAGGGTTCCTATCTGCAACTTTAAAAGACTTTTGCTTTTTGAAAGTCACATTATCTCAAATATATTCTATTTAATTCTTACCACTTATTATGAACATCTTAAGAAAACACATTTCTGAAATCATCTCTTGCCCCAGATGAGTAACTCACACAACTTTCTGAGGAACTTAAGAATTCTTAAGGGGTCTGAACAGGCTGGGAAACTCTATATTACAATATTATCACTTATAGTAATGTATATGCATTCAAACTCCTGGGACAGTGACAAAGACCTGAAACGTTCCTGGATAAAAAGCCAGCAATCAAAGCTGATCAGAAGTGCTCAAATTTTAGAGCTAATCCAGATAAACCAGCTTTCAAATTCCTGGGACTCGTTTTACAGGAGTCTAAAGTGGAACTATGAGTATGATTGTGGCTGATTGTTAAAGGGGAAGATTGAGTCAAGTGAAATAATCCAGATTCAAATCCTTACCAACTTCCACACTGTGTGTTCCCTCTTCATTCTGATTATCTGTAGAGTATAATAGTAAGATCCTTGCATTTTATAATAAATAATTGAACCCTAACTACATGTGTGTGGGTCATAATTTAGGAATTCTGTATGTGCTCAATAAATTGGGACCATTATGTCAACATAATAAATGAGTTCATATTCTTTTTGCTTCCTCACTTTATTTGTATAAAGTCAGGGAATAGGTTTATTTTAATGTATAAGGTTTTATTTTTCATTTTTTATTACATTTATAAATATTGAACTACTATATCCAAATTCCAAGGCTAATAATCTGACATCAATAAACAACTAATGATCATTTTTCTGCATCATTTTTCTTTTCTTTTCTTTTTTTTTTGGGGGGGTCACACCCAGCGATGCACAGGGGTCACTCCTGGCTCATGCACTCAGGAATCACTCCTGGCGGTGCTCGGGGGACCATATGGGATGCTGGGAATCGAACCCGGGTCAGCCACGTGCAAGGCAAACACCCTACCCGCTGTGCTATCACTCCAGCCCCTGCATCATTTTTCTTGATCAAAAAGAGGGGAAAAAATCTCTAAAACTTAAATGAATGATGAACTTCAGAAAGTAGTTCAGTGCACCAAGAATAAAAAATAGGGGGAGGAAATTTTTAAAGATTAAAATTTTAGGGGTTGGAGAGGTAGTACAGTGGTTAAGATGCTTGCTTTACATGCAGGTTTGATTTCCAACATCCCATATGATCCCCAGAGCACTGCCAGGAATGATCCTGAGTACAGAGCCAGGAGTAATCCCTGAGCATTAACAGGTGTGTCCCCAAAATGAAAACCAAAAAAACATAAACAAAAAAAATAAAACTTTATTTAAAACCAGAACACATGAGCCTTATGAATGGTATGACCTGAAAAGAAAATTATTCTGTCACTGATTTTATTTAACTCAGCTACTGATATCCTCCATCCACATAGTTTAATAATCTTTATGAGAATAGAACCTGATCATTGACTACATTCGCAGAGGGCTATGTATAAGGTGAATATCTATACATAGCATTGCATCTGCCAGTAAATACAGGTTTATTTGAGAATCTTTTACTTAGAGAGATACAGAGAGTCTCTTGCCCACATGCCTGTCTGTCTTCCCTGGGGCCCCTCTGAGGGGATGGGCTCCAGCTTCCCTCCCCACCCCAGGCAGAGCTCCCGGCAGCTGAAGACCACCAGAACCTAGCTACAGCCATGCTCGAGGCCCCTCTCCACATGTTTGGACAGGCCTCATGCATGAAGGTACCAGCAGAGGAACCCAGGTGTGTGTAATCCCATCAATGGCCAACATCCAGAGAGAGACTTAAAAGCAAGCTCTCAGAAGCGATATCTTTAGCCTACTTCTCCCTCTGGGAGAAACTGGCAAGCTTCTGAGAGTTTCCTGCCCACGTGGGACAGCCTTGCAAGCTTGCCATGGTGTATTCATATGCAAAATCCAGTAACAAGCTGGATCTCATTCCCCTGACCCTGAAGAGCCCCCAGTGCAACATGTTAGGAGGGCTGAGTCAAGATAGACTTCTAAGATCTCAGGGAAAGGATGAAATGAGATGTTACTGAACCCGCCCGAGAAATCGGTGATGTTGTGATTCGTGTGATTACTTAGATTTAAAAAACAAAAACAAAATAGCACTGATATGTTAAAAAAAAAGAAGGAAAAATGAGTACTTACTGAATTCCTTAATCAGGACCAACACAAGAGGTAGAACTACTGAATAACTCAGAAATACTTAATATTCACATCCCACTGTGCACATTCATTTTAAGTCTAGTAGATAATAGCCAGATGAGTGGTTAAGTCAATTTATCTTTGCACATTTATATAAGAAGCACACACAAGTTAATGTAATACCAATAAGATTCTCTTTCTATTTCTTTGAAAATGATTAAGCAGTCACATTGGCTGTGCTCCAGCCAGAAATTCAGCAGAATTAATGCAAGGAAAGCTTCATAAGGAGCTCTATCTCCAACAAGAGCTGGAGGATTAGTTCCTATTTTTCAACTTAATAACAGCCGTGTTAATACCTGCATAACAGTGATGTTAATACCTGCAAGTGTGAAACTCACGAACTACTTCTGAAACAGTCATCAAGGTTGTGTTGACCAAATGGTTGAATAGAAAAATAAAAAGTGGTTAACCATCTCCTTAGCAAAACTGAAAAGTGTTGATTGAGGCAGCAAAAAGCTCTAAAATAGTTTTTTCTTCCTGGATCTGTTACCTGGTGCCCTTAGGGCTAACAAGTGTGACATGTTAACCATATGGTGGGGACTGTATTCAGAATTGTTAAGGAAACAAGTGTGAAAATGACAGGAACACCTAAGTAGGTTTGGCAAGGCACAAAGCTCTCTTAATACCATTGAATAAACCTCTGAGAGTTTCTCTATCTCTTTCTAATCACCCAGTGAATTGAGTAGCACTGTAGCATGTCTTACCAATGTTCACCGATTTGCTCAAGAGGGCACCAGTCATGTCTCCATTGTGAGACTTGTTGTTACTGGTTTTGGCATATCGAATACACCATGGGTAGCTTGACAGGCTCTGTTGTGAGGTAGCTTGCTGGACTCTCTGAGAGGAATGGCCAGATGCATGGCAAATGCCCTACCTGCTGTGCTATCACTCCAGTCCAGTGATCTGAGTAGTCTATGTAAACATCTTTTTTTATGCAGAGAAAAATCTAAAAACCCTGTAAGAAATGGACTCTATCCAATTATAAAATGGAGCTCTGGTTACTGACTTGCAACACAGTAATTTCATTGCATCTTCTTCCACATTCCCATGAACAATTCTTGGAAACAAATGTAAGCCTTAGAATGTAAATTAATGAGTTAGGGCCTTGCAAAAAAATAGCTTGATTTTTGCAGCAGCAGCCACAAAACCCATTAGCAATCTTTAATGGCATTAGTATGCTTGAATTTCCTGGATTATTCCCATCCCAGGAACAGTGAAGCAATTGCTTGTAACCTTCTGCACAATATTCTATAGAAGCGTGTTTACTTGACCAGCTTTGGAGAAGCATCTTACAGAATCTGTTACTGTTTGAAAAAACATCGCTATTGATACTTTACCAGGCAGATAACCATATGTATGAGGTATTTATAATGGTTTTCCCCCCCATTTCCAAAAATATTATAGGTTCATGAATTTGAAAGGAGAAAATACACAGAAAACCCAAACCAATATTGGGGTGTTTTATTTGCCTTTTAAATGGGCTTCATTCATTGAGAACATATCATAAACATTTTCCTATGACATTAACTATGCCTCTAAAGTATGAATGTGTTATGTAATGGAACACTAATTTTAACAGTCCCCATTTTGAACATTTGGGGTAGTTCCAAATTTGCTATTATAAATAATAATTTTTAGGAATTTATACATTCACACATACATATATCTGTCTGAGTTTCTTTGAAGTACATTAGGGTCAAATTCAGACAGCCACTGTGATTTATGCTCAACAGAAAATAAAATAAATAATTTTGTGGAGTGTTTACTGGCAAGTGCTAAACACAAAATGGCCATGTCTTTGATGTTTTGAGAGAATTTTTTACTGCAAGGGTTGATCCTTCGTGGCCACCAGATGTCAGTGTTCAACAGAGCAAACTGAACTAGACCTTGAAGGGGAAAAGGGAAATGACTCTTGGCCTCGCATATTTGGTAGCCGAAAGAAGATACAGGATAGCTTAGGGATTTCTCTCTTTCTCTTATAAAGCAAATAAATATAAATAAATATCACCAATTAAATCAAACCTGAGGACATTGAAAGACAAACTGTATTTTAAAGGTCCTGAGGTTTAGGTTACTAATATGTTTTGCTTTCTATTTCTCTAAAATTATTTTCACACAGTTGGTCTCAGAGCTGAATCTCTTCAAAAGTAGCTACTGGTTTCCTTGGAAGCAGTTAAATGTTTCATGCCAACCCATGTACTTGTGCACCAGCTCACAATGAGGCAGTCTCCGGAGGTTAAAAGGAATGCCTTAATTAGATGACTCCAGCTTTTTCAATTTAGTCGCTATACAAGGAGTGTCACCAAGGTAAGAAGAGACAGAGATGCTGCTGTGAGATAAAGTTCCACAATGATTTAAAATAAGACATCATTTTTCCTGTCCTCACAAGAACACTTCCTTTCTTCCTTTACCTGCCTACATGGAAGGTTTGCTCACTATTCTAATGCAGTTGGAGTGTCCACAGACATGAAAGACATGTTTCCAAGATGCCTGGTGTACACAGAAAGCTACCACCGTGGTGGTGTAACTGGCGTCAGTCAAGTACATTTGAAATGTCTAGTCATACTGGAGCAATAACATGAACAAAAAATACTTAAGATGACAAAAACATAATGCCTCACCCTTGTGCCAACATTATGAAAACAAACTGAGGCTTTTGCCTAATTGTACTAAGAAAATAATAAGCAACATAAACAAAACAAAATGGGATTTATTATTTGTATTGGTTCTTTCCGTACAAAAACATTAAAACTGTATTGTGAATGGGTAATTCACTCTGAGGATGAGTACATTAATGTCTCTAGAATAATAAACACATAGAAGTAAAAGAGGGGTCAAAAAGAAGTAAATAAAAATTGCCAAATGTACATTGAGATAATTAAATTATACAAAATCAGATGCACATTAGATGTCAACTGGGTAATGCAACTGGCAAGAAAAAAATAATAAAAACTTCTAGCCTAAGTACATTCACAGAAACACAGTGAAAAACTTCTACCTCACTACGCAGAGTGTATGGTAGTTTCAAAGGAAGATAACAGACTGAACTCCATCTGCAGGGGAGAGAATAAAATCACAGAATTTCAAAACTATGTCCTTTAGCAAAGAATGAAAGTTTCCCTGAAGTCCGAATTCAATATGTGGTAGTTCTCTCATATGTTGAATGACTGACATATTGAAAGAGACAATGAACTCTGTTCCATCTTCTCGTATGCACAGAGTTAGAATCAATGAGTGAAATAGAGAAAAAGACATAGTATGAGACAAAGGAATAGTCAGAGTCTGTTACTCTGCTGGAGATGCACTACAAATGGTCATACATGTTAACCCACAGTCTCACTCAATATACCTTTGTCTTTGTACAAAGATGCCAACAGATCAACAAGCCCTGCATCACTATTTAAACACTCCAGGATGTTAGCCGTCCTTCAAATGTGCATCTCCAGTTTGTCAATCCTTCTACCTACTTTCTGGAGTGCTCATTTCTAGTTCACACAAAGGCATAATGCGGACTCTTCAAATCCATGTCCCAAAATTACCGTGAGATCTGACGAAGAACGGAAGGACTACCTAAAATGATCTTATGAAAGTCTTAGAGAGCCCAAGTAATTATTTTGTCTGGAAGGTTATAGAAGGGATTTCTAAACCAAAAAGGAAGTTATTCCCAAAGAATATTACAGCTAAAAGTTCTATAATTTTTTATAAAATATAAGCTAGACAAGAATATTAAATATAAATTATAACATCCAGGGAATAATTTTTGATTTTTTGTTTGGGGGATCATACAAAGAGGTGCTCAGGGGTTACTCCTAGCTCTACACTCATGGATCACTCTTAGTGGCCTCAGGGGATCACGTGAAATATCCTGGGATGAAACCTAAGTCAGCCCCATGCAAAGTAGGTGCTCTACCCACTATACTAACACTCTGGCCCCTGAGGGAAGAACTTTATTAATTAAATCACCTTAAGATATACAGTTACAAAATTGTTCATGATTGAGTTTTAGTCATACCATGTCCAACACTCATCCTTCACCAACGCACATTTCTCACAACCAATGTCATCAATTCCTACCCCCACACCCCCTCCCCATCCCTGCAGCCTGCCTCTATGGCAGACACCTCTCTCTCACACTCTCTCGCTCCTCTCTTTCTCCTTCTTCTTTCCCCTTTTCTCTTTCCCCCTCTTTCTCTCACTTCCCCCGCCTTTAAATGAAGGTTTTTAAAAAACAAGTGCTTTGAGAATACTATTATCACGTTGACTTAGATTAAGTCATCAGATCCTTGAATCCCTAAGGACTCAAGCCTAAATCAGAGTTTCCTGAAAGAGATTAAGAATAGGGAACTCATGCAGCTTTGATGAAGAGAATATTAATTAAATTTCTCAGAGGAGGGAAGCAATACTCTACAGTCAAGAACCAGTTTCTAAGAGTCAATAACAAGACAAGACACCAAGCCACCTCCACAATGTACTAAAATGTACCTCTTTAGAATAAGAGGCAAGGAGTGGGAACGATGGGGGTTGGCGGAGGGATACTGGGAACATTGCTAGCGGAGAATGGGCTCTGGTGGAGGGATGGGTTGATTAGTTTTCAGATATGATTCAAAGAGGCAAGATCCTGAACTTCGGGGCATTAGTGATGATGTAAGAGCTCCTGAAAAAGTCACACACATCTTATTGGAAGCATGTTCTCCATTTCCAGCCGTGGTTTGAAGCAACTGGAGTCCCCGTCAATGCCTTGACTACAACCTCACAAGAGGTTCTAGACCAAATGCACCCAACTAAGTTGTTAGGAATTCCTTATCTACAAAACTATCGTATAATAAACTTTTCTTATATATAATTAATTTTGTGGAACAATTTTCTATGAAGCATAAGACAACCAAGACGCAGTCATAGTCCAAATTTATCCACTTATTTCCATCTCCACAGGCGGACTGTTGATCAAGCCACAAACACCGCAAAGACAACAGTAAGCCCTCTTTCATCTCCTTCATCTTCACTAAATTCAGTAATATTTTGGTGAAAATTTTAAAGCATAAAACTTATTCAACATTTTTCATATGAATATCAAAGATAGATTAATTTTTTCTTATTATATGGCTTTAAATAAATGGGGGGAGTAGCTCAAAGGACTGAACATGTGCCTTTTATGCTTGAGTCCCTCGTTGCATCCCAACACTGCATATCACTCTGTACTAGGAAAGGTGACTTTCCCCAAGCTTTTCCCTCCTGCTTCCATGCCCAACCCCCACCCCCACTCCCATGGGCTTACAACTAGTCATTCATTGTCTCTGTCTTCAAATGGTCTTTGTACAATTGCACCTTTGGTGTTTCTCTGTACAACAGTTTCACCTTTACCTGTCAGAAATATGTTCTCAGATCTCCAGAGGAGGCTTCGAACTGTGTTCGAAAAATATACTGCATTTTCCAATGCACAAATAACTAACATTTTAGGTTCCTAAAATAAGTCAGAGCAAGAAGTTATTAACAACAATGAATAATAAGATCAGACAATTACAAAATAAACTATAGTAAAAGTTACATGAGTGTAGGGTTTTCCTCTCTCAGTATGGTACATTATATAACATTTTTGAGCCACAGTTAACTCTAGAAACTGGAACTACAGAAACAAAACTGATAAAGGGAGACAACTCTGTGCCCAAACTTTTTCTTCTTAGAGAAACATCGGATTGGAGTAGGTTGATATTAGATCAGGTCTAAAATTCCCGTTTGAACTCAGTCACTGATTTAAATGCCTTATCTTCAAAGAGAGTCTCACCCTAAGGTACTGGAGGTTAGGGCTTATGAATATAAATTGTAAGGGACATAATACATCCCATTATAACAACCTTCAGACTTGCTTTCTCATCTGCTGGAAACAGCTTTGTAATAAGGGCAGAGAATAAGTGAGGTCAGAGAATGAGTGGGGTAAGAAAAGATAAAAGACATCAACAAGAGAAATTTAAATTAGTAGACCTCAGTTAAATACTGTATAACTTATATATTTTTTAAAACTTTTTTCAAGGGGCTGGGGAGATAACATAGTGGATAGAGTGCTTGCCTTACACACAGCCAACACAGGTTCGATCCCCAGCACTCCTTATGGTTCTATGCATGAGCCCCATCAAAAATGATCCTTTAGTATAGGGCCAAGAGTAAGCCTAGTACCACTGGGCATGACCTAAAACAAACAAACAAAATTACTCAAGCAGGAAGAGTTTCTGCTTTCAATTGCAGAAAGATTGGATCTTAAAAATCCATCACAATCTCATGAACAAATGAAACACTAAAACCTAAAGTATGCAGTAAAGCACCTTCTCCTATTAAGACAGGATTCTAGAACAGAGGTCAGGATGTTAACTATTTGGCCATAAGCCTGAGGAACCTACACATAATTTTGTATTTCAGGGATATTTTTCATCGCTTTTAAAGTATATGTGTTTTATAAAGAAAAATAAAACATGTTAGCCTGCTCAAGCATAAACAAGAAAACAAGTCCTTTTGTTTATTAAACTTGAGTTACAAATGCTACTCAGCTAATGAAAATAAATGCATGTCATTATTCTTACTGGTAGCAAACACATTATTGCCAAAAGTTGCTCATCTTTTAATAAGGTCTCTTATTTTCATCAGCATTTGCTAATATCTAGGCATTAATCACAGCAATAATACCAGCTGACACTGGAATAAATCTTCACAGATTACAAAGAGTTTCCATATATATTATGTCTCTGGAGGCACCGTAATAGATGCTATGAGTTTTAAATGCATTGGTTAGCACAAGATAACAGCTCAAAAATATTACTACAAAACTGGGATCACGAAGGTTAGATGACTTGCCCAAAGTCACACAGATGATAAATGACCAACACTGGAGTCTCATCATTTAAATTTAAACTTAGTATGTGTTTTGCTTAACTCAATAGGCATTTTCTCATTTATTCCTCTAGCTTTATCCCAGGCTTTGTGGATGCTCTGAACACACAAGTGCATGTAGTTCAGTTCCTATTCTCACTCTCATAAGTCTAGAAATGAGAGGCATATATATATATAAGAATTTTAAAAATTCTAAACAAACTTTGGCATAAATGTATTGAAGGAACAGAAAGGCAAGTAGACATTTCTCCTAGAAAAATGGTTAAGGGTAAAGAACATTTTGATGTTTTTTTAAAGGCACTTAAGATGAGAATATCACCATCAAATGATGACTAATGGTGACATTTCTGGCCTTAGAGGGACACATTACCAAAGCCTTTGGATATGAAAAATATAGACTGTCCTTATCACTGAACCTTGTAATAACTTGATACAGTTAAGGCGTGGGTTATGTGGAGATGTGAAAAACAGCAGAAGTAATGACCTAGGATGAAGGGAGGGTTTAGCTATGAGTGCAACCCCCTAGACTGTGCCCTATGACAGGAGTCATTTCAAGCATGGGAATAATTTGAATGATAGATACTGTGACAGTGGTGGATAGCATTGGAGGATAGATTATAGGGCATAAGAAAAGAAGAAGTACAATAACTAGACACATTTATCTAGACCTGACACATTATAGAGATCTAAACAAAAAAAATTACATAAATGAAGAAAATTCACTGTAAGAATTTCCTAATATGGGGCTGGAGTGGTAGCACCTTGCAGGCAGCTGACCTGGGTTCAAATCCCAGCATCCCATATAGTCCCCTGAACACCTCCAGGAATAATTCCTGAGTGCACGAGCCAGGAGTAACCCCTATGCAATGCCGGGTGTGACCCAAAAAGAAAAACAAAAAAGAATTTCCTAATACATGATGAGAATTTCATGGTGGGGCTATAAATACTAATATAGAAGGACTATAAATAATAGTATACAAGATAAAGGATCCATCTCCAACTATGTCAAAAAGGAGAGGAAAGAGCGGCTGGAGAGCTCGTAGAGCAGGTAAGGTGCCTGCCTTTTATATGGCCTACCCAGGTTCAATCCAGGTTCTATCTCCAGCATCCTATATGGGCCCAAGAATCGACAGGAGTTATTTCTTCTTTTTTAAATATTTTATTTTATTTCATTTTTTTTGCTTTTCGAGTCACACCCAGCGATGCACAGGTGTTACTCCTGGCTCTACACTCAGGAATTACTCCTAGCAGTGCTCGAGGGACCATATGGGATGCTGGGAATCGAACCCGGGACCACCACGTGCAAGGCAAGTGCAATACCCGCTGTGCTATCACTCCAGCCCCAGGAGTTATTTCTGAATGCAGAGCCAGGAGTAGCTACTCAGCATTGCCAGGTGTGCTGCCCCCACTCCCGCCAAAATAGAATAAGAGAGGAAAAGGAATGATAAATACAGTTTTTAAGGAGAAATTGGAACTCAACATTTGACAGGTAGTTTGACAAAATCATATTATTTCATTTAGTTTTTAATAAAATCACTGTGAGATACTTAATTACAAAGTTGTTCATAATTGGGTTTCAGTCATACAAAGTTCCAACACCTATCCCTTCACCAGTATACATTTCTTATCATCAGTGTTCCCAGATTCCCCTCCAGTTCCCTCCACCCCTGCCTCTCTCTCTCTCCCTCTCTCTCCCTTTCTCTCTCTCTCCCTCCTCCCTCATTTCCTCCCTACCCCCCTCTCCCTCTCCCTCTCCCTCTCTCTCTCTCTATTTATCTTTTGGGTATTATGATTTATAATACTTTCAGCACCAACTTCTTGTCCAGAGCGATCATTTCCAACTATTATAGTCATAGTGATCCCTTCTCTATCCTAACGCCCTCCGCTTCCCACTTTGTGGCAGGCTTTCAACCATGGACCAGTCCTCCTCAATTTTTTTCTTCTATCCTTGGATATTAGTCTCGTATTATGGTTTTATATCCCATAAATGAGTGCAGTCATTCTATGTATGTCCCTCTCTTTCTGACTAATTCAACCCATAATGATACTCCGCACGTCCATCCATTTATAAGAAAATTTTATTATTTCATTTTTCTTTGTGGCTGTGTAGCATTCCATTATAGAACAAATAAACATATGATACATCAGAATTACTATAAAGGCCCAGCCTTTCACACAGAGGCAAAATAATCACCAATGAATCAATGAAGACATTTTCAGTTGTTTAATAATAGAATGTAGAACAAATGTTTTCAGAATATTCATCTCTATAACTGGATGTGTTCAGGAAAAACACTAGATAATGTCACATACAATAGATAAGCTATAAAAGGGACTGGAAAGATAGTACAGCGGATAGGGTGCTTGCCTTGATTGCAGCTGACCCAAGTTTGATTCCTGGCATCCTGTATAGTTCCCAAGCCCACCTGGAGTAGTCCCTGAGCATGTAGTTAGGAGTATGCCCTGGAAACTACCAGATGTGACCCCCCCCAAAAAAACATTTTTTTAAATATATATATATATATATATATATATAATATACACAGTTTTGCAGGTTACCATTATTTCTTGCACAAGTCATTACCACCATGTGGTTGTTAACTCTTGTTTTGTTTTGTAAGTAGATTAGCATAATATTTTTTAATTAATTAATTAATTTTTTAAAAAAATTTTTTATTGAGTCACCATGTGGAAAGTTACAAAGTTTTCAGGTTTAAATCTCAGTTATACAATGCTCGAATACCCATCCCTTCACCAGTGCACATATTCCACCACCAAGAATCCCAGTATAGCTCCACCCCACACCCCCATACCCCTAACCCCCCAACGCCCCTACCCCCCCACCCTTAGCCCCCCCCCCCCCCGCATCCCAGAAAACAAAAACAACCGGTGTTGGTGTGGATGTGGGGAGAAAGGGACTCTTCTTCACTGCTGGTGGGAATGCCGACTGGTTCAGCCCTTTTGGAAAACAATATGGACGATTCTCAAAAAATTAGAAATTGAGCTTCCATTTGACCCAGCAATACCACTCCTGGGAATATATCCCGGAGAGGCAAAATGGTATAGTAGAGATGGCATATGTATTTCTATGTTCATTGCAGCACTGTTTACAATAGCCAGAATCTGGAAAAAACCAGAGTGCCCCAAAACAGATGACTGGTTAAAGAAACTCTGGTACATCTACACAGTGGAATACTATGTAGCTGTCAGAAAACATGAAGTCATGAAATTTGCATATAAATGGATCAACATGGAAAGTATGATGCTGAGTGAAATGAGTCAGAAAGAAAGAGACAGACATAGAAAGATTGCACTCATATGTGGAATATAATGTAACTGAGAAGTACAAGTTGGCAATGATGCAACTTCTGGCAGATATCTCTCTGGACTTAGTTACTAAACTACTAAAATACAGAAACCCAAAACCGTGAGGCCGCTAAGTGTGGTCACTCGACCTCATACCTCTTCATCCTCAGCAATGGAAAACAAATTTCCTTTTCAGCAGGTCTGACTTTAGGGGAGAGACTCTCCAAACAATAATAGTGAGTTTTGTTGAAATATTGAATGCAATCAAAGTGAAAGTAAAGTGAAATTTATTAGCATAATATTTTAAAGTTTCACATAATGGTCGCACTCAGAGTCTTTTTAAAACAAATTTTGTCTTGAAATTGGTGATGACTATATAGTGAAATATGGCAGACCAGGAACTGGTTTGTTTTCTTAACCTCTTTTGCTGCAGTCAATGTCTTTTTTTAATTTAATTTTTATAAAGTTGTTCACAATAATTCATTATTTAATATTCGAACACTAATCCCATCACCATTGCACCTTGTCATCACCACATTTTGAATGTTTCCACCTCAAATCCCAAGTGGTGTCCCCCAAAGCAAAACCAGAACAAGTTTGTATTACTTGTTACAAATAATCCACTAAAAATGGTCCAGTAAAGTTTCCTTAGAGGAAAGTGTGTGAAGATAGTTGTATTTCATCCTGGAGCCATTAAGCCCTTCTTTTAAGAGATTACTAACATGTTTGTTAAAGGTCAAGCCTTGTGTGCTTATACACACACACACACACACACACACACACACATACACGCACACACACATATATGGGCTGGAGCGATAGCGCAGCGGGTAGGGCTTTTGCCTTGCACATGGCCAACCCAGGTTCAATTCCTCCACCTCTCTCAGAAAGCCCGGCAAGCTACTGAGAATATCTGGTATCCAAGTATCTGGGAGAGCAGTGACAAGCTACCCATGGTGTATTCGATATGCCAAAAACAGTAACAAGTCTCACAATGGAGACGTTACTGGTGCCCGCTCAAGCAAATCGATGAGCAAGGAGATGAAAGTGATACAGTGATGCAGTGACTGTGATTTGGAGCAATTCACTTAGTTATTTTTTAATCTCAGTTTTTTTTCTTTATTATATAGTAGTGCAATATCACAGCGGGTAGGGTGTTTGCTTTGCACACGGCCGATCTGGGTTCGATTCCTCCACCCCTATCAGAGAGCCAGACAAGCTACCAAGAGTATCTCGCCTGCACAGCAGAGCCTGGCAAGCTCCTCGTGGTGGATTCAATATGCCAAAAACAGTAATAACAAGTCTCACAATGGAGACCTTACTGGTGCCCGCTTGAGCAAATCAATAAGCAATGGGATGACAGTGATACAGTGACTTATTATGTCTATAAGCATAAACACAATTCAGGGGGAAAAATTAGGAGATTTATGTAATGTTTAAAACAGAGGAACAGATGATATTTCTCAAAGAAAGATAAAATAGAACATCCTCAGAGAAGATTGTCAAGAGCAAACCTACAAGGAGAATGCTTATTCAAGATAGAGGCAAAGAAAAAGAAGCCAGAAAAGAAGAGAAGAAAAAATAATCAGAGAAATACAGACCACAGCTGCCATTGAATTAAATTAAAGTCAAATGCCCCAAATAAGTTAATGGGGATTAAAGGAATTGGTCATACTTGTCCACTTGTCCAATGGCAATCAGTGGACATTGCTGCCAGGCAATTTCAGATCAGCAAGGTATGGACTCTAGTAAGCCTAGGATGTATTGGAAAGATAAAATTTAAGACAAGTTAAAAGCCATTCTATGAAGTTCATCATGGCAGCTAAATAGTGAAGAGTGCAGCTAGGCATGAGTTTATGGAGTATGGAAAATATTGCTTTTTCAGTTCATCTTTAGTTGGAGAGATCTGGACATTATTATAACTAAGGAAGAAGATGGAGAGGGAAAGGCTTTTAAAAATGGATAGCAGAGATAGTAACACATGTAGCAAAGTTCCAGGGGAGACAAAATGAAATATAATAGAGTTTGGAGACAAGATGAAATATAATAGAGTCTGTATTAAGGAATCAAGTTTGAACAAAACACCAGAAGGAAAGCAGAGATGAGTAAAGCTAGGGAAAGTGAAATTAATGTTGTTCCTGATTTAATCACAATTTTCCTAGTTAGACAAAAGGAGTGACAGGGGACAAAATAAATTCTTAAGTGTTTGAAATTGCAATGGGGATAAGAAGAGGAAGCTGATCAGATATATATAAAAGTATTTATTAAAAAAATACAAAGGGGCCCTTTAATTAGAGACCATGGTTTAAAATGGTACCAGTTTCAAAGGTGTATAATTTCCTCCGGAGTTTCACCAGTCCTGGATGTAGTCACAGAAAAGATGGATGATCTGGTAATCCAAGGTTAGAGAACCTACAGATAGAGATGTGGTGAGGATAACAAAATAACAGAACACACAAAAGAGGATAAAGCTGGTGTGGTAAGCAATATATACAGATTTACTCAGTACCTGTTCTCAACTTTCTTCTACCTTGTCTTCCTCACTTATAGAGACTGGATAGGAAGCTAACTACTTTATTTCCAACTTTCCTTGCAGTTGAATTTGACTTCATGAGATAGATAATTCTTGGATATCGACAACATCATGATGTAGGTAAATATTAGGTTTTGCTTTCCTGGCATACAGAAGCAAATAGGGACATAATTGTCCTCTAGAATTTCTCCTTCCTACCTGGGACATGGAATAATCAGGAATGGACATGGAATAATCATGGAATAATCAGGAGCTATAACAGGAGCTATCTTTTAAGCACAAAGCTACAAGCCCAAGGACAAAGTCAGGTAATGAAAAGAGGTATATAGGAAAGGCCCACAGTGGCATTAGGAAGCATGTTATATAGATTTATTTGTGCCTGTTCAAATTCATGTATCAAAATTCTAAATCCTTGTATCCCATGAAGAAAGAGATTTTATAGAAATAGTTAAAAACAGTCCTTATAGTGACTCCTAATCCAACATAAATTGCATTATTATACAAGGAAAATACAATATAAAAATGAAGGTAGAGGGGCTGGTGAGATAGCACAGCGGGTAGGGCGTTTGCCTTGCACGCGGCCGACCCGGGTTCAAATCCCAGCATCCCATATGGTCCCCTGAGCACCGCCAGGGGTAATTCCTGAGTGCAGAGCCAGGAGTAACCCCTGTGCATCACCAGGTGTGACCCAAAAAGCAAAAAAAAAAAAAAATGAAGGTAGAGTTCAAGGGATGTTTCTACAAGTCAATGAGCATTAAAATTTGCCAAGAAGGCATCAGAAGTTGGGGAAAGACATGCAACAAATTCTTCTTCACCAATATCAGAAGAAATCAGTCCTGTAGACACCTTCATCTTAGAAATTTTAGCCTCTGAAATCTGAGGCAACACATTTTTATAGTTTACTTCATTCAATTAAGAGTGTTTTGTTGTGAAAGTCTTAGAAAATCAATGCAAAGCATCCAAAATGGATATAACAGGATTCTGGCATAAGGTTTCCAGCAATAGGGTTCTGGCCTATTCCATCTTAGGTAGGAAAAAGGAACTTACCCAATACCTGGGTTGGGAATGACTTAGTAAGATTGTTTGCTAACACTGGACAAGAAAAGCCTCATATAGAATGACTGAATATAGGATGATATAAAGGAGCAAATGGGGGCAAAATTGTCCTTTTAGGATTTTTTTCTTCCTACATGGAGCATGGAATAATCCTAAAAGCATAGTGACTATCTGTCAGTTTGAAGCTGTAAGTCTTAATGAATAGAGGCTCCATCAAAAGGATTCAGTGGTCAGAGAGACAGTACAGCAGGCAGGGCACTTACCTTGCACATGGTCAACTCAGGTTAAATCCTAGGAACCACATATGTTCTTCCAAGCACTGACAGAAGTGACTCCTGAGCCCACAGTCAGGAGTGACTCCTAAGTACAGCAGGACCCAATCTCATCCTCCCTGCTTCCAAATAACAAAAAAAACAAAACAAAACAGGAAATTAGAGGAAAATGTACTGACCCTTTAGCAAGAAGAATGTGGGGGTCAGTCTCTGGAAACCTTCACTCATGATTCACCATGGCTGGTCTCAGTGACTATCCTCATAGTATGTAGCATGTCATGCCAGCTCATCACACCCTCCAGTTTCCAGACCATGCATTCTGTCTTTCCAATTCCTGAAGTCTTTTCTAGTCACTTTCTCTTGCAACTTCTTAGAGATTCTAATGTGCATTGCCAAGTCTTATTGCTTGCCAAGAAATCATTCTGTGGAAATATCTCCAACTAATTTACCTAGATATCTCCTACATCATTGCAACTCTGACATATGAAAGTTTGGGAACTTAAATTCATTATTTTATCTTCAAGACTAGCATGTTGTTCAGTTACTTTGTTGGAAATCTGAAAGTTGTTTTTTTCTATTTATTTTTAATGAATTTTTATTATTCTTGACCGCACTCCTGGCTGTCTTCCCCGGAGCCCCTCGGAGGGGATGGGCTCCAGCTTCCCTCCCCACCCCGAGCAGAGCTCCCGGTGGCCGAATACCACCGAAACCTAGCTACAGCCATGCTGGAGGCTCCTCTCTACACCTTCAGACAAGCTTCATGCATGAAGGTACCGGCAGAGGAACCCAGCTGTGTGTAATCCCATCAACGGTCAACATCCAGAGAGAGACTTAAAAGCAAGCTCTCAGAAGCTCGAGGCTGCCATATCTTTAGCCTACTTCTCCCTCTGGGAGAAACTGGCAATCTTCTGAGAGATTCCTGCCCACATGGGACAGCCTTGCAAGCTTCCCATGGTGTATTCATATGCAAAATCCAGTAACAAGCTGGATCTCATTCCCCTGACCCTGAAGAGCCCCCAGTGCAACATTGTTAGGAGGACCGAGTCGAGATGGACTTCTAAGATCTCAGGGAAAGAACGAAATGAGATGTTACTGAGCCCGCCCGAGAAATCAGTGATTAACGGGATATTGTGATTGATTGTGATTTGATTGAAGTTTTATTAAGGCACACTGATTTGCAAGGTTAGTTATAGTTGAGTTTTAGGCATACAATTTTCCAACACCAACCCCACCACTAATGTCAACTTACCTCAACCAGTGTCCCCAGGTCCCCTCCTCTTACCTCCCATAGTCCTGCAAGAGTTTGTGGTTTGCAATGCTACTAATAATGGTTTTTCATTTTTAAAAAATCCATAATTCATCAAGGATTTTCACTCATGTGGACCAATAATGAAAAAAATAATTATTTTGAATCTCCTAAGCTTTACCTCAGATATGAAAAGATCTAAATAGAAAGTCCATAGTGTAATTGTGATAGAAATAATGAGGGAGAAAAAAAGCACATCTTTTCCTCTTTATGTAATTTTTTTTAAAGCTGGTAACCGTATAGAACTGGTGGAGATTAAGTAGATAGAGACTGACCCTGAATTAAATTCCACTGACATGATTTTACTTTATCAAGTATATAATTTTATTTGATTATAAGCCAAGAAGTCACTTAATTTTCTGAACATAATATTTTTCTACATTTTCACTCTCTAGTAAGAATAGACAAAAACATAAAAGTGGAAAGAGTATGAAATTGTCAAGATGTCACAAAGTTCTGAGATTTGTCTTCATTCTGTTTTGTCAGGATAGCGCTAAATGTTCTTGGCCGAGTTATTTCACCTCTCTCAACCTTGGCTGCTATATTTGCCAAATGATAGAAATCTAAATACGTACACTGTGTTTCTGTTATGACATTTGATAACCTTATTACCGGAACACGGTCTCCTGGTTTGAACTCCTAGTTTGAAGCCAAAGACCATGTGGACATGTCAGGGCATGTGTGGCACACTATTGTGGCAGCCAGACTGCTGGCCACAGCACGTAGATTCATACACTTGTTAGGCTATCTCATCTCTCAAAAGAAAGCCACATGCCTGCAGCCTCACGAGAAACCAAGATTGATTGAGAGAATAGTGGTTGCTTTTGAACACTGCTTTTTTTTTTCATTTTAGGTATTTCTTAACTCCTTAAGTTCAATAGAACAAATTAATTAATTCTTAAATATCTGCAGTTCTTACATTTTTGAGATGCCTCAAAAATTAAAATAGAAATAGTATATGATCTATCTACCCTACTGTTGAGTATTTACCTAAATAATTTAAAAACACTAATTCAAAGAGATAGCTGTACATACCCGTTTTGTTTAATACAGCATGATTCGTAATAAAAGGGGCTGAAAACAAATGGTAGAACTATCAATAGATGACTGAATGAAAATAATGGAAATATAGATAGGTCAATAGACAAATATGATAATGGATTACTACCCCGCTATTAAAATAAGGTGAAATACTGCCATTTGCAACAATGCATATGAATTTAGATTATATTTGCTTAGTAAGCTGGTAACCGTCATTTTAGTCATAAAAAGACATAACATCACATCACTCACAAGTGGTAGATTGAGAAATAAAACAAATGACTTTACAAAACAAAGAAAATAGATAACATAAAATAGTGGTTACCAGAAGGGAAATGGAAAGAGGGGTGTTAAAAGGGGTTGATTTATGATGATGGATAAAATCTAAATATGATGAGCATCATTTAGTATGTACTGATGGTGAGTATACTTCTATGTGCCTGAAATTTCTATTTTTTTATTTTAATTAATCACCATGAGATACAGTTACAGATTTACAAACCTGCATGATTACATTTCAGTCATATAATGTTCGAGTACCCCTCCCTCCACCCATGCCCATTCTCCATCACCAATGTTTCCAGTATCCCTCCCTCCACCCCCACTCCTTCCACCCTTCCCCCTGCCTTTATGGCAGGCACATTTCCTATTACTCTCTCTCTCCTTCTGGGTGTTATGGTTTGCAATACAGGTACTAAGCCGCCAACATGTTTGGTCCATAGTCTACTTTCAGCACACATCCGGAGCTAGCCCTCCAACTAACATTTACATAGTAGTCCCTTCTCTCGATTTTCTCGAGTGGTCTCAGTAATATCTTCACTCCTTCTAGCCCTGAGATTTTAGAAGCCTCTCTTTCCTCGTTCTTCCCAACAGTGCTGCATTGGAGGCTCTTTCAGGGTCAAGGGAATGAGACCCATCATTGTTACTGGTTTTGGCATATGAATACCAAAAGCCACGGGAGCTTGCCAGGCTCTCCCATGCAGGCAGGAAACTCTCAGTAGCTTGCCAGGTTCTCCGAGAGGGAGAACTAGGCTATAAGATGTTGTACTTCCAGGAGCTTGGTTTTATAGTCCTCGGATGTTGGCCATTGATGGGATTACACGGCGCCGGGGGTGGGGGGGGAGCAGTTTTTAGGTGTGTCCACCTAGCTACTGGAAAATGAAGTATCTGGGCAGAAGAGGCCCAGTCCCGATCTGAGCAGGTTGGAGATCTCAGCCCTGGGTCCTGCACACCTGGGTTCCTCTGCTGGTTCCTTCATTTGTGAGACTCATCCGAATGTGTGGAGAGGAGCCTTGAGCATGGCTGTGGCTGGATTCTGGAGGTCTTCAGCTGTCAAAACAGTGTCTTCGAATTCTTCTAATAAACAGTTACAAAAATAAAATGGACATTGCTTCACATCTGGCCATTGCCAGATCAGAATGCTGATCCTTAAAGACTCTCAATGTATTTGCGTTGTGGAGGGACAGCTGCACAAAGAGAGCCTCATATGACCACTAAGGAGAAATTGTACCAAGGGGTACATCTCAGCAATACGCAGAAAATAACCCCAGAATGTAGCAGTCTGGCTTGAGTACAGCAGTTTGCAAGTGGTTATAAGATATTGCAAAACATTCCCATTCTCCTCTGAAAACTTTGGTACTAGTTACTGAAGGACCTGAGTGAGCACAAACAGCACACCAAATTGCTTTTGATTGGGCTTTTTATTTAAACATGCATTTATCTTTCTTCAACAAATAGAAGTCCACTTTTTTTCTCAGGCAAACAAACTAACTTACTTTATAGTTTAATGCTATTAACCCAATTTATAGTTCCAGCTTTGGTATTGGGTTCCATGCAAGGCTTACTAAGATGATTCACCTTTTGAGCCATTGGGATTGCAGCATATATAACCCAAATAAAATGAAGTCAAAGCTTGAAATGAAAGAATATTACTTACTTAGTACATTTGGGAAAGAAACACTTTTTTCCCCATTGATACTGCTGACAATAAGGAAAATTAAAAACTAGAGTTGTCATAGATTGATTCATAGCTGAAATATATACAAATTTGTGCCTTTATATGTATCAATCTGTGTCTTTTTCTGAGAAGAAAACAAATAGAGAGGGAAATATAACCAACTGTTGTGAAAATTTATGCAAAACCTAGAGAAAAGGCAAAAAGCTAGGCAACAATTCCTTTCAGAATAAAGGCCTCCTAAGGATTCTGGAGGAATGGTTTGATTTTCTTTTGATTATTGATTAAAAATCCAGAAGTAGTGAAATGCTATGGTCTTTTGTACATATTTGTCTGATTAACATTGCAAAAATGTTAAATGGAATGAGTCAGCTTAAAGATTGATTTTTATTATTCCACTGAATATTAACCATTTCATACATATGTATATATCTCAATCTTATTTTAATATATCTCTTTTAAGTTGCCTGTAAATACCTAACTTCTCAATTGACTTTTGGACCAGTTTAATATTAAAAATTAATATTTTTCTATAAATAATGATTTTGCATTTTAAAAAAATTGTGCTTTAACACAAAAGATGAAGAGAGTGATAGGAGAGAGAAAACAAATCCTAACGCCTTCAATTATCATTATCTGGATACTGCTGCTCCTACTTATGAGTTGTATAATCGAGTTAAATTAGCTATATTTGGGGGCCAGAGGTATGGCTTAGTGCTAAAGCATCTGCTTTGCATGTATGAGGTCCTAGTTCAACCCTTAAAATTTTATAGCCTCTCACGTACCATTGTGTGTGGTCCCACAACAGTAGGGACAAGACAACTACATTTTGATACTATAGATATATTGCCTCTATTATATGGTATAGATGTATATAATTTATTTTCGCAAATCAATGTGAGCCTTTTATAATTTTTACTTTTTTGCATCCATAACAGTAAAAAATGAGTAGTGGTAGACTCTATATTGGAAAAATATAGATTGATACCAATTTGAATATACAACCTAGTGAGATCTAGAAAATACACAATTACATGATAATTTTTTTAGTTCAGGTCCCATGAACAATAATTATTGCTATACTGTGACTTTATTAAGAATAAAACTAAAATTATTAAAAGCAGTTTATTACTTTTTAATCCATCATTAGCTATAACGTTCATAAAATTTTGCTATGTGGGGTATTTACACTTTTCTTAAGTCCCTATATTGTGGGAGTGAAGTAAAAACTGCTAATCTCAAGCAAGAACCACATAGAGGAACCACAGAGAGTTGCAAATATCCATATGAATCATAGTTAAAAGATAGAAGGGGCATGAGATTCTAACAAGTTATTGTTTTAATAGAGAGTGAAGATATAATAACAACACTGGATTTGACTCAGAGTCTCACAGTTTGCTATGATGACATAAACATGTATAGTTCCAGTAGATTGGATATTAATCACGCATGAAAAAGCTAGTGTGGGGGCTGGAGAGATAGCACAGCGGGTAGGGCGTTTGCCTTGCACGCGGCCGACCCGGGTTCAAATCCCAGCACCCCATATGGTCCCCTGAGCACGGCCAGGGGTAATTCCTGAGTGCAGAGCCAAGAGTAACCCCTGTGCATCGCCAGGTGTGACCCAAAAAGCAAAAAAAAAAAAAAAAAAGCTAGTGTGATGCTTTCATAGGTTTTTTGTTGTTAACTATTTGGAGGTCTAAGCCAGAAGACTCTGGAAGGATTCTACTGGATTTTTCAAGTTAAAAAAAAAGTTCCAAAAATTAGATGGAAAGATCATCTCCCTATCATGTCTAATGGATTTCAGGTAAGAAATTCTAGTTAATAGAATGACCTAAAATTCTTCAGTTACCTGCTGGGTTAATGTTAAATCCTGAACTAAGTCACAAAAGGATAACTAGAAAAATAATAGGTTTTGATTTAGTTTATATGTTAATGGATGGGTAGAGCTATTCTAAAAATTTCAAAGTGGGCTTGAATTAATTATACAGAAAGTAAATAAAGTGATTTCCATCACATTCAGTAGACTCCACTTGAGTAACATAACCATTAAACAGCTATGAAATTTTTGCATTGCCTTGATCAGTAAGTGAAAATTTGCCTTATTAGTTGAATGTTGAATCAGGGAACACATAGCAATTAATATGTAGATAATAACATTATTTAAATAGTGAGATAATTTTTCTAAAAGTAGCTGAATTTTATAGTAAGCTTTACAATAAGAGAAATACAGCAAAAACACTGAAATCTTCATTAGTCTTTGACCCTCAAGACCATGTTACAACTTCTCAGACCATATTTTTATAATGAAATCTTATGGCCTAACTAAGGAGCCTTATCTTTCTACTCTTATTTGGGCAGCGACTACATTTCTTCAAACCTAATACTGCATTAGTACATACTAAGTCACAAGATGTGATTAGCCCGCCTAGGCCTTGAGAGTCCAGTAGATTCCCTAAGCTCCACCCCTGATATTACAGTGTTACACTCAGGGATATGTCAGCACCAACTTGGGGTTCCTAGGCTCAAGGAACTGGGCAGAACAGGACAGCATCAATTGCCCTAGCTATAGAGATTTCTTCCACTAACCAGAGAATGGAGAGATAGCAACAGATGGTCAAAAAGCTCTTTGCACTATACTGGTTTTATAAGACACTGAGAACAAAGGAAAATTAAGTTTTATTTCACAGTTCTTTAGATTCCTGAAGAAACTCTCTAGAAAAGATAAGCAATGATGGCAAAACAAGTCATTTGTGATGTTTTTCCCTAAACCTGTCCCACCCGCTATGAGGGCACTAAGTCTCTTCCCTTCTGTAATATCTGTGATGGGTCATAGATCAAGACTCTTTGGTTATTCTCCAAAAACCAGGAGAAAGAGGCCAGCGGAGAAAAAAGCTGGGTAGTATAGAGGGAGCTTCCCATGGACAATCTCTACTTTTCCTTATTCTGTCAGGTGAAATCCATAAATGTATTTATGAAGAGCGCTGACACTTTCACCTGGTTCTGCCCGTCTTCCCCTTCCAAACATCTGTTTGCTGCTGCTATAACTATACCTGATCATTGAACTTATGTAAAAATTTTAAGCACCTACTGTGAATAGAAAGAACGTAGACCCCTAAAACACCTATGATGGACCAAACAGAAACTCTCTTCAAAGAACTGACAGTCTCATAACAATTCATTATTGATGTAAATAAACTAATGGGAGAATTAAAGAAATTTTATATGTGGTGCACGCTACCATAGAAGCACAGAGTTCCAGTGTTACTGGTAAAAGGGAAAACTAGGAAATAATGTCATTTGATGAGGCATGAGAAAGATAAGAGCACATATTTGTGGGGACATATTTGGAGAGACAAAGAGTGAAGTGTATTTGAAAGAAACATCTGGATTTGGGGAATTGAAAGATCCCCACTCCTTCCCTGTCCCTGGAATGTGGGTTCTATTTGCCATTTCCAAACTGGAAGCTGGCCCAGCGACACAGTCTTAAGATAGCAAGTTGCTGTTGAGACCATGTTTATGATGCATTCAGTTTCACCTAGGCCTGTAGATAAATTTGAGGATGCTAGGAGGGAGGTGCAGATATTTACTCATCTTGAAGTTGTTCTTGCTTATTCATACTGCCACCTACCAATACGGGGTAGCCTGCAACTTCCTGCTGTCTCTCTTTCTCCGTGTGTGTGTGTGTGTGTGTGTGTGTGTGTGTGTGTCTGTCTGTCTGTCTGTCTGTCTGTCTGTCTGTCTGTCTGTCTCTGTCTCTGTCTCCCTGTCTCTGTCTCCCTGTCTCTGTCTCTGTCTCTGTCTCTGTCTCTCTCTCCCCTTCTCTGTCCTCTGTATAAAGATTCAATTGGCAAACAACATCAAGTAAATAATTAAATAGGAAAAGTGGGAGTTAAAGAATTCTTGTGCAGTTTTCTATTTGGAGTTCTGGAGGAGATCTAAGTTTAGTGTAGCATCATAGACAGTAACAGTAACCTGATATCATGATACCAGCAGAGCAGAGTACAAAGACTCCTTAAAAGAGACCAAAGCATGTTCACCAGCACACTAGTCTTGGTTCTCATGTAGCAGAGAGACTAAGACAAAACTCAGCAGCCCAAAGCCATTGTTGAATTGAGATACAACTCCTTTCTGCTCTAAGCATCTTCCCACCCAGAAACCGGTCGCGCTAATTTTCTAACTATGCCTAATTTATCCAGTCACTAAAGTTGTCACTTTTAATCAAAAGTTACACAAGACCAACTGCTTAGTCCCTTCAACAGGAGATAAGACAGTATTCTTGATGGGCCACCATGGTATTTATCTATTGTATCTCTTTTTTCTGTACTTTTAACTTTTATTTTAGTTTAGGCACTATAATTTGAAATACTACTAATGATAGAATTTCAATTTCGTGCAAAAAACATTTGAGCCCAACACCCACCAACAAAGTGTCTGCTTCCCTCTACCATTGTCCCAACACCCTACACAAAATCAATTCCACCACTTATTTCACGGTGTAAGACACCTGCATTTTTTGTTTGCTTGGGGGTCACATCTGATGGTGCTCAGGGTGTGTGCAAGGCAAAGGCTTTACCTGCTGTACTATTGCTCCAACCCTGACATTTGCATTCATTTTGTGTATTTTATCAGTGAGAAAGAAGAAGGAATAGATTGTGTAAGACAATAAAACATAGACACACAAGATCTTATGAAAGAAAACAAGTCAGTTACTTATCTATTCTTTACAGTTCGTGGTTTAATAAAGTCACATTATCGTTTTAAGAAATAATTTGTGTTGATATTGGAGGCATAGTATGCTGAGGAGTTTTCAAAGGTAGTTTTAATTGAACATATGGATGGACATCAACAAGGTATTAAAATTTTGTCATTTAAAGCTCACCGTGAGGTTGTTAGTTTTAAACCTAAGTGTTGGTTTCATTCCATGTACTCCAAATAGAAAATTAAAAGTACCATTTTTATGAACACCTGAATATTATAGCAAGAAAACCTGTGATTCCATTCTACACAGGAGGAGTGAGAGGCAGGTGTCACTCCCTGCAATTCCTGGCCAACTGGGCTGAAGTGGAATGTGAGGGCCCAAGGATGTGGTGATGTTTGGAACTTCAGATGCCAGGGGTCACCTAGGCACACGCAGTGTTGCTTTGGAACCTCCAGAGCTGGATCCAGCAATACTCAGGTATTGCCTGAGCAATATTGTTTGCTTTCACCTAACGCCTTTGTAGTCCCTCCACTTTACATTTTACTGGAAAAATTAGTTGAGCTCTGCCTAACCAAAACTTCTGCCATGATTCAATTTACCTTTTTAAAAATTTGACTTCTTTTGTTTTCTTAACCATTCAGATGGAAGATTAGAGAATCATTAACTATGATCGGAAATGAAGGCGAAAGAGCAAATAAGAAGGAAATATCATAAGCAACATCAGGTCTCTCACTCCTGCTGCATCTACCCCCGCCAAAAAAAAAAAAAAAAACTTAACAAAATCTCAACTAAACTCAGAAACATAACAGTTATATATTTTTACAAAAAAATGTATGTGGGACACAAGGATTCCATCACCAGTGATATTGAAGATATTAAATTATTTCAAGCAGAGATGCTGGGTATGCAATGCCAATTGAATGGAATCTAATTTCACATGGAAAACGTAGTAAGTAGACTCAATAAACAGAATAAATAAAGCCAGAAATTAAAGATAGAGTCACAGGAATGCTTCAAATGGAAGAGAAAAGAGAAACAGGGATTTAGGAGTAATTAAGACCCAATGCAAAATAACAAGCTTCATTAGAAGGATGTATATCAGAATTATAAGAGAAGAAAGCAAACACCAGATTAGAAAGTAATATCTGAGAATGCCCCAAACTTAGAGAAAGAACTAAGTATAGATATCCTGAAAACTAAGAGAGAATCCAATTTATTTACTCCATAATGACCTACACCAAAGAATATTATCGTTAACTTTTAGAAGTCAGTGATAAAAAAAATATGAAGGTCTTTAAAAACCAAAAAAGTCTTTAAAAAACAAAAACAAAAATAACAGACAAATGCATTTCTATCAGTCTTTCATCAAATTTCTCAGCAGAAACCAGATATAGGGTAGAGGAAAGTGAATGGACAGTCATACTACTAAAAGGCAGAACTGCCAGCAAGAATATATATATTCCTGAATAATCACATTTATGCTTTATTGCTCTTTATAAAAGAGTAATATAGTAATAAAGTATAAGAGTAATAAAGTAAAAAATGACAATTTATAATTTATTACTCTTTAACAAAGTATTGTTTCAGACAATCAAATAGAGTTTAGCACCACCAAATATGCTCTAAAAGAAAAAAACTTATCTCTGGCTCTTCCTTGCCTTCTCTAGGTGTTATACAATTCTAGAACTCCATAGAGATCCTTGGCACAGTATGTTGTTTATTCTTGTAAGTAAGGACCAGTGATATTATTGTTTATATCCAGAACCAACCGAAGCCACTATGGCAGTGACAACATTTCTCTGTTGAGGAGAGAAGCATCTGGGTAGCAAAATAGGTTCGCAGTAAACTGTGACTGTGACCTACAGGATGCAATTTGAGTCCATGCAAACCTTCAGTAAAGTGTATAGCATGCAAGAATGTCTTTTTGCAATACTGCAGGAAATCAAGCAAAAAAGTGTTTATCTCCACATCCAGGCCTGTTTAGAGCTTAAAAAATGGAAGAACTATGAAAGATGACACACAAGGAAAATCAAGTTATCAGAACCATTAGGAAATTTAAGAGAGGTTAACTATGAGAATATTCTATAACATCCAATATAGCAACAAGAAAATCTTATTAAGTATAATTAACTTCTGGATCTACAATCAGTGCTTGAAAATATTTGAGATGTCTGTATGACAAAATACACCCATTTTTTATGTCATGGACTAAAATGAAGTGATGATTAATAAGTATTTAAATAATATAATACATTGAGGAATTTCAATTTTATTTTATTGGAAAAGATCATATATCTTTCACTGGTGTGAAAAAAATATAAAACTCAAGAGAGTACATCTTAAATTTTATATTCAAAGACTTATAACAGGAAAGAGATTTATATATTCACATGTCCTATAATATCATGTAAATATACTCTTGTAAACCATGGATCCTCAAACCAGAAGGGTAATTGCAGTTACTGAGAAAAATTAAAGTCAACAAAAAAAAAGTAAAACTTTGTAAAAGAACATCAAAGTGTGCAACGATTTTTAGAAAGACATAGCAAGTGGTTGACAAACTTGTACTTGATAGTACACTGTAACTTAGGTGATTAACTATTATAATATCCGTGTAAGGCAGGAAGCAGCTATACCTGTACAAAGCAGCAATACTAAGAGGAAGCAAAGAAGCACTGCACTATAGCTCTGTCTTCCTGTTGTTCATTGATTTGCTTGAGCGGGAACTAGTAATGTCTCCATTGTGAGACTTGTTGTTACTGTTTTTGGCATATCGAATACGCCACAGGTAGCTTGCCAGGCTCTGCCGTGCGGGCAGGATACTCTTGGTAGCTTGCTGGGCTCTCCCAGAGGGACAGAGGAATGAAACCTGGGTAGGCTGCATGCAAGGCAAACGCCCTACCCGCTGTGCTATCACTCCAGTCCAAGGGCCTACCCCAGGTGCTTGTTCTATAATATTTTGCAAGTTCAGTTCCATTTCCTATTCCAACATGGAACTAGGGGAAACCAAGATGCCATGAAAGATCACTTTTAAAAATCAGATTTGCTGCCAGTGTTTTTGGAATTATAAAGGTTTGCTGGTGGCTTATTACCCTGGCATATGCTTGCAATTTTCTTCAGTGTTAATCTTTTATAAAATTTTAGGTAACATGAATGGGGTTCTATAAAGTTAAGAATTATATAATTATGCCATTATATTATCATTTATTTAGTAGAAAAGTTTTGATTTACAAATAATGCATGGCAACTTGGATTCTATGCATCTAAATTCTGTTTTGCATACAACTCTGATGGAATCTAAAGCAATAAACCTTGCTTCACAGAATTAGATCTACAGGCCACATTTATAATATTGAAGCACTCTTTCAAACTAAAGCAGCAAAATGAAGATTAAGTTTTTTCCCCTTTATTTATAGAATCAAGGCAAAGAGAATAAATTCACGATGATAGGAAGTGTCGACAGCATAGAGGTGAGGTATGAGAATTACTTCAAACCTTAAACTCATTCCATATACATATGCAACTTTAAAGGCAGCTTTCTTTACATAGTAGGAAAAAAACAGACTAAATTTAAAAGTCAAGTTTTTGTTGTTGTTAGTAGCTGACAGAGCATACATAATATATAACATAAAAGCCTGCCCTACAGACTGATTTATGGAATAAAATGATTCTGGTATAATTATTAGAATATTTAATGCAAAACCACAGTCTCTGGAAAAATCAAGTGCTCCCACTTTTCATTTTTGAAAAAAGGATTTATATTACTTGACACCAGATGACTTTTGCAAAATGCTTTTAGAACTAGGGCAAGAAGATTGCTCTCAGATACAAAGCTCTGAACGTTTTTCTTCTTTCTTTCTTATTGTAAAAAATAAGGAATCCATCCAGCCCATCAAGTAATTTTACAAAACCAAACAAATCACTGATTTTTTTTCACTTTGTATTTTCCAGAAGATTTCTAAAACGTTTTTTAGAAACCACTTTCCTTCATTTAACAAAAAGAACCTATTTTTCAGGTTCTGACTATTCCTCAGAGTCACCTTTCAGGTCCAAGATTGATTTTATAATTTTCTGACCTTTATTGTCCATTGTTAGAGATAGTAAAAAAACAAACAGAATAATAGAGTTAAATCTGTAGAAACAAAGATTTCTAAAATCAAAGCAAAATAGAATCTTGAGTCAGAGTTTATGAGCACTTGAAAGTCAGGCACTCTCATTTGCAATTAGAAGAGACTCAGAGATGTACCGGAGGTGAGAAAACTTACTAATTAAAAAAAAAGGGGAAAGCTATCAGGTACAGTTGGTTGGATTTGTTGCAGTGGAAATCAGAGCATCAGATGTATTTTGTTTGGGAGTATATTAGGGAGTCTAATTGAGAATATATTTGACTGATTCTGGGTTGGAAAAAGACAAAAAGTAGGGGAACTGGCCCATGCTCAATTACCAGAGAGGTTATCATTTGACTTCCTGGAATCACTCGTAAAGAAATTGTGTCTTGGCATTCCAACATTTTTGCTGTGGAGACTGTGGGTCAGAGTTCCACTGTTATACATGAAATGGTCTGGCCACTATTTGTCATGTCATTGAATGGAGGGCTAGAGATATAGCCTTCATTGCTCAGGGATTGTTCTACAACTTTCATAAGCATACTACATAGCAAGATTATCTTGACCTATTGTTGGCCATAATGCATTGGAGGTTCTTTCAGGGTCAGGGGAATGAGACCCATCATTGTCACTGGTTTTGGCACTGTTGGGAAGGACTAGTAAAGAGAGGCTTCTAAAATCTCAGGGCTAGGATGAATGGAGACGTTACTGAGACTGCTGGAGAAAATCGACAATCAATGAGATGATGATGATGATGATGATGATGATGATGATGATGATGATGATTGGTCATACCCCCACAGTGTGACCAATGAGAGCTGCTCTCTCATTAGAGAGAGCAACTGGTGGGAGCAGAATGCAGTGGATCAATATAATAACCATTTTTACTATTAAGGGCTGGAGCAATAGCACAGCAAGTAGGACATTTGCCTTGCACGCAGCTGACCTAGGTTCAATTCCTCTGCCCCTCTCGGAAAGCCCGGCACGCTACCGAGAGTATCTAGCCCCCACGGCAGAGCCTGACAAGCTACCTGTGGCATATTCAATATGCCAAAAACATTAACAAGTCTCAGAATGGAAATGTTACTGGTGCCCGCTCAAGCAAATCAATGAGCAATGGGATGACAGTAATACAGTGATACCATCAAGACAAGAACAATCAACAGTTTCTATAAAATACATTGAACCTGGATTTTCAGTTATCCAAGTTAGGCCAAGAACAAATGCCACAGACCATGAGAATTAACCTTAGGGAGTCAAGAAGATATTTCATCATGGTTATCTGTAATCAGAATGATATGTTGTGGTATAATTATACCATGTTTTTCTATTGATACAAGTAGAGCAAGAGTTAGCCATGACACTGATTCCAAAATCACTAGCCAAAAAGAAGTCTAGAGAAATTTAACTGTCCTAAGTTGCTTATGCCAATAGTTAAGATCAATTTGTATTCTGCATAAAACAGAGGTAGCCTCATTCATACCTTTTACCAAATTTAGTGATGAGTTTAATAGTCTTTTCCATTTGTATGGTTCCCACAGGTGGGAACACTGCTCTGATTGTTTGCATAAACAAGAGTCAGTAACTCCCCCAGGTAGAAAACATGAATAATCAAGGGTGGCATTGTTTTGGAACTTGTTTCTGAATCATAATTTACAACCTCAAGAATTTATAGAATTAAGGAGTCTGTAGTAGCATGTCTTAAGAGTACTAGTTTATGAAGTGTAAGTCTGGGACAAAAAATAACAGGACACAAAGGAATTGTTATCTGGTGAAGCACATGGATGAGAGAAAAAAGCATAATTCATAGTAGGACAGAACCAAGGCATTACTTAAGTTGTATTGCATAATTGGATCTAAAATATCTTTTAGCTTGCATATATTTGCTTTACCACCTATGGAGGTTGTTGAGTTCAAACTGAGAGTAATTTTCATTCTTAACCTTTCACTAGATTATAATAATTCATTCTGTTTTGAGAGCAGCCGTACACAATAAAATCACATTTATTTGTTTAATTTCTTCATATTTAAGGTGAAAGTAGAAATACTATGAGGTATAATTCTTTATTATTCTATTTAATGAAACTAGGATCTGCAATTATTCTTTGTTGTTATTGTTTGTTTGGAGGCCATACTTTTTGTTGCTAAGGACTTTCTCCTGACCCTATGTTCAGGGATCACTCCAGATGAGCTTGAGGGAACACATGGGGTGCCGGGGATTTAACCTGTTCAGCCACATGCAAGACAAATGCCTTACCTGATATATGATATTTTTTGGTCCCTGCCTATTGTTTAATCAGCAGAATCCAACAATAGATGTGATGTCCAAGAAGTCAATAATATTGGGGAAGGGATGCCATGGAGAGGTGGGAGTGGGGAATAATCGAATAATAATATAATTGCTATGTTCTTATCTAACAATTATCATAAATAGAAAAGTGGACATTATGAGTGAATGACATCCAGGGTGCTATAGAATATAATAATGATTCTCAGTAAACAGTAGAAGGCAAAACAGGAATTATTCAGAAGTTCTACCCCCATATCTTCCACTCTCTCTGTGATCATGGCCTTATTCAGAAGGTCAGCAGTCTACTCTTGAAGATCAGCTGATTCTCTAGGATCTTTGAGAACTCTCAGTTTTAGATTTTCTGTTGGCACAGTTTTCTAGTTTTGTGTAATTTTTAATGTTTCTTTATTTGTGTAATGCAACCCCAAGAATTGTCTCATTGTAGTTTTACTTGTTTTTAAAAATATTTGATGAAGTTGCATTTCAATGAATTTCAGGAATAATTTTTCAGGACTGGAAAGATACTTGTTAATGTACTTGTTTTGTACACAGTTGAACCTATTTCTATCCTGGGCAGTACATATTGTCCCCCAAGCATAGCCATGCATGATCCCTGAGCACAGAGGCAGGAATACTCCTTGAGCACACTAGGTATGGGGGCCAAACAGAAACAAACAAGAAATAACATTTATCATAGCTGTGTCTTCCAATAGAAAAAGTATACTGGTTGAATTTCAGTAAGGGCTTCTTTGGAAAGAAGCTATAGGAAATAAGTCTTAATCTGCTGGTGATGGGGCTGAATTGCTGAATTGCATGCCTGTATTTAGCTATATAGAGTTTATTAATGGAGATGAATTCCTAAATGCATCATTCTCCCAGTTCTGATTTACATAGGAATTATCAATGATTCCCCAATGTGTTATATAGCCATTAGGAATATTAGGAGTAGCTTTGGCTGTAAAAGCTCAAGGATTTCTGGAAAAAAATTGTCCATTTTTATTAACAAATGGCATTGGTTATTTCCACCTTTACAGGAGATTTTAGATGGATAAGACAGTGTAATTTCTGAGTATAGAATTATAGTTTACTGAGTCTTTTTAAAAACTACCTATGAAGTGCATATATTGATCTCTTTATATGAAAAAGTATTAGACCCCATGTCATAAAGACAAAATTTATCTGCTCTTTAGCCACATTCAAGTTATAAATTTTTGACAAAGAAATGTTTCAATAATTTTGAAAACAGTCATATGAAACCATAAAAGATAGTTCAAATCTTAAGCTAGCTAGAAGCTGAACAAAATTCATCCAGGTATTTAAAGAGTCATTAAAGCTTAATTTTTAGTTATGACTCACCTTTATGGTTTTCCCATTTAGTTAGGTCATATGTACCCTATGGCTATCTTTTTTGGTAAAGTATTCCCATCAATGTTAATTCAGGACAATGGTGATCAAGTTATCTCCATCATAATTAGTAGTTTAATAGAGAAAATTAATTAATACTTCTTTGAAGTAATTCAATGTTCCTAAATAGATAAGCTTGGAGGAAATTGTGATGATCTGAGTGAAAGACACAATCACATTTTCCCATTCTTTCTTCCCCTAACCAGGAGCTAAATATTGACATTTTATAATAGTTTTTGAGTTCCTCCAGAGCTTTTTCCTTTTGGGAGTTAAGATCTATATAACCTTGGTTATGCTAGCTTGATTGGCATAGTAATTTTCTAGAGCACTTCCTTAAAGCTTCACCATTATTTTCTGACACACACTTAAACCTTATAAGGGCCATCTCTCTATTAATCATTTTTGAAGAGGGTTTCAGCAAAAATGAGAAGTTCCTTTATTTTCAAAAGATCTCAAAGCTATGTACTATTATAAAAGCATACCTGAGGGCCAAAGCGATAGCACAATCGGTAGGGCATTTGTCTTGCACACAACTGACCAAGATTCAGTCTCTGGCATCTCATAAGGTTCCTTTAGCACTGCCAGGAGTGATTCCTGAACACAGAGCCAGAAGTAACTCTTTAGCATTGACAGGTGTGGCCCACAAAATAAAACAAAACAAAAGCATACCTATATTTGCATGTACACTCAGTGTCTAGTCTTTGAAGAGTTGATAAGCTATATTCAGAGAGTGAAGTCACTTTTCCCTTATTTTACCACAGAGGACTATATGCTAAACCAAGCATTACATTAATGGTAACATATTCTGCTTGATAGCTTCCAGTTTTTACTTAGGCTCCATCAAAAAATAACTAGTACAGATCAGGGTTGTCAGTGTGAGTCTCTGACAAATCTCAGGAAAGATACCAAAAGTTTCCTGAGGTAAATCAGCCATGAGATTTTCAATATTCTTAAATTGTAGGACGGTGACAGGGTTCAGTGTGTGGCAATGATGAGAGAATAGAAGCAACACCATCTCATAAAAGGTTAATTGGCTGCTTGAAAAGTGTTGTGTACCAAACATGAAAGCTTTGTAACTATCTCATGACGATTGAATAAAATTTTTTTTTAAAAAAAAGAAAAGTGTTGTGTATCCTCAGCCAGCAGGAATATCTACAGTATATAGGGAGCCAAGAAGAGAGCTTCGTTGAGCAGAGGAATTCCCAAATTTTACAGAGGTAGAAATCTTAAAATAAAAGGCTTTTACAACTGGGTTAAGATTGGCACTAAAGTAAGTAGTGATTTTTAGGTTCCGACAAAGTTGAGTTAAAAACACCGTGTTGAGGATGGAGAAATAGAACAATGGTGAGGTGCTTGCTGTGCATGCAGCTGACCCAGATTTGATGCTTGACACCCCAGATGGTCCCCCAACCACCAACAGCAGTAATCCCTGAGCACAGAGCCAGGAGTAATCTCTGAGCACAGCCAGGTGTGACCCCAAACAAAACAAAACAAAAGATCTCTTTTAGATTTTTATTTTATTTGATAGCTCCCTTTTGTGTAAAATTTAATATGTGCCAGACCGTTTTTAAGCACACAAAAAATAAGCTGATTTAATGTCATTGTAACAGTGATATTTCTGAGTTCCTGCTATATTCTGCATCTATTTTAAATGATTACCTTTTGAATCTTCAAAATAATATGGTAAAGTGGCCATTATTATTCTAGCTTTAAAAATAATAAGTGGAATTCTGGAAACATGAAGCATTCTTGATTGTCCTTGACCTGCAGCTTTTACACTGTTGCTGGTAAGAGGGAAAGGTGAGTTGGATAGCTGGGTCTGGGTGGTGAGAGGGGACAGGATCGGGCCAGAAAAACAAAACAAGGAATCTTTTTGTCGTTGTTTCTGGTTGGGGGGCTTTTGTGGGGAAGGGGTGACACCATTTGGTGTTTGTATTACTCCCGGCTCTGCTCAGGGATCACTCTTGGTGGAGTTGGGGGGCGGGGATCATATGGGATGATCAGCTACCTGCCTACCTACAAAGCCAGTGCCTTACCTACTGCACTGTCTCTACAGCTTAGAACAAAGAATCTTGTCTCCAGTTTATGCAAGGTATAGATGAGGCCAGGATACTGAACTCACAAAACGAAAATCAAATCACTGTCAGTCATCCCAGTGCTCATCGATTTGCTTGAGCGGGCACCAGTAACGTTTCCATCGTGAGACTTGTTGTTACTGTTTTTGGCATAGCAAATACTCCACAGGTAGCTTGCCAGGCTCTGCCGTGTGGGTGAGATACTCTCGGTAGCTTGCCGGGCTCTCCAAAAGGGGCGGAGGAATCGAACCCGGGTCGGCTGCATGCAAAGCAAACACCCTACCGCTGTGCTATCGCTCCAGCCCAAATCAATCAGGAAAATAAATCAAATCTCTGGCTTCAAGAATTAATAATTTCTGAGTTACTAAATACATGAAAAAAAAACATAAGGTAGCAAAACTGAAACCAATGTCACGCAATTAGAAAGATTAAGCCAGATGTCATTTCTACTATACTTTTTAGGCTCTCCGGGATATATTCCCAAAAGTGGTATTTCTGGGTCAAATGAGAGCTCAATTTCTAATTTTTTGAGAAGCGTCCATACTGTTTTCCAAAAGGGCTGAACCAGTCGGCATTCCCACCAGCAGTGTAGAAAGGTCCCTTTCTCCTCACATTCATGCCAACAGCGGTTGCTTTTGTTCTTTTGGATGTGTGCCAGTCTCTGTGGTGTAAGGTGGTATCTCAGTTGTTTTGATCTGCATCTCCCTGATGATCAGTGATGAAGAGCATTTTTTCATGTGCCTTTTGGCCATTCGTATTTCTTCCTTGAGAAAGTTTCTGTTCATTTCATCATCCTATTTTCTGATGGGGTTGGATGGAATACCTGAGAACAGATGACTGGTTAAAGAAACTTTGGTACATCTACACAGTGGAATTCTATGCAGCTGTTAGAAAAGATGAAGTCATAAACTTTGCATATAAGTGGATCAACATGGAAAGTATGCTAAGTGAAATGAGTCAGTAAGAGAGAGACAGATATAAAAAGATTGCACTCATCTATGGAATATAAAGTAACAGAATGGGAGACTAACACCCAAGAATAGTAGAAATAAGTACCAGGAGTTTTGCTCCATGGCTTGGAAGCAGCCTCACATGCTGGGGGGAAAAGGCAGCTCAGATAGAGAAGGGAACACCAGATAAAGTGTGGTTCGAGGACCCACTGGGGATGGGAGATGTGTGTTGAAAGTAGACTATAGATCGAACACTATGGCCACTCAGTACTTCTATTGCAAACCACAACACCCAAAAGGAGAGAAAGAACAAAAGGAAATGCCCTGACACAGAGGTGGGATGGGGGTGGGGGTGATATGGTGGGGGAGTAGGAGGGATACTGGGATCATCGGTGGTGGAGAATGGGCACCGGTGGAGGGATGGGTACTCGAACATTGTATGACTGAAACACAAGCACGAAAGTATGTAAATCTGTAACTGTACTTCACAGTGATTCACTAATAAAATTTTTTTAAAAAAGAAAGATAAAGCCAGCGACATTAGCATTGTGTATAAAGGAGCACCATGGATAGGGTGTTTACACCATAGCTGGATAGTGACCAACTGTCTCTAGGCAGTTCAATTCTTATGGAAAAACTAAAACAGATTAGAAGTGATTCCATTTGCAAATGGTCAGAAGATGAAGAGACCCTTTCCAAAGAAGATATATAGATGACCAACAAACGTATTTTAAAGAGTGTTCATCATCATTAGGAAAATACAAATTGAATGAACAATGAGATACACGCCACTGAGAATAGCACAAGTCAAAAAGTTTAAATCCCCCACACTCCATGCTTCAGGAAGCCCCATGAGCCACACCAAGCTCTTACAGCTGCCACCATGTCAACTTATTGGCCCAGACCATAGATCGTGAAGTCTCTGGACCGTGCTGACACTTTCTAATTCCTCAATACTAAAATTCTACATCAAATTAAATGGAAAAGTAACACAGAAGCAGATTAAACTCAACAAACAAAAGCAATAACACAGAAGGCTCAATTAGCCTTAATAAATTCTTAGGCAAGGATTTAACCCTGTGATGAGGTACAACAATTTTCATATAAATTGATTTTTAACTCTTACTGATTTTAATATCGAAGCTTTGTTGTCTAACCAATTTCAATGTCAGAATTGCATCAAGAGCTATGACATTTGTCACAACAAAATAACTTTAAAAATTGGAAACAGCCATTGTTAGAGGGTTTGTGGTGAGAAAGGTACCCTTATCCACTATTAGCAGAAATGTCATCAGGATTAGCTTCCACAGGAAGCAATATGAAAATATTCCCCCTCCAAAAAAAAGAATATAACTACCATATAACCAGCAATATCACTTCTTGGCATCTCCTCACCCAAATACAAAAACATTAATTCAAAAGGCTATATATACACACCTATGTCCATCACCACATTTTCTATAATAGTTGAGATATGAGACAACCCAAATGCTTAAGTGCAGATAAATGAATCAAGAAGTTGTGATGTATACATAAAAATAAGTTTTGAATAACTTTTTTCGAAGAATATATATGTATATAAATATACACAAAACTAGAATAATATTCAGCTCTAAGAAGGAACAAGATAATGAGATCTGCAGCATCCAGGGGATAACACTAAGTGAAGTCAGTCGGAAAGAAAGGGATAGCTATAGAATGTTCTCTGTCATGTATGGCAGCAAGGTAGCCACAAAGGTCCCAGAGCAACACAACAGGAGAACTGATCCACACAACTAAGTTGAGGTGGGCATGAGGGTTGAAAGAAAAGGTTACTGGAGCCCTTGGGGAGGGAGTGGGGACAGTGGTGATAGATGTGGTGCTGGAACTATGGGCATGAGAAAGCACTATTCAGAGTATTATAAATCACAGGATCTCAGTAAAAAAAATTTAAATAAGCAAATGATTAAATAAAACAGGTTGGAGATGGGTAAATTACATAATAGAGGTGCAAAATCTTAGGAAACCCTTGCTCAGTGGTAGCTTTAGGAAACAGTTCTGCTGAAAGGAGTAAGTGCTCAGGAACTTTCTAGAACTTCCTGGATGCATTAGATGTATGACTTTGAGAAAATCATTTGAACTCAGAATTTCTTCCTTTATCAAATGGAAATGATAAAAATAGTATAAGCCATGTTTCTTTCACTCTAAAATAATCAATCACATCGTTGGAAAGTAATGAGAGCAAGAGCTGTCCTAAGGCCACCACTAACCCTCAACCCATTCCTGACCAGAACTGCATCAAAAATGGTGCTTTCTAAAGGACCTGCTTCATTGGAGAAAAGAGATTTACCAAAACTTGGAACCTAAGCATAATTAAGTCACAGGTAGCTGTTATCACTGTTGCTTTTGTTATGCAAAAAAAGGAAATAGGGAAATGTGCTGTACACAATTTTCACTTGATCTGATGAATTAACCCTAATCCAGGTCTATGAGACTCTTCTTGACTCTTTTTAACTAGACAAATTTGTCCATTTCTTTGTGCTTTTATAGATTTTAAAACAATAGTATGATTCAGCACAGATGTTGCCAAATTGATTTGCTTTCCTCTTGGGATCTTTGCCTGTTTTATAACTGAGGAAATCAATGAGAGAAAGAGAGGGGAGGGAGAGAGAGAGAGAGAGAGACAGAAGGGAATTGAAGATGAGAGAGTCATCTCAAGAAAGGGTACTGTAAATATGATAATTATTCCTAGCAAACAGTTATCTAAAACTTCTACTTGTAATTTACTTGTGGTATTATTAACTGGTTTGGGTTTATTTTCTATGAGTTTGTATAAGACATAGTAATTCAATACATTATTTGCTTATGTTAGTGTTATCCCTCAAAAATGGAGTGACTGTCTTTTAAATGAAGGAGGAGAGGAAGAATAAAAGTGAAAAGTAGAATAATAAATATGAATAAAGTATGATTATTATATAATCAAAATTGGTATTGACTTGGAGAGGAGCACTTATGTAAAAAAGTCATAAGACAAACTATCTAAAACATTCTGATAAAGAATCAGAGATGCATAGTCGTCGCATGAGTAAAGGACAACTACTAAAAGTTTCTTCATAATTAGCTGGATTGTGCCTAGTCTAATAGTAACAAGACAGCTTATGAGAGAGACACAGCTAACCAGTACAAAACTACTCTCATTAGCATCATAATTCAGTTGCCACTGAAATCAACATCTTACTTAAGAAGTCTTTATGTCAAACAGCTTTGAAAATATTGGTGTTTTAATTTGTCCAGTGAAAGATAGTATAAATAAAGTAATAGGAAATAATTCATGAATCATTTTCCTTTTGGAGGATAAGTTACCAAGAATCAAACCCAGGAACTATTATCACTGTCATCCTGTTGCTCATCAATTTGCTCTAGCGGGCACCAGTAACATCTCCATTGTGAGACTTGTTGTTACTGTTTTTGGCATATCCAATACGCCATGGGTAGCTTGCCAGGTTCTGCTATGCGGGCGAGATACTCTCAGTAGCTTGCCAGGTTCTTCGAGAGGACGGAGGAATCAAACCCAGGTTGGTCATGTGCAAGGCAAACGCCCATCCCGCTCTGCTATCGCTCCAGCCCAGGGATTCATATATACAAGGTAATGCTTTACCACAGAGCTACAAAGCTATCCCTTGTACATAATCACCTTTTGGTTCCTAAATACCACATATTTTCTTAGTCTAAAGGACTCTCTCTAGTAGTTTTGTTTATGGGGGGAGGGGTCTTGGAGAGGCACTCTTAGCTGTGCTCAGGGCTTAATCCTGGCTCTGCACTCAGGGATCATTCCTGGCAGCTCACAGCCTAAGTGGGGTCAAACCCAGGTTTGCTACGTGCAAGGCAAACACCCTATCCACTACACTATTTATTGATCCAGCCCCACTCGTGGTTATTGTTTGTTTATTTGTTTGATTTTTACCTTGGAATACCCTCTTTCATTTTCTCAGCTACACAATTCTACTTCTACTCTTCACTTTCTCAGTCTTTGTCATTCCTACTTCAACTTCTAATTTAAAGTTCACTTTCACCCAAAGCTGGAGTGATAGTAGAGAGTAGGACGTTTACCTATACATTAAAGCCTTCTTCAAACTGATGTTTTGAATTAACAGTGAAGTTCACAAGTTTCTCTTAAGATTCCTTGAAGCTTTTGTAGCTTTATTGTCTGTTATTATAGTTTTAATAGCATATCAATATTTTACACATAGCAAACATTGCCTTGGCTGCCAAAGTCCTTTTCTAATCTCCAAGCCTACTCTTATTTAATTATAAGTATTATAAACCAAGGTAGCATAACTACTTGCCCAGAAATAGCTTTGAAGTAATATCTTAATATTATTAATAATTTAAAGTAGAAAGACACTGGGATTTAAACTATAGCTTAGTACATTTTTATTAGTATCAAGAAGAAGAAACAATACAAGATCTCCAAGTGATTTTAGTGAACTTTTGCCACATTTCAAAGACAAAAATTACCATCTGTTTTCTTTGGATGTTTATGAGCACAAAGTATTAGCTAAATGTTAGGTATTCAAGTGTATGTCTAAATGTCAAGTGTAATCATTAAGGAAAATGCAAGTAATAGTAAAAACAAACATATTGAGGCTCATAGTCTTTACTGGGATGTAGCACTGCATTGTAGCACGTTGTCCCATTGTTCATTGATTTGCTTGAGCGGGCACCAGTAACGTCTTCATTGTGAGACTTGTTTTTACTGTTTGGGCATATCGAGTATGCCACAGGTAGCTTGCCAGACTCCGTTGTGTGGGAGGGATACTCTCGGTGACTGCTTGGCTCTCCGAGAGGGATAGAGGAATCAAACCTGGGTCGGCTGCAAGCAAGGCAAATGCCCTACCCACTGTGCTATCGCTGCAGTCCATACTGGGATGTACTATGGGAAAATGGATTCCTATTTTAATGTGAATGTCAATAAAATCTATTTAATAAGTTCCTAGTGAAGTCACTTGGATTTAATAAGTGCATCAAAAGCAGGTGTTTCTAACTCTATGGTGGTGGCTAATATGATGACTATTCTGCTCTCGTGAATAATCAATATGCTGCCTCTAATGGCTGCTGGTGCAAGGAAGCAGCTGTTATTCAGGTCACCACCATGACCTTTCACCCCCTCACTGCTTCACAGACTGGATTTACGATGCTATTTAGGCAAAGGCGTTGCATTGACCCAATACTTTGTATGTTCTTATTTTCCTTTCAGATGACTGACTTGTGACCAATGTAAGAATTAAGTAATTTAAAAGTCCCGTTTTAGCAAACTAAGTACGCTACTACTAGTTTCTTTTCTAGCATAAGTTCTGTTTCACATGGTAACATCAAAATTGGCTAGTTACTGAGGTTAGGTTTGCCATAACACTGGCATCTTAGTAATTTGAGAAAAGGTTTTATTTTTATTGGCTTAAAAGAAACCCAAGGCATCAAAGTAAGTTTTCTCCTGAGATGACTATATGGCCATCTCCATTAGCCACTGCAGTTTTAATAATTTTTGCTACTTTTGATTTTGGATTTTTTGGATTTTGGTAGTGGTGGTGGGGGGCGGGGGGGGGGTGTCACAGCCAGCAATGACAGTTTTAGCTTTGACTGCTCTGGATAGGTTTTCCTTCCGGAGCCTCACTGCTAGGGTTTCTACATTACACAACTTATACCAATAAGACTTGTTCACCCAAGATTTCTAACTTCATCCAAGCTTTACCAACTGGGGATGGATGGAGGTCACGCTTCCTGAAACTCCTAAGGGGGTTCACTAAATTATTTAAGTCTTTTTTTTAAGTTCCTATTATTCAAGAAGATGCATAGTTACTGAGTTCTGATGTTAAACTTTTTCTTCAATATTGAGTCACCCAGAATTTTCAAATAATCTCATTTTTTCTATTGCACCATCTTATCTCCCTCTCCCTACTCCCTTTTCCTCAAGTAGCCTGAGTTCTATTATCAATATTCATTTACTTGTCTTTCATTTTAGTCTGCTTGTTCATCAATTTCATATCCTCAGTTGCACACATAAATGAATCCACCCAACATATGTCTTTTTCTTTCTGATTCATTTTGCTTCTCATAATTCCCATGAGCTCCTTCTATTTTGTTGCAAATGGCAAAAATTCACCTGCTATTATAAATTCATTTTTCTGCTTGTTAGCTAGAATCAATTTCTGTAACCCACAACTCAGGAACCTGAAAATATAAAGATGTTAAAAATTGTGATCAAATAACCCCAAAGAGGCATTGGTCCCAGGGATGTAGCTCAGTGGCACAGTGTATGAGGCAGGAGTCCACCAATTTGATCCCAGGCACTTTGCCATATGTGTGATCTCACTGCATTGTCATTTGTGATTCCAGTGCCACAACAAAGTTTGACATTCCTGGAAAGTATCACAACCAAGTGCACGCAATTCTCAGTTATTGCAGAAACAAAAACAAAAGCAGCAATGACAACCACAACAAAGGGAAGAGAAAAGTGGGGAAATGAGGGATATCCATTCAGTGGCAATTATTCCTATGGCTTTAAAGGTACAACAGCTCTAGAGGGTCACTGTTACTGTCATCCCGTTGCTCATCGATTTGTTCAAGCGGGCACCAGTAACGTCTCTCATTGTGAGACTTATTGTTACTGTCTTTGGCATATCCAATACACCACGGGTAGCTTGCCAGGCTCTGCCGTGCAGGCTAGATATTCTTGGTAGCTTGCCGGGCTCTACGAGAGGGGCGGAGGAATCAAACACAGGTCAGCCGTGTGAAAGGCGAACGCCCTGCCGCTGTGCTAACAATCAAGTAGAAGCATCTGAAAGGTCAGTCAAGTTCAAAAGATTTGTAATTATGTTATGTGACAAAGAAATGCCCAATTCAGTCAAATTAAATACAGAACAATAAAGACAACCATGATCAAAGCAGGAAAGGGAAGAGGAGGCTAAACTCTTCATAAAAAACTTCAAATATATTATGCTGAACATTAGAATCTACTTATCATCTCATCCAATATCTTCAGACATTGCATATCTAAGGAGACATCTTACCCCTAAGAAGTATCATAATTTGATTGTATCACTGTAGTGGTACAGTGAAGCACATGAAGATTTATATAAAAAATTTATGAAGATTTATATATATATTTTTTTGCTTTTTGGGTCACACCCAGCAATGCACAGGACTTACTCCTGGCTCTGAACTCAGGAATTACTCCTGGTGATGCTTGGGGGACCATATGGGATGCTGGGAATCAAACCCGGGTCAGCCACATGCAAGACAAACACCCTACCTGCTGTGCTATTGCTCCAGCCCCAAAGATTTATAATTAAGCTTAAAAATATCTTAGATTTATATTTATACTAGAGCAATAATAATAATAATAATAATAATAATAACAATGATGGTGTAGAAATATCTGAATATTTTCTATTTTATGTACTACTATTTTAGAATTTGCACTGTTTATCATTTTTTAAATTCTATTTTAACATATATAAATATATCATTTCTATCTCTAATTTTGAGATTTCTGTCAGTCGGGATGGGAGATGTATGCTGAAAGTAGATAATGAACCAAACATTATGACCTCTCAGTGTCTGTATTATAAGCCATAATGCCCAAAAGTAGAGAGAGAGTATGGGGAATATTGTCTGCCATGGAGGCAGGGGGAGTGTGGGAAAGGGAGGATATACAGGGATATTGGTGGTAGGGAATGTGCACTGGTGGAGGGATGGGTTTTTGATCATTGTGTGATTGTAATCCAAACATGAAAGCTTGTAACTATCTCACGGTGGGTGATTCAATAAAATTAAAAAAAATTTTTTGAGATTTCTATTTATAATCACAACATTTTAAAGAATTAAAGAATCATTATTTCCATATTTAACATATTTGATTTAAAAGAATCTTGAAGTGTTTAGAAAGGTTTTTTTTCATTAAAGCTAATAAAATTGACACCTAAACGGAAAATTAAAATATTAAATTTATGTTATAGTTTGAAAATGACTTGAATTTATATTATAGTTTAAAAATGTCTAACTTTCTTTGCTTATGAGGTTAAAATTATTATCCCAGACCTCAAAAAATCACACAAAAATTATAAAAATTATTTTAAAAATTATAAAATTATAAAAAATATAAAAGTATAAAATTTATAAGACAAATGTAAAAATTTAAGCATTTGTAACTTTGAAAACAAAATAACTATATACTAATGAGAAAATAATCATTTTTTTAATTCTTAAGCTTCCATCTACTCCACTTCCAGTTAAGAAAGTCCCATCAATACTGCTTATTTGTGGAAAGTGTCCCTAAGGTCAAGCAAGAGATTAAGTCAAGGTTCTATAGCCACACTCTCCACTACAAAGCCACTAGCCAAGGCTTATTGGTTGAGTATTCAAAATATGACTAGTTGGAATTGCAATAAACACTAAATGGTAAAGACTTCAAATGAGAAAATGAATATAAATGATCTCATTACATTTAGAATTTTTTTATGAGGCACTGTCATTTCCAAAGTTAGTCATAGTTCAGTTTCAGGCATACAATATTCCAACACATTTCAAAAAAATTGTAGGTTGAAATATTGTAAATATATTGGGTAAGTAGCACTGCACTGAAGCACTGTCATCCCGTTGCTCATTGATTTGCTTGAGCACCAGTAACATCTCCATTGTGAGACTTGTTGGTACTGTTTTGGGCATATCGAATATGCCACAGGTAGCTTGCCAGGCTCTGCCGTGTGGGCAGGATACTCTTGGTAGCTTGCTGGGCTCTCTGAGAGGGATGGAAGAATCAAACCAGGGTCGGCTGCGTGCAAAGCAAACGCCCTACCCACTGTGCTATAGCTTCAGTCCATATTGGATAAGTCAGGCACATTATTACAATCACGTCTCCCTCCTTTTTCTATTGTTTAACTGTGACTCCTTGAAAATCTTAAATTACATATGTAATTTACATTGCACTATTGGCTGAGTCAAGTCAATCAATATTGTACCAAGTCAATCAAGTTTTAGACTTGTTTAAATAAAAGAGCTCATAGTGTGTGTATTTCCAAGCAGCCAGTCTCTTCCTTCCTGAAGTATTTTAAAGGTTATCTCCTTAATTAAAATAAAAATTAGTGACACGTGGTTTAGTGTCCTCTAAAAGCCCCTGCAGCTTCAAACAACTTACTGAGATTAGGAGAACAATCATGCTTCATCCTGCCCTTTTGCGATTGCCCTTGTTCAAGGAAATATTTCTTGGTCACATTCCAGATTTACTGCTTTGCCTTGACTCATTTTGCTGTTAATTTTTTTTTAAAGAGAATTGAAGTTAAAAAGAGAAAAGCACTCTTTTGTGGGATTAAAAAAAAAATAAACAACAACAACCTTGTATGACACTAACACCCAAGGATGGTAGAAACAAGAACCAGGACGAGTGGCCCAAGGTTGGGAGTCTGCCTCGAGGGCTGGGGAAGAGCATGGTTTGGATAGATTAGGAGCCCTGATGACAATGATGGTTGGAAGGGCTCCCTCAGGATGGGAGATTTATGCTAAAAGTGGCAAAGGACCAAACATGATGGCCTCTCAGTATCTGTACTGCAAACCATAATGCCAAAAAGTAGAGAAAGAGACAAAGAAGAAAAGTGCCTGTCATAGAGGCAGGCTGGGGGTCGGGGTGAGGGGAGGGAAGATAAAAGGAAGGATACTGGGGATGTTGGTGGTGGGAAATGTACACTGGTGGACGGATGGGCGGAATATTGTATGACTGAAACCCATCACTGTCATGAAAGCTTTATGACTGTATCTTATGGTGATTCAATAAAAACAATTAAAAGATAGAGTGGGGAGAGAAAGAGAGAGAGAGAGAGGGAAACAGCAAAATGATTTGAGAAAGTACAGTGGAGCCCATAGAAATACTTTGTAATAAAACCTAGAAGATGAAATAAAACCAAGGCCAAATACACAATATGGAAGGGCTGCATTCCTCTTGCCTTTGGGGAAGAAGGTGAGGCAGCAAAGGGGCTGTCAGTGGCCCTGCAGAGAGGGGTTTTTGCAGCTCAGATGTAGCAAGAGTGGAATTAGTCCTGAGGGCAGTGCCCAAGTCACAAAGCTGTATTTGTGAAAAAGTAGTTGCAGCAGTCATTCCGATTTTTTTCCTTCAATCTCAAACTTCTAAAATTTTACACCGAAAGTTTCTCGTTCAATAACAGCTAGAATTTGCTGACATTTAGGACATTGCCAAGTCTTTCACATATATAATTTATGCAATCCTTACCAAAAATGCCAGGAGGAAACTGAGGCATAGAGGTGCCAAGTACAAGAATCACTCAGTAGATGGCAAAATAGGAATTAGAATTCAGCCTTCAGGGGTCATGGGCTAAACTTCAGAACGCAGCTGCTAACCACTCAACGACCACAAGCTCTTCTCTCTGAGCAGCTTACTCTGGGTCTCTTGTGCCATTATGTATCTGAGTCCAGAGCAACATACCTATATTTTCTAACATATTACCCAGCATTATCTTTAAGTTATAATTAATTCAGAACATAAAAACTAAGTCAGCCAAGAGCACTTTTTGTAAGACATTAGAAGTCTATACACCAGAAATCATTTGAATAATAAAAAAAATAGAAGATAGTAAGGGGAAGATTTATTTTAGATTTTTATCCCAGTGGAGTATTATAAAAGAACTAGGAGAATTCTATGAATAACCTGGCCTTGGCTACAAGGTTTGACTACAGAGTTATAGGAAAGTTTTATGCCTGACCCCACTGAGGGGAGCAAGTCTCCCTGCAATAATATCTTTTCATTTCCTTTATACTACTTTTATACATCTTTACACTTCTTTTATAATTCTAAATATATACTAGGTTTTTCATTGCAAACTAACAATAACTTTATGGTGTGTTATGTTTAAACAGATTGCATAAAATGTTTGAAATAGTTCTTAATACATTGATGAAACAAATGTTGGTGGATATTAGTATTTGTAACATTTAACATAAATTATTGTCTATAGTTTTGAAACCATTCAATGCTTTACTCCCTGCTACTAAATTATAGGCTCCCTAATGGCAGGGGCAATTAAACACTACAGAATATATAATTGTCTGCTGCTGTCTATCTGGGCACAACATGTGTTGTCTGCTTGCTGTCTTTCCTTCCTTGCTTCTTTCTTTAGTGTGTGTGTGTGTGTGTGTGCGCATGTGTGAGTGTGTGAAACACTTTCTACCACTGAACTACATCCCTGACCCCCTCCCTACACTTTAAAAATTGAGCATAAACTTCTGTGTTCATTGCAGCACTATTGAAAATAGCTAGAATCTGGAAATAACCTGAGAACAGATGCCTGGATAAAGAACCAATGGTATATCTAGACAGTGGAATCCTACACAACCACCAGGAAAAATAAAGTCATGAAATTTGCTTATACATGTGTTGGATAACATTGGGTTGTCTGTGCTCCTCCCACAGGGAGCTTAGGTTTATTGAGCTACTCCCACAACAGTGCCCCTGAGGCACACCCAATTCCATCAAGCACTAATAATCCTATATTGCTTTTCTCTTTCCTTTCTGTCCTTTGCATGGTTTATTTAGCAATGTCCTTTTTGTATAGACACAAGAAGACAGTTGATGCTATGCTTTTGTAACATGAGAGTTAATTGACTCCAAATAATATTTACTCCTGGGCATCTATCCATATTTACTTGACTTAAGTCTCAGTTGCCCTTGGTTCCTAGCACTCCAAAAAACAGGGTCCTGATGAAGGGACTGGATGGACCCAGGGCAAGCTGTACGCCATGCTGGCATCAAAAGGGGACAAGCTAAGCACCATAACTATAATAAGTTAAGAGCATGATCATGAAACAAACTTTGTCATGACCCAAAAAGAAGTCACTGAATAAGGACCCTGCTGGGTTTAGGAAAGACTAACCTGGCCTGAGGACTGTAGTCTGGGACATACTGCGAGATGTCCCCAGAAAGAGCCAAGCTTTAAACTCAATATATCTTTGTGTTTATACAAAATGACTAGAAATATTATAAGAAGTAAATTTACTATGATTGTTTAAATGGATGACTAGCTGAGGGAATGGGAAAGCAATACATCCTAGATGGAATCCTGCTCTTGAGCAGATCTCCTAGTAGCTGAACCCTCAGATGAGATTTTGTTCTGAGTTAACTTCCTAGAACTTCCCCTGAAGGAGTGGCTTTACCTCTGTTTGTTGTTATGACAATGTTCAGCCCCGCCTATGTGTACCCCTCCCTTCATGATTTCTATATAACTATGGTTAAGGGGGAAGATTAAAGACTTTGAGGTCTAGGAGAACTAGGAAGAAGATAAGGAAGATGAAGATAATGAGGACGAGGATGAGGGAACCAAGATGACTGGGACTATGATTAAAACTATGACTCTGTGCTGTAAGGAGAGAGATCAGACTGTGTTGGGGAGGAGAGAGAAATAAACCGACTACGGGGCCTGCTTCTTTGTTTCCCCCTTTCTTTCTTCTGTCTGTCCTATGGGCTGGCCAGGGAATTGGTTTTCGGCCACCGAACACTGGAACACTTGAGTCCTACGCGCATCCATGCCACTTCTCTGTTGGAAACTCACAGACACAGAGCATCATGCTGAGTGAATGAGTCAGAAGGAGAGGAGCAGACAAGAATGACTGCCCTCATTTGTGCAGTCTAATAGTATGAGACTAATGCCCAAGGACAATAGAAATGAGGGTCAGGAGGATTGACCCACAGTTGGAAGCTTGCCACAAGTGCGTGGGGGTGGGAGGGGGGATGGAGAGGGGGAAAAGACAGTTAGGATAAAGAAGGGACCACTGTGACAATGATAGTTGGAAAAGAGATATACATGATAACCTTTCAGTAACTATACTGCAAGCCATAATGCACAAAAAGAAAGAGAGAGAGAGACAGAGAGGGGAGGAGGGAGGGAGAGAGGGGAGAGGGATAGAGAGTGGAAGGGAGAGAGGGAGGGAGAGAGGGAGGGAGGGAGAGAGAGGGAGGGAGAGAGAGGCAGGGAGGGAGGGAGGGAGGGAGGGAGGGAGGGAGGGAGGGAGGGAGGGAGGGAGGGAGGGAGGGAGAAGAAAAGTGCCCATTGCAGACTAAGTGGTGTGGGGGGGAGGAAACTGGAGACATTGGTGGTGGGAAATGTACTGGTGATGGGTGTTGGAACACTGTATTACCAAAACCCAATCATACACAACTTTGTAACTGAGTATCTCACAGTGATTTAGTTTTATTTAAAAAAAATGAAAGACATTGAAAAAGAATTGGATATTATTTGTTTTCACCAAAGCATAATGAGCGTTAGCATCACTTCTGGGTGGTGAGAATTTAAATAATCAATTCTCCACTTTTTGCTTCTGTTTTCTCAAATAAATGTGAAGGTGCAACACTGCTTCAGTTACTCTGGACCCATAGCATGTTTTGTTTTGTTTTGTTTTGTTTGGGGGGGTCACACCTGGCTGTGCTCAGGGATTTACTCTGGGTTCGTTGTTTGCAAGGCAAGAATCTTACCTGCGGTACTATCTCTCCAGTCCCCACAGCAGATTCTGACCTCAAGAACTCAACTCATTGCTTAAACCATTGGGATTTAGAGGTGATGTATCAAATAGGCATAGCCTAGCTCACCCTGATTAGTAAAACCTGTTACATTTCTACAGTCTTGCACAACATCTGGGACCTAGGAAGTGATTAGGTGCTTGATTAAATGAACCATAAATTAGACCACAAATGAAAAGCTTTAATTGTTTTCATAGAAATTAATAGCTTTAAAGGAATTGTTCTCAACTCTATTCTGTGTCTGTATGTATTTTCACTGGTTAGTATGTGAAGAACATCATTCTTTGGTTACCAAAGCATCATCTTAGATATCAAAGTTAGAGTTACATATGGTTTGCTCTCCAGAAGGCTCCATTAAGTTTTTCTGAATTTCAATTATTTTTTTCAATGAAGTGGTTTAGCGAAATCCTTTATTTCTGTCATAAACTTGGCTACTTAACTGGCCCTATTTAAAGTCACCAGTGCCACATGGATTGTCCTTGCAAAACCCCACTTGTGTGTGGTCCCTGCCTCCATGACAACCACAGCCCAGATGCAGAAAGTAGTCAGAATCATGTAGATTGCTCCAGGAACTGGAAGGACCTCGAGGTCAAAAACATTCAGAGAATTTGTTTAATAAATGGAATTTGTCGGTTCTCTGGACAGGGAAGAGAAAGAGGGATTGAGCACTTGGTTGAAATCTCTCTCATTTCTCATTCCAACAAGAATCAATCAATTTACTCGGACAAAAGAAAAACTACATGATCAGGCCCCAAAAGGGTGAGACAATAAAAGCCAAAGCACTGGTAAATGAGGAAGGAGTCAGAAAAAGAAAGTTGTTTCCTGGAGCTAATTGTTCTGAACAAATCAGTCCTCCAGGAAGGCTAATGATAACACAGATACCAGGAGACTTGCAATTTGATGGAAATAGTGAGAAATCGCATATCAAAGGGGAGTGAAGTGCGAGGTCAGCTTTGATTTGTGTGAATGCGCAGAACCTTTGGATCTTGAAGAGGGTAGCCAGAACTAGGTGAGACGCCGCTACCAAGGCAGGTGTCTGATTTACACCATGAGCTAATGTTCCCCAGAGAACACGTGAACCATCTGCGCATCCTTCTCCTTACCTGGAAATGACTCTACAACAGTGTCCAAGTCAAATGATTCTAACATGAGCTCGACTGGAGAGTTGTCCAAGGTGCCTCCACAACTCCGGAAATGACAGCCTTTATTAGAGTGCTAGCGCATGAACTTGCCAGCGAGGGAGTCCACTGACGTCACCTTGAGCCACATTACTCATCTCTGTGTCTGTCTCTCGCAGCAGCAAAGGGAATGAGAACACGTATCCCCACGTTGTTACAAGAAACCACAATGCCCTAGAACACGGAGGCTCCTAGTTAACCCACCCCATTCTCTCGTACGTGATGCCAGGGCTATTGCATCTAGGAGGAGCACACAGCCCGGCTCGGGCACCACAAGTGCAGAGAGGTTGCAAGTGCGTGTATTTGACGTGCCAGCAAGAACCCTGGGGAGAAATGGAGGAGCGGGGGTACTCGGAAAGAAACGTGTGAGCTCATGCACGGGGGTGGGGTCTCCAAGGTGCCACCTACAGTCGCTTTGGAAAAGTTGAGAGAGAGCCCCGGGATCAGTCCCCCTCCCCTCTATTCCATCCCTCGGCGCCCTGTCGCCAGGCCTGTGCAGAATCCCTGGGAATCCGGGCTCCGGCGCCCCGACCGTCCAGCAGAGGCCGCCCTGGGCCGGGACTCCCGGGACGCGAGCGCCGCGCGAGGGGGAAGCCCGTCACGGCGTCGGGGCCGGGCTGGGAGGGGTTTGGCTGCGGCAGGCGCGGGATGGAGCAGAAGCGCGCGGGGCGCCCGAGGAACCGCAGCTGAGCGCGCTCGCCTCCCGCCGGCCCCGCCGCCTCTCTCCGCGCCGCCAGCCCCGCGCGGGGCACCGAGCACCGCCTGCCATGATCGGCCAGACCCTCTGGACCCTGTGCATCCTCGCCGCAGGTACTGGGGGGGCGCTCTCCCCTGGGGGGGGGGGCTGCTGCAGCGCCGGGAGCCGGGCCCGGGGCTGGGAGCCCGGCAAGTGCGTCTCGGCGTCCCCGGGGCTGCGCTCGGCGCGGGGCGCACTCGGGGTGGAACTGACGCGGGTCTTGGGGGGGATCGCGGGCTGTGCGGGGCGCTCTGGGGTGGGGGGAGGTGAGAGAGGGTCGTTCCCGCCGTAGCCCGAGCGCGCACAAACTCCCAAGCTCGTGGAACAGGTGGCCGAGCGACCCGTTCGCACGCTGGCTGGACGCCGCGGCCACTCTAGGCTTCTCGGGTCACAGCCTGACGCAGGGGGATCCTGTGTGGCAGGGAGCGGGGACGGGGTGGAGGGGAGGGGGTAAGGAAATAAAAAGCGGGTGCAGTGTCGTGTGGGAGAGGGGAAGGCTTCGCTTCCGAGGAGGCTCAGAGCGGCGGCTGCGCCCCGCGGCGCTGCTGTGTGTCCCCGGGCTGCCTGGCGGTCTCTGATCTGCAGTGTCCCTCGCTAGGTACGCTGGGGGGTGATGCGGCACTACCGCCGGGCTGCTGCCCCAGCCGCTTCCAGCTCAAGCTCACCGCCGAGGGGGGTGCAGTTCTATTCTATGCAGTGCTTCGGAGCCTCCCCCAAATTCTGGCCGTGCAGGAACTATGAACTTGGCTAAAAACCGGTATCCACCCATGCACACCCCCCCCCCCCCCGCCGCCGCTCCATGTGGTCCCCCCTACCCCGCCTGGTGACATCCCCCACCTCTGGCAGGGACTGTGCTGGAGCCGAGAACTGATTTGGCTTGCTCCGGGGACTGGGAAAGATCCCAAACAACTAAGCATTAAGTAGAGTTGGGATGTGCACCGGTCTTTCCTCCAGAAAATGCAGCCCGGCAAAGAATAACTGACGACGAAAAGGGCACCGGTGAAAGACGCTCGAACGCGCCGGACACTGGTGTGTTTAGCTAGGAATGTTCCAGAGGCACACTGCACACGACGCTGGGACTTAATGCTTGTAAATCTGTGTTTTTCTTCCTCCCGAGCTCCTGGGGTTCCTGTCATTGTGGGCGCACAGCGTTAACACCCCCTTGTAAAGAAGCTAGGAGTTTCCTGGCAGTTCACAAAAGGATAATGCCTTTTGGTGGAAAAGTTTCCTAACTTAAGACTTTAAGGCTGCTGCCCCCCTCCCCTTTGCTTGCTGAGCCTCTAGGCTAGGGAATCCCCACCTGGCTCTGGCGTCTGGCGCCCAGGTAGCACCTCTGGGCCTCGGGGGCTGTGTGGTGTTGCCGCCGCCGGCCGGCGCCTGAAACAAGACATGCTTACGGAATGCAGCTTTACTCTAGACATGCTTACGGAATGCATGCTTTACTCTAAACATGCTTACGGAATGCATGCTTTACTCTTGCCTCACTACAAATCTTATCGGGAGGTGCAAGGCTGAGAAAATCTTGGGTGAGCCCGCGGATAGCCAGTTGGTAGGTGGGTTTGCTAATTTTATCTCTCCCTGATGTCTTCCACCCCCCCATCTCCTCCCCCACCGCTTTTTCTTTGAACAGCTCTGACAGTTGGCAAGACCAGATTTAGCTCTACTAGACAGTGTATGGACGTATTTTGCAAAGCAGCTCTAGCTTTTTTTCATTGGCCAATTTTAGAGCTCTAATAGATAGGATGAATATACATTAATAAAATGTACGTCTACAATATAAAACTTACCCTGTATTATTTATCTGTAGCTCTACATTTGGGATCTCGCTTTTTAGGGCTACTATTCTCTCACACCCAGCATGCAAAAATAAAAGTCCCCCCCGAAGTGACTGTCTAACAGGGGGGCAGTGTGGTGGTGGCTGGGAAGGAAGGCACACAGAAAAGTGATAATTTAGTTCCTGATAACAACTTAGTTTAGTATGAAAACATCTGTATGGGAGGTCCTTTGCATGTGGATCGGGCCATGAAATAAGCAGCGAGGGCCATCCTGAGCCAGAGTGAACTGTAGGCGCAGTTTGTTCAGCACACGAGCTCTTTTTGCCACCACAGAGAACAGCGGCTGAGATGCAGAAATGGCCTCATCCCCACTCCAGCCTCAAGAGACCCGAGGTCACAACCAAGATCGCAGCCGGCCAGTTCTGGGGGCTTTCCTGACCCGAGAAGATGTAGTTAGGACTCTGCTGTGTACATTTCCCAGAGAGGAACGAGGCCTCATCCTCCCTTATATGGTTCATGCCTTGGAAGAAATTTCTCTTGGGGTTATGTGTTATTAGAGCTACTAGCAATCCGTGGTCAGGAAAATAATATAAAACTAGGCACAAAGGCTCATGAGATGTTTTCATACCAAAATAAGTTGTTTTCGGGAGCTAAGTGATCACTTTTCTAGGAAAAAAATGCGTGCTATGGTGATGGAGAAAGGGATGAGGGTTTCTGAAGTGCAAGTGGCATGTATATGTTGGCGGCTACTCCGGAGAAGCTCTCTTGGCAATGCTGTATTTATTTATTTATTTATTTATTTGTTATTGGCAAATAATAGGTGTTTATTGAACAAATTATTATATCATGCATATGTTCAGTCGTTACTATATCCAAGATCAATGGGATGACAAGTGACAAGTGATACAAGTGATGCTTAGTCTTATGGTAAACCACATATATTTAATGCTGCATAATACAAATACATACTAAAGCATGACTGTGAAATTCATATTTATACATACACAAAACATAAACATCTATAAAAATAAATAATACTTAAAATAATGATGATAGCTATTTCAGACTTTTTTTTTTTTATAATAAACTAGTGTAACATCTGATAGCAGTTGTTTGGAGACTTCTGCAGTTTCTTGTCAGCATTAGGATCAAAGAGTGCTAGTCTTCATTTCCATCAGTTAAAAATAAAAGAGGAAAACTTGAAAAAAAATGAAGTAGGAAGCATTAGATGGAGCTAGGAAAATAATTAGGGTCTAGAGAGGGTAGAACAGGAGCTTGGGCTCTTGCCTTCTTATGCCTAACCAGTTTGGTTCTTGGTACCAATTTTGATCCCCAGAGTCCCCTCCAGGAGTGACTCCTGAACACAGAGCCAGCAATAGCCCTGAGCACTGCCAAAATTAAAAGAGGGAGAGAAAAAGAGAAAGAGAGAGAGAGAAGAGGAAAAAAATCAGAAACTTTTAGAAGAATTTGATTCTTCTAATCAAAAAGAAGATGTTCCCTAATGGTGGATTCTATTCAATTGGGCGATGCTTTACTTAGTTTCACAAGGCCATTGTTTCTTTTCTTTCATTCTTTTCTCTCTTCTACCAGTCTTTAGAGGCTGCTAGAAAATGTTTAAAACCTTCAGATGGTACTTTATTGAGCCAGAAACGGGTTTTGCAGGCAACTTTGTTATTTTGTTTGGGGACTACACCTGACCATGCTCAGGGGATATTTTTTCCTGGCTCTGCATTCAGGAATAACTACTGGCATTGCTGGGAAAACCATGTGAGATGCTGGGACTTGAACCCCTATTAGTCACGTGCTTTGTACAAGGCAAGAGCCCTACCTGCTTGTACTATTTCGACTATCGCTCTGGCTCTACAGCTTTTTCTTTTTTTAGCATAATATACCTACTCAGTATATACAGAGCATTTCTTTCAGTTTGCATAATGGACACTTACAAATATATGTGCATTGTCAACAACCCAGAAAAAAAGTAGATCACTACATTTATTTACTTGTTTTTAAAAGAAGGGTGGGGGATAGAAATAATATAGCAGTTAAGATGCTTGTCTTGCATGTGGCTGACCTGGTTTCCACCCTGAGCTCTGCCAAGAGTGATCGCTGAATTTTGAGTATGGAGTTAGAAGTAAGTGAGCACAGAGATAGGAGTAAGCCCTGTGCACCACTGGGCATGGCCCTCAAATCAATTAATAAGAAAGCAACCTTGTACTGTCCATCACCCCCTTATACCTACAACACACGCAAGAGTACTGTCTCCACATTAAAATGCAAGTGAGCAGTGGGAGAGAGTACAGAGATTAAGCAGCATCCCTTGAATGTGACTGACCCCAGTTTGATCTTCAATCCCTGAAACTACATATGTTCCTCTGAGCACCACCAGGAGTGACCCAGACTCCATCCACTCTAGTACTGGAGCACTGTCATCCTGTTGTTCAACGATTTGCTCGAGCAGGCACCAGTAACGTCTCCATTGTGAGACTTGTTGTTACTGTTTTTGGCATATGGAATATGCCACGGGGAGCTTTCCATCCACTATAAAAACAAAATTTCAAATTAAATAAAATAAAATGGAAGCCAGGACCTTCAAAACTTGGCTGCAGAACTGAACAGGCAGGATGGTGGACAGCGGGTCACAGGTAGCTTTATTCATCTCAGTGTCACCTCTGGATTCTTTTCCTTCATTCCTACCATTGCTGCTGCCCATCAACGCTCTGTGGCCCATTGGCCTAACAAGTCTCTCATGAGATAACAGGATTGTACTGCAGTTTCAAAAGACTTTTCAAATTCTCAAGGAGAAAATAAAAAGAGAAACACGTATAAGTGAAGCACAGCCACCACAATCCGACTTTTTCTGCCATGGGTTTAGCTCTGTCTATGCCTTTTCTAGCCCAGGGAAAGTAATATTGCAGTCTACCCCCTTATTAAAACCTAGAGTTCTTTGGTGATCAAGACTGCGGAACTGGATTTCTACCTGCTTCCTAGCTAGAGGTTGTGCTTATGTTATGACAAAACAGATAGTTCTTCTCTAGGCAACTAGTAATTGGAATGTCTTCCTTGTGGGGAGATCCCCACCCTTGTTTTTTTCATGACTATTCTTTTTTTACAGGTCCTGATTCATCAACATATTAAAGCCTTAATATAACTGTTGGAATAAATATATTAAAAAATAAACCAAAATTGCATGCACCATGTTGAGAGGAACACTAGGACCCCTGTGGTGTGGTGAGAGATCGGCCTGTGGGGCAAGGAATATGAATGGTTGCTTCCATTCTTTTAGCCAGGTTACCTTCTTTTCAACTCAAGTCTGTGTCACAAAGAAGTGACACCTCTTTCACCTGAAATTCAACCCGATGAGATGGAAGCTCTCTTTGTTATCTGAGAGACTTGGTAAGGGAGTGTTGCAAAGTAGTGAGCACAGAGATTCTGCAGCTAGATTGCTTGGGTCCTAAAGCTAGGACTGTGAATTTAGGACAAGTAACTTAATGACCCGGGAGTTGTCTTATCAACCAAACTGTGCTAATCAAACCTCATCAGGTTGATGAAAGTGTTAAATGACTGAATAGACCCATAACACCCTGGATTTAGAAAGTGTTCAGTATTAGCTAGTATTGTTATTCTTCTTATAAAGTTGACTCTACTGGACAGTGAGTAGATCATCATCGCCAAAATCAGAGTGGATAAGTCTATGCTTGGACTAGAGCAATCAAAGTTTGCAATTAATATCATAACATAATGCCAGCTGTTCTGGCAAACTTTCATATGCAAATTAAGAAAATATTCAGCTGAGCCTACTAAATGCCTAATTTGAAAAGGTTAATAATGTGCCAACTCGAATTTAGCACAACAATTCAAAAAGGCTTGATAACAAAGAACAGCAAATTTTCACCAAGAACTTGATTTCTTCCACAAGGTCCTTTGCAAACAGGTGCTCAAAGCCCAACTCAACTAAAACATAAGGTTGGGTTCTCAGGGCCACAGGGTTTGGATTATTTAAATCAAACAGTTTCAGAAAAGGTGACTCATGGTATCAGTGTAATCCAGAATGATTCTCCAGAACCCACATGATCAATAATTTCCCAAATTCCTAACTTAATAAGCAGATTTGGATTTCATCTAATTGTGTTCATGTTTATCTGGCAAAAATATTGGCCAAGTATGTACACTCTTAAAGCAAATTTTTTTATGCAACATGATTTTTTTTAGTGGAGTACCAACTAAAAACAATGGGAAGAGATTTTTTAAAAAAATATTTCAGATGGGATTCTTAATACCCACATAGAAGGAATCTGCCTGAGAATTTACAAGTGTGCTTCCTTTTGAAAGTAACTGTCACTGAAGTTGGATACATTAGTATTAGAATAGAATGTCTGCTTTTCTAATAAGATATTGAATAAAACAGTTGCTTGGAAAAATGAGCACGTCCTTTTAAAGACTGTGGCAGTTCTGAAAAGAGATGGGCAAGTAGTGTCTTCATGCCTTAAGCAATGATTCTTTTTTTCTGTGAAAGTGCAGAACTAATAAATATCCAAACAGGGTGACTCCAAAATAAGACTGCTCTGTGCAGCTGTTCATGGTGTTGCTTTTAAGTCAGTTTAAATTACTTAAATGATGAAGATTAGTAGAATATTAAGTTTTCTGATATGTGGTGATTTGATTATTCATCACAATTTTTTGTAACGTAAAAAATTTCTTTACAGACTTTAATGTTTATAAACCTTGAGATCTTTTCTATTTTGTAAGTAATGCAAATCATTGCAAAGACATAGACAATTACATTATTTTTTTCATCTGTGCTTTTCATTGGTTCAAATTGGTATCGTGTCAGTTGAAAATCATCTATTTTCTACAGTACATTTCCCATTTCAACATGCCAAAAACAGTAATGATAGGTCTTATTCCCCTGACCCTGAAAGAGCCTCCAATCATTGGGAAAGACGAGTAAGGAAAGGTTGCTACAATCTCAGGGCTGGGAGGAATAGAGGTGCTACTAGTGCCCGCTCGAGTAAATCGAGGAAAAACGGGATGACAGTGATACAGTGATACATTTCCCACCACCAGTGTCCCTATTCGTGGTGGGAAATGAACACTGGTGAAGGGAAGGGTGTTGGAACACTGTATGACAAAAAAATCTAATCATGAATAACCTTGTAACTGTGTATCTCATGTTGAAAAAAAATTTTTTTGAATAAATAAGCTATTTTAATTTTACTCTGCGTAGTGGTGTAAACAAAAATACCAGGCATCTAATTCAATTTTTCTTTCAATAAAATAGTGAATTCTAAGTATTTCCCATGCAACAATAAACTAAATAATGATTTATTGTTTATCTTGAATTCAAATATAACAGGGAATTTGTTATTTTATCTACCCTTGACCTTTAATGTGTACAATATCAATGTGGCAGATTTGATTTTCAAGGTTAGCTGTAATTTGAAGCTTGCCTCACCCACCATGAGTTTGCCTGAATAATCTCATTAAAAAACAACCTGAGAGGGAGAGATATTAGTGTTATAGGGGAAGGGGTGGGCACATTGGTGATGGGTGTGATATTGGAATTATATGCATGAAAAACAGCTATTAACAGTATTTCAAATCACAGAATATCATTGGTTTTTTTAAAACAATAATCTAAATCCTAGGAATGTGGTTTAGCTATAGAGCACATTCTTGAATGTATGAGACCCTATGCTTGATCCATGGCATGTAAAATAATAAAACTAGAATAATAAAATAAATACAAACAATATGTTCACGGGAAGATGGGGGTTTCAGAGAAACTGTCTTTCAGCAATTATAAGGATTAGGACTCAGTGGTGACTCTCTGATGTAATATTTTGAATCTGATTATATACCTATTATATAATTAACCCTGCATTATATATCTGGGAACAATAGGTGGGATTGCTATAGTCTGTTGAAGCCACATTAACTCACCATATTCTGACTCTCCCTTTCATCATCATCATCATCGTCATCATCATCATCCTGTTGATTGTTGATTTTCTTGAGTGGTCCCTTTGATACAACCCAGAATATTCTAAGTGGTAGCACTACTCTTGCATTGGAACTGAAACTAGAAATCTTTCAGAATCTAACTGCAGAAGAATCATTAGTTAAAGAAAACAAAGCTGAGAAATTCCAGAATTGAGAAAGGCATGCATCCAGATTAAAGAAGTCCAAAGGGTCCCAGCCAAAAGAGACCCAAATAAAAATACTCCAAAGCACATCATGATCAGAATTATAAGAGCCAAAGAGATAGAACATTGAAAGCAGAAAGTTTAAAGAAGTAAATTACATACAAAGGAGCTTCCTTAAAATTCACAGCAAATTTATCAAATAAGACTATATAGACCAGGAGAAAATGGTGGGCTATCATTAGAATCTAACTGGCAGCTGTTTAAGAAAGATCGTTCCAGAGGCCGGAGAGTCCTAGCTGGTTAGAAGCCTGCTGTGTGTGCTGCCAGCTGCCAACATGGGTTCTATCCCTGGCAGAACTATGGTTCCCTCAAGTACTGCCAGGAGTACTTGAGCTCAAGCTCTGAGCACAGAGCCAGGAGTAAGCCCTGAGCACAGCCAGGTGTGGCCAAGAGAGGAAAAAAAAAAAGATAGTGATAAATTCGTTTTGGACTTTAGTATTCTTTTCTGTTCCAGGATTCTAATGCATCTAACAAATATTAATTATATACGATTTAGATAATTATCACAGGGTAGGTCTGTTGGTCTGACTTGAAAGCGATGGCTATCCAGAACCCAAAGGGCCATATTAGGCAGAATTTCAAGAGAGATTGATTTTTAAAAATTCTTTTAAGTAATTGGGCTGTGGTAGAAATCTGCACCTTTTACACCTAAGGCAAAATAGCTGAATAAGTAACTTACTGTTAAGTAGGAAAAATCTGTGGGAAGTTGCCAGGTGTGATACTTAGAAAACATGTCTATTCAGTACAAAACAAGATGAATGGTAAAATACAACTTTGATGATATTATCTTTCTTTTTCCAACCCAAATTCTGACACCTGATTTTCTTTCCCATCAGGGAGGAAATAAGGACATGAGAACTTTAGTGCAGGTGTTGAACATGAAAGGAATTGTAGGAGAGATTTGATTTGATTTGATATTTTGATTTTTTGACATGGTTATAAATTTTAAACTATCATTCAGACCTCCCACTTTATGAAAATAGACATATTCTATTTCTTCAGTAGGGCTGGAAAATTATGTATTACTTTAAAAATTAGTATATTTTGCCAGCTTTGTCTAGTCCAGAGGCACACTCTCATTACTAAATGAGTTTAATCACCCACTATTATATTCATAATGACTTGTTTACTGGTATCTCTTCAGTTTTCATTGGCAAAGCTTTTGTGATCCCTTAGAGGCTGCAGACAGATGCCAGTCTGCTGCCACTGTTTTCATTGTCATGCACTCTGTACTCTGTGACTCTTGCTGTATACTATAATTTGAATTCTTCAGGAAGCGTAGTAACCATCTTCAGGATAAAATATGCTTTCTTTAATTCACCATATTCATGCTACAATGCACTGTCTATATGTAATTAGAGATATATTGATGACTACTGATTCCATTGTGCTGTGTCACATCATGTGTGTGCTGTGTCATATTACGAGAGGATTTAGCAGATCTCAGGGTCTGAGGGGGCTGGATGCCACTGATTCATTGGAGGAGCCTAGAGAAATCTCGTGATCTGAAGTCTAGCTGAGTAGATGGGTCATGAATCTGCCAGTCATGAAAATTCTTTTTTGTTGTCATGTAGTTTTCGTTTTTATCTTTTGGGCCACAACCCTGGTGCTCAGGGCTTACTGCTGGTTCTGCACTCAGGGATCACTCCTGGCATAACTCCGGGGACCGTAGAGGGTGTTGGGCATCCAACCTGGATTGGCCAGGTGCAAAGCAAGTGCTCTATTCTCTGTACTATTGGCTTCAGGCTCTGCCATGGATTCTTGTTGCCCGTGGATATGCTTTGAGAGAGGCTAACACTGCAGTATTCAGCCAGTGGGGTTCCCGAATGATGTTTCTTAAAAATTAAAATGTTGATAGAGATGATATTCAAGAGGAGAGATCCCTGGAATTCTCCTCTTGGAGAACAATTCAGATAGATCTGAGCAAAGGAAGGATCGACAGTTTTTGAGAGTAAATATTCATGTATCATTTATATTGTACGAAATATCAGTGGTGAAGGATGCAAGACATCAAATTACAGGCATAACTGGGTAAGAAATGTAATGTAGGACCGGAGCGAAATAGCTTACCAGGATGGGTTGAGTATATGCGTTGCATGCCCCAGGTTCGATCCCCAATCCCAAATAGTCCATCACCATCAGGAGTGACCCCCCCCTGCGATCACAGAACTGGAATAACCCCTGAAACACCTCTCAGTGTGGCACCCAAACTGAAACAAGCAAGAATGGAAATGAACAGTAGTAACAGTAGGAAGAGACTTCCGAATTTCTACACCAGGGACAAAGGAGAAGCTGAAGTCAGGCTGATTCCAGGCTGCTACCAGGAATGGAAAAATTATCTTTGCATTTGGTGGATGTGTGGTGGGAGGTCTGACAAAGGATCCTTCCTCAAACTTAGATGACTCAAGCATCTTTTACTTTTCAGTTCTGTGAAAGGTTGCCAATTGAGCCTTTCAGATGAAAATGTAGCTGATATGGCTAGTAATTAAGAGGCCCTCTGCATTGTGAAAGGGTTCAGGAATTGGGAAATGTCCTAAAAATGCAAGATAAATTCAACTGCGTGGTTTGAGGAGGCCCAGGCAGCCTTCCTAGAACCGCACTTCAAAGAGAGCAGACTCACATTTAAATACACGTACAAAGAGAAAACTCAGCCTTGCTATGATCAGGTGAGGATGGAGTATGCAATATTTCCTTCAAGATGGTGTCTTGAGAGCAAGTGTTCCTGTTCTACACTAGGACGAAGGGTCTTTGGAATCAAACACAGAAAGCCAGCTCGGGGATTTGCTTCTTCTCTCTTGTAGAGTGGTGACAATATATATACTTGGGTGCCCAGTAGTATCCAGCAAATGCTGATTAAGCGGATGATACCCAAAACCATTTCTTTTGTTTAGCCTTATTTTGTATGTCTGTCTCCTACTATTAGAACTAAAGTGCCGAGACCAGGAATTTTAGCTGGTTTGTCCCTGCTGTTATTTCTACTACGTGGAATCGATCAGTGATTCTCCAAGCTGACTGCACATTGGAATCACTTGAACAGACTTAAGGATAAGACTTAAAGATGCCTGTCCCACCCTCCAGGATGATTCTGGTGTTATCATAAAGATCGTGGTCTGACCCTCAATCCTGGTATTTGGAATACTAGAAATACATTTGGAATTTTAAAGCTCTCTGGGTGATTCAACTAGAAGAAAAGTCTAAGAACCTCTGGAATAGAGAAAATCATGCATAAATACTCAGGAAATATTTGTTAAATTAACATGAGAACCTACATTTACTGAACACTGTCCAGTATTTAGTTGCTACAGCAGTGTATATAAGTTACCCGTGGGAAACTTATATTCTGTGAAGATGATAAATTTTTGTTTGGTCAGGAGAAAGCCAGAAGTTGAGTAGTTAATAATTCATTTCATACTCGTCATATCCAAATCTCATTTCCTGGGCTTCTCCCCCCGCCCCTCCCCCCAGACTTTATGTTTTCCACTTCAATTAATGACAACCCCAGCTCTTTATTTGCTTAGGCGAAAATTATGAGCTATATTAGGCTCTCTGTCTCTGTCTCTGTCTCTGTCTCTCTGTCTCTGTCTCTGTCTCTGTCTCTCTCTCTCTCTCTCTCTCTCTCTCTCTCTCTCTCTCTCTCTCTCTCTCTCCCCCCTTTAAGAAAACCTGCTTTCCACCTTTAAAATGCATCCAGAATTCAAACCACTGCTGTCATTTTCTGTTTAGCTAAAAATAGCCTAATAATGAAAAATAGTGTATTGTACTTCCTCTGACCGAAGATGCTGCTGGTAGCTTTCTTCTGGAATACTGTGGTGGGCTTGTCAGGGCAGCCCTTTACCCTTTCACTCCTAAGGAGAGTTCTCTACATAGCAGCCGACGCACTGGAAACAAATTAGATGATGTCACTGCCCTGTTCACTTTCTTGCTGCAATGGTGTCTGATCATCTTCACAGTAAAACTCCAGGTCCTTGAAGTGACCATCAAGATCTCCATGAATGGCGTCCCATTTATGCTTGAACCTGAACTTCTAGCCTCTCCTTTACGCAAAGGAGCTGTACCAGCTACACTCACTTCCTAATAACATGCAACCGCTGGTTTTCTGTTTAGACATAATTTTTCCAGATATTGCATGGTTAATGCCTTCATTGCCCTAAAACCTTTGCTTAAATGTCACCTGTCACCTTTTTGGTAAAACTTAATAAATCTCCCAATGCTGAATGCTGTGTGACACTTTTGGGGTACTCAAAATATATTTGCTGAACTCTGTGATCAAAATGCACTTTTCGGGAACTCAAAAATGAAAAACTTCAATTTTTAAAAAATTTTTAATTTTTTTTATATCCCCCACTCCAAGCTGACAAACTTTCTTACTATCAGGGTCATATTTAAGTAGGCTTTGAAACGCAAAAAGACTTTTGTTCTTCGTTGAGAGATTAAAACTAAAATTTTGAATCAGTTATTTTCAAGCTAAATACAAAACGTTTGTGGGGGTATGAATATTACTTTAAAATAGCTGAAACTTCTTAAACTCTCTTGCCTATTAAGAAAATGTCACCATTAAGCTCAGCTAGAGAAAATAAAGACTCCTCCACTATTTCAACATGTTTGAGTGACTAAAAATCATTTTTCTGATTAGCTAAAAATAGCCTAATGATGAAAAGTGATTTGAGTCTAAGGGAAGCATGACTGGCAATTCCCACTCATATTTGAAAAGGGCTGGAGCGATAGCACAGCGGGTAGGGTGTTTGCCTTGCACGAGGCTGACCAGAGTTTGATTCCTCAGCCCCTCTCAGAGAGCCCGGCAAGCTACCAAGAGTATCCCGCCCGCAGGGCAGAGCCTGGCAAGCTAACCGTGGTGTATTTGATATGCCAAAAACAGTAATAACAAGTCTCATAATGGAGACGTTACTGGTGCCTGCTCGAGCAAATCAAAGAGCAACGGGGATGACAGTGATACTGTGACAGTGATTTAAGAGGGTTATGTAAATTCAAATGCTAAAATATGAGGGGTGTAAATCACTGATAACCTCAGGAGCAGAATGGGAATTTTCTGGCCTATCAATCCCCATATTCTGCCTTCATTGGTGAGGTTAAAATTCAAGTAATTGAATCCAGGTCATAGAAATGTCATGAAGTCCCAACTAAAATAAAATCTATATCATAGCAGTACTTGTTACCAAATGCTAACTTCCTTGACATGGCTGATGTTGAAACCATTCAGACTGTCATAATCTTCCAGCTTCATCATTCTATAGATACATACAATACTCTTCAGCTTACTGAAAATAGGAACATTTAATTATTTAAAGGTTCTGAAAAGAACATGAGCTTGAAATGACAACATACTCATTTATAAACTTTAGGGATAATGGTAAATCTTCAGGTTTTGTCAACCTGAAGAATAACCTGTAGACCTACGATGAGGGAAAGGATAACTTTCTTTTTTAAAAAAAGATTTTTCGGTCACACTCAACAATGCTTAGGAACTACTCCTGGCTCCGTATTCAGGAATCAGTCCAGGCAGCACTCAAGGGACCTTATGGAATGTTGGGGATCAAACTCCTGTCGGCCGCACACAAGGAAAATGCCCACCCCACTGTACTAACGCTTCAGCCCCCAACTCTTTCTTTTAAAAACGTGGCTTGTGAGGTTGGAACAACAGTACAGCAGGTAGGGTGCTCGCCTTGCCCATGGCAACATGGGTTCGATTCCTGACACCCTTTTTGGTCCCTCAAGCCTGCCAAGAGTAATCCCGACATGCAGAGTCAGGAATAAGCCCTGATCACCCCCCAAAAAATTAAAAATAAAAGCGTGTCTTGCTTGTTCAGCAAGGTTCACTGTCCTTGAGGGAGGACTGTCACGTGTAGCACGCAGCATTGAATAAACAGAGAAGAGACCTTGTGCTGAAGGATGGACCTAGAATTGTGTCTTGTGTTTGCATGTGACCCAGGAGATAGGTGACCTTCTCTCAACCTGCATCCACGGGTGTTGCATGTTCCCCGGTGGAATGAGAAGCAGAGCTTAAGTTCTCAGTGGAAGGAAAAGAAACACACATCAGTAAGAGAAGATTTGTGATATCCCAAATCTCAACAAGTGTGGGTGCCGAGAAAAGCAAAAATTACTACACCACTGAGAATGAGAATAAAGTTCTTGTTTGGACGATTAACCGAGAGAGGAGAGATGGTTTTGTTTTCTGTTTGTTTTTTTTTTTTAATTCACTTTCAGGAAGAATGTTGGTTAAAAAAATGCTGTGTCAGTGACAGTTACCTCTTATTTTGTAACAGTGAAAACTGTTACTCCCAAGCTCTGATAATTAAAACATTGTATTATACGTGTTATAAACATGTGAAATTGATGAGGGTGTATCTATCACCCAATTCCACGTCCTGTTTGTTTATCTTGGTTAAGAAGTTTTTAATATTAATTCTTGGGCAACACTATGTTTATAAAGTGCTTGATAGACAATAAATTCAATTTATTCTGCTGGGCATATAAAGCAATTGCTTAAAGAATGAGGTGGTTCATTATGTACTACTGGTAGCTAAAAAAGGTAACAAAATATTGAACCAATATTTTGTAATTTTATATTTCAAAACATATTGAAGAAGCAAGCTACACAATAAAAGGGACATTGTGAGAAAATATTTAAACATTCTGTTTATGCCTCTGCCTGGAGAAACGCTTAGTAGGACACAATGGTCATTTCTGGCAAACGAGCTTCAGATCATTTTCAATTTTTATGCTCTCTATGCATAAAAATTTTGATTCTGCCTGAATATTTTAACAGCTTGAATTACTTATAGTTTTTTTTTTTTAATTTTTTTTTTAAGTAAGGGCTAGAGAGATAGTAAAGCAGATAGGGTGCTTGTTTTGCACACAGCTAGCCAGCCAAGGTTTTATCTCTGGTATCACAATGGTCCTGTGAGCCCCTCCGGAAGTGATCCTTCTGAGCCAGGAGTGGTTCAAAATAAAAAGTAAACAAACAAAAGGTAAAGGTATTACCAGCATTTTAATTCTTTATCACAACAAACAAAAGGTAAAGATAGTACCAGTATTTTAATTCTTTATCAGCAATGAATGTGGCTATATTAAATTATTTCTAGCCCTCAAATTTTTATTCAAAAATCCTTCTGATGGGATACCTTAAAGAATAATATTTTAGAAAAGCAAATACCACAGAAAGACTTACAGGATATCACTGATGTAATGGACAAGGAAGATTCTGGGAAGGAATTGACTTGAAGTAATATTATATTTTCTAAAACCAGAGTGCTGCATAAATCATTGATCAGCACAACCGTCTTGGGTAGTATTTTAAGAGAATGAGCTGAATGATAAATATTGAAGTTATTTTTTAGTTTTTTCAATCTTCAGAATTGGTCACTTATGGGAGCAATTTTAAATTAAAATATTCTAAGCTTTGATGTGACCCAGACCAACCTTTCACATTAAAGATAAAAGTAGACCTGTGGCAATAATGCTTTCTTTTTTTGTGTGTTTTTAAATACGCTAGTCATTACACATTATATTAGGTTTATTTTATCTGCATCTTCATCTAATCCATCTAATCCTTCCAAGATCCCCAACAGATAGGCAGCTACTATTTCCATTTTACATTTATGTTCACTGAGTCTTTGTAATTAAGTATTGAGCCATGGATCATGCTGTTGATAAGAAACAGAGCTGGACTATGAACCCAGGTCTTTCATCTTTTACCTACCTCATACACTTCTGCCTTCAACTACCAAATCAACTGATAAATTCTCTTGTGTAAATTTAGTTTCTAGAATTTCTTGCAATTTGGGATTCTCTTCTTTATCCCCAGAGTTGCATTGTTGTTGAAAACCTTATTATCTCTGCTTGGACTATTGCAGTCCTAAATAATCCTAAATTCTCTTTCCACAGTCTCTTGCCACACAAGATGCATTCAGGTCATTTTAGATTGCCTCCTCCTCTCCAAAGGAAGTCCTCCAAGACTCAGATCTGCTTACAAGACTGATAGGTGCTCAGATTGCAATTTTGAAGTTCCATTTTCACTAAACAGAATAAAGCCTCCTTCCCTTAGGAAGCTAATTCCACATCTGAATTAGGAAATGTCTAAGATAAATCTGAAATATCTTGCTAATAACAGCAAAAATGCCATCAAAGAATACCAGACTCATCTCAAAAGGTCTCAGAACCACTTAATGAGGCTCCCACTGGCCAAAAAATGAAACAATTTGAGCGTTGGTAGAAATAATAATTGCAGTGGATTTGAATACATTATTTAAACTAATAAATTTATAATGATACTGAAAAAATAATAACACAAAATGTATTGATTTCTAGTGGAGAAAGCTGAAAATCAACACATTATTTTAATAATAATAGATGAATGGAAAAAATGAGATGTTATTTTTGTTGAATTCTGTTCACCTATTTAATCTACTTCAATTTATATTCCGTGTATGAGTAAAACCATCTAGATTTGGTGTTTCTCTTTCTGACTTCTTTAGCTTAGCATAATCACTTTAAATCCCCACTGTGTTTTTATGAAAGGCAAGATTTTGTCTCCCTCTACAAAGGGAGTTCATTCCATTGTTTGTGTATATCAAAACACCTTTACTACCACTGAGAGAGACTCCATGCTTGGCTATTGTAAATAGCCGCTATGAACAGAAGAGTATCTGAATGTGCGCAACTGTAAAAATGCTTTCATATACTTTTGATGGTTTCACTTATATGTGGAACATAAAGAAATGAACAAACAATACAAAAACCCACTCTTGTATTCAGAATAATATGATGGTTAGCACAAGGGAAGGAAAAGGATAGTGGGATTAGAGGGCTGACGTGTAAATTTGATAGTGGTGAATGGTACTAGAATTTTTATGTGGAGGACATGTACTGTATGCTCCTGACACTTACATATTGTTAACCGATACGAAATCATGAAAAGAAAGCAACAGAGAAGGCCTAGGGAAATCATGGTTCTAAAACAACGTCCTTATGATAGTTGGAAATGATTGCTCTGGACAAGAACTGAGTGACTAAAGTAGGTAAAGGGACATGTGTGATAAACCATAATGATTGAAAGGGAAGAGAGAGAAAGAGGAAGAGAGAGAGAGAGAGAGAAAGAAGAAAAGTGCCTGCCATAGAGACAAGCTATGGAGAGTGGGGGTGGGATGGTGGGAGGGAAACTGGGGACATTGGTGGTGGGAAATGCACATCGGTGACGGGAAGGGTGTTGGACATTATATGACTGAAACCCCTCATGAACAACTTTAGAACTGTGTTTCTCGTGGTGAGATTAAAATAATATAAAAAATAATATATAAAGTAGCACTGCACTGTAGCACGGTTGTCCGTTGTTCATCTATTTACTCAAGTGAAGAGAGTAACATCTCCATTGTGAGACTTGTTACTGTTTTTGGCATATCGAATATGCCATGGATAGCTTGCCAGGCTCTGCCATTTGGACGGGATACTCTCGGTAGCTTGCCGGGCTCTCCGAGAGGGATGAAGGGATCGAAACTGGGTCGGCCGCATGCAAGGCAAACACCCTACCCGCAGTCCAGTATGTAAAGTAGCTAACTAAATAAAACGGTGTCCTTCCTGAACTAGTGATAGTAATAACAAATAAAACTAAATGTGCCAGTTCTTTACAAAAACCAAATCGAAAAGAATTGTAGTTACTGTCTACACAAGCTTGCTGTCTTTGTGCAACCTCTCCTACCTGTGAATCTTCATGAGATAAAAGTTCCCTCTAGCTAAATGAATCTGGGCTTTAAAAGGATCCCACGTGAGCTGGCCAGAGTGGAGCCCCGGGGGAAGAGTTCTTCAAGGAGATGACCAGCTTGTGTCCCCTGGGGCTTTGCCTTTTTGGCTTAGTTTTGTACACAGTGAGAGAGGACATGCGATGTATTTATAGTGGGTTATTTTGACATTGCAATTCACAATTTAACCTTTCAAATGTTCTGTCAAAACAGAGCCTGGAAAAGGCCAATAAACAGGAATGCTCGAAGGCAAATATGTCTCCGGGAATGAAATGGGGTTTTATGCAGCTGCCCCCCCTTCTTTCCCAGTGAAATCTGATTCAGCACTACAAAAGGAGTTTTGTTTTCCTCCCTTGATTTCCCTGGCATTGGAAGGACATTTTCTTCCTTTGAACCAAGGGCTTTAGAGATTTATCTACCATCCACCAGGAGTAAAGGAATGTTTTTTGTTGGCGTTTTTACAGTGCCCTCCTTTCTCCCGAGTCGAAAGTGAATGCCTCTTCCTGTCTCCTCACCTGGTAGTAATGAGTTGTCCCCGTCCCTATTTCCCAAACTTCTGTGAACTACTTGATCCCTTGGACAATGCGAACTCCCCAATCTTGGGCTAAATATAGTCCGTTTAAAATGAACCTATTGTCTTAGGTTCCTAAAAGTGTCATCAGACATTGCACAAAATACAAGGGCTCAAAAACAACAAAAATTTGCAGTCTTACTATCCTGGAAGCTAAAAATACAAAATCAGAGTTTCTCAAGGTCATGGTAGCTCAAAAGTCTGGTGAGATTCTTCTGCCTCTAGTAGCCTCAGAGGCTCCTTAGATTGTGGAAGCACGAATGGTAGCCTTTAGCTCCATATCGCATGGCTCCATCTGCTGTGCCTATCTGCATCCACCTAGATTATGATATGATATGCCATAAATGATATGCTATCTTATGATAGCACTAGCTGATTGTTCCTGCTGGGTTATACACACTCCAGTATGGTATGAACTTATCTCAGTTACATCTGCCAAGTTCAGAATTTCAAGTAAGGTCATAGTCACTGATATTATGGGTTCTGACCTCAACCTATCTTTTTTTTGTAGGGGAAAGGGGCACACAGTTCAACCTCTATTAGCGATATTATTTCCTTCTACTAGTTAAGAAACTATTAATAGTTTTGTCAATTAATAGCAACTTTTACTCTAGATAGCAGTTGCTACCACCTCAAGTATGTTTTTGTTTCTTTCACTTTTGATTTCTTCCTCTTGATGGAAGAATACTGGTTGAAACTGTTTAATCATGTATTTCTCAACCAGACTATCATTATAATATAGAGAAACAGCATCCTGACTATTAATCAAACAAAACTATATTGGGGGTGAGATTTTAAAAAAAAGACAAAAGGAAAGGAAAAAGAATGGAAGGAGGGAGGGAGGGAGAAAGGAAGGAAGGAAGGAGGGAAGGAAGGAAGGAAGGAATGGAGGGAGGGAGAAAGGGAGGAAGGGAGGGTAGAGAGGGAAGGGTGAGAGGGAAGAAAATGATTCTAAGTATAGCAGACCCTTTGAAAGCCAATAGCATAAATTAAGGCATGTGGCAATTCCTGAGCCTACCTTTCTCTTCTCTGCCACTTATAAAATTAAGGAAGAATCAGAAAACAAGTAGGATAAAGTTTATATGATATGCAAGTAGCCTCTCTCTTTTTTTGTGTAGCTTATTGTATTATAGCTATGATGCCTTTTCTCTACAGGAATGGAGCACCTGGACCTCTCCTGAAAAGTATTTTTCCTAAATTCTATTTATTATATCATTGGACATATCTTATAAGAAGTCACAGAAATCTTTCAGAGGAATGAGTAGGAATAATGACAATTTAGAGCAATAAATTTCTGCACAGCAGTGTGAAATGTGTGTTTATGAGTACAAAGTGTATGTATTTTGTGGGGGATGTATTCTCTCCTTTCTTTCCTACTTTCTCCCTACTAAAATAATTAGAATTTTAAAAAGGGGGAGGCCAAATAGCACCAGGTAGAATTTTTTTTTAAAGTCATGTGGAGTTTATGTCTGCTTCAGTCAGCTTAATCAGTGGCTGAATAAATAGCATTACTCCTACATTAAAAAAAGTGTTTTTAAAGTGAATAAGTAGATTAATATTCACTGGATGTATATATTTTTTGAGTGTCAAAATAAACTCTCTCTCCATAAAAAGTGGGACATTCCATAAATTTAACAGACATAACCATTTACTTTCCATGTCTTCTTATTAGTAACAAGGATAAAGGATGTTTATTAATGGAACATGATATATATTTGATTTTATAGCTTCCTATTCAATGTGTTTGAGTGTATGTTTAATTCTACCTTTTCTTTAAATCAGAGTGAAAAATAAACATTTGAAACTTATTATCCTAGGAAAAAACTTATTAAAAGGAGACTTAACTCCTTAGGTAGTTTGACTTCTGTAGACAAGGGAAATATTCTAAGTGAGAACCCTGCTGTCTAAAGCCTTTTGATTTAAATTATTCTTAAAGGAACTTTATATATATGTATATATATATACATATATATATAAAATCTCTGATTCATAAACAAAACTCCTTGATGAGAACTGAGTTCTTGCTGAGATGAGAAGTTACAAAGCAAGAAAACAACCTCTCACATATTTTTATTCCCAGAGCGTTGTTTTGCCAATACAGTGTACTCAGTCTGGGACTCTAAGTCGGTGTCCAACAGTGAAGAGCTTGAGAAGCTTTGAATATTTCCTAAAACAATTAGATTAAAGGAGTTAATCTGAAAATCTGAGACTACATGAGGGGTGAGCAGGTCCACCAGCTTGTGTATCTGCTTTGGGACCCATGCTTGGGACAAAGGATTGCCCTTTGTGTTCATTTTTCTGGAATGAAGGAAGTGAGGAAAAAGATTAAAGTTCGAAAAGCAATTCACATCACCACAGACACCTGAGAACATCTTGGGCTCTCTAGAAACTTCTGACTGAGGAAAGCAGATGAACCTTGAAGGGCCCAACAGGAAGAGGAAGGAAAGTCGGTTGCATCTGGTGAAGCAGCTTGTCTCACCTGACAGCCAATTTAGTCAGTTTGGAGGCTACCAACTCTCTTCAGGTTGGGCCTGGAGTCAACCAACTCTTAAGGTTGAGCCTGGCCACCTCATCTTCAATAGTGGTAAGGGTTGGAACTGCCCCTGGATCTTGAGGCAGAAGCTAGAAGTAGATATAGATTACAAATTCTGAAATTACAAGGCCCAACACCCACAGCAAATTCTAAAAATCAGTGATATATCATCATTCAGTATTAAAACAAGAACTACCTTGGAAAAGGCAAAAGCCTATTGAGATGGTGCATGAAGAGACAGGAGCTCTGAGGAACAAACCCAAGTTCTCTTTGACTTTCTAGGAAAGCATAAAAATTTGAGTTCGATAGACAAGGTGTGTTGACACACACACTAGTTGATGCAGCACCGAATCTTTCTTAGTCAATGTGACATTCCACTTTTATCGTAAACTGTGTCAATTCTGGTTAAGTTTTACCAAAGTAGAAGCTTGGATTTGATCAGACCACTTCTGTTAATGGAGCTCTTGCTGACTTACAACCAAAATTTGATGTGTCTTTCCAACAAAACAAATTCTGTTGGAATTTGCTGCTGCTATTTTGAAATCACACAGCAAACACTGCGTACATCAGAGCTTGCTGTAAGCTCTGTGCTTCTGCCTGATTGTTTTCAACATCCACAGTTTATTCTAGCTTTGAGTTCAAAAAACATGAACCAACCCACTGCACGTTCAAGAAAACTATTTCCACAGATCCTGGTAAAGGTGAATAAGTGACAGAGGCCAATTCCTCACTGGCAATAAGCATGTTGACTCTCATCACCAGAAATCCAAAATATGAGAATTATACTCCTTAGTTTTAGAAGAAAATAGATTCTCTTCTACAAATGCACTTTTCTTAGCATCAGACACCAGTAACACTAGTTTTTTTCTTTTTAAGATGTATTTAATTTGTGGGCCAGAGAGGTTATACAGTGGGTAAGACACTTTCCTTGCACTTGGCCAATGCGGGTTTGATGGCCAACATTGTCTGTCTAGCACCTCCAGGAGTGATTACAGTGTGCAGAGCCAAGAGTAATCCCTGAGCATTGCCGATGTGGCCTTCAAACAAAAAATAAATTAATTTCGTTTGTAAATATTTATCATTGGTTTACAGTTTTTCAGAACTTAGGGGGTTAGCTTCATAGCTTCCTACATGTGAAATAGTGACCACATCCACCACAAATTTTCCAGATTAGCAGATCAGAAGTCATCTATGAATTCAGGTTTAAGCCCCAGAGAGTGACGTTTCATTCAGAATGCATTAGCAATTTGGCTTTTAATGGAATAGTGGATTAATTGATTCTGTGCTTTCTTGCTACCTGGCATTTTTTCAAGGTTTAAATTCAATTTATGCTACGGAAAATGGATAAGATATTCATAAGCTTGTTTAGATTGAATAGGGATGACAGACTAAATGCTCTGATAAGAACTATATAGATAATTGAGCCTTCTCAACTTAAAGCTGGTTGTGGTATTTTAAAATTAGGGGAAAACACATTTCAAACAGTTTTAGCATTGATGAATTCCATGTCTCCATAGTCTGTCTAAAAATTTTAATCTAAGATCTACCAAAACTTCATCATCATCATCATCATCCTGTTGATCATCGAATTTCTCGAGCGATCTCAGTAACGTCTCCATTCATCCTAGCCCTGAGATTTCAGAAGCCTCTCTCTACTCTTCCTTCCCAAAGATGCCGCATTGGAGGCTCTTTCAAGGTCAGGGGGATGAGACCCAGCTTGTTACTGGTTTTGGCATATGAATACACCATGGGGAGTTTTCGAGGCTCTCATGTGGATAGGAAACTCTCGGTAGTTTGCCAGGTTCTCCCAGAGGGAGAAGTAGGCTATAAGATTTTGAGAGTGAGAGAGTGGTGGTGGTGGTGGTGGTGGTGGTGGTTCTCACCAACACTTAGATGGTCCATAAATGAGTCCAGGAAATTCACACTAAAACTATACCCTAAACACATAAAATTATACCCAACATTGAATGTAGTATAATGCAGAGTCTCTTGCCCGCACGCCTGGCTGTCTTCCCCGGGGCCCCTCGTAGTTGGATGGGCTCCAAGCTTCCCTCCTCACCCTGAGCAGAGCTCCCAGCGGCCAAAGATCACCGGAACCTAGCTACAGCCATGCTCAAGGCTCCTCTCCACACGTTCGGATGGGCCTCTTGCATGAAGGTACCGGCAGAGGAACCCAGGTGTGTGTAATCCCATCAATGGCCAACATACAGAGACTTCAAAGGAAGCTCCCAGAAGTGATATCTTGTAGCCTACTTCTCCCTCTGGGAGAAACTGGCAAGCTTCTGAGAGTTTCCTGCCCACATGGGACAGCCTTGCAAGCTTCCCATGGTGTATTCATATGCAAAACCCAGTAACAAGCTGGATCCCGTTCCCCTGACCCTGAAAGAGCCTCCAGTGCTACATCATTGGGAGGGCCCAGTCGAGACAGACTTCTAAGATCTCAGGGAAAGGACGAATGGAGAGGTTACTGAGCCCGCTCGAGAAATCGATGATTAACGGGATTTCGTGATCGTGATCGTGATTGAATGTATGTGAAGACATGCCTTTTTTCCCCTCTTAGGAGAAGATTCACGGATTGTATTCAGTACTTGAACTCTGTCTCAATGAGGTTAAGAACATAGAACATTCATTCTGAGATTAATTTGACTGCTAAATGATTTGCTGTCTTTGAAAATTCATGTTCTGCTCAGGATGCCCAGGGCTGGACTGCTGTAGATTAAAAGTAATGCAGCTCATTTTGTTCGGTCTGTGGTTTCTAGCCTACAGATTGCTCTTGCCTGTATTCACCTTGCCCTCAGGTCACCCTCCCTGCACGGGCTGTCCTTTAAGTCAGGGCTGGGCTCCCCTGGCTTAGTGATGTGTCACCGAGCGGTCTGTGGGAGCTCTGGAGTCAGGCTGCGATGTTAGTCATGCTGTTCTTTCTCTTGCAGTTACTACAGAGACTACCTTGAAAGCTACATTTTTATTCAGCTCAGTTCAGTATTTTAGAAGTCACTTATGAGAGTAAACTTCTCCAAATTCTAGGCTAGGACGAAAACAAAAAGTGAGCCAACAACAAAAAATCTTATCCCCAATTAATGACTAATGAAAAATCTGAATGTTTATTTTAAAGTAGAAAATACAGACTCCCGCTCTTTAAATTCTGACAAAGGCATTCAGGTATTCCCTTGTCATGGCCTCAGAATTTTTAGATGCAAATTGTCATTTTCAGGTGCAAAATGATACTTAAACCTCATGAGCTCTTGGCAGTTGATTAGTATTCCTATAGAGTAAGTGGGGAAAATTGAGACTCATAGAAGTGAGGTGACACATCCACAGTCACAGAGAAGAGGAAAACCAGGGCTCAATGTGAATTTCATGATGGCACGTGTGTGCCTGTGAGTCCCAGCTGCATTTCCAGTGTACTCAGAGCTGTGGCAGAGAAGAGCAATACATACTGGGATGGTGCTTCCAGGAGAGACTCATAGACTTATGTGTTGGAGTGTGACTTTCTGCAAAGGGAGACCATAAAGACAAATAACCTATCACTTGAACTCTAGGTTTGGAGAATTTTCTAAAAGTTCAAAACTTTGCTGGAAATTTCAATTTATGCTACAGAAATGAAATCTAGAAGTTTCAAAAATTTACTACCCCAAATTACCAGAATTTTCATACCAAGAAAAGCCCAGATATTCCTGACCAGCATATAAACTATTGAGATAGAAATCATCCCAGCTCTCAATGCAGGCTACAGTGTTTTGCAGGAATTTTTTCATAGAATTGCATTTTTTTTTCTTCACAGAGGAAAAGTTTGCCTGCTTCAAAACAGGAGACTTTGAGAGAGGTTTAGGATAAACCTGCTGTAACTCCCTGAATTACTGAGTATTTGCAGATTCCCTAGGAACTGGAACACAGTAATTATTCTATTATCTTTTGCCAGTGCTAAGCCTTTTTCCTAAGTAGTTCTATGACATTAAGTGTTTGGCAGGGTTATTTTTATGATCAGACTTTGCTGAAGGCACATAATGCACTGGGAGATGCATGATTTATGTCTTTTGATTTTGACTTCTAAAAGATTTACATCTGGGCGTAGATATATGAAATAGTAGAGTATTTGCCCAGCACAAAGGAAGAACCACTTAAGTTCAGCCAACTTGACGTTCCCTCCCTTTGGGGGAGGAGCAAGCAGCTCAGATAAGTTCTCATTCCAGATCTGCAAGGAATTAGGGTTTGAATCCCATCTCTACCATTGAGCATACAAGGTACAAGGGGAAGAAAAAGTAACATGAAATCAAAGAAAGTGTTAGATGCTCTTAGAGTCATTTTCTCTACCTACAGTGCTACAACAGTGCTGGAAGGTTGGTATTGCTTGCATTTCCAAATGAGAAAAAAGCTTAAGAAATTGCAGGAATTTGTCCAAAGTCCCCAAATAAAAGGCACCCAAATCCGAATCCTGATCTCCCTGCCTTTCAACTCATGGTCTTTCCATTATTTGGCACTTTGTTTTGTGTTTCAGTGTTTCTATCAGTAAAGCATGACCACTGACATTTCTTTTATGATTATTGGATTATGAGTGATTAATTTATGCAGAACAATCCTGACAAATGGTAGATTGACCTTATGTTGTTTTTCTCTTCCTATTTTTTCTGATTTTTTTTATTGTTTTATGCTTATTTGTTAGAGTTTATTTAAGTTTTAGATTGGGACCTAGTTGACTCTTTTCTTTTCTTTTTTAAACTTTTTGTTTTGGATCCATACCTGGCCATGCTTAGGGCTTACTCCTGGCTCTGTGCTCAGGAATCACTCTTGGTGGGGCTTGAGATGCTACGGAATGTCAGGTATCAAACCTGGGACAAACTTGTGCAGGAAAAGCACCTTATCCACTGTATTATCTCTCCATTCCCTAGATCAGCTCTTTTTAAAAATGAAGATGCAAGAGGATGACCTAAAATAGGTGTCTATATGATTTTAGGGGATAAAGAAGGCCATAATTAGTTGTTTGTTTTTCTGCTCTGTGTCTGGCATAAAGCAGACCAATGGTATTGTGACCCTAGCTTGGCCACACATTGACCACACCACAAGGCCCTGGTGAATGACTCTAGAACGCAGCTATAGTTCTGTTCAGGGTGTTGTTGAGGCAAGACAACAGCCACACTGCACTCTTCTTGTGACCTCTGAGCACTGCCCAGCCATCTGCCAGGTGGAAAATGCAGGCAGAGCCTCACCAAAATTCACAGGAAGTTACTACTTGCTGGTCTGAAAAATACGGTCTGCTTTTAGAAAGACTTGCAAAAAGCTACTAATTTTTTAAAAAATGAGTTTGTATGTATTTAGGATGTATTCTCATATGTATTTAACTTTGCTCCCTATCTCAAGGCACTGTAACTCTGGGTGTAAAATGAATGCGTCTAGTTGTAGGGAGTGGAAGCATCTAGAAAAGCTGGGAAGTTGGAAAAGGAGGTGACATTGCATCGTAGATATTTTGATATTTTCACTCATCAAACCTTGACTCAGCACCTTCTCTTTATTGGGGGGGGGGGGCGTGTATATAACAATGTGTGTGGCACAGTCTTCATCACTTCATACTGAGTGATTCATACTGGTGGAAAACTAGACTGATAACTGATATTCTAAAGCAGCCTAGTGGCTTCTGTGTTTGAGACGGAAATAGAGTATGGAGGAAACCCAAAGAAAATAGGGAGACTATTTTGCGTATTGAATGTGATATTTTTAGTTCTTTGAGAATAAGTAGGTAATTGCTAAGCAAAGACAAGGGAAGAGGAAAAACACCATAGACAAAGCATGTGCAAAGGCCTAGTGCCCACATGTAGGGATTGCCAGTAATCCATGAGGCTTGGTTACAGGAGACCAGAGACCAAGCTTGGGGCCAAGGTGAAACATCTGGGGCTTTGGATTATGATGATTAAGAGGCTAAGTCCTACCACTTCTAGAATGCAGCTCTGAATAACTTGCACAGTCACTCTAAATCTTGTTTTCCTCCTTTGTGATATGGGAATAAGAACAGCCTGATTGGAGAGACCTCTGGGGAGAATTAAATCAAAGTAAAGACCAACACAATTCTAAGAATAGTGGTGCTCAATAAATTCCCACTCTGTATTAAATAAATTTCAACTTTGTAATATGTATGGTAGCAATAGTTAATCTTAAAATAAAATCAATTCCTAAGAACATGAATGATGTTTACTTTAGTCTACTGAAGGGTGTTTCTCCTTTCATAGAAAGGTTTGGAGCAGAGCAGACCAAGAAAACTTACAGTGATAATGTTCTCTTCCTATGCATCCTTACACAGGAACCATTAGCAGAAGCATGAATTGAGCATTTGAAGTGCGAGTAGGACCCCTGAGAAACTGCAGCTTTCATAATCTTGAATTTTATTTCATTTATCTGACCAACACATGCCTAGTGGCTACTGTGTTAGATAGTACTGGTCTAACGAGATGGAAATAAGAATGTTTAACTTATGAGGGAACTTAGAACTTGCTCTACCGGTCTCTTTTGTTGTGGTGGTGGTTTTCTTTACTTTGGGGTTTGGAGCGACCTCTGGCAGTGCTCAGGAGACCCTGTGTGATCTAACGGAGGAATTTGAACTTGGGTAGCAGCTGCTGCAGTCACATGCAAAGCAAGTGCCTTACCTCCTGTCCTATCTCTTTGACTCCTACCAAGGCCATTTTGAAGTGTAGAAATGGAAGCTCTGAGAGGGAAATTAGCTAACAATAGACCTGGAACGAGGACCCAGCTGCACAGATGAGACTCTTAGATCTTGGAGTCTGGTTGAACTATCCCTTCCGCTCTTGAAAGGGCCAGCTGCCCAAGGAGCATAGCTTCCAACAATTCCTTTCTACACCTCTCCTTGAGTCTTCTGCTTCTTTTGTTTCTAGTACAGATGCAACATCCCCTTAGCTCTCCACCTATCTGTCATTGCTGCCTGACATAGTTCTGTTCCTGATTTTGACAAATGTTATTGTGAATTTATGCATTGGCACCAGATTATTTAGTACAAAATGCCCAGCACTATTGTTTTTGTACTCATTTATTGTTGTTGTTACACTTTTTTTTTTTGCCATTTTGCCTGCATGTTAAAGTGTCAGAGAAAAAACAAACAAACAAAAAAACAAACAAAAACCTTTCTTATACTACTTACAAAACAGGAGCCTTTCTTATACTACTTATAAAACAGGAGCCCAGATTATCACTAGAAAGTCAAAATGATTGAAATGTTTTACAACGTAGTCTTTGCTGTTAAGGAGGCATGATTAGGTGCAGACACAAGGTTTGCAGGAATCAGTATACTTGGTTATCCTTGAACGAAGAGGCATGTATGCAGCGGAACTCTTGTGGTATCTGATGTGTCTCCTTTATTCTGTGAGAGAAGCTTTAACTAGACTCTGCTTAGGAAAGGCATGTAATGTTAGGGATATGCTGCCTTTCTCTCCTGCTTTCAGTGACCGGGTGTGAGGGAGTGGGAAGGGCTAGTGAGTTAGCAAAGATGGGGTGGTGGATTGTTAAGGCAGGTCAGTGAGCATTATTCACAGTTCACCGTGTTCATTTGTGAAGGGAAGTAGATACTTAACTCTTGTCCTCCCCAGCACTTCCTATTGTGCTTGCATAGAAGATAGCATCCAGAATCTTAAACACGGGCTGCAGCTCGCCCCGCACAATTGCTGAGGTCGCACAAGTCTCCATGCTACAGACAAGCTGACACACTGTCTTTCGCAGCTCCTAACACATTCCAGCAGACCTCCTATTCTTGTGGGCTATGCTTTTTATTCATGATCAGTTTAAACATCATTCTTATCCATCCTGTATGTCTCCTGATAAGGCTACTCCTTCTGGGAAGCATCCCCTGGCTCCTAATTTTTAGAGTCAGAGAGAGTTGAAGTGCATCACATGCCTAGTATGTGCTGAGTCCATGCTCAGTTCAATGAGTTCCATCCCCACCAGCTCATCGGCACCCATCTCCGTCACTGGTATAGCCATAGTGACTCTTGAGCATCGCTGAGCACCTAACTATAAGGTCCACGTTTCCAGGAGAGATTCTAGACCTGCTCACACCACTGTATGTGGTCCACTTTTTAAAGATGAGGACAATATTGCTCCATGGTTGGAAACCTGCCTCATGAGTTGGGGGAGAACGCAACTGGAATAGAGAAAGTATCATTAAGTCAATGATGGTGGGAGGGATCACTCGGGATGGGAGATGTGTGCTGAAAGCAGAAAAAGGGCCAAAGGCCTGTCAGTATCTGTATTTGCAAACCATAACGTCCAAAGTAGAGAGAGAATATGGGGGAAGTTGTCTGCCATAGAGACAGGGGAAGGGGTGTGACGAGGGGGATACTGAGGACATTGGTAGTGGAAAATGTGCACTGATGGAGGGATGGGTGTTCGATCATTGCGTGACTGAAACTTAAACATGAACACTCTGTAACTGTATCTTATGGTTATTCGATAAAAATAAAATAAAATAAGAAATGAGGACACCATAAGATGTGCATATACACACATAAAAATATATACATACATGGTAGGCCTCATTGTGTACCTTGATATTTTGATTTTTGTCTAAGCTTAGAGTAACACCTTATTTTGTGTTAATTGTTTAAATATATCTTATAGATTTAATGAGAAATCATCGATGTAAATGTCTCAGCAAAATCTATAACCTAATCTATAACCTGTGCGTTTTTATTACCTAATTTACTACCTAATTCCTAGGCTCTAGTCCAGTTGTAGACTCTGTAGGAGCTTAGAAATTACCTGTTGAATTCAAATATAAATAATAGATGCATCATACTCAGGAACTTGCTGATTTAGCAATTATACACAAAGAATTTCTTGTTAAGTAATTGAACAAACAAATGAATGAATGAATCACCTGTCCAGAGACTTCTAGGTTAGTTTCCACTTCTCGGAGAGGTTTAGGAGCAACATTGCCTAATAACCTTTGAGGGCACAGACAGGGGGACAGTAAGAGGCAAACAACTAAGTAGTGAGAGAACCTAGGGTTGCCTTGTTAATTTGACTGTGAAATCAGTAGGAACATTTAGGAAAAATCGGCTCCCACTTGTCCACTTAGCATCCTAGATTCCCAGGCCAATATAATTTGTCTCACTCTCCAGTTATATTGTCCCTGGATGAGCATTACTTTCCACAATTTACAGGTAGAAAAGTTTTTTAATAAACCCTTATGTCCTGAATGTAAAAAAACTTGTGATTGAAAATTTTTTTCTTTCTTTTTAGTTCTTGGGCCACACCTGACCATGCTCAGAGTTCCCTCCAGCCTTTAAGCTCAGGGATCATACCTGAAGGTGTTTGAGGGACCATCTGGGGTGCTGAAGATCAAACCTGGGTCAACTGCATGCAGGCAAGGCCCACTGTCATATCTCTTAGGCCCCTGAAAATTTATTTTTCATTTGTCATAAAATGTACTGTCTGTGCAGATGAGTCTTAGGAGGGCCTTTGCTAGACCAGGTGATCGTGGAAGGGTGCATAAGAGTTGGGGGATTTGAGAAGAGATGACCTTAATTTGTTGAGTTTGAGAGGTTGCTTGGTGAAGCAGAGGCCACGTGAGCCACTACCCTGTGTAAGAAGGGGTAACACTGATAAGAGTGGGGGGTTTTACTAAATAGCGTGTTCTCTTCTTCGTCATATAAGTTTTTCTTCCTTACTTTTCTTCACCTTCCACTACCAAATCATCAGCAAACTTTTTTAGTCCTTGCTAATGTTTTTCTTTGAAAAGCTATGAAGGAGTAGAACAAGGGGAAATGGGGTCTTGCTCTAACATGCTAATACACACATACATACTATTCTCTGTCATACATCGGGGACAGTGGGAAAACCTACACAGTGATTATAGTCTAGGTATCAGATTTGTTCCTGGAATGTAAATTAAAAAAATATAAAATTGGAATAAAGTTTATGTAATAATAATTACATGAAATGTAAGGGTTTAATTAATAATAGTATAATGATTATAATTTATTTGTTTTGCCAAAAGTAAGATGTTAGCAATGAGCAAATGGGTGGGAGTATATACGGCAACTTTCTGTATTGTCTCTGCAACTGTTTTTGTAAATCTAAAAACAACTATTTGAAAGGGAAAGTCTCAAAACTAACATAGTCAGTCCTTTCCATAAATGTGAAATGGGTCCAACGTAAATCATTTTTAAAGATAAAGTCTCTAAATTAAAATAGTCAATTATAGTTCTTTGTTAAACGAGTAGGGAAAACAAGTAAAATAAATGACTAAAATTTCTTTGGAAAAGCTTGTTTCAACAAAGTAATCACAAAGAGGAAAACTTAAACTCCCTGCTAAGCACTGACATTTGTTGTCACCAAAATATCTTAACCTTTGGCTCCCAATGCAGCACTGGCACTATTGTTAAAGAAAAATTTTTCTGACACTTATTAAAATGTCAAAGACTTTATTCAAGACTGATGTCATAGGTGTTACGTCTCTTGCAAAAGAGAAGAGAGATGGAACTCCATTTTGAGTACAGCAAGGACAAATGGAGGTTTAAATGTCAGAAAGCTGGATGGGAGTCAGTAACTGGAAAACCCCTACGAGGAAACATGAAGAATACAGGAATTCTTGCTAAACCAACTTAACAGCACTTTTGTTGAAGGCAGGCCAAGGGTTGACTCCCAAAGGTGGGGTGAAGAGGCATTTGGCCAGGTACCTGAGGTTATCAGATATTGAAGGTGGGGGTTTCCCTTTGCTGAGATAGACCAGGAGAGGGAAGACAGGTTCCCGCAGGCCTAGTTACAAAGCAAGACATGACTATAGTGTGTTTGAGGAGATTCTTTCTCTTTATCTGTTATACTAACACCATCTGATTCCAATTTGAGTGGTGCCTATGCTACAGTATTCAGCTTGGCTGGCGCCTATCCAGATGATTTGGTTGCACCCCCAGTCTTGGCACGCTGCAGTGTGGAGCAGGTTCCTTCTGTGATTTCACATCCAGAATCTGAATCTCGAATCTGACTGGGCTGATGAGCCAATTTCTTCCCTAATGGATTGGTGTGTGAGTCTGGATACACAAGTTCTGAAGACTTGGTATATAGTTTTGCGGGATTTGGGTACTTCAAATCAACCTGGCTGTTATTTCTTTGATCAGAAACTCCCTTTTCAGTCAAAATGTTATTAGTTTATGTTTTGTTTTGGGACCATATCCGGCTGCACTGAAGGCAAGTGGGCTATATGCAAGGCAAGTGCCCTATCCGCTGTACCATTTCTCCAGCTCTCAACCCCCCAGTCAAAAGCCTTTTACACAGATATAAAAATTTCACATACAGTGCAAACACAAATGCCATGAGCCTGTCAGTTTAAGTCAAGACGATAAACTACAGGAGGATTTTATTTCCCTCCCTGCCAGCCCAGCATATTCATTTACATTAATATATCCAGGTGTGGGGGGCTTTGTAAAACTTGACAAGCTCAGTCTTCACATTACTTTTGGTGGAGTATCTTGGTTGTTTGTTATTTGGATAACTCCTGAAACTGTCTCTCAATGTCAAGTCCAGTGATTGAAATGAGAACAGTCAGGCAATTTTAAGCAGAACCAGTTTTGGCTCTGACCTAAATGATCTGCACAATAGCTCCATTTCTTCACCTATTTTTGGCTATAGGGACACCTTAGGACTCTGTATGAGGGAGCTAGAAGGTCACTGGCTTTTAAGGGGAGAGCACTTAAGGAGAGAACTTGTTGAGCAGGGCTGCCAGAGTTGACATTGGCACATGGCTAGGATGGTGAAAACTCAAGCTCAAAGTTGTTCCTTAAAAAAAAAAAAAAAAGGTTTCGGTTCCAAAGAAAATTTCATAGGCTTACATATTCTGTCTCTCCCAATGCCTTAAATAAATTCTGAAAAGACATAAAAGAAGGTTGTAAATCCAACCAAACCCATGCCTACCTGTAAGGTCTTCTTGTTATGCTGTTAGTGAGCTGTGGTTTTTCTTTGGGGGATATTTTAATATGCTGAGAAAAAAAACAGTGACTGGAGTATTGAACAAAATGTCACCATTATCAAGCGCCACCCAGCTAATTCCCAGGATTTTGGGAGGGCACTAAAGTACCTCACGGCACAGGATAAAGCGGCAAAGACAGGATTCTGGTGATTTGAAAATGGCTGGCAAGGAAATGTTGGTATTTCACTATTCCCGGTCTTCTCGATACTTCCCCTATCCTTTCATTTTTCTTCTAGCAAACTTCTTTCATTTTAATACCATTTCTTGGACAACATTCAAAATAAAATTAATATACGTCTGTGATTTCATTTCTTCTCAGCAGTTTATGATATTTAAGGACAAACCAACCATAATTTATTTATTGAATTCTGTCCCATTTCTAGTTCTCTATTTCATCATCTCCTAGAAAGCAGAGGAACATTGTTCTAAATATATCAGAAAAATTAGACATTGAACTTTATTTTTCCCCCCAAAAGCTACAAATAAAATTAGAGCATTTGTCTCAAGAAAAATTAAGAAAAAGAGCATCATATCATGGGGAAATTAGATTACTAAAGCATCAGGTCTAGATAATTAAATCTGTACAGGTCAGGAAATAGGAAAGTTGATTTAGTCTCGTCTTGTGCCTCACTCTTTACATGGGTGCTGTAAGGCTTTTGTACTTTCTGAACTCTGTACCATTTTAACCCTCAGATGAGAGTTGAAATATTTAATCTCATACCCTGTTTTTTTTTTCAGTGTGCACAGGAAAAGGAGGGAAAAAATAATACTGGCACTTAAATGAAAAGAAACAGTAATTGATTGTGAAACCAGCTCCATTGCCCTCACATAATAGTCCCTACAGGCTATTAAAAAAAAAAAAAGTTTAGATAAGTTGTTTCTTTTGCTTTCCTTGACCTGCTTGGCATTTTATAGCTTTTCTAGAACAAAAGAAGGAAGTTTTCCTTTTGACTCTTTGCTTGTCTCTCTATGTCTTAAGGGTAGCAAAATACATGTTGTAATTTCTTTGCAGAGAATTAAGTCAAGTTGAAGTTTGGGGTGATATCAAAATTGAGTCTTACAAATAAAGACAAATTTTGTAAGATTTGGGGCTGCTACTCATTCAGAGAGTATTGGTGCTTTCCATATTGAAAAACAAATCACTGTGATGAACTGAGAGCATCTCCAAGTACATGAGTGACCGCTGGAGAGTTGTCACTTCTGTCATTCCAGGTCACTGCCTATAGCGGAACATTAGATGCCCCATAGCGGAACATCTAAGCCTAAATGCATAGGAATCAAATTTGCATTTTTGTAATTCTCTACCATGACAGTCTGGTTCTAATCTATAAATTGGGATTGAAAAACCACAGTTGTAAAAATGTTTTTTTGTTGTTGTTTTTAATTTTTTAAAATTGCTCAGAAAGACAATAATAGATTCTGAGATGGTTTACAAAAGCTGCTCGTGTTCAATGTTCAAAAATAGAAATAATCTTTCATAGCGAGAACCAGACCCAGATGAATACAGACACCCAGTAAACCATGTTCGGTTGCCAAGTGTGTCTTTGCCAGTAGTAATTGTCAAAATAGGCCTTGGTATGTGGACACGGGACACGTTCTGGTGATGAGGGAGGGGGAGGAGAAGCCCAGATCCTCTGCAGCTCCACTTCACATTCAGGAATTCTCCAGGGCAGAGTGGGGAGGGGGAGGCTGAAATGGACAAGTGTATGGTACCTTGTTGTTATGTTGGGGTGGGGACACTTCCCAGGCGTCAGGTGGCTTACGGAGGTTCTTTAGGCACTAAGAAGGGAAGGACAGGCCCAGGTAACATACACAATGGGATTAAAATGCAGCGTGTTGAACACAGCACTCTGTTGTCTAAGTTGCATACAAGTAAACATCACAACTGGGTGAAAACATTTCCACCTCCATCATCTTTTGTTGTTTTTGTTTTGGGGCCATAGCCAGCTGTGTTCAGAGGTTACTTCTGGTGGTGCTCAGGGTACCACATCGTATGGCAGGGAATCAAACCCAGCAAACGCCCTACCTGCTGTACTTTGCTAGGGCCCTTCCAGTGCCATCATCTTGCCCAGTGTGTATGTTTCCTTTCCAGACTCACACGGTGGGCCTCCATAGCCTTTGGAAGACGGAGCAGGGAGACAGACTAGATTTCCACCTCTGTCTTTCTTGCTTGAAAAAACAGCCTAAACTTCAAGAGGAATGAGGCATTTGTTTTCTCAATCAACTGGTCTGGAAGTGCCCTTCTGAGATGTCTTTCTTTATAGACAGGAACTCAAAGAAAATGAGGGTCAAAAGATCAAATAATGGTGTGATGGAAGCCAACTCCTGAGGAGATAGTTTTGTTTACCTCCCAGCAGGCAGTCAGGCTACTTCTTTTTGGGTGCCCCTCAATGCCTTGAATCTGATACAGATTTTCTCAAGATAAGAGAGAGGTCCAGTAATACCTCAAAAACACTGAAAAATAAATCCCTATGCTCTATGGTCACTCTTAAGGCAGTTCACAGCCAGAAGGCACAACCAAGAGTTCATGAGAGAGAGAGAGAGAGAGAGAGAAAGAGAGAGAGAGAGAGACAGACAGACAGACAGACAGACAGACAGACAGACAGACAGATACAGATACAGATACAGAAAAAAGACAGAGAGACAGAGAGAGAGATAGGAATAGAGACAGACAGATGAAAACAGAGACAGGGAAAAAAAAGACAGAGAGAGACTAGAGAGAGAGAGAGAGAGAGAGAGAGAGAGTATCTCTCCTCACTGGTAATTTAGTTGTTGGAATGTTCTGAGTTCATAGAAACTTGTCTCAAGAATTAGACATGATACCTTGTTTATGCAGCCTTAGAAGTGGCACTACATGTATGGGAGTTTAGAAGCGTGACAACAGAGATGAGACATTCCAGATCATCACTGTCTAAACCTAATTTGTCCCTTGGGGTCAACCTGACCCAAGGAAGCATATCAGGATATTGTCTTCTGTGACCTTGTCCTTATTCTCAAGTGTGGAGGGAGTTCTGGGCCACCAGGACCCAGCTAAGCACTTACTAACAGGCATGACGAGCTTCCACACTAATGCAGTGGCACAAGAAGAATAGATGTGGAAAAGTCTTGGCCTTCTAAATTGGGGGAAGAGGAAAGGGCTAGTCCTATGGAATTTAAAGTCGTCAGCATCCCTTTCTCACATTCCATTAAGTCTAGGCTTCGAAGACCATTGAATCTAACTGCCCTTAGTAATTCTCCAATTGCCAGGCATGTGGACCACCAACCTTATATATGTCCTTTGAGCACATTTTGACTCCAAGGGCATCATCTTCCTCACTGACAAGCATTGCACACAGGTGACTCCCAGCCTGACTGCACATGCTCAGGTCGGTGATTTCATTTGCATGTTATCATAATAATTAAAATCTAATCCGAAGGCAAATTTAGTTGTGTTTCCCAAAAACGCTTGGGGTGAGGTCAGAATCATGTAGGACTCAGACCCTGCTTGTTAGCTCAGGGACTTCAAACTCAGACCTTCAAGTTTCTCCATGAGTTGGTTCTCCAGAGTCTAGTGGAGAACAAAGAGGCCTGAGGACTGATCATTCAGAGACAAGTCGCCTATTATAGCTCATCAATTCTAATTCAGCCACTTCTTTTTCCTTTACATTCGTCACCTTTGAAACAAGAATGCTTTTCACAGCCAATGGCTGATTGTCCTTTGTCAGCAGCACTTTGCCTCTCTGTTAATGGTCCATGAAATAATAGTCCATCTGGCAGCTGCCTTTATATATATATATTTATATATTTATATATATATGGTGCAATCCGGTCATATTTCTAGGCTGGACTTGCTCCAAGTGAAGTCATCATCCTAGGTGAGCACTAATGTCTGAGTTCTAGTTTATGGGATTATCCATTCCTTGCCTGCCTCCATTGAAGACATTAACAATGAGAAGTGGGTGATGTCTTTTAATGACATCCATAGCCCAGTCCCAAATTTCTCCCAATCTGGTCTAGACTTGTCTTTCTTGGGGAGGTCTCATGACTTTGGAGGAGTCTCCGCTTATTAGAACACATTTTTTCCTGGAGGACCTGGATGGTGGCCTCCCTAGTCAAATCAGAGGATAGACACTAACACAATGATTTTGTGCCGAGATCATTTCTTTATGCACATGTAGTTCCTTGAGGTCACTGTCAGTCGGGACCTGACTGAGGCTGTGGACATTTGAGCAGGGGTGGTGACAGTCTGTGCATCTCTCTCCCCCATCTCTCTCCCCGAGCCGAGCAGGAGTGAAAACACTGAAATTCCTGAGTCATGGCTAGTGGCACAGGGCTGCTTGCACCGCCTTTGTGAGAGAACAGAGATACAGGGGGAGGCTGCTGCCTCCTTGTCATCTACTAGATCTTGTCCTCGTGTTAGGGAATCTCTAAGCTCTGTACCAAACGTTGATTGGGTTGCTTTGTTTTATTTTTTTATGATTTTTTTTACTCAATCATCAAAAACTAAAAGGAAATACTTTTTGTGGTTTTGATACCTGTTTCTTTTAGAACCTTGCATTTAGCATTGAATTTTGAGTGTCTATTTCTTAATAATACAGGCAGCTTCAGAAAGAAACACAAATCTAAGTCAAAACCATTCTGAAATGTTTGCCTTTTTGAACATCTTCAAGCTAAGTCTGAATGTTCTCAAAATTCTCTGCATGTAGCTTTTCAGAGCATTATGCAAGCACTGATATTCTGCTGTAATAGCTTCTTGGAATCAAGAGTTATATTTGGGTACTTGCCGTTTGTAAAACAAACCCTTGTAAAAACTCTTCTGTTAATACATAAAGTATTACTCCACAGTTCCTTATTCTGGTCTGCAAGGACTTTAACATGGATACAATCTGTGTTTATTAACAGGTTTGTGTTCTCTGGATAATTCCATTTTAAATGTTCGGTCCTTACTATAAGGCCAAATTATTGTTTATGGGTGTATGGATGGGAGTTGAGTAATCAGGTTAAAATGTGTCTACTATATGGTTATATGGTGAAGAGCAGAATTAGCCTTTCTGGAATTTATTGAAGTATATCTAGATGTTGATATTTAATGATGCAACCTGAAGCTTATATAATGTTATAGCACAATATCACTTTAGTTTCAAGAAAGTTTTTAGACAAAACTAAGTCCTTGATGATGTAATTCTGATGATGCATCTGTGCTCCAGATATTAAGATGAAGTAAAAAAAATACATATTTATATATCTGTATATGTATCTATATATCTATATCTATATCTATTGTGCATATGAAAGGTAAGGGATGCCAGGAAGTTGGTAACACATTATAAAGATATATGGGCTTTGTTTTCAAGCAAGTGACAGCTTAGCATATTAGCACTTCCCTTTCTCTATCATCTGATCTTTATTATTCTCTGCCTTATTTTTCTTGTTTGTAACAGGAAGACAATAGTATTTCATAATGTTATTCTAAAACTTAAGGAAAGTAACATACAAATGTACTATAATCCCCATCATACACTGGGTATTTTAACTCATTTCTTTCCCATTTGTGTAGATTTTAGAACTAGCTTTTGTGATTTAAACTTTTATTATGTGTTTTATTTTGCATCAGTAAAGCACAGAACCTGGAAGTTACCCCAGGGGAACACACACTATAAAACAAACTTGCCATAGAAATGTTCGCAAGACCTGCCAATTAGATAATTCTGGAAAATAAACATGGAAGAGAATAACATTTTTTCCCAAAAAATATGCAAAATTAAGCCAATTTTAAAGCATTTAAGAGAGCAAGTGATCTCATTATATTATGCATGTCTGTTTCCCACATAAATATCTCAGAATCCTGAAAAAAAAAAACAACAGGAATTGGGGTTTTTACTTTTTAAGTCCCCAGGAGGGTCCTGTTCTCTCATCTGCATCTGAGTGTTGGAAGGAACTAAAACTGAGGAAAAAGAGACACCTTAAGTGTCTAATAACAGCAACTACTCTATCTGGACACTCTTGCAGTGGCTTAAACCTTGAGCTGGCTACTGAACCAATTTTTTTTTTTTTTTACTATTTTTAAGCATTAAAAAAAAGTACCATGCTGCGCACACTGTAGATTCCAGCTTTCTTCTCTAGATAGGAGTTTCTGAAGAGTTGGCCAGGAACCCCAAGTCACAGCCCTCGGATTGGGCCCCTCTAACTCTCCTGTTCCCTTCCCGATCCAGCAAAGCCACTAGAAATTATGGTGCTTTAATAAAATAAAATTCGAGAGAGAGGAAAAGAAAGCACCGTTAACACTGACTTTACAGTTGAATGAACTCTAATTAGACCTAACCAGACAATTGCTCAATCATAGCAATTATGATTCTGGTTTTGTTTCTGGAAAGCAAACAACAAAACAAATACGTAAGACATGAGTCTCCAACCAGAAATGGTTTTGTGATCTCAGTTCCTTTGTTCTGCCTGTTGAGTTTTTTGGTCGTTGGAAGACAAGCCCGTGTCTGGTAATACAAGGGAACGAAAGGCCCCGCACTATGCTTTGACATTTCCCAGACATCTTAGAGGCAGCTCCATACCGGAGAAGCTTGTGCAACACTGATATTTAGTCCTATTGACTCCATTTATTATATTAATTAGATTTATATGTTGAGAAGAGAGAAACAAACTGGTACTGTACCAACATCTATATAATCAACTGTTCCACAATGCCTTGGGATTATTACATTTTGTATTATTACATTTTTAAAGAGCTGTGCATTGTAAAGAGCTATGAAATTCGGGCAAGAAAAATTTTTTTTTATGCTTTGGGGATACATTTGGCTGTGTTCAGGGCTTACTCCTGGCTCAGGGATTACTCTTGGTGGAGCTCAGGAATTCATAAGAGGTGTAGGGGACCAAACCTTAACATACAAGGCTAAGAACTTACCGGCTGTGCTATCTCTCTGGCCCCCAAGAAAAATCATTTTAATGCCAACTTTCTCTTGTAAACAATCACCTCCATTAACCTTAGTTCATGCATTTCTTTGTTCAAATCCTGTCACGGGGGGCCTGGGACTGAGATTTCAATGCAGGCCTTGACTGGGGGAATGAGAACTTACTCCAAGACAATGACTTTCAGAAACACTTCCTTTGGTAACATTTGCTGAAAATTTTAGTCCAAGTTTAAAAGAAATTTCCAAATTATATGCTTGGATTAACTCGCCGTTATTCCTGGACACATAGAATTTCATTCTCATTATTTTTACACTGAAAAGCATTATTATCCCATGTGCCAATCAGTCACTATTCAGAGAATTAATTCTGTTCTCTGACCCTAGAAAATGAGCTTGTTAGTCTCAGGCATCTCTCGCTACATTTTCATGAATTATTTAATGGGGTGGGGGGAGATTAGATCCCCAAATCACCTCTGACAGCACACCCACAAAATTGTTCCTGGAACCAGATAATGTCATGTTGCAACAATGACAACTCTTTTACTCATCTAGTTGTTGGGAAAACGAGATGAACCAAATTCAGTTTGGGGTTGAAATGTTCATCAGGCACATTGATCTGCACTGCCTCTCCTCCTTTGTGAGACTGTTAGAGTGTGACTTTGATCACCGATAGGTACTGGAATGAATTTCTCTTAACTAGCTAACATCTCTACCCTTTTATGCAGGGAGTTTTTAAAGTCTTAACTGATAACATTTTTGAGGGAAAACTTTCTTAAATGTCAACTTGCCTGACCCAGAAAACAAAACGGGTCCACATTATTGTTGCATCTGTGGATTATTTAAAGCCATTGTTAGACATCTCCTAGGACACAGGATGCTGTTGGTGGTGTCCTGGTCCAGCCATTAGACGCCAGTGAGGGTTTGTCCTCCATCTCCCAAACGGGTTCTGCTAGACCTGCTGACCAGATTGCTGGCCCAAATTCCTCCCCTCTGCAGTTTCTGCAGCCCCAGCTCTTGACCTTCTGTGTTTCCCCTACTCCCGGTCCCATTTACTTCTTTCTTTATTATCTTTCCACCTGTCTTTAGGGCTGGTCAGGGCAAGTTTGCCTTTTAACTAAAAGCCATGTTTGAGAATTTGCTGAATTACTATTAGTTCCTTCTGACTTGCCTTTCCTTCTTAACTCTTCACTTCCCAGTTCAACAGGCCTCTCAGACTTAGTGTCTTTATTCTTTATGCTGTCGGTGCCTTCCTGGCATGTTCTGCTCATCTCTGTCTTCGGAGGCTGTCTGAGCCAGTGAGAGCTCATCTGTTAGCAGAACTTTTCTTTGTCCCTGTTGGAGAAACCATTCTGCAGTTTGCTGGGGTCAGTAACAAAACCTGCGAGCCCCTCCGACCCCATTCCTCACATGCTAGTGCTGAAAATACTGTAACCTGTGACATGCAATCTGTGAGGTTGAGGGGATATAGCTTAGTGGATAGAATATAGGCTTGCAGGTGTGAAGACCTGACATCAGTCAGTCTCTGGCACCACCAAACAGAATAAAGCAAGACATAAATAAATAAACAAACAAATAAATAAACTAAACCCCAGGGCCTGAGAGACAGAACAGCTGTAGGGCGCTAAGCCTGCACACGGTTGATTCCGGTTTGACCTCCACACGGTCCCCTGAGCCCTGCCAGCAGTAACTCCTGAGTGCAGAGCCTCACATTGCTAGGTATGGCCCCAGAGACGAAAACATTTAAAAACCCACTAACTCGCTAGTCCTCTCCGACCCGAGGCAGTGTCACACTGTAGCACTGCACTGTCATCCCGTTGTTCATCGATTTGCTCGAGCGGGCACCAGTAATGTCTCCATTGTGAGTAACTTGTTGTTACTGTTTTTGGTATATTGAATACGCCATGGGTAGCTTACCAGGCTCTGCCATGCGGGCGGGATACTCTTGGTAGCTTGCCAGGCTTTCCAAGAGGGACAGAGGAATCAAACCCAGGTCGGTTGCATGCAAGGCAAACGCCCTACCCGCTGTGCTATCGTTCCAATCCAAGGCAGTGTTAATAATAATAAAAAAAAAAGTAACACCTTCTTATATACCAAAATTGTGCTTTTAAAAACAATAAATGATTCAACTAGGGCTTAGCAACCTTTGTCATGCTTTGGCACACATTTAAAAAATGTAACACTCACACAGCCTCTGAAGGCTAGTAGCACCAGAGCCATTTCCTCAGAAGCCCTCAGGTTGGAGGGAGTGAGGGTGAGGTTCCTATCTCTCTCCTTACACCTTTATATCAATTTTTGGCATTCTCTATCAAGAAGCCTAGCATAAAGAATTGTCATAGCAAAGAAGGACTTCTTGAAGCACAGTGGACAATTTGATACTATATGCTGTATGCATAGCACAATGTTCTTCATTATTTGGGAATATTATTTTGAATATTAGCAAGATACCTTATCTTTAGAGCTCAATATACATTATGTATAAGGGCTAGAGTGATAGCATAGCAATAGGGTGTTTTCCTTGCACGTAGCTGACCCGGGTTCGATTCCTCCGCCCCTCTCAGAGAGCCCCAGCAAGCTACCGAGAGTATCTCGCCCACACAGCAGAGCCGGGCAAGCTACCCATGGCGTATTCGATATGCCAAAAACAGTAACAACAAGTCTCACAATGCAGACGTTACTGGTGTCTGCTCGAGCAAATCGACGAGTAATGGGATGACAGTGATACAATGATAAGCATTAAATCTAAGAGTAGCTAGTGTTACTTCTTCTCAACTTTTCTAACTTTTCATGAATCTAGTTGGTTCTTGTTTTAAGTACTGTGTGTGACTGTCTCTCAGAGAACGCCCCTAGTTTCGTGACAGTGGGAGATCACAGGCTGCCCTCTGCCACTTGTTAACAAAAAGGTTGGCTAGCTTGGATTTTTTTTTTTGTTTTCATTTTTAATAGACTTTAAAAATACACTGGAAATGGGCAATAGAGGTCACATATCTCCCCAATGTCCCAAACATTCACTCTGTGGCCCCTTAAGAAAACCTTTATCAACTCCTGTCATAGGAGATGACAAGGGAAAATGAAATTCCCCGAAGGACACAAAGGGCATGAGTAAGCAGGCTGGGGGGCTGGCTTGCCCAAACTCCATAACTGCTGAGTGTAGAAAATAGGACTCTGTGGGTCAGACTGAGAGCTTTTTTTGTTTCGTTTTACAGCACAGCAAAAGCAGAAGCATCATATAGTTGTGCTGTACCTCTGCCCCAACATCCCACAGGACACAGTGAGCCCATGTGGTGTCTTTGCAGGCAGCTGCACTGCAGACAGGAAATCCAGGACCCCACACTCAGCACCTTTTAGAGCAAGTAGCGAACATGCCAGGTCCCTCCTGACTAGCTGTTAGCTCACAGTACTTTGGTGTCACTCTGTGTCACTTGGATCTACTTAAACTGGCTCTGTGACTACCTGCAAAATGGCGCTATGTCAGAGGACAGTCAGGTCTTACAATTGGCACCCCCAGTAAAACAGTTTACAGATACATTTCACCCTGATACCTGGCCCTTCCCAGCAAGATTCTTCCATTTATCCTTATCAAAATTCTGAGCAGTAGATATTTCTTTGGTTCTGTTTTGTATATGAGGAAACTGAATGGCCGGGGCAGGGGTGGGGGAGAGAAGGGGAGGCAAAGTTGCATGTCCAATGTCAAAAGTAATTCGCTTCAGATTGCAGAGCTAGTAGCTAGTGGAAGGTGATTTACTCCTGATCTATCTGAACTCAGAGTGCAAACAAGTAATCACTTGGTTTCATCCAGCAGGAAGTCAAGAGGCACGAGGACTAGACTTAAATTATATACCTAACAAAATAATTCATTGTCTTGCCTTGTTTCTTTAATAATAATGCTGAAAGATGGCATTTTACAGTGCATCGGGTCTGGGATGCATAACCCATTTGGAGATTAATATAGATTTAGATGCCAGCTAAAGCTTGCCAAAAGCTTTCCTGGTAAAATAATGGATTTGGCTAGATTCTACCTTTCTCAGTTGTTTTGAAGGGTTTCTTTTACAGTATAAAAGGCAAAAGACAGATTTAATTATCCTCCCTAATTTTCAAACTGCCTAATTACACTCTAAGCATTAATTGCGCATACAACACACAACAGATCACATGAAAAATATTTCCTCATAATTTAACCAGGCTATCAATTAAATGAAGTCCTAGACACCTTGTTCCAATTACTTTAATTTTTTTTCTCACATTTACACAAAGTAACTGATTTTTATGTGTAGTTGTAGAATTTGCAGGTGCAAAGCCATGTTGTCCATGCGTACCTGTGTGGAGAAAACCAACACAAAGAGAAGCAGAGGTTGCTGGAATGGCAATAGAGCAGATGTGCATGAAGTCCAGTGACATAGCTAAAGATGTCAAAAAGAATTTGAATGAAGGAAGCCACCTATTGTATGTGATCTTTGGATTGTAGGTAATGGAAATTTCTGAAATTATTTCAGCAGAGAGGAAGAAAGGAATGGGTCTTCCATAGCAGACAGAAGCAGAAAGTTGAGACAAGTCTCCATCTCCACAGAGCAAGACCTGGAAACCCAGCTAGTCAGTCAGCTAGCTCTCTCTCTAAACACAAGAGGTTCCTCATTCTGCTCCGATGCTCGGAGTAATACCGTTATGTGTCACTGAATGTCCTTTTGGTCAATGACAGCCACATAGGGGATCCCAAAAGGCTATTTCAGGAAGCCTCTGGGGAATGTAGTATATTATTCCATCTATATTTATAACTTTCTAACATTCCAAATAAGGAAGTTGTCCAATGATAGATTTCTCAGAAGTACCCCTGTTGATAAATGGAGCATGACCATTTAATGCCAAGCTAACAAGCTGGACTCAAGAGATAGACCATTGAAGTTACATTCATCTTCTGCCATGTCCATCCATCACAGCTTCGAACTTAGTTGTCTTGACTGTGAAGCCTGGATATAGAGGAGTTCATTGAAAATGAAATGAGATATACCTGGTACATACCCAGTATTTGTGATTTTCATTCTTTATGTTTGTTTTACTCTTTTTCAAATTGGATTTCCCTTCTTCTTTATGGGATATGGGGAGATGCCCTTCCAACCAAACATTAATTCTGACAGACTATGCAAGTAAGGTTCCTTGAGATAAGAATCTGGTTCACTGGGGCCAAGTGTCTACTTGGCCCATCAGCAGTTGTTGGACAATAGAATCACAGTGTGTGGGGATCACTGTAGGATTCCACTCCTTTGTTCTTTTTTGTTTGCTTTTGATTTGGGATCATACTCACCTGTACTGAAGGCTTATGCTTAGCCTGTTCTCAGGAACTGCCTCTAGGGCACTTAGGGGACAGTCACTAATAAGGCACATGCCTTAACCACTGTATTCTCTCTGCCATTTCTCCACCCCTTGTTAGTTCTAAGAAGAAAAGATATGCAGCATTTGTGTACACATTTGCATCAACTATAAATATTCATGCTAGAGGGCTAGAGCAGAAGTATAGCAGGTAGGGCACATATGTTGCCCATAATCAACCTGGGTTCCATCCCCAGCACTACATATGGTTCCCCAAGTCCAATAGGAGTGATCCCAGGATGCAGAGACAGGAGTAAACCCTGAGCACAACTGGGTTTCCCCCCAAAAAAATACTCAAAGAAAAATTTATACCATAAATGAAAACCAATGAATAGTCTAATAATTATATCTCCAGAAAGTGATTATGTTAGGACAGCATACGAATATGAATATAAAGTAACCTCTACTTTAAATGGTAGATAAGAAGATCATGAGGAGAAGTTATTCACAAGAATCCTCTAGATTTTGAAGAAATTGCAACACTGAATATTTTGTCTCAGTTATTTGAGACACATGACCATATACTCACCCTCGTAAGACTTGCTTTGATTTCACTTGTTCAGAAAAGCATCATGTCTGTTGAATTCAGTGTTCGCTGTAGGACATGGATGACCTATGTGAGACTGAGAGCAAACTTAGGAGGAGTCAGATACTGTCTATTCCTTTGGGAATCTCAACTTGAGAGAAAACAACCAGATGTGCAGTGGACACACACACACACAGAGTTACATACATGGTACATGTGCTCATACTCTGGGGTGAAGGACAGTTGTGTGTACAGAAACATTTTTGCCTTGCATGGAGAGACAGCCATTCATTCCACTCACTCCTAGGCCTGGCACCTTGCACATCGTGGTGCTGTTGAATGAGAGCTAAGTTGTGCATCCAGGCAGGGAGGAAAGTGCCATTAGACAAGCATAGGTTGTTCTGAAAGCATGTAAGAGTCAGTTATTCATCAAATTAATATGTCTTGTGTTCCAGGCACTGTTCTAAGCATAAACACTTGGCTATTACTTCTGGCTAGAAACTTCGAAAAAATGACATAAGGGAGTTGGCATGTGTGCTGGAGTATAAAGTTCAGATTTATAGGTTTAAACAGGCATAATGGGCCTGAGAGAATTCCAAGAGAAGATAGAGGTGCAGTTTAACTGGAAGTGACAGGTGTGGGGTGAGGTGCAATGACTAAGATTACAAAGGTAGTACAGACGCCAAGATCATTGAGAAAAGAACCTTCAGTACTGTGAACAGCAGCTTAGGCTCTGTTTTAAGACAGTGAGGCATTGTTGAAACTCTGGAAAAGGGAAAGACACTGAAGCAGCTCAATCTTTTCTTTTTTTTCATTTTTTTCTTATTATTAGCAAATCACTGTGAGGTACAATTATAGAGTTATGAACTTTCGTGCTTGCGTTCCAGTCACACAATGATCGAGTACCCATCCCTCCACCAGTGCCCATTCTCCGCCACCAATCCCAGTATCCCTCCCACCATGCCCACCCTATCCCCCCACCCCCGCCTCTGTGGCAGGGCATTCCCTTTTGTTCTCTCTCTCCTTTTAGGTGTTGTGGTCTGCAGTAGAGGTATTAAGTAGCCATCATGTTTGGTCTGTAGTCTACTTTCAGCACATATCTCCCATCCCGAGTGGTCCTCAGAATACCCTTTACCTGATGTTCCCTTCTCTATCTGATCAAAGCAGCTCAATCTTGAGGGAGATTTACCTGGAAATGCTGTGTGGCACAGATTGGTGATGCTAGCACAATGCCTTCCAGGAAGGGACTCCTAGAGGGAATTCAGAAAAATGATGAATAGAGAAAGCTAACAAGACCAGAGCCAATAAGCAACAAAAGACATTAGAAGTATAGGACCACTAAAACTAGAACATAGAACAGGTAAAAATAGTTAGAGGACAATGTGCAAAAGATGACTCCTAAACTTTAAACTTACCTTGGAAGTTAAAGGCACTATGAATGAAACTGGGACCCATGAGGGAAGGGCCATAAATTCTGTAAAAATTATATGTTGAATTTAGGATATCCTGGGCTTGAGGTGAGAGAAGACTGGTCATGTGGAAATGAGGAGCACATCCATTGACATAGTGGCTAATTCAAGCAAGCAAAGCCTGCAGTAGGCCCTTGAGGAAATGACTTTCACCTGTGAGATAGTAATTTCACTGATATCTCGCCTACAAAACCAGTTTTTCTAGCTGAAGGAGGAAGAATTTTTGCAACAACAGTACAGGAAGTAGTGAGCTCTACCAGAATACTACTGACCTCAGAACAACACACATTAGCCAGATCTGACACTAAGATATGCAGGAATAGCAAATGACCACAGGTCTTTTTTAATCCAAAATACAACAATTTACAATCATCCAGGGAAAGTTTTAGAAGGTCCAATTTACTACCACCTGAATTGGAATATCTTGAAAAATCACAACAGAGAGTGGGAGTTTAAGAATTGAAGATAGGGAATAGCCTACATAATGGGTGTCAACAAAGAACAGTAATTAGGATAATCAGGATAATTTTACCAGTTGGCACTTGTCTGCCTTTGTTTATCCCTAAAGCCCTCTGATATTGAAAAGTTATCACTAAGTGTTTATCAAAGGTAATAACTGAAGCTATCAGATTGTATGTTATTGTGGTGGGGAGCACTTATATGTAAGAACAACTGAACATGGAGAAGACAGACAAGAGGACAAAAAAGATGTTATGGAAGTGCAGGGAAGACACTTCACAGTCAACCATTACAAAACAGCATATAAGGAGATGTTATTTTACAGCCTATACACAGCAGAGTGTTAGGAATAAGTGAAGTCAGATGATAAGGGCCTGCATTCCAGGAACATTTTTTTATTTTCATGATAATGAGTTATAAATGAAACATGGGGTGGGTGGTGAGACTGTCTTAAAGGATACTAAAGTACATGAAACAGATTTCCAGTTCTGGACATGATGACGTATTTAAGAGCATATTTAAATCCCTGCCTTGAACTGCACAAAGACAGAGAGACTCTCCAGAACCTGAGGGGTTTCTCTAGAGGTTCCTTTTAAATCATAAATTGAGTACCAATGGATTAATCTTTGTGTGAAAGCTTCTGGAAAATGTACAAGAAATAGCAAGAAAGATATTGACAAAAAAAAAGAAAATCCTGACCTTAATTTAAGACTTGGAAATGATTCATGTTCCCTGAAGTCAGAGGTAAAGATAAGAAACCTTATAAACACTTTAGAATACATGGGGTCATCAGGTTCTGAGTATTACCTAAGAAAGGGGGCATAAGAAACCTATTACCTAAGAGGGCCAAACGTATTCTAGACTAAAGGATGCTGTGGTTTTTGCATAACACATTTTGAAAGCAAACTGTATGCATGCTTCCATGTAATTTAATCATATCTCAGACAATGTTGAAAAAATAGGCCTGCAGATTTAAGTCCATAATACTTAGAATTTTAAAAAAATGTTGCCACCTCCTGGTCTTAGAAATTAAGTTATCCATACTAAAACACAACAAATCTGCTTAAAATAGTCACTATTGCTTCCTATAGTTGACATTAGTTAGCATGACATGGTCTTGCAAGGTCATTTCCCTTCATTAATTACTCTCTGATAAGGCTGGGTGCCTTTGTTTAGCTCATTCATTGCTACTGGATACCATACATCTGAACCTTTACTATGAATCATTTCAGTCTACAAAAGACAAAATAAATCAATAAAGGCAACGCAAATGACTTGCAATATTTGTCACTACTACAGATTTGTAAACCAAACATACTGGGAATATTGTACCACTGGGAAAATGACCTCATAGGTCTCTTTCCTGGTGCTCAGTTTCTTGGGAGAAGTAGTTTTCATAAATGTGAGCAAATGCATCTTCCTAAAACAGAGCAAATATGAAATGAAACTCCTTGCAAAGTTGATTCTTGTAACTCAAACATATCTTCAGGGATAATGGGAAATGAGTCTAGAAAAGAATAAATAAAAAATGAATTAAGAAAGGATTTTCATTTTAGATTAAGAATTTGGAGAGGTTTGCAAGATCTACAAAAGGGAATGACATAATAAAAGTGTCTTAAACACTCACCTAGAAGTTATGTACAAAGTAGAATGAGGTAAAGGACAAAGAATAAGGCAGGAATCCTTTCAGATGCCATCATGAGGTAGAAAGTGGGTAAGTTGCAATGAAACTGTGAATAGAGGAAATGACAGTGCAATGCCAAATACATTTAATAATAAAACTTGAGTGTTTTTTTACATGGCTGACACTATTTAAGTACTTAAGAGTATTGGCTATGATTTTTCTGTTTGCTATGAGATGTATACAAATGAAATCAGAGAGATAGCACAGCATCCCATTTAGTTCCTTGAGCCAGTCAGAAATAAGCCCTGAGCACTTCTGGGTATGACCTAAAAATAAAATTAAAAAAAAAAAAGAGAGAGGTGCATACTGTTATTATTGCTTTTCTACACTGGAGAAAACCAAGGTGCTTAGAAATTAATCAGTATGGCCATGTTTACAGAAGAGTCTAGATTTGAGAAGAGTCAAAATGGGTTCCAGAATTCCATGTAGAATCCGAAGATCCTTGAGTACTTGCCACGTGCTCCAAGGTAGTATTGAGATTGACATGAAATTTGCCTGTTCTTAGAACAATCCTGAGTGGCCCGACTTCTCTCCATTTCTCTAGCCACTACTTTAGTGCAGACAGGTAGCTTATCTGAAACGGTCTCTAGCTGTTTTCCCTGGCTCCAGATTTTTCGGCTTCCAGTCTGCTCTTTGTTCTTACAACAACTATCTTCCAAAAACATAAAACTGAAGGGCCGGAGTGATAGCACAGCGGGTAGGGCGTTTGCCTTGCAGGCAGCCGACCCGGATTTGATTCCCAGCATCCCATGTGATCCCCCAGCACCGCCAGGAGTAATTCCTGAGTGCAGAGCCAGGAGTACCCCTGTGCAATGCCGGGTGTGACCCCCCCCCAAAAAAAAGCAAAAACATAAAACTGATCACCTAACCCTTTTGTTCAAAATCAGTGGTATCCATCATATATGTGACATTGGAACTTTCTGTCGATAACGGAGTGAGTCATATGTGTCTTAACAGGCCTCGTGCGATGCACTCTCTGATGATCTCTTTTGTGTCACCCTTTCCCATTTTGCATTCTAGGTTCTCATCATAGGAATTCATGTTCTCTGATTTCTGGGGATTTTATACATTAAATTCTTTCTGTTCATATTTTTTTTCTCCTTTTTTGCTATCCCTCTATTTTTCACTTCCCTCAAAAAGGTTTGCTTTGGACTCCGAACACCCTGACCCATTTTGCTTAAGCTTTCTTCAGCATGCTTGCTCAGTATCCACATCAGTATTTCTCAACCATTTTTTTGACATTATTGTCTCATTCTGATCTTGTTTCCATCCTGTGATCTCTCTATCCTACAGATTAGCCTGTAGCCTGTAATTTCATTTCCTTTATGATCACCTGTGGCCTTGTATTTGGGTATCCTGGGGCCTTGTAGAGGACCACGGGGCACCAGGTTGTGAGAGGATGCCCTAGACCTTGCTAATTAGACAGCACTCGCCCTGAGGCTTAGTCATTGGCTTACTTCTTTGATTAATGTTAAGAATGTTAAGTTCCCTAAGGACAAAGGCCTTATGCTAACCGCCAAACATGCTATTTGTTGCTTAGTAGGCTCTAAATAATTTTTTAAGTGAAGGTTAAAAGATTGCACAACAGGATAATGAAAACAAAACTTAGAGCTTTAACTAGTGTCATTAGCAACCCCAAGTGAACCTTCAGGAGAATGCTTTGAAATTTCTGGATTTCAGTTAAAACCTGTTGAAATTGATGATAAAATGTTACTCAAATAGAAATATCCTCTGTGCAGTGGAAAGATGGCATTGGGGATCATTTGTGAGTCTGCAGATGCTGTCCTGCTAATTACTGGGAGGTTTACAACCTCTTTTTAAAAAGGAGAATTTGGTTTTCCTTCTTCTTTTTTTTTTTAATTATTGTTTACCTCGACTTATTTTGGCTGTTTTATAGTGAAAAATAGAAATCAGGCAAAACCGTTACTTGGCATATTCTTCTCTAGATATGTATGATCATACATAGAAATGAAAATTAATTTTCTCTACATGGTTCAGAGAGTTTGCTTATATCTTTTTTATCCTGCTATTAGTTGCTTAGGTTTGAGTGAAAGTGTAGATTTCTGAAAGGGAGAAGTCAGAACTGAAATGTTCTTGATTCAATTACACAGAGAATAGAAATGCTATTTCTGATATTATAGTCACTTAGACTTTTCTATATGCTATTATTTGATAAGGACTTCATTAAAGGTAGATTTTCTGGATGAAGACTTGTGAATGCATGTACGGGCCCATAGCCTAGGCAAAGCAAAGGGCCGGCTTCAGCCTGCAGAGCTGGCTGAACACTTGATAAGTACTTCAAGGGAGAGATGAGACTCCCTCACGCTAAAACAGTCTCTGAGTTAGAGAGAAATGTGTGAGTAGACTTGCTGGCAGACAGACTACCCAGGAAAGTGTGGACATCTGTCCCATGTCTTAACAACTGGCCCCACTATTTTCTTCTGGCTGGCTATATAAAGAATTTCTATGTTTGGCTAAGCCTAAAATGTTCTTCTTTCTGATAATTATTTATATTGTGCGTATTTATGTGTGGCTTAATATTTCACCACAGTGCAAACAAGGTATTTCCTCTAGTATTTTGACTTCATATCTACAGGATTAAGATCCTTCTTATATAAAGACCTGAAGATAATTGGAATTATTAGACATATTTGGACCCAAACCCCAGCCTTGCCTCTTGTACGTGGTGGAACTTTGGAGAAATTGATATAAAAAATTCAGCACAGATAGGTAGGGAGGTAGGTGAAATTTCATTATTTCATACAATGAAATAATGAAATATTATTTGGCCTTAGTAAATGGAAGATTCAGCCACTTGTACAACATAGCAAACCTGGAGGATATTCTTGCTATATGATATGGTAAGCCACACACTTCTATGTGTGGGCTGAAAATGGAGAATACATAGAAGTAAGAGAGTAATTATAAAGGTTGGGGCATAGAAGAAATGAAGAAATGTCAGCTAAAGGTACATATTGGATAAGTAAGTGTAGAACTCTAATTTCAGCTCAGTTAATAACTCTATACTGATCATTCAGTTAACAACACTATACTCAATACTGGAAATTTATTAAGAGCATGTTCCTATGCTCTCATAACCATAAGAAAAAGAAATTAACTATAGGAAGATGACATACTGACTTTGGTGATCATTTCTCTGCGTGTATAAGAAATAATTATGTTGTTCATAATAAATGTACACAATTTTTGCTTTTGTTTTCCTTAAGTTTGGGGGCCATCACCTGGCAGTGCTCAAGGGCACTGGCTCTGTGCTCAGGGATCACTCCAAGAAGTGCCTAGAATACCATATGCAGTGCCAGGATGCAAACTAGGTCGGCTACATGCAAGGCAAGCATCTTATCCCCTGGACAATCTGCGGTTCCAACACAATCTTTACTTAAAAGCAAAACCAAAATAACTTGGATAAAGAGAAGGTTGATGACAGATTAGAGAAACCAGGGATGCTGATTTGATGGGGAAAGGTCGCCTGATTGTCAGACTTTGAGCATTAAGCCCAAAAGCCACTTGGAGACAGGAGAAGATGCAAGGTATTTAGACCTGAAGTCACTGTAAAAATAAAGCCATGAGGTAAAATTGCTTCTGCCTCAAATTTTGCCTGTGTGCATTTAGGGTGTCACTGTTTAATCCCACCGTTGCCAGAGGGAACATAGGCATATATTTGAGAAGTGACTCATAAAGTTTAAAATGGGCAGAGTTACTTTTTTGAATATTTTTTTCCTAAGCAGCAACACTTAGTTATCCTAAATATGCATACCAAAAGCAAAATTATTCTTTAAATTGAGCTACCAGTGGAGCCAGCTTCAGTAATTTGCTCAAGTTAGCTCATGTCGCCAGATTCTGTCCGTGCAGATTGATGTATTTAATAGCATCTGTCAGCAGTGACTGTGGACTCGCATTTTAATGGATTCCCAAGTTTTCATCAGAATATGCTGTGCTCCAGTAACAGTGCCAGTGGCGTCTCCCCAATTGATGCTGCTGACACTTCCCTTAGCAGAGGTGGTTCTGCTGCAGGCATTTGAAAGATACTGAGGACAGCAGCATTTGGAGGCTGGATGACAAATGAAACACAAAGATAATGTTCATGTGGTTGTGTGTGCCCGAGCAGTGATTTATATTATGTTAAGCAGAAATGCAAACACCATGAATTAGAAAATCAAGATACATCTTTCTAGAATAGTGAATGCTATTAGGGAGCAAGGACCTAAGAGAAGCTAGAGTTTTAGGTGTGCTAAGAGTCAGAAAGCTTTCTCATACCTCAGGCTATCAGGTAGAAGGTAATTAGTCATATTAAATGAGGACCCAGCATGAAATTTCTTCAAAGAGTTAGTCCCCCTCATTTCAAAGTATTTAATTAAAATTCATTAGCCACAACATCTCTTGCATAAGGCATCATTCCTCATATTCATTTCAAATGATTTAGTTCCTTGGAAGGAATATTGCGGCAAAGAAGATTCGATCCTAGGCTGTTCTAATACCAACAACAACAAAAGGAAACCTGTAAATAAAATGTTTACATCTTAGTTTGTGCTCTATTTACTGAACTGAAACAAAACAAACAAAAGCCCAACTGAATGGGGGGAAGGAGGAGTTTGGGGTCGCATGCAGTAGAGTTCAAGGCTACCCCTTGTGCTTGATTTGCTCAATTGGAACTAAACAAACCAAAGTTTAAGTCGGGGGTGGGGGAGTGGGAAAGTTTGGGGCCACACCCATCAGTACTCAAGGTTAGTCCTGGCTCTGCATTCAGGGGTCACTCCTGAAAATACTCACTGGACCATATGTGGTGCCAGGGATCATCCAAGGGTTGGCTGCATGCAGGAAGCACCTTAATCCCTGTAATAGCTCTTCAGTTCACTGTATCACTGTCATCCCGTTGCTCATCGATTTGCTTGAGCGGGCACCAGTAATGTCTCCATTGTGAGACTTCTTGTTACTGTTCTTGGCATATAGAATACACCACTCTCTTGCCAGGCTCTCCGAGAGGAGCGGAGGAATCGAACCCTGGCCGCCCGAGTGCAAAGTGAACACTGTACCCGTTGCACTATCGCTCCAGCTCTTCAGTTATCCAATTAAATTTTCCGAAGTAAACTAATGAATGATGCCTAAAACCTAAAAATAATGCTTCGTTGCCATCCCAATGTGTTTCTGATTAGAGCTCAGAGCAGATAATGGCAGGGCAGCTTGTAGAAAAGAATATGGAACAGGTCCGGGATAACTGCAAGTACTATCCCTCTGCTTCCTTGGCCTACTGCAGTCAGTTTCAAGAATACTATTGGAAAATGCCCCCAGAAGTTAACAGTCAAATACAAATAATACGTATCTCTGTTTTCCCTTTCCTTTCTGCTGCCTCGGTGCGAATGTGTAAGGCAGCTGAGGTTTCACATTGGTCTCTAGAATACCTGCTGGGAAATTGACAGGTGCGGCTGCCTATTAATTAAAGGTACAGCATCCCTGGGGCTCACAGCTGATGCCAGGAGGAATAATCATCTTCCTCTCATGAAACCTAAACAATATCCCCATTGAAAATCACTACCAGGTTAAAATGAGAGGATGTATTTGGGGCGCAGCTTCCTGCTACACAGAGGTCAATATAATAAACTAATATTTATGGACCTCTTATTTGTGAATCAGGTATTATGATAAGCCTTCTTCATGGTCTGTCATTTCTATTTCCACTAAAGGAAAGCTTGACTAGCAGTGCTTGAGTCCTCGAAGACAATATTTTGCATTTAATAAGAAGTCTGGAGACAGGCATCCCACACTACTTTGGCAAGATCAACAGTATCATTAAGGATAAAGGTTATTTATCTCTCTCTTTTTTATCATCCTTTGGGGATTTCTCTTCACAAGATTGCTGCCATTGTGCCATACATCATATCTATATTAAACACTTGAGAGATAGGGAAAGAGTAGAAGCCCTGTCTTACATGTTCCCTTTATAAGGATGTAAAAATTTTCTAGAAGTCTCCTTGCTTTCTAACAGTCTCATTCCCCCAAGCTGGAACTGAGCGGGTAGGGCATTTGCCTTGCATGCAGCTGACCAAGGTTTGATTCCTCCATCCCTCTCGGAGAGCCCGGCAAGCTACTGTGCTTGATAGTCCATGAAAAAGGTTTATCCCACCCGCACGGCAGAGCCTGGCAAGCTACCCGTGGCGTATTCGATATACCAGAAACAGTAACAACAAGTTTCACAATGGAGATGTTACTAGTGCCCACTTGAGCAAATCAATGAGCAACAGGATGACAGTGACAGTGATATATATGTATATATATATATATGTATTTTAAAAAATAATTCTCATAGTAATTTTATGAATGGACACATTCTTCTCTCTCCAATATGCATATATTAAGGACAAAGTTATTAGAATATTTGCTTGCTTATGGTTATGTTTGACTTTTAACATATAGCTATATAACAAGATAATTAAGAAGGCAATTTTTTAAGATAAACTACTTCAAGAGTTTAAATCCAAGGTGGAGTACTTGGTTGTAACACACCGAAAGTTCTTTAATCCCTTCTGTGTCAATTTGCTGCTTATTTATAAAATGAGAAGAATGATATTAATGTATGTGTATTGAACAATTAAGTGACTTAATATGTAAACTATCTAAAATTTCGCTTATAATAATGTTAATTAACAAAGTATGTAGAAAGTAGCCTGTTTGTAATATGCTAAATAAAACTAGCCTAAATGTCCATCATTTGTAGAACAAGTAAACGACTTGTGATATATTCACACAATTAAATATATTACTACACAGCAATAAAAAATGAGTTATTAATGCATACAAGTTAATCCCAAAAGAGTGATAAAATCCAGACATAGGGCCAGAGCAATAGTACAGCAGGTACTATTGTATTAAAAAATCCTAGACTTTATGCATCCCCACATGGAAAGTTTAGAAACAGGTAAAAATAATCTACAGTAAGAAAAGTGTCAGAATAAGAGACCTAATTTTTATAGATCATATCAGTGACTGGCAATGATGGAACTTTCTGGTGTGCTGAAAGTTTCTGTGAAGTTCTATGATCAGAATGCTGGTTATGCACCTGTAAAGTATGTTGCTTTGTACACATGTGTTTGTATTCTATGTATATAGTTCCATTTTAAAAAGACATAAAGAAACATGAAAAATACCCATTCATGCAAGAACTGAATAATGAAAGTAGGTAAAGGGATATACATGATAACCTTTCAGTATCTACATTGCAAACCATAGTGGCCAAAAGGAGAGACAGAGGAGAGAGAGAGAGAGAGAGAGAGAGAGAGAGACAGACAGACAGACAGACAGACAGACAGACAGACAGACAGACAGACAGACAGACAGACAGAAAAGTATTTCCCACAGATGCAGGAAGGGGGAGTGGGAGGGAAAGAAATTGGGAACATTGATGGTAGGAAGTGTACATTGGTGAGGGAATGGGTGTTGGAACATTGTATAACTGAAACCAAATCATGAACAACCTTGTAACTGTGTATCTCAATACTCTTTCATACTGATGGGCACCTTTGATGAAAACCCTTAGAAGAAAATGTGACAAAGGAAGGAAATTATTGAGTCCCAGGAGTCATGAGTCAAGGGCTGTCTTATTTTGGAACATCAGTCTACATCAGCAGACTCTTCTCGAAGTCAATCTCCCTTGACTTCCCTCCCTATCCAATGAGGATATGTGTCTGCACTGGGGCCGTCCCTGTCCTCCCTCCTGATCCCAGGGTGAAAGGTAATGGACACTGGTGATATAGTAACCAGAAATACGATATCTAATTGCACTTTATGGGCATTGTCCTGTGATGACTCAAACTGAGTATTTGAATCACCACTAAGAATGCCAGGATGTATTCCAGGATTCCTCCCAAGAACAAACTCCACTTCCAAAGGTAGAGAGCCTTTGAAAGGTGACAACCTAGAGCTCTAGCTGTGTGTACACCAAGGTGTCACAGATGCTTGGCTGAGCTGCTGGAGGCAAGGTAAGGTCAGGGCAAGTGTGTGTAGGCAGAGAAGGCAGTGGTGCAGTTGAATCAGGGCTTCCTCAGCCAGTTGGACAATTCCCAGGCTAAAAAGGTCTTCTAATGGAAGAGGTTCTGAGTCAAAGCAGGCTGATATTATAGACTTTCTTTCTTTTAAAAAGTTTTATTGCAGTAAAATTGATTTATAACAATAGATATTTCAAGCATACAGCATATTTGACATCTGCATCATGTTCACTAGCAAAAGTCTCGTTTTCCTACCCAAACACCCACTCACAGAGGAGTTTGGATAAGATGTGGTACTTGTACATAATGGGCTCTAACCCGGTTAGAAAACAGTATTTATTTTGCCCCTCCAAAATAAATACAGTTTGTAAAACACTGATTAAAAGTTTAAGTCCACCATAGTATCCCTTCCCTCTCTGTACATTCTCCTCTCCTAGCTTTTTCTCTGTATCTAAGAGTTTGTTTCTGTCTTGTTTTGTCTCTTCATATTCCACCAATGAGTGAAATCACACAATATTTGCCCTTTTCTAGCTAATTTCTTTTGGCATCACGCCCTCAGGGCTAATCATGTCAAAAATGGCAAGATTTTACCTTTCTTAAATAGCTACAGTAGTTGAGTGGTTTTATTATAGACTTTGAGTTCTAATCCTTTCCGGAGACTGCAGGGTCATGGAGTGACTTCATTGTGTTGGGGCCTCTACACCGTGAGATATAAGGAAGAGGATGTTACTCTCGTAGCAGGCAAGGAACCACTGCATCTTACAAACATCCCACTTTTTACTTTTCAATCCCATTAAAAAAGACTTTTTAAAAAATTTTTATAATAGAACAAGCAGGAAAGGCATAGGAAACTTAATTGTGTCCCCAGGTCAGAGAGTATGGCCTACTAGCACCAGAATAAGCAGGGTAGAAAACTCCAGTTTCAGTGTACCGAGGGTAACCATCTGAGTGACTGATTTTAAGCTAATCTCTACAAATCAACAGAATCGATACCTTCATCCCTTCCCTCACCTACATCCTTCCAGAAATGTGAAGCAGGTATACCCAAGCTCCTTGGGAAATGTGGGGGTTGGAGAGGCAGGACGGTGGGCAAGTCACTTGTCGAACATATGGTTGATCTAGGTTGGATCCCTGAAATTCCATGTGGTTCCCCAAGCACTGTCATGAGTGATTTCTGAGGACAGAGTCATGAGTCAGCCCTGAGCACTCCATGCATGGCCCCAAAACAGCAACAAGGAAAGGTGACAGGTCAGTCTCTATCCTGGCCCCAGAATCTCCTTAGTTTCATTAGTCTTGGGGCCACTGGAGGGACTCCTGATAGCGGACTGCAGGCCTCTGGGTAGACCACAGGTACCCCAAAAAAGCCAAAATGGTATCTTCAAAATTTCACCAGTTGACATCATTGCTCAGCATGGTCTCCTCCTGAGGTCAAACACCACAGTAACCCCCAAATTAAAGATAATCAGGTATTGGGGGAAGGGCAGGGTGAGATTCCTAAGCAGTGGTTGGGGGCCCAGAGACCATTCGCAACAATAATTAACAGAACAAATGGAATGGTTCAATGCTCAGTCCCAGCACTATGGAACTGCACAGCTGTGGTCTGGGTTCTCCAGTGCTTGGGGCCATTTGGCCAACCTTGTGCATACAAGAATCTGTTCCTGACACCTTTACTACATCCTCAACCCCAAAGATAAAGAGCTTTGATGTGAATTTAATTGAAAAATGCAGTTGCTGCATTGGGGGTGGGGATATATATCTATCCCCAGAAAGTACAATATTCTCACAAATATTATTCTCTCATTAGCATTCGCAGCACCCACAGGGAACCCGGCAACATTATTAGTCCTGTTTTTGTGGCTCTGGAAGTTGAGTCATGCATTAGGTCTGATTCTGATTCAGTGGCTGGATTACAGAAGCCCTGTTCCTCTTCTAGGACTAAAATCTTATCTCCTTTTTATAAACAAAACATTCCAGAGAAAATGGCTTTTCTACTTCAGAACGAGTATCTTCTTAAAAAACGCCTGATAACTTAGGGACATACAATTCTGTCCAACATATGATTGCTTCCAAATACCATATGTTTGTACCAGACTGATTAGTAACAGTTTTGCAGATGTTATATGAACCTTCTGGAGTGTTTGGTGCCTTCCGCAATCCCAAGCAAAGGCAGGACAATATGGTGTGTTCTATGTGAGCCCCCTAACAGCTACATATTTCAGTTTAAAGACCTAGCAGCTACATGAAAATACATGTATTATTTGAAGGTTATTTTCCAATTTTCTTTCAAATGCTTGCTAAAGATTAATCCATTTGATCCAGTAATCACAAGGCCAGCCTGTGTTTGGGCCAGATGACTACCAACCAGGACTTCCAGGATGGATGACTGGTCAGCATCAGGCAGCGAGGAAAAGAGAGAGAGACAGAGACAGAGAGAAAATCCTGCAGCTTCCAAAATGGAAGTAAGCAAGCAAAAATTGCAAAAGTCTGCTTAGAAGCCGATCCAGAAATTTATAGTGGCTGGGAGCGATAGTACAGCAGGTAGGGTGTTTGCCTTGCACGCGGCCGACCCGGGTTCAATTCCCAGCATTCCATATGGTCCCCTGAGCACCACCAGGAGTAATTCCTGAGTGCAGAGCCAGGAGTAACCCCTGTGCATCGCTCAGTGTGACCCCAAAAGAAAAGAAAAATGGAATGAATTCATATGGTCAGATAACCCTGTTAAAGATCACTTTAGTAGCCTGCACTGGACTACTGATTCTGGAAGTTAGAGGAGAACTCAGATTGCCTTACAAACAAGGGGCTTCTGAAACATGCTTGCATTTCTCAGTACAATACAATGGGGTTGTTAAAAGCTTAATGGGGATCCAGATCGTGTCAGGTTCAAGTGGTACCTGTTACTAGCTGAGAGGCCTTAGAGAAGTTATTTCACCTTTCTTATCTTTCATTTCATCAGCTGTGAAATCAAGATAATAGCGTTAGTGACTTTCATTAAATGAGATAATGCATGCAGAGCACTCAGCTCATTCACTCGCTCAATATCTAGATCTAAAAGCAGATTTTCTAGTATGGACCTCTGGTGAGAAAATCCCCTATGCCACGGGAATTTTAGAATATAAAGTTTTATATTATATAAATAAAAAAGTTTCCCACCAGCAATTACGTGGTCACATGCCAGATTCAGCACTATGAAATTAAAAGATGAGGTGCTGAAAGTACAGTGAAGTATCCAAGTGGAGGATGTTACAGGGAGAGTTTAGAAGGGGAATTGCAAAGTTCCTTAAGTAACAGGGTAAACCAGTAGGAAGGACACACAGAAGTATTTCAGGCAGAGAAGAGGAAAAGCTTGGTATGTCTGAAGACATGGTGTGTTTACAACTAACACTGGAGAGGCAGATTGAGGTTGAGCCATAGAGAACCTTCTAGACCCTGAGGATTTGAAATTTTATCTCAGTGCAGGAAAAGCTGCTGCAAGCTTCCTTTCCTCTTCTCAATCCCTAAAAGAGAACCAGGCAGTGCCACTGGCCTTTGGTGGCTGTGTGGAATAACCCTTAAGTGCTGCTTAGCCTGCAGATGTTCAACACCCACGGGGCTCTGCCAGGTAGGCCTGGAGTGACTCATGAAGTCAGGGCAGCAGGCAGACGGACCTGGCAGTAACTGGAGAGGGTGTCACTGTGTTTTGATCAAGTTTCACCAAATTTGCCAAAGCATTGTCAACATGTGTTCTCAGGTACTTTACAAACCAAGGTTAAGAAAGGACACAGGGCAGGGAGGTAGGGGAGTAGCACGGGGAATCAGGCAGCCTGGGACCTGACCCAGGTTGCTGTTTCTGAGACCCAATTCAGGGCACGGTCATTGTCTACTTGAGGCAGATGTTGCAAAGCCCTATTCCTGACCCCACTGGGGCCAAGCATCAGGGGCACATGTGCAGACTGTCTACTCTGGAAAATCCTGCAACTCTTCCCTCCGTGGGAGAGCTTGTCTTCCTGCCCAGTCTTTGGCCCTCTGGCCCCTCCTAGTCCTAACAAGGCAAGAATCGGGGAGCAAGTAAGTCAGACATAGTTCTTTTTTTTTTTCTTTTTAGGTCACACCTAGCAATGCACAGGGGTTACTCCTGGCTTTGCACTCAGGAATTACTCCTGGCGGTGCTCGGGGGACCAGATGGGATGCTGGGAATCAAACCCAGGTCGGTCACATACAAGGCAAAACCCTACCCTCTGTGCTATCGCTCCAGCCCCAGACATAGTTCTTTCATATATCAAGAAGTTATAACTATATCATTTATAACTTTACAACCCTTTATCCCTGAGGTAAAGACCAATATACAGGGAGACAAATAGTTTTCTCCCCAACAAAGAATCTGCTTTCCATTTTCTGAGCAATAGTTTGTCTAACATTCTTACACACCAAAGCTTTGACCTCACCAAACTTGAGGAAAGGCTACCATTTGTTTTACCTTCAGTGAGGAATTTTACATTCCCCTGAAGTTGGCCACATCCCCCTACTCTTCTCATTTGGTCCAAGTCTAAGAAATTTTGTCCCTGAATCAATGTCCTGTTTCGGGCCTTCACTGCTGAGACAGCACCCGCCATATATGACAGTGTCACTCTCTTTTTGAAACAATGTTTCTTTCTTCTCTAATTTAGAAATTAATAGATTCACGGCTGGGGCAATAGTACAGTGGGTGAGTCATTGCCTTGAACACAGTGGACCTGGGTTCAGTCCCCTGAGGCCTGGCAGGAGTGATCGCTGAGTATAGAGCCAGGAGTAAGCCCTGAGCACTACAGGTTAAGCCCCCTGAAAGATAATTGATAGATTCTTGTAACTCTTCCATTTTCTTTTTGTTATTGTTTGTTTGTTTGTTTGTTCTGGGGTCACACCCAGCAGCACTTAGGGTTATGTGCTCAGGGATCACTCCTGGTTGACTTGGGGGACCATCTGGGGTATGAGGATTTGAACCCTGGTCAACCACATGCATGGCAAATACCCTCCCCATTGTACTATCATTCTGGCCCCTCTTCTATTTTATTTTCTTTTAATATTTTTAATATTTTAATTTTTTTAAATTAATGAATCACTGTGAAATACAGTTACAGGCTTACAAACTTTAGTGATTATGTTTTAGTCATACAATGATTGAGTATCCATCCCTCTACCTGTGCCCATTCGCCATCACCAATGTTCCCAGTATCCCTTCCCGCCACTGTCACCGCATCCCTCCCCTATCTCGCAGCTCCTTCCTCTGTGGCAAGCAAAGTCCCTTTTACTCTTTTTCTCCTTTTTTGGTGTTATATTTTGCAATACAGGTACTAAGTGGCCATCATGTTTGGTCCATAGTCTACTTTCAGCACACATCTCCCATTTTGATTGAGCCCTCCAAGATCATTTACTTAGTGGTGCCTTCTCTATCCCAGCTGCCTTTTCCTCCAGCATGTGAGGCCAACTTCCAAGCCATGAAGCGATCCTCTTGGCCCTTATCTACAGATGACTGGTTAAAGAAACGTTGGTACATCTACCAACTGCACTACTATGCAGCTGTTAGAAAAGATGAAATAATGAAATTCGCATATAAGTGGATGGACATGGAGAGTATCATCCTAGGTGATATGAATCAGAGAGGGACAGACATGGAATGACTCCCCTCATTTGTAGAATATAAAGTAGAGATAAAGGTCTTCTAATTTCTTAAAGACAGGTTAAAACTAGTTTTTGTCTTCAAAAACACACAAAAAAAGCCCTATTGCAGTGGAAAGGTATGTGGAGTACTACATATTAAGTTCCTTTTTCCTCGAAAGGTCAGTTGTGCTGTTTTGACCAGCTTTGTTGTGGCCAGGGCACAATGGGGAGGAGAGGGTCAAAGGTCAGAGGTTCTAGTCCTTAACTGTACAGTAATGATTTTTTTTTTCCAGGAAACACTGTCCAACTTTGCCTCTTATTTGCATGAAGTTCAGTTATATCACTTTCTTATGCTGGACCCTCCCTTAGCACTCTTCCGTTGTAATTTTTGAAAAGCCTTTGAAAATCCATACAGTCTTTGAAAGTCAGAGCTGTTTGATTTATTAACATTCCACTCAAAACACAAGTCCTAAGCCAGAAAGAGACCTAAAAGTAGTGGAGCAGATGTCTTGCATTTGAGTAGACCCCAGGTTCAAACACTGCATCTGCCTGGTCCCCAAACACCAAGGGATGTGTCTCCAGTGGCTCCCAATACTGCCAGGCGCAAGCACGGAACCATCATGCCTGCTAGGAAAGCCCCTCTAAGAAATAAACAGTGGGTGGAGAAGTGGTGCAGAGGGAAAGGCTCTTGCCTTGCATGCTGCCTACCCAGGTTCAATTCCTGGCACCCCCACATGGTCTCCCAATCACTGTCAGGACTGATCCCTGAGTGCAGAGCCAGGAATAAGCCCTGGACAGTGCCAAGTGTGGCCCCAAAGTAAAATATATATATATATATATAAACAAAAACACATGCCCTGCACATCAGAAAACAGAAAGTATATTTCCTCAGACTTATCTCAGTGATTCTGAATGTCGAGGCTCCATCCCCAATTTAAAAGAATTTGGAGTTGGGGCTTTGGAGACCTAATTTGGCTTAACTAGTTTTTGATGGTGGGACTCTTCTAGAAGGATCAATGATCTTCTATGAAGAGAGCTTTATCTTTTGATATCTCTTGTCTTTAAACAGACTGTATTCACTTTTACTCGGGGTGTTCTATTGCAACATGCTCTGACATCCAGATGACAGACACTTCATACTTCACAGGTGCCGGAGTCCACCATAGCTTGAACTGTTACATGGCCTGATTGTGAGGCTCAGACTTCTGGCTAGCAAATCAGCAAATCTCTTATCAATTTTTTGTTGTGGCGGTGGTGCCAGGCCTCAGAGCCAAGGTCACACAGGCAAGGCCAATGCTCTACTGCTGAGCTACATCCCTAGCTACATCCTTTTATTTAAAGTAAGCCATTATTTTGGTAACAAAATAAATGTTAAATTCAGTTACATAATGAGAATATTTTTTTCCGATGGGTTCTGTGGCTCAACTTCTCATTAGATACTGGATATGCCTGGGGTGGAACGAATTGTTAAGCAGTTCAGTGTCAAGTATCTGAATCCCCCCTATGAATCTTTCCCCTCTTCTTCAATGTTATGATGTATCCCGTGTTTTATTCTTTATGAATCAGCTCAGATAACATTGTGATAATGGGGGAAGTGGTAAAAGTGGTTAGGTTGGGATATATTTTCAAGGTAGACTCCTCGTGAGTCACAGATAGATTTTCTCTGGGAGGGAAAGATTTGCATTGATGCCATCTTCATTTTGACTGACCGGAAGCTGAATGGAAGCAGGAACCATCCACTTCGATGAAAATGACTAGGGGGAGGGGGAGTCAGTTGGGAAAAGGTTGGGGCCATCATCAAAAGATGTTTTAAATGAAAAGAGAAATCATAAACCAGTATCTAGCAGAGTGTTGGCACCATTGAATGAATGAATTTATGAATTAATGAAACAAACTGGATAAATCGAGAAAAGTGAAGGAAGAAATAGTATCAATACTAAATTGAACACACCAGCAGAACATTTCGCAAAAGGATATGATGAAAATCCCAGACTAGAATTTGGGAGAACTGGGTTCCAGTCTCAGAAGAGATTTCAAATCTCAGATTCCTCTTCTCAGCTGGTTTTTTGTTTTGTTTTGTTTTGTTTTTTGCTTCTGGGATCTCCAGTCTTTTCTCCCCTGCTAGAAAGTGACAACACATCGGTTCTTCCCTGTCACCTTCCCCACAGTCTCAGCTTTCCTATATGGAAATGTAGAATTCACTGTCTCAGGTCAGGGGAGAGCCAATAAGAGCAGCCTCTGAGAGGTGCCAGCCGCAGCTTGCACCCCTCACACACCCTGCACATCACCAGAGGTACAGTGGAGCAGAAGTATCTTCCGTTTTGATACAGTCTCATCAAATCAGCCTCCCCAGAGAGTCCCACTATTTAAGGGCAAGCAGGAAATAGGATTTGTTTATTCTATGTGTTGGCTGGATTTGTGTTGACTAACCCACTAATTGCCCACAGTAAGCCTTCAGGCTGGTTCCTGCTGATAATCACAAAGGGAATTCCAGCAATTTGTGGGGAAAAATAATGTTAGAAAAGTCACCTTCACAAGAGTGAGAGACACAGCCCGTGAGGAGAAAGCCGTCCCCAGGGCACTGTGAGACAGCCTTCCTCTCAGTTTCATTAACCTCTACTGCCTCTCCCACAGGACTGAGGGTACAGAGCTTGCCTACGTCAGTGCCTTCGCCTGTGTCTCTTCCGGTAAAGACGACCCCATCCACAGTCACCTGGAGCAGCCCTCCACAAAGCCCCCCTGCCTCGCCCACGAGTGGCGCAGCGAGCAGCTCTGGACCCCTGGTCACAGCGTCCACCCAGACATCTCCACACCTGAAGAATGTTTCCGCAACGCCCAGAGAAGAGACCACCAGCCTGGTCACCCAGCGGGAGGTTACAAGCACAAACCCCTCTTCAACAAGCAGCGGTGTCCACTTAACAACATCACCCGTGGAACACAGCTCAGGCGCCCCAGAAACCAATGTAACTGCTCCGGGATCTCAGTCTCCCGCCGCCGGGACGCCCACACTCGCCTCCCCTCAGGCTCCAGCTTCATCGCCCTCACCGCTGCCAGTCACGTCGCCAGAGGTGGCTTCGACCTCTGTCAGCTCCAACCACAGTTCCTCCGACAACAGCACCCAGCCCACGGCCGTCCCCACGTCTCCAGAGACCACAGCACAGGAGCACAGCTCTGGGGCTACACCCTCCCCGCACGTCCCGGCTGAGCCTGTGCCCACGGAGACGACACCGCAGACAACCAAGCCGGCTGCAGTGACCCACCTGAAGGAAGAGGCCCAGGTCACTACCACCTCCCCCGGGGTGATCATGCAGGAAGTGGAGCACGCGCTGAGTTCCGGTGAGTCTCTTCTAGAACTCTCTGCTCTCTGCTTCGGTTAAGCCAACAGTTGACTTCAGTCAAGGTTGGGAGTGCTCGGGCTGAGTTGAATCCCAAGAATTTTAACGACAGCGCACTTTATTTTTAGTCACTTAATAATTTCCACATGGCATCTCACTAATTGTGGCCAGTCGCCACTATTGTGATTTGTCTTCACACAATGTCACAGGGGATATAAACAAATGGAACTCTAAAGAGAAGGGTTAACGATGTGACTTTTAGTCAGCTGTCTAAGTTTGAATTCTGGCTCCTGACCTAGTTGTTGCTTCTCTTTGTGTTTTTCTTTTCTCCTCTTATGTCGTAAAGGACACAGAATAATTTCTATAGATAGCATATGTTGTGTTTTGTTTTTAAGATAGCATATGTTTGCTATGGGAATAAAATGAGATGACTTATAAAGAGCAAGAAGTGCCAGGAAATGTCAGTTTTGTTATTGTTTTCTCTATGTATTAATGAGATATTTGCATTTTGGAAACTAGTCAAAGAAAGTAGGGCCAGATAAGGGATGTAGAGACTGTATTTGTTCTTAAGAGTCCCTGATATATATTATGTGCAATGCATTTCATATAACATGGCATTTGTTTTTATTTTCCCAGCAACCCTATGGCATTATTATTATTTTTAATCTTGATCTTGCTACTTTGAAAATTATGATGCAGGGGCCAGAGCGATAACACAGCGAGCAGGTAGGGCATTTGCCTTGCATGAGGCCGATCCGGGTTCGATCCCCGGCATCCCATATGGTCCCCTAAGCACTGCCAGGAGTAATTCCTGAGTGCAAAGCCAGGAGTAACCCCTGAGCATCACTGGGTGTGACCCAAAAAGCAAAAAAAAAAAAAAGAAAAGAAAATTATGATGCAGGAAGAGTTAGGGTTGTTTCTGAGGTCACATGCATCTGACATTGGTGGGAAGACTGCCTACTTTAGGATCTCAGGCAGGAAACGGCTTTAGTGGGAATATTCAGTGTCTGGGTTGAGAAACAGTGAGGAGAGGAGAGCCACGTGTGGTGGGAATGGAGGTTGGGGTTCCTTCCTTGGTGTCCTGCAATGGGTGTGTCCTCAGAGGGGACTTGGGGACTTTTAGGACAGAACCAGACATTCTAGGCTGGGGTCGAAGAAATGCCTGTGACTTAAGTGAAGCGAATGTTTCTTAAATGGTCTACAAGAATCTGAGGAGGAAGAGGGGAAGAGAGAAAATGATTCCACGAGAGGAGCTTACAGATTAGTAAAGAGAAAAGTCCTACTAAATTATAACTTTTTAAAATTTTTATTTATTTGTTTTGCTTTTTGGGTCACTCAGAAGCCATTGATGCTCAGGGCTTACTCCTGGCTCCGCACTCAGGAATTACTTCTGGCAGTGCTTGGAAGACCATATGGGATGCTGGGGATTGAACCCGGGTCAGTCACTTACAAGGCAAGCACCCTACCCACTGTACTATCAGTCCAGCCCCTCGAACTACAAATTCTTATTTCAAAGATGTGGTACACCAGTGAGGTTTCCAGCAAGACAGATACAAAACAAGGATAAAAGAATCAATTCCAAAGGTCTGACTGGGGCTTAGGGGGACACAGTGGGTCACAGTAGCGGTGCTGCTGTGGCCCAGGTGTGGGCGGAGGGACTAGTGATTCAAACACAGACAGAGAGAGCCCCAGAGACATGCCGCCTTCAGAGATGCCCCCAACATTCACCCTTTGGTGAAGGGAATCAGTGCCCTGTGCTGGCTTTCCGCCAAAGTCAACGACAGGAGACTCACTGGTGCTCACATGCACCAGTCTCCCGGAGGGTGGGCGAGACAGCAAAGTGCAGAGTGCAGAGGGCGTCTGCAGAAGCCAAAGGAGGAACGCTGACAGACTCAGTTCCAGTGTGGATCCCTCCACTTACAACACCCCCCCCCCTGCTGCACACACACAGCATGCATACACCATCTGTATGAGCACTGCTTTTCCATGTGTGCTTCGTGTCTTTCTCCCTACCCCAGTTTCCGCCCAACAGTTTCTGTGTTTGCAGCATACACATAACATCGCTTGCATGGTGCCTGGAACAGAGTGAATGTTGCTTTTCTGACTCAGTGTCTTAAGGATTGTTTCTAACGAAGGTGCCATCAGAGCGCATGCCTCACTCGGATCCTATGTCTCCTTTCTTTTGTAGCTCAGGCCTTTATCGTGACTTCTGTGGTACTGAAACCCCACTTTTCTGTTCTCCCAGTCTTCTTCCCAGGATCTTCTAATTGGGGTGGATTAATATTCCTGAGCACAAGTTCTGAGCTTTGTACTAAAAAACTCTACAATCTGACACAATCTACTATTTTCTACAAGTACCCTAGTGTCTGAGGACAGATTTTTCCAAGACAGTTCTATTATAACTTTCTGGCTGTGTCTTAATCACCTCAAGTTTCAGCCAATGAAGTGAAAGAGCACAAAATTAGTGAGAGAGCTAGGTCATGGACCTTTGCAGTGTAGGGAACATTGCACGCAGCAAGAACTGCAGAGTCAATGAACGAAGAGATGATTAAATCATCAATAGAGACATGGCAGGTTAGATGGACATCAGTGAGGTCAGCTAGTGTGCATTTCATAGAACAAAGAGGACTTGCCCTTGTGGGTCTATAAAATAAAAATATATTTACTGGGACTTTTTTAATAAATAAAAATATATCTGTTTTCCAGGATTGTTTGTTAGTTTCTAATCTGAGAATGAACCCAGGTGGGTGTGAGAATCTTTGAGTAGCAGTGATACAATCTGTTCATCTAAAAGATGAACAAATTATGTCCCAAAGTTAGGAGTGCCTCGCCCAAGGTCACACGGCTCCGTGGCTAAGTTGGGCCCAGTGCCCAGACTCTTTAAACCATCATCAAGACTTTTAGCACCAACATTGGTTCACTGCCCTTTATCAGCTCGACAGACCTGGCAGCACCCTGTAAGACTGTGCTCACAGGTTACTATTTTGGGCTGCTCTTGTTTAGAGTTTTTTGTGCTGCCTTAATTGTGCATGAATAAGACCCCATTTTTGTTTGGTATTTTGAATTATTCTCTGGGTTCACAAAGCATATTTCTACTAAGCGAGAGACTCATCCATTCATAGTCATTAATGAATAATTCTAAAATAAGTCAAGTGCTATGAGTTAAACTTGTGGAAAGGGGGTTGTGGAAGGGCCCAGACACACGAGCTAGGTTGTAGGAGATGAAAGGAATTTGCCTCTGAGACAGTGAAGGGCAAAATTCAAGAATCTATGCACAAAGGTAAGGAAATAGTGGCAGGTACTTGGATTAAGAGCCGACTAGGATCTAAGTGCCAAAACTGCTCTTGTTGAGGTACCCTGTGCCCTCCCCGTTGCCAAGAGGATAATTTTTTATGCCCAGTACAACTGACCTGTATATCAGTTGTAGTTTGATATAGATGGTCTTGTTTGTTTGTTTTTCATCTTTAAAGCACTGTCCTCACTCAAGCCCAGGACGTGGACGCGTGCCTTTCTGGGTCCTTCTCTTGCCAGTCTGGCAAACTGCAGCTCCTTCTCACTGTTATCTGACTTCACCCTCTCATCTCCTTATCCTGGAGCTCCCAAGGACTAATCCCACCCTACTCACTGCCTGACACACACGCTGTCCTCTCTTTGCTGCTGAGATAATCCCATCCCATCTCCTGATTTAAAATGTTATCCTCATGCGGGCAGTTATGAGCTGTAAAATTCTATTGCTCTTTTGAGTCATCAAATGAAAGGCAGTTATTTCTAGTCATCAAGTAACTCAGTCTCTCCCCATGAGGAACTCATGACCATGTAGGTATTTATATATCACTGTATCACTGTCATCCTGTTGCTCATCGATTTGCTGGACTGGGCACCAGTAACTTCTCCATTGTGAGACTTGTTGTTACTGTTTTTGCAATATTGAATATGCCATGGGTAGCTTGCCAGGCTCTGCCCTGCAGACGAGATACTCTGGGTAGCTTGCTGGGCTCTCCAAGGAGGAATTGAACCCAAGTTGGCCACGTGCAAGGCAAAAGCCCTACCTGCTATGCTATCACTGACAAATTACTGATTTTTCAGTAATTTTAACCCTCCTCTACTCTTCCATCAGTCTGTCTTTTTGCAATTCCTCCGGCCAAACACATTATCTGCTCCCATCTGTCTCACATGACTTCAACACTTTCCGTCAAATCCATGGGTTAGCTTTCCTTGGCCTTGGTGCAAAAATATTATCTGTCACTGTCACTGTCATCCCCGTTGCTCATCGATTTGTTCGAGCGGGCACCAGTAACATCTCTCATTGAGAGATGTATTGTTACTGTTTTTGGCATATCCATGTACAAGATATATTCAGATTCAGAGATCATATAGTCACAGAACTTTTACTAAAATATATTGTCGCGATATTTTATTTTATTGCTATTGTTGTTAAGTTTTTACAGTGCCTAAATTACATACATGCTTCACTGTAAGGAGAAAGCATAGTATATGCAGAGTTTGGTGCTAATCCACATTTTCATGCCTTCACTAGGGATTTTGGAACATGTGCCCATGGGACTATTTTCCTTTTGCTGATTTCATTACTCACAATACCCTTGCCTGACAGAGCCATTAAAAACCTAAAACAAAACTTGTCACTTCTCGACTACTTTTATCTGTGAGCTACTTCCCTTCGGAATCAGGGTGAAAGCCAGGCCTATCCCCTGTTCAGTGCTCAGCAGACTTTGAGCCTGCATAGCCCTCTTCCTTTCTCTCCTTCCACTTTCTCTCACAAGCACACTTGCAAATGACTGTTTCTGGAACATACCCAGGACACCCTTGCCTCAGGACCTTTGCACTGGCACTTCCTGCTACCTAAAATATTTTCCTACTGAGTGTTTAATGTCTTGAGCCCTTAAATCAAGATTTTAGCTGCCATTTCCTCGTTGAGCCTTTATTCATGCTCCTTATTGACAGTCGTAATCCCCTCACCCTTGATCCCTTTACTCTGCTTTCCTTTTCTTTTGATCGCTTCGCACTTTCTGACATTTCATTTATTTGGTGAGTCAGTGCCTGTTTGATGCCACTACATTTTTGACAAGAATCTTGTTTACAGTTAAATGTAGATTATTGTCCTGCCCCAAGAACAGAATCTGACAAATGAACAACTTTCTATGAATAATTTTGAAAAAAATTAATGAATCAGTTAATATCAGGGAAACTACTCTCTTTGAACCTCAGTAATACATGATCTGGATAGTTTCTTTATGGTGGAGTTATTGTAAATTTCAACAAGGAAGTAAATTTGTCTAATGACCATTGCACATTGACTCAGTTGATGAAAGTGACTTATTTTACTACTTATTACTTAATATTGATAGCATTATTACTATTATTATTTTGCTATTATAATTGCTGGTACTATTTTTTTTTTTTGCTTTTTTGGGTCACACCCAGCAATGCTCAGGGGTTACTCCTGGCTTTGCACTCAGGAATTACTCTTGGCGGTGCTTGGGGGACCATATGGGATGCTGGGGATTGAACCCGGGTCGGCTGCATGCAAGGTGAACACCCTACCCACTGTGCTATCGCTCCGGCCCCATATAATTGCTGATACTATTGGTGTTTGTATATTTATTATAATGAAGAATACCTAGCATCTTCAACAATTAAAACATTCTAACACCACACATTCCAGCAGCCTGTCTGCCTTCCCACATTGCCTCAGTGTCCCTCCCCCACCACCCACCTGCCGCATTGTCAGGGTAAGCCCAGTTCTGTAGCCCAGCTCTCCAGTTCTGTTGCTTTTGGTTGACTCTGAGCCAGGCATCTTACCATGAATAAGTCAGTCACTTCTCTCCTGGATAGATTGACCATTTCCCAATTGAATGGCTCAGTCAGATCCAAATGAGGTAGTCCTGACTCACCCTAAGTCCATTGATTCTTCCACAACAGTCTTCCGACCAAGTCAGTAGAAATGAAAAACTGGGAGAGGATCAATGGCTTCCAGAGGTGCTTTCAAAACGAGGCTCAAGCGTGGCATATGTTGGAAGCCAAGAGCTGCCAGCAGCCTGTCGGGGTAGGGGGACCTGGTGGAAGAGAAGCAGTGGTCGCAGAAGCTCTCTGAAAGTAGCAACTTGAAAGAAACAAGTTTTGGTTTTGATTTTGATTTTTCAGTTTTTGTTTGTTTTCTGAAAAAAAGGTGATGTGTCAGATGTGGCTCATCTTGGGTCATTAAGCCAGTACTCTCAGAGGATGAAAACTGTGACTACATTGTGTTTTTGACTCCTTGAAGTAAAATGAATGGATTAAATGAGACAAATATATGAGTCTATGAAGCATCTCATACATAGTTAGCATTAAATCAATGTTGGCTATTATTGCAGCTATATCCCTGACTCTACAGTGCATACCAATAAGAGTTTGACTCTTCTAGACTTGATTTTCTTAAATATATATATGTATATACACGCACATATATTAATATGTAATTCTTGTAAACACTGAAAAATGCACTAAAGGTTAATAATACTTAGAAAATTCGGTAATTAAGATCCATAACAAGGAACAGGCAGTGATAATCCAAAGACATATGAAAGAAAAATAAATTGATTTACATTTGCTATGAGAAAATTTGCATGAAACTTGGGAACTCCATGGAAAAATGCAAAGAATTAACAGAGAAGAGATTCTATCTGTAGGAAAATAAATTTTAGGGGAGGGGCAAGATATAAAAACTGACCTCTGATTTCATGGATGTCCCACTTGCCCCTTTGAGTATTTGATGATGGATGATGAATGACTAGCATCACTTTGAAAATTACTTTCTTTTCCAAGTTTTTAACTCTAAAACTTTTGAGTTTGGAAGAAATTTAAACTTTATCAAATACAGTATCTAAAAGTCAATTCCAACCTGGCCTTGGTGATTAATTGCAGGAAGACAAAGCTGCAGTGACTAATGGCTCCATGGATATACCTGTGTCCTTGGGTTGCAGTCACTATACTTGATATTGCTGTCCTTGACCAAGTTGTTAGAGCAGGGGACATGAAACTGTGATTCTTTTTCCCTAACCATATTCCAAAATAAAAACAGGTCAAGTTTCACTATACTTGGCAAATAGGATTAGGACACGTCTTCAGCCTTGAGAATGTCTTCCCTTCTTGATTATGTCCTTTGAACCAGGAACACACCAGAGTGGAAATTCTCACTTGCTCAGGCTAATGGAATGGTAGAAACTTTTCTCCCCTAAATCTGAGGCTTCTCCTACAGAGAAGCATCTCTGAAGGAATCTCAGAGATTTATATTCCTTCCTCCATATTTCTTTCTCCAAAGCCACGCCTCACTGCCATCACCGAAATAATAAAGTGAAAGAAGATGCAGTAAAATCTTCTCCAGTGTTCACAAAACTAAATAACAGCTCTTGAGCGAAATAGTGGTAAACAGGAAGCTCTTCTATGTGACATTTAAGAAGTAATAACTTCAGAGTTAATATCAGAAAGCTAGTAATTAATATTGAAAGTCAGAGTTCCCAAAAGGCTTACATCTCTGAATATACTTGCCTCTTCCTGCCCCAAACCAGAAAACCCCCAGGGAATTTCCACACACACCCAAAGCCCCCTCCACCCCACAGTGGGCGGACGGGGAGGTTTTTTCATTAATTTATTTTTGACAGTCCCAGTGCTTACTGCATTGAAGATACAAGACAATAGGTTAGTGAGAATTTCTTTTCCTCTCTCTGATTTGACTGCAAAATGGAAGTATCTGCAAAGACCAATTAAAGGAGACAAGTAAGCTGATGTGCCAGATCTGGACATTTACTCTATAGATTATAATTTTCAAAAAAGGAAAAGAAAAATTCACCTTATCCAGGAGAAATAAGAAAGAATTTTTATGGTCTGTTTCACTTGGGGCTATATCTCACAAATCTCTCCAACCTACCCATTATCCTCAACCAACATATGGCTCTTCTAACCCAGTAGAAGTTATAATTCATTTTCACTGATTTCATTTCTTTAATGACAGTCATGGGCTGGAACAATAGCACAGTGGTTGGGCTTTTGCCTTTCACTCGGCCAACCCGTGTTTGATTCTCCGCCCCTCTCGGAGAGCCCGGCAAGCTACTGAGAATATTGCGCTCACACGGCAGAGCCTGGCAAGCTACCCGTGTGTATTGGATATGCCAAAAACAGTAACAATAAGTCTCTCAATGAGAGACGTTACTGGTGCCCACTCAAACAAATCAATGAGCAACGGGATGACAGTGACAGTGACAGTGAATGACAGTCATGTTAAAATAGCTGTGATGGGGACTGGAGTTATAATGCAGCAGTAGGGTATTTACCTTGAATGCAGCTCACCTGGGTTTCATCCTCAGCAACCCATATGGTCCCCTGAGCCTGCCAAGAGTGATTTCGGAGTGATCACTTAAGAGTGATCCCGAGCCAGAAATAAGACCTGAGCATTGCTGGATGTGGCCCCCAAACAAAACAAAATTTGTGCTAAGCCAGCTAGGCTTGGCAAACCTGTCCAAAGCAAGAGAAGGGTAGAAACGTACGGGGAGCATTTTAAGGGACAGACATCAAGCCTTAGCATCAGGGATCTAGAAGTGAACTGTTTTCTTTATGTATTAACTTGCCCTCAAGAGTAGGTGAATCTGGACAGTTTTCCCTCCCTTGTCACACTTTTTCAGTCTTCATGAAGTTACCATATTCCCTAGAGCAATGGCAGGTGTGATACTGGTGCTTCTGGCCCTAAATCTCATCTCTTCCAGTCTCTGTCAGATGATTGACCCCAATTCAGCACTTGAGGGACCAGCACATCCAGCATCTCATCTTTCTGTAAATAGATAAATACGGTATTTCTGTGAGTGTTCCTTTATTGTTCCTATAGTGTTCCTATAAACGGCTTAAGTTCCTACTTGGAATATGCATGGTGATGAGCTTATTTTTATTCCAATTAAAACTATTTTTGCTTTTATGTGCAATTGAAAAAAAAGTCAAAGAACACATTAAATTCATGATTGTATAGCTACTACTACTTAAGTTAAGCTATATGTAATACCTGAAAAACAGATGAAATAATAGCAGTATAGTTGATATGGATGTGGCAAAACACAGGACACTGGTATGGAAGTGTTTTAATTTTGCAAACATTGCCTTGAGGGAAAGGCTGGGACCTTGCCCATGTTTACTACTTCAGCTACTAGTGCTTTGAAGTGATCAAGTGATGCAAAATTTAAAAGAATGCAAATCAGACGTCAAAAGAATCAAGTCCCAACTTTTCCACTGATGGAACCTGATATTCATCTTTAAATGTCTATAACCCTTCATTTCATCATCTGGAGCGGTAGCACAGTGGGTAGGGCATTTACCTTGTACGTGGCCGACCTGGGTTCGATTCCTCCATCCCTCTTGGAGAGCCCGGTAAGCTACGGAGAGTATCCCACCTGCACGGCATAGCCTGGCAAGCTACCCGTGGCTGGCGTATTCGATATGCCAAAGACAGTAACAACAAGTCTCACAATGGAGACATTACTCGTGCCCTCTCGAGCAAATCAATGAACAACTGGAAAACAGTGCAATAAGGCATTCACTAAAACATTAATTCATTGAACCCGCATAGATTTTCCCTCACCAAAAAATTGCATTATTCCAGGTCATGATCTGGATAAAATAAAAACTTGACTTGAGATCCACAATCATTTCCATTGCCCCAATTGATTCAAATCTCTAAATCCAAGGTTTTGTCCTAGATTTAGTGCTTTTGTGAATGAGGTGTTTCTAGCCAGAATGTGAGACCTTTGTGTTTTATTTCATGCTGGACAAAGCATTTAGAGAATAGTGAGGTATATATGTGGGGAATCCAGACTCAATGGCCACTTTTCGTTTCTCCCTACTATCCGGTTCATCAGAGTTTTGTTAACTGCTCAGAAGGCTTCTTATTTTCTAAATTCCAACATAGAGATACTTCCCCAATTATGCGAGCTCAGCACCAGGCACAGGGTAGCTGCAGAAATGATAACAGCTTTGACTTATGACCAGGATTGTTTTTCTTAAGGCTTTTATTACTGTTCCTGGCAAAATACAACATAAGTCCCCTGAGAACTGTTGGGAAGCCAAGACTGAGTTAGAGCAGTCTTAAGGAGATTCTGTTAATAGGACTCAGATGTAGGGGTCACCCACATTTCAAGAGGAATTCTCATTTGGGGCAAGCTCTGTTTGGTCTGAGGAGTGCTGGAATGAAGAAGAATCTTCTGTGACACGGGCCTGGAGCTGCTGTAGATTACGTGAATGTCTTCCCATAATGCTATGGTGAGAGTGAATGAGAATCAACATTTTCTAAACTTGGAATTCCAGTTTCATCATTACAGGTATCAAAGGGGAACCTGGGGCCCAGAAAATGCAACAGTTAGTTATAATAAATCCCAGGCGGGGGAGAGGTCTCCTTTGTACAAGGAAAGATAGTGATTGTTAAGTGAAATGGTACTTCAGCTCCGTGGGATCCAGTGAACTGTCCTTGTGTGCCTTCGGGTGTCGTAAATGCAAACCCTTAATCCCTGTGTCCTGATGGTAAAACTGCTGTGACCTCATGAAAGAAAAGCGAATGAGAAGGAAACAAGCACTTAACTTGGGCAGTGCAAATATTTTATCATCTCAAGAGAGATTCATATTTCTGGTGTATGTGATGAGCTATGCTATGTCAGTGGGCAAATAATTTTTAGGCAAAAGCAAAGCTAATCCCCAGACTTGTATCCTCTGATTACTGGAAATTGAAAATGTTGGAAAAGTGGAAACTCCCCCAATGTTTGAGTCCCAGGACTTACAAATAACCAATCCTGCCTACTAAGTAGCTTTTAGATTAGAGTATGAGCCTTACATGAAAGATTTTACTTGGGGCATTTTTTTACTAATTTGGATAAAGTTCATCTTAGCCACTCTATGTGAAGAAATGACTAAGCAGTAATTTAATGATTTAAAGACTTTAGGGGAGAGGTAGTGAGAAGGATCAATTTACTGAAACTAATGTAGGTTGTGTTAATTAAAAACATTTGTATGCAAGCTATATGCCTATTAAAGGAGCTTTACTTTTTCATAAGTTCTACTAAAGTCCAATAAAAACTAGCTCTACTTTCACAAGAAATCAGTGTAATTGATTTATGTTTATCCTAGACAAATAAAGAGGCACACTTGGTTTCCTTGGTTTCAGGGACATTTAGACTAAAGATCTTGGAGAACAACCCCCATGAAACCATTAGAATAGCTGCATTTTGCATATGTGTGTCTGGTACATATACACACATATATAACGACTCAGAGCTACATATGTTAATATTGGCTATATATTTTAATAAATTTACACTGCTCTGACATATAAAGTGAAAAGTTAAATTTCTGTTAAAAAAAGCAATGAGGGCTCAAGGTGCAGATGTCATTATGATGATTTCCAAGAGAAATTTGGACTCCAGGATTCTTTCAAATTATCCCTCTGCCCCAAATACCTTCATGGCACTCTTTCCCACACTACCAAGGTCAAATATTATATCTGGCTTATAGAATTTTCCATGGTTTGATCCCAAGTGTCCCACTATAGGACCCTGAGTCTTCATTAATTTCTTTTATAACCTTCTGTGTAAAAAGTTGTCTGATTTTATCATCTCTGTTAAGTGTGACCATAAGTAAGTATTTAGTTAATCCCTCAATATCCTAGTCTTTGTCCCTTAAATCGAGACTTTACAAAGGTCTCAACAGTCTACCTCAACAGTAAGTGTGATAATTTACTAAGTACTTCATTTTATTTGATCCTTTCTTCAACCCAAATAAGTAAAGGAAGGGAATTCTTCTCTAGAGATAGGACCCAGATGAGGTGCTGTATCCAAATTGAGATCATCCTTACAGCCTGCAGATGTTAAATATTTACCCCTCTAGCCACTATTTGACCCAAGACCTCATTTCCATCTGTTCAATCTCTGTCCATCCTTTAAGGAACTATTTCATTTCCCTTTCTCCCCAAGATTGCCCCAGCTTTTACAGACATCTACAAGGAAAGATAGAAATACAGTTTGATATCACCTGTCTCATTTTATCTGCTTGCCTCTCTGTGATGGTCAACCAGGATCCATCTCCCTAATAACAGTCCAAAAGCTCAGGTTTTGAGTGCCCAAGAACAGACAGATGGGTAGAGAAACTATGGCACATCAACATAATGGAATACTATGAAGCTGTTAGGAAAAATGAAGTCAAGAAATTTGCCTATAAATGGATGAAAATGGAGAGTATCATGCTGAGTGAAATGAGTCAGAAGGAAAGGGACTGATATAGAATGACTGCATTCATTTGTGGTATATAATACACACACATACAAACACAAACACACACATATATATATGTATATATATATTAGAAGATTAATATCCATGGGCAGGAAAACAGGGGCTAGGAGGACTGGTTGATGGTTGGAACTAACCACAAGTGTGTGTGGGGTTGAGGGTAGGTAAGATAGAGAAGAGACCAGTATGACAATAATAGCTGGGAATGATCATGCTGGACAAGATCTGGGTGTTAAAATTAGGTAAAGGAATATTCTTAATAAACTTTCAGTATCAATATTATAAACACAATACCCAAAAGGGGGAAGAGAGGGAGGGGAGGGAAAGAGAGAGAGAGAGAGAGAGAGAGAGAGAGAGAGAGAGAGAGAGAGAGAGAGAGAGAGAGAGAGAGAGAGAGAGAGAAGAAAAGCACCTGCCATAGAGGTAGGCAGGGGGTGGACGGTGGTGGGAAGAAGCCTGGGGACACTGGTGCTGGGAAATGTACCCTGGTGGAGGGATGGGTGTTGGAACACTGTGACTGAAATCTAATAATAAACGGCTTTGTAAGGGTCTATCTCACAGTGATTCAATTAAAAACTGGGGAAAAAAAGAAGCTGGGATTACATTTTCACTTTCTGCCCACATATCCTAAGTTCCACATATGTATACGTACATGCATACATAAAGACACACCCCAAATGAAATACAACCACGAACTTTATTTAATTCAACATTTGGGTCATTTAGTCTATCGTGTGCAGCATTCAGCAGAACGCTCACGGTGGTTTAGCCCAAATGCCAAAACAAGGGCATAGGCGCCTAGTGGATAACCGACTCTGGACCCCTTAATTCTTTCTTGTTGGGTGTGGGTGGATTCTCAAGCAGTGCTCTGAGAACTTGAAGACCACTCCCAGCACTTCTTGGGTCAGCAGGTTCCAAGCTATGGCTCAGCATTGCCTGGAGGTTTCCAGAACTCCGGCCAGTGGTATTTGGGGGTTGTGGGATATGGAATTTCAGATCGAAATTTAGGTCTGAAATTCCATAACATAAATTCCCTACCAGGTTTGGAATTTAGGACCTTGCACATGTCAGGTAAGGTAGATAGAACCCTGAGCTATTTCACCGGCTCCAAAACAATTCTCTAAAGTACTGATCAGATGGTCCTGGACCAACAGTCTCTCTTCGCCTCAGTTTGTTGTCTGTAAATTGAAGATACCAAGAATACCTACTTTATAGAGTACTTATCGGGATCACATGAATTAAAATAAGTGATAATAGTTAAACAGGCCATGACCCTAAGTAGCATCAAAAAGGGGCAGTTGCTATTATTATTTTTTATTGTTATTACTTATTAGTCTAAACTGTTGTTTAGAGCAAAGATGTGATGAATGACTCTTTCTATAAATAAGGAAGAACCTTTTTTTAGTCTAACAAATGGAGATTCAGGTTCACAGGGATGTCTAACTCCAAGTCCCGTTCTTACCATCTCCACCTCCCTCCTCCAGAACTTGCACAGACACGTGCTTTTGATACAAATTTGATAGAGACAAAATGTTCCTTTCCGCTCAGTGACCTTCCGCACACTCTGAAGTGGCCACCTGCTTCTCTTCTCAATTTCTTACCCAATTTCTGGAGCAGGAAGAGGAAAGAAAAGAGCAAGAATATTGAAAAACAGTCAAGAGGTTTGTTAAATACTCTTCTCAAAATAGATCAGAGGCATACATTTACCCAGAACTTCCTCCAAGTACGCGCCAGGCCCTTCTGAATAAGCTGACTATAAACTTTCCAAGGAGAATTTCGTTCAGGGGCATCGACAGACACAGCAAGACTGTCCTCTTTGCTTCACCCCGAGAAGTTTCCTCCATCACTTCCTCCACCTCCAGCTCTCTCAAAGTAATGCCACCATTTTTCAAAAACCTAATAAAGCTCCTTTCCCCCTAAGGCTCTTTGGATTCACCCCATCACATCTTAATATTCTCATTTTGTATACAACTAGCAAGTTTTCCGCCAGAGGTCAGATTAAATGTTTCTTTTATGTTTAAAGGGGGGGGGGAAATAAGAAAATCTCTCATTGACAAGGGTCCCCAGAGGGCTCTTTGAGCTTTGCAAATATCGCTAAGTTCTGGAAAATAGGCGGCCAGTCTGAGGTCAGGTGAAAGAGGGTTTGGTACCAGCAGGGCCTCGTCTGAGTGTGAAGGATGTCCTGTAGTTCGAAAAAGACTGTGATGAAGAAAACGGGCTTGTCTGCTAGGAGAGGCAGGTGTGAGACAGGCCTTTGAAAAGGATGCTAAAGTTTGTTCCCAGACTTCCTGATGCTCAGAACAAAGGCAAAGCAGACCAGGTAGCCACTAGGAGCTTGGTCTTCTGGGACTTTACTTGCTCAGACTACTTCAAAGATCTTATCTAACTGTTCACTTATATTCCTAAAATAATTCTCCCTAGCTTTTGGAGTCTACAGAGACTCCAGAGCCTGCCGCTGTGTTTAAACCAGAGCTATAAGTCATGGAAATAGTCAAGGAAGATTTGGAGTCAGGAACAGATTACCGAGTTTGCTTGGAAGGATTGAGGAAAGTAGACCTGGAAGAAAGATTAGCAGTTAGCTAATTTAAGACAAAGATTGGAGAACATCACCAATATATTAATGATTTAAAGAATGCATAGCCTGGAATGAAATAGCCTTGGATTGAATGTCAATTGAATCAGTTATCAGACAGTCAAATCTGAATCACTATCTTAATTTCCCTAAACCTATACTTTCTCTTCTATGAAATGGGTATAACCCTGGGCCTCTCATGGAGAGATCTGCATATGATGGTGGCTTAGAGTTCTTGATGCCATTTCTATCCTGAAGCAAGCATGCAGCTTTGATTATTCTTTAATCATTTAAAAGCAGCTTTGATTATTCTTTAGTCTCTTTACTCTTTTCAGGGTTATTATTTAAAAATGGTAAAATTGTATTCTTAGAATTCTCAGCCCTTTGAAAGCCCCAAAAACCTTCAGCACCCCTCTGGCTGAGTGAAACAAGTTGGTAGAGTTGGATGTGCTAGCACAGTGAATATTTCTGCACGATGGCTTCTACAGTATATAGAGACGTTCCCTTCGATTCTTTCTTAATTTCTCTTGGCTCCAGAGCTTTACTTCATGAGTAAAATAGTCTGTAACTCAAAAATCTCAACCAAAAATATGAGATGCCCGCCATCTACCCCTCCCCTATGGAAGTTCACTGCCCACCAAGTGTCCGTTTGTTCTTCGCAGCAGCAATCCTGTTCTGACCAGACCCACCTTCATTTCCCTTCTTTCTGCACCATTTATTTTTTTAAAAAAGAAGACGAAGTAAAAAGAAAGGGGGAATTCTGTTCTAATTTAAACAGAACTCAGGGGCAGGAAGTGATGTTTGTTTTCAGGAGGAGGAAATCAAACCTTCTCCGTTACCAAATAAAGCTGTGCTAAAGATGCCTCAGCAACCCCTCCTTGGCTCAAACCATGGTGGCCCAACGCTCAGAATGGTGCTGGGTTAGGTTCTGGCTGGTTCCAAAAGGCCAGCTCAGGATGGTGACACAGCCTGGTGGTGCCCTACTGAGGACCGTTGGCTCCCAAGGCTAGCACCCTCTGAAAAGAGTGACAGGTGGCAGAATAGGCTGTGAGGACATCTGACTATGTAGTGCAGCCTTAGGACTTCTGAATTCTGGCCCCCTGTTGGGTGGTGTCCACCCTCCAGTGGGCCCCTTTGCTTATCTGCCTTCAAGGGGCTCTGACCATGGAGGGTATTCTCTGTGAAACAGGAAGGCTGACCTGAAGAGACCCCTTTTAAAGACTGGGGTTCTCCAACAGCTACTGTCATCTAAGTGGGTCACTTTATCACTTGCTGTGAAAAGAGGAGGGGATGGGAGGGAAAAGGAGGGAGCAGAGGAGAGAAGAGAAGGCAGCACTTGAGTTGGGAAACTGCCTGATTTATCTTTAGAAAGAGGTGGTATATAAATCAATTCAGTAAATCAAGGTCTTGGAGGAGATCCAACTGCCTAGAGTTAGGGGAAAAACGCTGGAGAAGGTCAAACCTACGATTTCCTAGAGTAAACTCCTGAGGGCAGGCATCATAGGGAAATCAGCTCTTTGCTTTCTCTTTCTAACTTTTTTTAAAAGGCAGAAATTAATTAAAGAAATTAATTAAAAAATTAATTTAAAATTTTTTAAATTATAAAAAGCTGTACTGACTTGCAATCTTCATATCTTTGAAATCTTCAAATTCTCTATCAGTTTGGCTTGCAGTAATAATCTTCATTTCACAAGTTCTTAAAAGAGCTGTTAGAAGCCATCCGTGGAACTGTTCTAATTTCAGCACTGTTTGGAGGCTGAGAAGCCAAGTGCAGAGTTTTGATATAGGCCTGGAGGTTTTCTAGAGGATGTGACCCAGAGTGGTCTCTCCTTATCCAGCCTGTGCATTGGAGCGTTCAGGTCCACAATTCAACCTTTACACTTTAAAATGGAAGAGAGTAAGGTACTGATAATTATACTATCTGTAAATAATTCTAGGAACAATGAGATGGATGGGTACATATGTTCCCAGAATGGTGAAAAGTTCTTAACTGGCATGACCTGATCAGTCCTCTATACATATCAAACTCAGTCTTAAAGTCAGTGTTACCAGTGTGGCCTTGGCTGTCATACAAAATTTATAACATAGGGAGCATTAGTGCTTCCCCTTTGGGGCAGTTACTAAAGAGACTATAATTAAGCCAATTTGCTTCTTCAGTTTTGCTATAATTTCTTTGGTGGAAGGGCTAGTGGGAACATTATACACACACATATATATGCATATATATATATATATATATATATCAGAAGGAAACAATCTACAAATGCAAGTCTCCAAAACTGTGGGACAAAGCCAACACATTTTGAAACCTGGTGCATTCTAGACAGGTGTGGTCCAGGGTGATACCTTTGGAGAGGACTTTAGCTTAGTGCTCACTGCAACCATCAACGTTGTTTGGGAGGCTAGAACAATTTCTCTTTCTCCTTTGCAGTGGGTGAGTAGTACATGAGTGAGGTTAAGTGAATAAAGCATAATCACATAGCTAATATGCATAGAACCACACAAAAGCTAATAATGATTGCACTATAATTAGACTCCAGATCTTTGATGCTTTTTCCAAGGTGTTTAAGAGTTCCATTCATTTGTTAAAGTAGTAAATAATTTCCCAATGGCCTAAAACAGTAAATGGGGTCACTAATACCAGTCTCAGTGCCAAAAAAAGTCACTTTAACTATGAGGGGATAAGAATTCAATTGATTCTTGGAATTTCTAAGGTGAAGTAAACCTGAGTTATATTCATTTATAGTCCAAGCTCACACAAAAAGAGTGTTATGCTTCAAATTGTAATTTTTGGAAACAGTATGGTTGTTCTCAGAAGGCTACTTGCTCAAAAGATTTTTTTAACTGCCCATTAATAGTTGCCTTTGGAATTAGGTTTCAAACAATAAAACATTCATGTTACTTTATAATTGCACCTGGTTATTTCTACAAACAAAAAGTAGTGTTACCTACCAGACTAGGCTTTATATTTCCACCAAAATTAACTTCATTCCCTACAAAATCAAAGTCAGCACACAGGACTGAAAAGTGGCATGTTTCCCAAAGAAGAGTTTTGTTGCATATTGAGTTTTTGTTTTCATTTTAGTTTTATGCCTTAAGATGTTTTTATGCTAAAGTCATGATGGAGGTGAAGTGGAGGAGAGGAATCATGAGTCCCACAATAAAGCAGTAAAATTCATAACAACAAAATTGAAAAGGGTATTTTGAAAAGTGAAGGGAACAGACTTCATATTATATAAACCAGTTCATATTATAGGCACACTAGGTGGAAAAGAAATAATTAAATGTTTTCAGGAACTAATGTCTGAAAAATTCCTTAATCTTGGAAAGGAAATAGACTTCCAGATACAGGAAACCCGAAGAGTATCAAGTGAAAGAAAGCCAAAGAGATCCACACTAAAACACATTATCATTAAAATGGTAAAAACTATCTGATGGTGGGTATGGTGTCTTACGGTATATAACTTTGTACATAAATTGTATACCTTAAATACTGACATCAATACTATTGTAAACCATGATACCTCAGTTAAAAAATGGCAAAAGTTAGAGATGATGTGAAAAACAAAAGAAAAGCAACTTATCACATGCAAAATAATCTATTAGGCTAACAACAATTTTCAACAGAAAGACTAGACAAGCATTACAAGTCATATTCAAAAGGCTGAAGGGAATGCACTCACACACACACACACACACACACATACACACATATAATCAAGAATTCTTAAACCTATAATGTTAACATTTAGAAATTAAGGAGTTATTAAGAACTCCCCAGATAAACAAAAACTAACAAAATTCATCACTACTCAGTAAGCCTTGGAAGTAATGTTAAAGAAACTTCAACTTATAGGCATAGAAAGATTGCACTCATCTGTGGAATATAAAGTAACAGAATGGGAGACTAACACCCAAGAGAAGTAGAGATAAGAACCAGGAGGTCTGCTCCACGGCTTGGAAATCGGCCTCACATGCTGGGGGAAAAGGCAGCTCAGATAGGGAATGGAACACCAAGTAAAGGATGTTGGGAGGACCCATTCGGGTTGAAAGATTTGAACTAAAAGTAGACTATAGACTGGACATGATGGCCGCTTAATACCTCTATTGCAAACCACAACACCCAAAAGAAGAGAGGGAGGCAAAAGGAATGCCCTACCACAGAGGTGGTTCGGGGTGGAGGGGATGGGGTGGGGGTGGTGGGAGAGATGCTGGGACCATTGGTGGTGGAAAATGGGCACTGGTGGAGGGATGGGTACTCAATCATTGTATGACTGAAATGCAAGCATGAAAGTTTGTAAGTCTGTAACTGTACCGTACCTCATGATGATTCAGTAATAAAAAAATTTTTAATTTAAAAATAAGGAAAATAAACTTCAACTGAAAATAAATGACACAAGCAAGAAAACATGCAAAATATAAACTCTTACTGGCAAATATAACTCTACATTAAAAGTAGTGCCCTAAAGATTAAAGACAAAAATGGTACAACTAAAGTAACAATAATCCAATGGTATATATAATAGAAAGATGTTCCTAGTGTGCATCAAAATATGAAACATGAGAGGAAGAAAATTATTTGAGGTGACTGGTGTTAAATAAGCCTATTCTGCAAAGTGAAGATCATCAAATATTGATATTTTAAATTAATATATAGCAATTATACCATAAAATTTGAGGGGAGAGTTACCAAATATTGTACAAAATTATCAAAACATAGTCACTGTCACTGTCATCTCGTTGCTCATCAATTTGTTCGAGCGGGGTACCAGTAATGTCTCTCATTGTGAGACTTATTGTTACTGTTTTTGGCATATCCAATACGCCACAGGTAGCTTGCCAGGCACTGCCATGCAGGATCGATACTCTTGGCAGCTTGCCGGGATCTCAAAGAGGGGTGGAGGAATCCAACATGGGTCGGCCATGTGAAAGGCAAACGCCCCTACCTGCTGTGCTATCGCTCCAGCCCATCAAACATAGTACTAAAGAGTAATAAAATCAAAATAAATGAAGATGCTTTGATTTGATGGCATCACTGAAATGATTGCATGTACTCCCAGATGACCCTTTTGAAGTGCTCTCTACTGAAAAAGCTCTATGGTCCTGGCTATTTAAAATCCAGCCACATAACTTGGTAGTGATAGTTGTATTAAACAGCCTAAGCCTTTCCTTATTTAACAAGAGTTGAAAGACAAGCCAAAATCTACAGAAAGAAAGAGAGAGAAAAAAAGAAAGGGAGTGAGAGGGGTGGAGGCAGGGAGGGATACAATAAGGTAGAGGAAAGAAGGGAGAAGAGAGGAAAGGAAAAAGAAGGAAAGAAAAAAAGAGAAGAAGAAAGGAGAGAGAGAAGGGGAGGGGAGGGGAGAGGAGAGGAGAGGAGAGAGAGGAGAGGAGAGGAGAGGAGAGGAGAGGAGAGGAGAGGAGAGGGAGAGGAGAGGAGAGGAGAGGAGAGGAGAGGAGAGGAGAGGAGAGGGGAGGGGGAGGAGAGGAGGAGGGGAGGGGGAGGGGAGGGGAGGGGAGGGAGGGGAGGGGAAGGGGAAGGGGAGGGGAGGGGAAGGGAAGGGAAGGGAGGGGAGGGGAGGGGAGGGGAGAGGAGGGGAGGGAGGGGGAGAGGAGAGGAGGGGAGGGGAGGGGAGGGGAAGGGAAGGGAAGGGAGGGGAGGGGAGGGGAGGGAGAGGAGGGGAGGGGAGAGGAGGGGAAGGGAGAGGAGGGGAGGGGAGGGGAGAGGAGAGGGAAAAATGACACTGTAGGATATTTAAATTTATTACCCTGTGAACAGTAATGGCAGCAACAATAGATTGATGTCATATTTATAATCAAATATTGTTGTGAACTGTCCTCTAAATTCTAAGCCTGGCAAAAGGTCTTAATAAATATTGATCATCCACTGAGCCTCGCCAACATGAGGATGGGTCGGTAACAGAATTAACTCCTGCATCTCTTCTGGCTCTGAAATGGTCTGAAACGAATAACGGCTCCTGGTGTTCTCTCTCCCCTCTGCTCTGCCCCTTCACAGGCAGCGTCGCGGCCATCACGGTGACCGTCATCGCTGTGGTGCTGTTGGTGTTTGGAGTCGCCGCCTATCTAAAGATCAGGTGAGACATACTCCCCTTACACAAAAAAGAATTTCATTGTGTTGGGCGCCCCGCTGAGATCTGCGTGGCATACTGGCATGTTGATAAGCATCTTTGCTCTCAGAAGAACTGGCACGCAACGGACGTGAAACTGCCCCGTGTACTCACACTGGATAGGAATAGATGAAACCTTGGCAAATGAAGGAATAGACTGAAATATGCAGCGTGCTGAGGTAATGGGATGAAAATGACCCTGAGTCAGGAGTCTAAAGCCTTGGCTCTCTGCCCTAAATTTACCTCATCGCCCTGAGAAAGCCACATGGTTCCTGAACCTCAAGTTCCCTCCTCCATGAATTGTGGGAGAGGGGAGTACTCTGATTTTTAAATTAAGATTTCTGAATGCTGATGCATATTTGTCTACCCAGCCTGCAATGAGCTTTTTCACTGGTTCTGCAAAATATTGAAAATATGTATTTATTTTCCCCCCTTGAGATTACATTCCTATATTTTTGGCTTCAAGATTTTGTGTTATGAAATGTATGTGATCCCAGATGTTCACTGATTTCTTACTTTCCTTAGCCAAATAGAACATTAGGATACTCCGTAGGTTCCCACTTTTGTTGTCTGTGAAATCACGAAGTCTCAAAGTCACAGTGACCTTCAGCTACAAAACCCCAAATAGCAGGTGACAGTCTGATTTATCCATGCATGCAGTGTCTGTAACAGGGGACAGAAGGATGTGTGCTGCCATGATGAACACAGTCATTCGACACGTGTTTCTCTGTCAGCCAGAACCTTTACAGAAGCACTTCTAACCCTGTACAACCTCCCTTAAAAACCCCCAGTGGGCTGAAGAGATAATACAGGGTGAAGGCATTTATCTCACAAGCTGCTGATCTAGGTTTGATTCCCAATACCGTATAAGGACCCCCCGAGCACTGCCTAGAGTGACCCCTGAGCACAGAGCCATGAGTAAGTGCTGAACACTGCTGAGTATGCTCTCCCCACCCCCCATCACTCCCCACCCCCCATCACTCCCACCACAATGCTTTCCCTGCACTTAAAATTAATTTCTGACTCTCCCCTGGCTCTCACTGTCCTTCATGACCATTCCTGCCTGCCTCTTCTCTCTTTTTCTCTTGGCCACTGACTCGCAGCTCACTGCCCTTCTGTGCAGTTCTTCGAACACTCCAGGTTCTTTTTCTCTCCAAAACCTTGGTTCTCTTGCTCCTCTCCCTGAAATGCAGTTCCTTCCAGTTCTTGCTCTTTTAGTGGCTGTTTTCACATCACGTTCTGCAGGGACGCACTCACTCCTCTTGTCGTTTATTCTCTTAGTGCTTCAGTTACGTTGAATCTTCACTGTATGTTATCAATAGGCTCTTGGATATGGCAGTTTATAAATAAAATGATGTATAATGAAACTAAGGTGACCAGTGGCCAATTGGAACAAAAAGCAAAAGTTCCTATGGCATCCTTTCAGTCACACAAAGAAGGAAAACTTCTAAATAAAGATCACAAATACCACAGATATTCTGCAGTCATTTGCATCCACTCGTCCATCCATTCATTGATTTTCCAACCTGCTTGTTCCAGTTTAGCGTGAGAGTGCCCACAGCCTATCTTGGCAGCTCGGTTGCAATGAAGCAGGACTGAGCCTGGGCAGCGTGCCCTTCCAGCACAGGGGATGCTCCCTTTCACACTCACACCAGCTGGGACCATTGAGAGACACCAACAAACTCGTCATCAACATCTTGGGACGGAAACCATGTTACTCCCAGAATCTGCACACAGATATGGGAGAATGGACAAACGCCACACAGTGACTCCTGTTGAGAATCAATTTTGTTTTCTGTCTTCAAAGTTAGACAAAATGATATTGAATGACGTGACGTAATCCGAAGACCTGCTGTCTTTTTATTCTGGTTGCCATCGCTGCTATTTTATTTGCCCTTTATACATTTGTTTGCTTGTCTACTGTCTCTCTTGCTCTTCAAATTTCAGTCCCATGAGAACTCAGATCTTATCTGTGGACACAGTGCCAGAACGAAGGTGGGCTGTAAGTTAAGTAATGAGCCACTAAGATGATACAGTCACGCAGGCACAGTGAGGACATACCTCATCCCTTCTACCTGCCTCTGTCATCCTCTACCTTCATTCTCAGTGTGCACCAATCAACCTAATGGTCATGTCAAGTATGAGACGGCCTTGCAATGTCACCTGCATCTAGGGGAGAAAGAACAGGGAGGCTAGCTTTCATAGAGAAACAGGAATTAAAGATCTTCTGCTTCCTCTGTGAAAGGTGTCATAAAGCTATCTTAAAGTCTCCTTATTTAAAAAAAAATCTTCTCTTGTTTAAGTCTTTATTTTCTTAAGCTGCAACCTTAATTTTATTGTCTTTCACTGAATGGCACTCTTTTTCAGCTGACCTAATTACTAGTATATAACTGCAAAGACACTGTGTTTTAATTATAAGTTAGTTCAACTTTTATGAACCAGTCTTGAAAATGACTCCCACTTTATAACAAAATTTCTTTTTTTATTTTTGGTGGGGAGGGGCAGGGACCATACAAAGGGGTAATTTATAGTAAGCTTTAGAGCAGTTTAACTTTCTTATACCTGTGGACAAGCACCTGACCTGCAAACCAGAACACAGACCTGCAGTGGGGCAGACCAATGGTTTTCAACCTTTCTACCTCTGTGGTATGGTGGCAGAAGTTCACTACATTGAGTGACTTTGGAATCACCAACCATGAGTTTCTGAAGGGCTGTCATCAAAGCCATGACTGGCACCAGAGTCTCCACTTGTCCAAATGATATTAAAATAATCCAAGAACTCTTGCCTTCAGGCAAGAATTTTTATTTGCATCTAAAATCTACTAATATCTAGAATACACAGGGACTCTGATTAATTAAGACTTCCAAATCCAGAAACAGGTAGACTTTAGATCGGATCCCAGCTATATCACTTCCTGATAGGTTCAGGTCAGACCCGAGAATGTTCAATTTACTAGCCTTCACTTCTCTTGCACTGCAAGATAAGTGCTGTGACTTGAACTACCCAGTAGAATTGTTGGGAGGCTCACTAGGCACTTCCCAAGTACTTGGTACTGCAGTTATCCCCAGCAGCAAAGTTGTCAACTGCAATGGACCCAGTTGGAGAATTGCTGGACTGACACCATTAGTTTTGTTGCCTAAAGCTCTAAGGTCACATCAGAAACAGGAAGTGATGAGAAATACAACTTACTGTGCTTAAGAAATTTTGTTAGCAGGTCATTAAAAGTTCTAATGAGTGCAGATTAAAATAACATTAAATTTTTATTTTAAACATTTAAAGTATATTTTCTCCAGGCATTCTCAACATTAGATAAACTCACTGAATGATTAAATTGAATTAGTAATTGTTTATCTCCCCCGTATTGTTGGTCCACCCCTTGAATGCAGAAATGCGCCCAGCGGTATAAATATGAGGTTGCTTTTTATCTCTGGCACTAGAAACTAAGGATGGAGAAAGTGAGCACACTCTGTTTATAACCCCCCTAAGGGAAACCCCTTTCTGGTGCTGTGTTAATTATTTCCGCAAAATGATAACATAAGGCGGTTGATAATGCTCATGAATCTTAAAAGCTGTGCTAAAGCCTCTTTAAGTATAATTTTGTGGAAATTCTGGAAAGCCTCAACAGTCACGTATAGAAATCCATTTGCCTTACTTGTTGTAGGTTATGTGTGTGATTGTGTGTGTGCGTGTTCACCTGAGGTGAGACTTTGCCTTGGATGAAATTTTGTTCTTTTCCTATCTATCATCTTAGACTTCTGAGGATAACATGACAAGAAGGCTGTTGTCTGTGGTCTTTTAGGTCACTTGGCTGAAGCAGCAAGTGATTGAAATAAGAGTCCAAGAGGGACCATTGGCTTCTGGCCTGCAATCATTGACGATAGCCCAGGCCCAGCCAAGGTCTCTACAAATGCAAAAGAGGAGACTGCTTGAAAGAGCAGCCTCGCAACTAGAGACAGGATACCTCTGACTCTAGTAACTGAATCAATTATGTCACCTTTTTCTCAAATTCCAATTCACTCTGAAAACATTGCTAAATTCAGTAGCCACCTGATTTTCCACTCCTATTCCTTTTTTCCCTCCCTCCCTCCCTTCTTCTTTCTTTCTTTCTTTCTTTCTTTCTTTCTTTCTTTCTTTCTTTCTTTCTTTCTTTCTTTCTTTCTTTCTTTCTCTTTCTTCTTTCCTTCTTCCTTCCTTCCTTCCTTTCTTTCTTTCTTCTTTCCTTCTTCCTTCCTTTCTTTCTTTCTTTCTTCCTTTCTTTCTTCTTTCCTTCTTCCTTTCTTTCTTTCTTTCTTTCTTTCTTTCTTTCTTTCTTTCTTTCTTTCTTTCTTTCTTCCTTCCTTCCTTCCTTCCTTCCTTCCTTCCTTCCTTCCTCCTTCCTTTCTTTCTTTCTTTCTTTCTTTTCTTTCTTTCTTTCTTTCTTTCTTTCTTTCTTTCTTTCTTTCTTTCTTCTTTCTTTCTTCTTTCCTTCTTCCTTCCTTCCTTCCTTTCTTCTTTCTTTCTTTCTTTCTTTCTTTCTTTCTTTCTTTCTTTCTTTCTTCTTTCTTTCTTTCTTTCTTTCTTTCTTTCTTTCTTCTTTCTTTCTTCTTCTTTCTTTCTTTCTTTCTTTCTTTCACACTCCAATTCTTCAAGATCTGTAAACTTTAGTTTTTCTTCATCTTATCCTCTGATTACAGAACCACCTATTTCTGTAACCTAAGTCACTCTAGGCCATGGTTTATAAAAATTATCATCAGCCACAGGGCCAGTAATACAGTAGAATGAGGTGAGTAGCCTTTGCCTTGCAAGCTGCTGACCTGGTTCAATCCCTGACACCCTATATGGTGTTTCAAGCCTGCCGGGAGTGATTCCTGGGTGCAGAGCGAGAAGTCATCCCTGAGCACTATACTACTAAGTGTGACCTTCCCTAGGGTAAGGGGGATAGTACAAGGGGTAAGATGTTTGCATGGGCCAACCCCAGTTCGATCCCATGCACCCATAGATGGTTCCTCAACCACCTTCAGAAGTCACTCCTGAGCACAGAGCCAGGAATAGCCAGTGAGCATCTCTAGGTGCTTCCATGAAATTCCCCTCCCCCTCAAGATTCTTCTCTATTATTGACACCCCTCCACCCCCCGCCCATTTTAGCCAGCCAGAATGATGTAGAGGTAGGAACATATATACTTGCAGATAGGTTCAATACGTATTAGGTAAGTGGCCTTGAGCAAATTTTAATTTCCTCAATCCTTAATTTCTTTGCCTACAGAAAAGAAAGCAAATAAGGCTTATGAAGTAAAATGTTGAGTGGAGAGGACCTGGTGAGATCATGTGTGGGTTAAGAGCGTCACTCTCGGGCAAGGCTCTTAATCACTCTGTGTTTAGTTTCTGCCTATGAAGGATTGATGTGGGGATTACATTATGGCACAGATAAACGCTGGGTACAAGGTAAGGGGAAAAGAAGCACTAACTACAGTTCTTGGAGTTGTTGTTAAAACAGTTCTTACTATTTAGGTGCTGAGTAAAACAGTAGCTACCAGCAGTCTCGTTGGCAGGCATCAAGGCCTCAGAGGAGAGGAGAGGGACAAAAATAGTGAGCAGCTCAGATTTCTAATTGTGTACAGACATACTTTTTTAGGGTTTGAGGGGGGGGGGGTTAGGAGGCATTTGTTTTATTTGTTCATGTGGTGTTTTGGTTTTTGTGATTTTTTTTTTTTGTTATTGTTTTTTGTCTCTTTGCTCAGAGCTGCTCGGGGTTTACTTCTGGTTCTGTAGTCAGAGATCACTTCCTGGCAGTCTTGGGGGAACATCTGTGGTATCAAGGGTTGAACCCGGTTTGACCCTTTGCAAGGCCATCACTCGCCCTGCTGTGCTATTGCTCCAGGCCCAACACACCTTGTTTCACTGCACTTTCCTTTATTATGCTTTTCACAAGTTGTAAGTTGGTGACAGTCCTGAGTCAAACAAGTCTTGACAGGGCTCCATTTATCTTCAGCAGCATGTGAGGACGGATGGCATTTCTTGGCAATAAAGCATACACATTAAGGTACACACAATAAGGTTTACATATCTTTAGGCAACACAATTACACATTTAATAAGCTAAGTATATTGTAAATGCAATTCTCATGCGCACTGAGGAACCAAAATATACATGTAACTTGCTCTTGCAGTGTTTGCTTTATTACAACAGTCTGGAATCTCTGAGATGTGTCTCAGAATATCTCTGAGATGTGCCTGGATTAACATGTGAGCTGCCATATACTATTTTGGACGTTTCAATTGTCCTTCTAAAAATGCCTTAGAAATGGTGTCCAAGTTAACATTCATAAATAGAAACTGTCTCCAAGCAGTCTTTATTTGAGAGACTGTTTGCAACTTTCAACGACAGCAAGTGCCCTGCCTGCCGCATGCAGACGGGTATCTTTAATTAGTGATGATTGAAGTACGAGGTGAGTCAGTTCTATTTGGTTCAAATTGGCTCAAAAACTGTTCAGGCATAAGATAATTCCCCATGCGGAAGACTGTATCTGCTGTCCCCAGCACTGTGGCTGCTGCTATAATTGGTGGCGCTGGTAACCCACACATGCAACACAGACTGTTCCCTCCACAAAAATAAATGTAATCTGGATCCACAGATAAAACCACCCCTGGCTCTTAGGTATCGTGTTAGAAGTCACCTGTTTGACTTTCAGAGTTCTAGTGATTCCGTCTCATACTTCTGGCTTCTCTCTGATTGTTGTTAGTGTGAGAAAGAAGGCCCAGCCAGCCATGAAGTCTGAAATTGTTAACTACAGGTTGACTCTTGCAGACCAGCTTGTGGCATCCCTGGAGTCTAATTGATGGGGCTCTTCACTACAGTGATTCTCAAAGTCTATGTGCCTAATGATCAATGGGCAGGCTTGTTAAAATCCAGTTTCTTGAGGCTCACCTTCATAGAATCGGAGTTAATAGGTCAGTGGAGGGCTCTGCTTTGACATTTCTCATCAGCTTCCAAGTGAGACCAGTGCTACTAATCAGAGGGCCCTGTTTTGTATAGACCTGCATCGCCCTCCACTTTCCATACATGCTTTGCTCTTGAGTTTCCCAACTCTAGTGCCTTGTTACTTCACATACATTTCAACTTTGACTTTAGACACTGAACTTTGAAATACTAGTCTCTCTGTTGAAGATGTTTGGTTTATTTATCTAATTCCTGCGGCTCAAAAAATACCTCCTGTAGGTACCGTCATCCCCCCTTTTCCTGGGGGAGTTCCACGCTGCACACACCACCTTAGGACCTCTCTCCTCTCCACACTGCAGTCTTTGCTTTCTCTGCCAGCCTTCTCCACTGGAGAGATAGAAGTCTCTTGACATAATAGTTGTGTGATAAATATTTGTTTGCTAGTGAATGATTGTGACGAGGAATTTTTGGAGTGCGGAAGCCTTATTTGCTTATTTAAAATCAGGAGAAACTAGGTTTGAAGAAGAAGGAGTCATAGGGAGATGGTCAGCTGTGGACTTTGACTATACCTCATGACTCTGAGCTCTCTTAGGATAGTCCGTTGTTCCAGCACACAGGCATTTTCTGTGACAAGTTTGACATCTAGCAGCTAACTTTTTTAAAATAAATCTTATTTGACCTTTCAGGGTAAGGTGATTATTCGTAGCTAAATGTGAAGTAGTGTTGCTTCTGAAGAAACCCAGACCATGGAATGAGCACTTTGAAAAATGATTGTTTGAAAATGTTTCTATCATTGGGATTTGGATAGAAAAAGACAGAACTGAGAAGATTCTTGAGTTATGGAACTCACTCTGCCTTGCTGTATTAACTATGGGTAAATGAATTCACCCATAATGGCCATAGTTTCCTTAGCTTCAGAATTGTAATTCACAATGTTAATGTGCCATATATTATGGCAGATGATAACATCAGTAAAGCTCAGTAAAGGACAGATGGGAAATCTTTGTATTATCTTAGCAACTTCTACAAATCTAATACTACTCCAGAATAAAAATTTAGTTTGAAAAAGATTATAGCTGCAAAGCTCCCACACAATGTGTCACTTGGCCTTACCCCCAGACCCTTCACATTTGTCTTTCTCTGGATCTCAGGTATCCATGTAGCTCATCCTTCATTTCCTTTAGCTTATTTTTGAAATTTTATCTTAGTGAGATTTGCCATCATGAGCATATTCAAAATGATAACTCACACCTCACATATAGAGTTCCTCATGCCCCTTCCTTGTTTTATATTCCTTTATTGTACTTTTGTACTTATTATCATCCACCATGTTGTTTTTCATTATCTACTTATTGCTCTGTTCCCCCCCGGAATGTAAGCTCTCTTGGATAAAGATTTTGATCTGTCCAGTTAACTATGCCCCAGTCTCCACAAAAGGGTTTGGTGGTTTGATAGTTAGGTTTTGATGCATAAATGAAATAAACCAGAGAAGAGAATGATGATCATATGTGGAAATCCTCAAATAGGAAAGAAAAAAATTATCCAGTAAAGAGACCGTCCCAGATATCCCAAACTAACCTGTCTAATGGATTATTAGACTTCAAGGTTTAATTACTAACGATGAGACAGTCTCCAGTTCATCTGTTGTTTGCCACCACTAAACACCAAAATCTTATTCATCTTGATAGCTTTGATAGCACTATTGATAGAATGGTGGAACTCATTTGACTAAAGAGGATGGGACTTTGGGAGGGGTGGCAATGAAGAAGGAGGGAGGCTTGATGGAGAACCGGAGTTAACACTTAAACAGGGAAAGGTTCACTAAAACAGGTTGCAACTCAGGGAAAGTAAAACACCTCACCTATGTTCAAAGCCAATTGAATTCCATTAAGTACTAATGCCATAATTATCTAAAATACCATTTCGCTCTCATGGCAAATGTCAAGATCTTATGTACCAGTTGTCACCAACAAGGTATCACTGATTAGGCAGGGGGAGTGCAGCATCTGTTTGAGCAAAGCTTGGGAATGAAGCATTGGGACAAGGTATTAAACTATTTTCTATCTAACTAAACTGTACAATAGAATAGATCATTGCCAATAAGCGCAATACCATTGATTTACAGGGACTGTAAGCTCTGTGCTGAGTGCTTTAAATCCACCCATCTCATGGGAGAAATTTAGCTATAATTCACTTTCCAATTTCTGTCTTTAAGGTCAAAATAGTAGTACTGACCTTTTGTTTTTTTAATGAGATATCTTCACTTTGTCACAGTTACATTGCACATTGAATTATCACAGCACATACGTCTTCCGGCTGGTATTGGCCAAGCAGATACTCTTACACTGTTTCTTTCCTACTGATTGCAAGTGGTTGTCATAAAATATTTATAAAAGAACCATTGCATCAAGAGCTACATCTTAGATGTTCAGAAAATTAGAAGAAAAGTAAGATGTGGTGTACCCCGCAATGAGTTTGCCATCTCGGGGGTGCTGAGGAATAGCAAGTAGAAAGCAGAGGAGGAACAGTCTTTATGAAGGCACCGAGTCAACACAACTGTTTTCACCTGATGATGATGTCATTCATGCACTGCTCTTTGTAGTGAAACTAGATGAAGCAGTTGTTGCACTATCAATCCAAGAGACTGGGATTTTTTTGTTTTGGTTTGTTTTGCTTGGGGCCAAGGTGGGCACACCCAGTGGTGCTCAGGGTTTACTCCTAGCTCTGTGCTCAGGGATTAATACTGTAGGGACTCAAGTGATCTTAGGTGGTGCCTGGAGTAGAGGGATGAGGTGTGGGTGTGTCTGTGTGCGTGTGTTGGTCAGGTGGAACCCAGGTTGTCTGTGTGCAAAGCAAGTGCCATGCTCACTGTTCTATCTTGCTGGCCCCCAGAATGAAAGTTTTTTTTTGTTTGTTTGTTTGTTTGTTTGTTTTTGGTTTTTGGGTCACACCCGGTGATGCACAGGGGTTACTCCTGGCTCTGCAGTCAGGAATTACCCCTGGTGGTGCTCAGGGGACCATATGGGATGCTGGGAATTGAACCCGGGTCGGCTGCGTGCAAGGCAAACGCCCTACCCGCTGTGCTATTGCTCCAGCCCCGAAAGTATTTTTTTTTTTAATAAGCATCCCAATAATGTGAGAAGCTGGTTTTGTAACTGTCTGGAGGGTAGTTGTAGGAGCTTCTAGTGTCGGGATATTCACTTTTCACTTAATGTTACTTACAGATTTGCCATGTGCTTATGTAAATCTCATATAAAAATGAAAAGGCAATGATGGGTAGGAATTGTTGTGCATATATATATATATGTGTGTGTTAGGTCTTTTACATTATTTAATTCTTCTAACAACCCCAGTACAGTTTTTTTTCAGTTTCTTCATTTTAGCAAAGAAACAGGGGCCTAAAAACATATTCAAGAAGAGACATCAAGTTATTAGCCAAGCTGACATTTTACAGGAATAAAATTATATGAGAGATATAAACTGTGAGAAGTTCAATGACCATACACAGGTGGAACAGGGACACCCCATTAATAAAGGGAACACATTTATGAGGTCGGTGTGCACCAAGCCTGCAACAATAAGCCACACTAAAGCACAGGCCTAGCTCCTGTTTCAGAATTCTCAGATTTTTCACTTGTGCATTTTGTAGCTTCCTTTTGTTAACTCTCCGGCTAAAGAATTGCATTGTAACTGGGGGTGTTAAAATGTCGGGGGGAATGGAAAGAAGTGTTGGACGTGGGTGGTCATAATTTCCCTTCATCACACTGTCCCTGATCCCATAAACCCATGGCATGCTCTATGCAGCCTCTTTCCTTCTCAGAGCCACAGAAATGAGCATAGGTTCATAAGGGGAAATAAAGTACACTGTGGAATATTCACAAGCTCCCAGGTACATTGACAAAGCCAGCTGAGCGAACCCTCTGAATGGATACAAGAATATTTGAGAATATTTGTTTTTGTTTGGGGGCCACACCCAGTCGTGCGCAGAGCATACACTGCACTCAGGGAACACTCCTGGTGGGATGAGGGGACCACGTGGGTTGCCTGGTATTGAACCCAGATAACCACACACAAGACAAGTGCTCTACCCATTGTACTGTTACCCTGCCCTGGGCATCAGGATATTGAAGGTGAAGCATTTGAATGATCCAAGGAAGCAGATCACTTTATGTTCAAGTTGCTATAAGTAAGTTTCAGAAGAGCCACAACAATTAGTTCAACAACTGATCTAGAAAAATAGTTTTTGTGCCTCTAGGAATGTGTTTTCATTGTATTCAATTTCTATATTTGAAAATGAACAGGTAGAGTGGACATATTTGCCTATAAACAGCATCTCTAATTTCCAATGTCAAGGTATAATAATTCACACACCAGGTGAACCTCAAAGGTACCAGCTGCTCATTTTGTGGTGTTGTCCCGATCCTGTTACTAGTTTTAGGTTGCAATGATCATAATCATCTCTATGAAGTTTCCACATTGTAAATAGACTGATTTATATACATTATAAATATGCAAGCTATAATGGGGCGTGAATGATAGTTAATGTAGTTTAGCAGCTAGGGTACTTGCCATGCATGCATACGACCTGGGTTCAATCCCTGACACCCTGAGCCCACCAGGAGTGATCGCTGAGTGCAAAACCAGGAGTAAGCCCGGAGCATTGCTGGTGTGGACCACAAAACAAAACAAACAAAACCAATATATAGGCTATAATATTATATATGTGTGTGTGAACAATTTGTTTTTAAAAATCTATCCTTACAGTCTAGTAAAGGAAGAGAGCAATAATAGTTCAAAAGTAAATAGTAATATTTACTTTTATTACTATTAAAAGTAAAAGTACTATTTCATTACTAAAAGTACTATTTTAATAGTAAAATAGTACTTTTAATAGTAAATAGTACTTTTACTTTTAATAGTAAAAGTACTATTTTATTACTAGGTGATGCATATTGCTGTGAGAAAAACTAAGCGGGGTGTGCTGCAATGAGAGTTTCAAGTTCAAACAGAGTTCAGAAGGAAGTCTTCACTGAGCTGCTGACATTTCAGCCAAGACTTTTTATGAGGAAGTCTTCACTAGTGAGTGACCTTTGAGCCAAGACTTGAAAGACCGAAGGGAGCAAGTTAGGTTGTGTCTCAAGGACATCGCTCCAAGTTGAGAGAACAGTGAGCACCAAGACTCTGAGCAAAAGGGGACAGGGAGTGAAGACCAGTGTGGCTGGAGCAGAGGGAACGAGAGACTGTGAACACAACTGATGTGCTTAGAATCATAAGAGGCATCAGACACTGTAGGATGACTGTCTTTGCTTTTTTTTTTTGGCTTTTTGGGTCACACCTGGCGATGCACAGGGGTTACTCCTGGCTCTGCACTGAGGAATTACCCCTGGAGGTGCTCAGGGGACTATATGGGATGCTGGGAATCGAACCCGGGTAGGCCGCGTGCAAAAAAAACACCCTACCCGCTGTGCTATCGCTCCAGCTCCCGGATCTAGAGTGACTGTGAGATGAGGATCCACTCAGTGGTTTACACAGAGGAATAAGAATGATCTCACTTTGATTTCTTAGAGAAATAATGTTCATTCTGGAACAGGCTCCCAGAATGACACACCAAAGACTATTTAAGCCCAGTACCACAGAGTTAAGGTGCTTATCTACTCCCAGAAACTGAATTCGGAAGACTAGATTTAGATGCAGGGGGACAGATTTGACTCGCAGCTCTGTTTTCTGACTTTGGGCGTATTAACTAATATCTCTGAGCCCCACTTTCCTCATCAGGTAAATAAAGATGAACAATATCTGCCCCATGGGTTTATTTTGAGAATCAAGTAAAATTTGAGTATTTGGATGCTCAATGTGTATGTGTAAACACTATTTTTTTTCTTTGGGGGGGGCCATACCCAGCAGTGCTCAGGGGTTACTTCTGGCTCCGCACTCAGGAATTACTCCTGGTAGTGCTTGGGGGACCAATTGGGATATGAGACACCAGAGATTGAGCCTGTGTTGGCCTTGTGCAAGGCAAGCACCCTACCTGCTATACGATTGCTCTGACCTATGCAAGCTGTATATTGTAAAACACTGTATAAATGTCTGGAGGAATGGTGAGAAATGCGGTAGTTGTAATTATGTCACTATGATTTCCGGGAAAATAAATCTTGGACCTGTCAAAATGCCAGAAATACAACCTTCCCTTTTTTTTATTACTTCTTATTAAATAGCCATAGAAATGATTTCTCCTCTTCTAGTGAGGAAAGGGGCACGGACCCAGCTGAACTTTATTGAAAGTTCAATCCTAACATACAGGGGTTTGTGGGACGGGGCCTCCGCGTGGATGGGTCTCTCTCCAGAGGGTTTTCCGAGTGAAGAGACAGCTGTGTCCCTCTTGTTGAGTCTGTCTGCAAATCTCCTGACTCAGGGGCTCGGGGCCGTCCTCCAACGAGTGGATTCTCCAGCTAACCACTGCCTTCTTCCTCCCACCAGGCACTCCTCCTACGGAAGGCTGTTGGATGACCACGACTACGGGTCCTGGGGAAACTACAACAATCCTCTCTATGATGACTCCTAACAGGAAGGAGGTCTGGGATGTGGAAGAACTGTTCTTTATTTATAAGTGCTTATCCAGTAGAATTCATAAGTTCCTGATGCACATTGAGCGACAATCTTAAGCCCTGTTTTGTTGGTATGATTGTTCTGTTTCCCTCCCTCACCGCTGGCTGTAACCACTTCCCCTTTCTGGTCCAAAGAGAATCATTCACGGTGTGTGCAGGCTGATTGGCGGCCGAAATGGGCTGACATGGAGCGAGTCAGGCTAGACAACCCATGGTGGAGACTTCTGCACCCCACACCCCTCCACACACACACTCAGAACCCACTTCGAAAAGAACCGAAGATTTTGTTGTTTCATCAGAAGTTACTTTTAGAGAGCGCTTTCTTTGTGGTATTTCTCAAGCCTTAAGTTATGAAGTTACATTAAAGACCAATGCAGGAAAATAAAATGAGTGCTTGGTAGAAATTCACCCTGTCGGGAGTGACGAAGCTGAGGTCTCCAATTCCTTTTGCAATCTCTCTTGCACGGGTCATGTTTGACAGGATGCTGACTGGCTCTACAAGCCAAAGAGAAGCTTCAGGGCTGCCTGATTAATGAAAGGAAACCAGCAAAGTGCTCCAGGGAGGTGAGTGGGCCCAGGGATCGAGTAGCGGGATGCTGTGACATTGAAGCGTGCCCGCCCCTGTTTCACCCTCCAGGCCACCTGTCTGCTATGAGGCCAGTTCCAGCCAAACAGAGTAGAATCCCAGCCCACATGCTTCAAGCAGAGCTGCAGCTCTACAGGAGGCAGCTATGAGAATGAGCTGAGTTACAGAGTCAAAAAAAGGAGAGGCATGTGATGCCACCAGAATGTGAGGGATGAGAGAGAAGGAGGCCAGGGAGGGACAAGCATGGGGCCGACCCTTGGAGAAAGTGGAGACCATCCCTTCGTTACTGTCAGAGACACGCAATGCTGCTGGAGCCCACAAATCTTACTTCATACCCATTAAGTAACTGGTTCACTGCTGTGATGCTCTAGAATGGCTGTAAACTATTATACATGTTTTCCAAGGCACCAGTCTTCAGTTGCTCAGAAAGGTATTTCCATAGGAGAAGGATTCCATAATAATACATTTAGTCCTATGATACATTCTCCTCACTGCTTCTTTTCTTTAATAAATGTTTGCCCTTGGGTATATAGTCTTAAAATTTTACATCACAATTTTGAGACAAATTCATTTTTATGGCAGTGGTTCTCAACCAACAGTTAATGTTGCCCCCTCCCTCCCACCCCACAGGGAACACTTGAAAGTGTCTGGTGATGTTCTGAACTGTCACAATCTGGAGGTGCTATTAGTGGAAAGAGACCATGGATCCACTAAGCATCCTGTAATGTACAGATGACCAACCCCCCAAAACTGCCGCGTTTGAGGAACCCTGATTTCTATTCTGACAGAATAAGATACCCACGGAGTAGCATATCTTTTTATTTTTAATTAACTGAAATGATTCGTGAAGTGTTTATTTTATGGTATGTTGGCTAGTAGGTTGTTCAGGGCATGTGTGGTCATCTTTAATTTCTCTGTCTTTTTTCCCAAAAGCCTTATTCCTTAGCTTCAGCTGTCCTGGAACATGCAAGATTAGCACCCAGCATCTTATCTCCTAGTTTCATGTAGTAGAAACATGTGTTAGGTCCTGTTGCAGAAAGTGTTATATTGTCCTACCATGTCATAAGAACTTAAAACTGGATCAATTTGTAGTTTGAAATCTGGACCTGCTGCCACGAGTCTGTTTAAACCCTTGACTCTTAGCTCCTCCCCGTTCCTCGGCATGGCAGGAAACCCCACTGTCCCACCACCATGCTGAGCCTCTCTGATGTCCGTCAGACACACTAGGATCAGTGTCATTGCACACGCTGCCACCCCACACTGTGACAGAAACCATTCCCAAGCCCAAGCAACAGCAAGACGTGATTTTACAACAACTAGGTGCGGGGAATATTGGGAATTCTGATATCTCACATTTCTAAAAGACAAAAAGAGAATATTCTCAGAAACATGATGCTCCCGCTGGCCCTGCATAGATGGAATAATTGCCTCTTCCCTAAGGTCATTCTTTCATAGGCTTTCCATTTGATAAAGGATGACTCAATAGAAACAAGACATTCCAATTTTTCCCTCCTTGACCATAAATATTTTGACAAATTGTCCATAAAACACCTTTGGAGAGGTGCAGTCTGGATGTTGCGATAGTCATAAATACTGGGTCTGAGGGACCGGCCTCTTCCCAGAGAATCCTGAATGATTACGAGCACAGCCTCAGTTAGCACATTTCCAGGTGGGGATTATTGTACAAGATCACTTGTAGGATTTGTTGGTGTTATGAACTTCCAGTGCCATATGGTAAAGATCGGTGCCTGGACCTAAGTGACAGCTTTCTTATAAGCTCTAACACATTCTTTTTTATTAGTGTAAAATCCCTGTGGGTTTAACCTTATTTTGCCAAGTGCATTTCCCCCCAATTTTTGTAATGTTCAAAAGATTTGAGCAACTTTAACTCGACAAAAGTTACTTAATAGCCCCTCACACCCACTTGCACATGTTCATAATGTACATGCATGCATCAAAACTACATGCCCATAACTGACATCTTTTACCTCAGGGAGAGAGTCTGATCAGGTGCTAGTGGAGAATTTTTCAACTAGGGGCCGTATGTCCCCCCGGTCCCTCTCAGGATATTCCAAGGATACCATGAATGGAAATTACATAAAGGGTGATCATTGGATGGCACAAAACTAGGGAAACAACCCATAGGACAGGGGTGCCACGGAAGAGAAACAGTCAGAAGGGTTGTGGGCAGATAAAGGTTGAGAAACACTGCAGTAGTGGATATAAACAGTCATGTAACATCCATGAACAGGACTGTCATAGCTAGAGAAAGGCAATCAGTCTCCTTGACTGCAAATGCTGAAAGAGTGGGGTTCCGCTTTGTTTTCTTTTCCCATGTTTCCAGTGATATCTCTGACCCTCCCTGGAAATCTGTGTCATTGTTTCATGAACAGGGGTGACTCTTTCATACGTACCTCACCCAATGCTACCTCACAAATGTATTGTGAGGACTAGTGAAATCATGTCTACAGTGTTTTCAGTTTCTGGAGAAAAGTATTTATAAACATTTTAAGTATTAATTAGATATATATAAGAGATCTCCGTTTCTTGTTTGTTATTATATTGGTGTGTTGTTTTTACTTAAATCTGAAAAATAACAACTGTGTCACAGCCACATCAGACAACTGTCCTGGGCTACCCCTTGGTGCAGCTGACTAACCACACAATGAACCATTCCAAGGACCAAGAAGGATGGTTTCCATCTAAGAGTTAGGATCATCAGAGACATAGGTCTCACGGACTATTGAGTTAGGATCCAGGAGGTTAGGGTAACACAGTACAATACGCGAGCACTAACTGTAGTAGTCAGCCTCCAGCCTTTACCATCCTGAAGTCTACTGGGTTCTTCGTAAAATTGACTTTGGTTTGATGTCATGTTTGCCCTTCATCTTGCATGCAAGGGTGCATGGTTCAACCCGTCGCATCTGGGAAATGAAGTTTGCAACTGGTCCAGATGCTAATTTGCACGTTGATTCACCTTCTTTGCCTTTAACCTCTTTTTGGCAAATGAATGTACCATTTCAACTTTGATTTTAAAGTGCTAGTTGATATTGACAATAGTGCTAACCAAGAGATCAATGCCACATTGTTTTCTTAGGGTGAGTTAGCCAACATCATTGAAAGATACAAAGATGCTCAACCCTCTTTGATATTTGATGCCATTGTGTCTACATTTGTTGTAAAACATATTGCATATCAATTATATCAATTAAAGTTTTAAAAGCTTGCACCTGACAGTGGTTCACATTTTGATGTTTTGTTATTCAGAGGATTCAGTTGATATGCTTAATAATGCACGTATTAATCACCCTGGTTTGTTCTTGAAGAAAATTTATTCCACATTAATAAATAATACTTTCTGCCAAGCAGGAAGAAGGCCTGATTTTGAAACAGAATTGAAGAATGTTAAAAATGAATAAACTATTCAAGTAGCAATTCTGTTCATAACTACATAAATGCCTTATAGAATACATGTAAAAATAAACACTTTGATTCAATAAATATATAGTGAGACATAATAAAGTCATATTAGGGCAGATAACCATTAGTGGCACATTTGATGTTTGCTTCAGTATCCATAGAATTAAAGTTGGTGTACCCATCCTTCCCTAACTGTTAAATAGCAAGCAATTTCAATTATCCCAAATTCTACAATTTCAAACTCAGAAACTAACAAATGTTTTTCTGATTCTAAGAAAACGGCAACAACAAAGCCTATGTATTTTTTTAAACATTAGATAGGAAGTAAATGTGGGAACAGAGTGATAGTACAGGAGGTAGGGCATTTGCCTTGCATGCAATTGACCCTTGTTTGATCCGGACCACCTCATATGTTACCATAAGCTCTGCCAGGCGTAATCATTGAGCACAGAGCTGGGAATACACCTGGAGCACCACTGAATGTGGCTCCCCCTTTCTCCCCACACCAAAAGAAGAAACTAAACCTGCAAACTAGAGGTCATAGATTTGATGATTGATGAAACTGAAGGTCAAACTTAAAATGCTTAGAAACTAACTTGTTTACTGCACAGAGGATCTGATGAGAAGTGTCAGGTTGGAGGATGAGGACTCAAGGATTAAAAAGCGGCCTTTCCCACTGATTATTCACTTTTTGAAGAATTGCCCTGGGCACATAAACAAATAGAGACTCCATTATTCCAAAAGCCTGCCTGAACAAGATTTATGAGAAAGCACTTCAAGTGTACATTTAAAATAAGGTCTAATCCTTGTGTAGTATTTACATGTTTTGTATTCTTGGGTCCAAATCAATACTTTTTCTGTATTATAGCTTTTACAAATTAGATCATAATCTGTTTCAATTTTTCAGCAACTTATCTTTCACTCTCTTAAAATTCCATGGCACTCATATATGAACACTAGCTATATTTTTCTATTTTTTTTCTGTAGAAAGTATTGAAATATAAAAGACAGCTGAAAAGCACTAAACGAATTGAGGGAAGAGGGAGCTCTTTAAGAAGCAGAATCTCTTATCTTAAGGGATCTAGATTTTCCAAACATAGACTGGACTATATTGCCCTAAAATAGAATGGATCCGCTTCAACTGATTAATCAGTCAACATATGTACTGTTTCTATTTTAAGCAGGGCACTGAAGAGTTACTATAAAAAAGGAAGGCATTGTCGAATGTGATCCTTACATCAGCTCTAATGGGGATTAGTCTTACAGAGGGGAAGACTGAGGTTTCGGAATATTGAGTTAACTTAGCCTATACCCAATCTTTGAAACACTTCATAATGAAGATAGGCCCTGCTCTCCAAGTCTTTGTAATTTCGTTAAGTGACTACCTGTGGCGTATTCGATATGCCAAAAATAATAACAAGTCTCACAATGGAGACGTTACTGGTACCTGCTCGAGCAAATTGATAAACAACAGGACGACAGTGCTGCAGTGCAGACCAAGGTATGACTCAAACCAGACCTCTAATACTGCTGTTTCCACCTCTCAACTATTTTAGGCCATTTTGAGGTTGTCTCACCTGCAGCTCACAGCAAACCAAGTCAGCTCCTAAGCTTATGTCACCTGCCAGATACTGTCACCTTTAGGCTGACTCCTCTGCCCTGCTGGGTCATGTTCTCTGCCACAGGAAAGACTGTCCCCACTCCCTGTGCTGCTGGAGCACCCACACAGGGCCCCACAGTCTCCCAAGTCTTTCTTAGTGAAAACCTATTGGCTTCCTCCCTCCCCTCAGGAGGACTTGGCTGTGAGCACTGGAGTTGGGTTGCTGCCCTTTGAGTCACACCCCTCTCTTCCCCAAGTCTCCACTATTGCACCAATTGGCCTTTCCTTGGTGTCATAAAAACATATTCTTGTTTGACACTGACCCTGACCCAGAGTGCTCAAAATACTTTGTATGGATTAATATCCCTGTGACGCAGATGTGATTAATCATTCCATTGATCGGCCTGAGAAAATAAAGGCCAAAAAGGTGTACAAACTTGCCCACGTCATAGAAGTAAAGTGTGGGGCAGGGAAGGCAGAAATGAATGGCAACTCCGACCTCTTGAGTCCCTCCTGGCTCTAAAACAAACACCTCCACCAAGCCCCGCTCCAGGTCACAGGCTCGTGGCACACACACGGGGCCGGTCAGCAGAGAGGGTGTCCATGTCTGACTGCAGTGTGGGCCAGCCTGGGCTCTAGGCTGAGCGTCCAGCACAGATGCAAGGTCCTGCTCCAGAGGACCCCACCGCACTCAGCCTGTCCGACTCAGCTGCCTCCCTCCGCACTTGCAGCCAAGGTCATCGGCTCCGGAGCAGCCAGAACTCCAGCTTGACCCGCCCCTTGTCACCAGATCCACAGAACAGCTGTGGCGAGGCAGTCCAGAATGCTGACCTGGCCTCTCGCTGGCATTTAGACCCAATTCACTGCAACAAATCCTGCTGAGCAGAGTGCTGGAAAGTTCAAGTCAACAACCAGAAGCCGGGTGTTGGTAGAGAGTGCAAGAAACAAATGGCTGCCATTGGCCCTGGGTGCCAGCACGTTCGGCCTGTAATAGAGGGTCCTTGGAGAAAGCCAAACAAAACCACTTCTCTGCTATCCCACCACAGGTATTAAAATATTAAGAGTTTACATATAAGGGGCTAAAGAATTTGCATAAAAATTAGAATCATACACACGGACGAGCAGGGAACTTTAGTGGAACCACTGTCAGGTAAGGGCTGGAGTGCTGGGATCTGGGATGCTGCCACTGAGTCTGGGTGCACCTGGCTGGGAGTGGGAGGTGTCAAGAGGGAGAACTGCCAGTTGAAGGGGAAGTCTCAGAGATCACTGGGAAACTGCAGCTGCCTACACACCTGAGGGCAATGGTTTCTGGAGATTAACTTTGCCCTTTTGCCATCTTCCGTATCTTGCCGAAGAATCTCTACGAGATGTGCTTTGCCAAGACCATTCAGGAGAAATGATTGTAATAAATGTAGCTCCTGTCGCCTCAGTATTGCCAGGAAGATCTTAGAGAAGAGTGATAACAGTGCTGCACTGAACAGAAATGAGTACAGTCCCCCGTGAGCAGTCTTGTTCCTGATTAGGACTCTCCCGGAAGGATAATGACATTGTCATATAATTGTCAGCATGAGGCAACAGCCCCTGCATGACCAAGGATGTATTCACAAGCCCTCTAAAAATAATGTCCCGTGTGTCACTGTATCTCGGGGTGAATTCACTCATCTCTAGTTCTGAGGTAATCTTTTGGTATCCTATTCTTCGATGACAAATCGTAGAGTTAGCCATGGCCTATTAAATAGAGGAGAAATGAGCCAGGAAAGGATAAAGAGCTGACTTCATATCTATGTCACTGACATATACCCATCAATGCTAAGATTATCTTGTGCAGTCGTTGAGGAATTTCCTTGCTGCAACTGGCCCCATGGCCATGTTAGTACTCATGGTGCTCCTCTTCCACTTGCCACTGCGTCATGGCCCTTATGTCCTCAGTCAGCCTCCCACCTGGTCAGAGCCTTTACATGGTCAGTAACTCAACCTTCAGTCAAAATATCAAACTTGGAAACCAGAGAAAAACTACTTAACTCTCTCTCTCTCTTTCTCTCTCTCCACATATATATATATATACATACATATATACATATACACATATATGGGGCTGGAGTGATAGCACAGCGGGTAGGGTGTTTTCATTGCACATGGCCAACCAGGGCTCGATTCCTCTGTTTCTCTCGGAGAGCCCGGCAAGCTACCGAGAGTATTCCCTCCCACATGGCAGAGCCTGGCAAGCTACCCGTGGCGTATTTGATATGCCAAAAACAGTAACAACAAGTCTCACAATGAAGACGTTACTGGTGCTCACTTGAGCAAATCGATGAACAATGGGATGACAGTGCTACAGTGCTCTCTCTCTCTCTATATATATATATATATACATAATGTGAGTTAACTATAAGAAAGTTTATAGTAAAGTTTATAGTAAAGTTAACTTTCTTAACTATACATATAGTTATATATATAGTTAAGAAAAGCTATATATAGTTATATATATATATAATAAAAGTTATATATATAGTTAAGAAAAGCTACTTTTATGTATATATGATATATATCATCATCCTGTTGATTGTCGATTTTCTCGAGCAGTCTCAGTAACATCTCCATTTGTCCTAGCCCTGAGTATATAGGAAGGAAAAAATAGAGAAAGTTTTCAAAACCATCCTCAGTACTTAGCTTGCTACATCCCTGGGTCATCCCATACCCTACCTACCTACCTACTTGTCTCAGCTCTGATTTCTGTTTCAGCTCTTCTCAGAACAATGCAGGAGAATAATGCATTCTTCAGAAAGCTGACGCTTAATTCAAAACCTGCTAGGAAAAGTGGGGAAGAGAAAAGCATAGTTTCCTCCAATTTATTCACTTTCAACATGTAAGTTCCATGCTCTCACTCCCTCCACACCCCACTGATCCACCCATCCTTCCCGTACACAAGGAAATTCTAGCTTGCAGATGGTTTTGTTGAGCCATGACAACAAGCTTTGACACCGACAGACAATGAAATGAAATATATTTAATTATTACAGGTTGAGTAATGCCCAGTGGCAATTAATCTCAAGTCCTGAGTCCCACAGCCTGCTAGGGCATTATGCCTTTTTCTCCAAAATATCTATTTTTTTGGAAAGCATCCAAGACCACCAAGCAGCCCTGCTCATGAGGCGCTGCCTGTCCCCTTCAAAGGTTCCTGCATAACTTATCCTCTCCAGAGACGGGATACTGCTTTTTGTGTGTGTCCCTTATAAGTCATTTACAGTCTTCTCATCAGAGATAAGTTCCTGAGCTAACTTCTTGGGTCCTGATTTTCAGAGTCATCCTATAAGGAGGCTGAAAGCTGTTTCACCAGTAAAGGAAGAAAAATTTAAAAAGCAAAAAAAAAAAAAAAAAATCAACAACCTGTTCTTCCTGATCACTGAAGCAGATGATTCCTTAAACTTAATAAACGTTTAATCCAACACAGTCAAATCATAAGCAAAGGAGAACCTATGGGAGAGAATATCACCCTCTCTCCATTTTGCCACAACTTTCCACGGTAATTACTTCCTAATGACACCAAAAAACCAAATGGACTTTTTTAGTGTGTTCTCAGATGGAAGGAAAAGGGGAGAAGGAAAGTTACTTTTTTTTTTCATATCTCCTCTGAATCTACATCATGAATAAAATGTTGAAATACTTTTTGCAGACCAAGAAACAGAGATGTTTATCATAAAGAGATCATATAGAGATTAACTTTGCCCTCTTTTCATCTTCCATATCTATATGACCATTTCATGGTTGTATAATTAATGTACAGGCAGAGTTTCCATTTCAGCCTTAGGTCCCCTTATCCCAAAGTCCATTCTTTATCAGGTAGTGTTAGTTACAGTACCTCTCAATCCTGAATGTACATTGGGATCATGTTAACATGCAGATTCTGATTCATAGGCTTCAGTGAGGACTTGAGATGACATTTGTAATAAGTTCCCAGCACCCACCCCTCAAGTGGCAAATTTTGGTTTGGGCTTTTAGTGTATCTATGTCTTGCAGAGTTACTAGCATTTAATATTGAGCAGTCAAGGACATTGCAAACCTATATAAGGTACCAAATTATCTAGATAGATTTCACAGGACGGTGCAGTCCAGCCCAGAACTGATCCACCTAAAATTTTTCTAAGGAAATCTGAACAGCGGTGTTGTGTGCACTTCTGTCAGACACGATCCACTTGGCTGCTATAGTTCCATGATTTGTTGTCCATCATTAGAAACACCAGTTCTGTCCTCCAGCTGTTCTTCTCCACATTGTCATCACGGACATCTGTTCTATATGATATCACTGCACATGCATGACTGCATGTTGAGTCTTTCTTCCTGAATCTTCCACATGTCAATATAAATGATATCCCACAAAGAATCTAATCACAGAGAGGTATGTGTACATATTTCTGGTTTCCCTAAAAAAAACAGCGATGCTGCTATTACACAAAAGTGGGAATCTTAGGACAACCTGGAGACCCACTAATCAAATCAAATCATTGTTCTTAAAACATTTTTCAATCCATGGGAATTAGCAAAGATGGAGCGATAGCACAATGGGTAGGGCGTTTGCCTTAGACCAGGCCGACCTGGGTTCAATTCCTCTGCCCCTCTCAGAGAGCCTGGCAAGCTACCAAGAGTATCCAGCCTGCAAGGCAAAGCCTGGCAAACTACCCATGGCATATTTGATATGCCAAGAACAGAAACAAGAAGTCTTACAATGGAGACTGGTGCCCACTTGAGCAAAATCAATGAGCAACAAGGATGACAGTGAAACAGTGATTTATTGAGAGGACAATGGAGAAGCAGACATCTCCTAAGTTTCTGCTATGTGTAAAGAACTGGAAAGTGACTTTACAAACATTATTTCACTGAATCTATAACATGGAGTAGTAGTCATTTCAAACCCAGACTCTGGAAATGAAGTGTTTGGGTCAGAATCTTAGCCCAGTTGATAGCCAGTTGCATTCCCTTGACAATATTACTTAACTTCTCGGTCCCTCTATTTCTTCATCTGTAAACTGGGGATCAGAATGGAACCTACATCATTATGCTATTATTAAGCAAAATGAATACCTGTAAACTAAGCAAATGAATATGTGTAAAATGCATAGATGTGGCACAAAGAATAGTAGCATAGTCTTTGTGAATGAAATAGCCATTCAAGACAAATTAGTTTTCTGTATTTTATAGATAAGAACATCAAGGCTCATCCATATTCTCAGCTATAGTGTGATGAAATGTGATTAATCATAATAAAAGTTAACATTTATTGAGAAGTTATTATATACCATTTTTCTTTATTGTTTGGGGGCTACATCTAACTGTGCTCAGGGCTTAATTTCAGCTCTGCACTCTGTGCTTAGGGCTCAGGAGACTGTGTGATCAAATCAAGAATGGCTGCATACATATTAAGCACCTTATCAGCTATATTATCTCCCAACCACCACCATTCCCGACATTATTTTAAATGATTTACTAGCATCAACTCCATTAATTATCACAACCACCCTAAAAGACACTACATTCTCATGAGGAAACTGACTTGCCTGAGACTATGTCTTTGGTTAGTGGTAAATCCAACACCAGGGTGTGGAAGTGTGGCTCTGAATACTAGTGCCAAAGTTTCATGCTTTATTTATTTCTCCATATACTCCTGTTGGAGTATGTGCCAGCACTGTGCTAGGAAGATTTTTGGATAAAAATAAGTAAAAATCACAATTTTACTTTCAAATTATTGTATACCATATCTCCTCTTATATATTGGGATATATTATTGTCAAAGTATATGAAAATAAAGTTGCAATTATAAATAAAATCTGCAGACTACTACATGTAATAACCCTGGTCTTTTTGCCTGAGTTTTGTATACCTGAAAAATGCAACTGATAATAATTACTTGGAAATCTTGTTTATCAATTCTGAATGAGATCCTTTATGCATAGTTTAATAACTACTAATTCCCACATCAGCTTTTTTATTCCTCAAAAGGAATGAAAAATTGGAATTATAAATGCATATGTGATCTACTAGAAAATTTCTGGATGATAAATAAGAGTATCGTAGTTGGATCTTGACAAAAATTTGTTGTTAAAAATCCATTTTATATAATTGAAATGCCAAACAATCATTTTAAAACCAGTAATATTGTTTATATGTTACATATATTTGCCAAAGTGTGTATTCAAATACAAATCTTTCTTTTAAAATATTTGGGAACTGGGGGTTGGCAACAGGCAAATATTTTGATTCCTATATGCATGAGTCTAGTCAAATGTGAACCAAAGAGGTCTTCGTCTCCTAGTAGGGTCTCAGCCATTTTCAGCTCTCTAGAAACTCTGAAAATGTTTATTATTTGGTTTCTTGAAGTAAAATTTCCTGTTCATGAATTAGTAAACTGAATGGTCAATTTTAAAGAAAGAGTTTCCCCAGCCCCATAAAAAAATGGGGGATGGAAATGAACAGAAATTTTCTCAAAGAAGAAATCCAAATGGCTAAAAGACACATGAGAAAATGCTCTACGTCACTAATCATCAGGGAGATGCAGATTAAGACAATGAGATATCATTTTGCACCACAGAGACTGGCCTACATCCAAAAGAACAAAAACAACCAGTGTTGGCGTGGATGTGGAGAGAAAGGGACTCTCCTTCACTGCTGGTGGGAATGCCGACTGGTTCAGCCCTTTTGGAAAGCAATATGGATGATTCTCAAAAAATTAGAAATTGAGCTCCCATTTGACCCACCAATACCACTCCTGGGAATATATCCTGGAGAGTCAAAAAGGTATAGTAGAAATGACATCTGCATTTCTATGTTCATTGCAGCACTGTTTACAATAGCCAAAATCTGGAAAAAACAGAGTGCCCAAAAATAGATGACTGGTTAAAGAAACTGTGGTACATCTACACAATGGAAAACTATGCAGCTGTTAGAAAAGATGAAGTCATGAAATTTGCATATAAGTGGATCAACGTGGAAAGTATCATGTTGAGTGAAATGAGTCAGAAAGAGAGAGACAGACATAGAAGATCTCATCTGTGGAATATAAAATAACAGAGTGGGATACTAACACCCAAGAGTAGTAGAGATAAGGAACAAGAGGTCTGCCTCACAGCTTGGAAACTGGCCTCACATGCTGGGGGAAAAAGGAGCTCAAATAGAGAAGGGAACACCAAGTAGAGGATGTTGGGAGGACCCATTCAGGTTGGAAGATGTGAACTGAAAGTAGACTATAGACCGAACATGAAGGCCACTCAATACTTCTATTGCAAACTACAACACCCAAAAGGAGAGAGAACAAAAGGGAATGCCCTGCCACAGAGGCAGGGTGGGGTGGTGGGGGATGGGGTGGAGGTGGTGAGAGGGATACTGGGATCATTGGTGGAGGTGAATGGGCACTGGTGGAGGGATGGGTAAATGATCACTGTATGAGTGAAATGCAAACACAAAAGTTCATAAATTTGTAACTACATCACAGTGATTCTTTAATAAAAAATTTTAAAAAAATAAAATAATAAAAAATAAATAAAAATTTAAAAAAATAATTAAGGAGTTTCAACGGTGACTTTTCTTCAGTGATCTTCTGATCCCTTTCCAGAAACCCAGAGAGAACTTAACCTTCAGTAGTTGCCATAAATTTCAAAGATTTCAGTAACATCTCAGGAGAGATCTTCCAGACTTTGACTCCAACCCTTAAGTTACCCCTACAATCTGGTAATATACCAACTGCTTCTCTTTCTGAATGATTAACTTGTCATTTATTTCACTTACCACTTTCCTAGATAGTTTCCCAAACTCCACTCACAAAAAATTTTTAGTGGCAATGGATGTTTTTGCCAGAATATATAGTTTAGTTCAGGAACATACTCCTTAGCCAATCATGAATCTAGATTATCAAGTTATTTTTCACCTCTCAAGTCAGCATATCACATTGTCTTACCACTAATTATTTACACTGCTTTAACTATTAAGCATACATCAGTTTCAGGTCAGGGAGATAATACAGTGGCTAGGCTTCTGTCTTGCACAATGCTGACCCATCCAGGTTTGATTCCCAGAACCCCCAGATGGTTCCTCAAGCACCACCAAGAGTGATCCTGAGTATGGAGCCAGGAGTAAGCCCATGAGCACCACCAGGTTTGGGCCAAAATACCAAAACAAACAAACAAACCCAACAGAAAAATAAGAGTACATCAGTTTCAGATATTTACTGATCATCATTGCAAAGCTTATTAAAGTTTAAGTGCCACTTATAATAAGCCTACAACACTTAAACTTCTCAGGTTAAACCACCCTAAAGTCAGTTGATGACGGTTTCCAAATATTCCATTAATTACATATGATACCTTTGTTCAAAATGGGGGTTCTGGTCCATTAAGTAATCCTACTAACATTGCTCTCTCAGAGCTAAAAAAAAAAAATTCTAGATCTCAGTTGAGTTATTTTTGGCAGAAGGTAATTCCAAGTCTCGGAGATGAGGTTCTTTGCATAATCAAGTTTTAAAATGTCAGTAGCAGTTTGGAGGGTTATCAAAGTATATTTGACTTTTAAAAAGGCTTCCAAATATCCTCTGTAGCACTCTAGCACTGTCATCCAGTTTGTTTAATCTTCCCTAATGAAGTAAGATGAAAACTGAAGGTTTTGTCAGTCTAAAGGGGATTCCAACCCAGAGCCATGGATGCTGAGTGTTCTGTATGCACATTTACTCAGGAACTGTGTCGCACTGCACCCAGAAAAAAATAGCTCAACCTTGGAAAAGCTCAAGTCACAAGCTCAAGCCAAGAAAGAGAAGTCCTGAGTATGTTTATAGTACTTTAATAAAAAGTCTATTTATATTTAGTGCACATTCAGTCCAGTTCCACACCTGATTCATTAATTGACCCTTCTAGGAATTGGGAGATTTGGAGGACAGAATAGCATCTTGGTCTATGGTAATCAAGACCAGCATACTTCAAAATGTGTGTATTGCACAAAAGAAGAAGGAAAGGTGAAAAGAAATACCCATTATCTATATAACATCAAAATACAAGGTTCAACATATTCATGCCTACAGCCATTCATTAAAAATAAGCATGTAAGAATATTTTTAACTTGCTAGTATTTATTAAATTTTTATATAAAACCTAACGTGCAATTTTGAAATAAATGCATGCATCAAATATTCCAGATCTCTTAGACCTTCAACTTCAAAATCCAGAGTGTTCAATGGCAAAAATTCCCTGATGGAACTATTATTTTCTATAATTTCTATGATTTGGCACAAACCTTCTATTATGGATTTAAAGCTTGAGGTCTCATACCGCAAGAAAGATTTTGTGTGTAGGAGATTTATTGGTGGGGAGGGGTAGATTAGAGGAACAACACCTGAGAGGAAAGACAAGAGGCAAGATTGGACTGAAGGTGAATTGAAATTGCTATATAAGGCAACAAGGATCTCAGTCAACTCTCTGGGAGTTCTGGGACTAAGGTGATCTTTCAGAATTGTCTCAAATTGGAGTGCTAGTGGTAAGCTCCTCGCTGCATAACTTTGGAAAATGCAGTTCTCTCTAGCCCATAAATACAACATAAAAGAAACGTAGGTCAGAGTTACATATCAATAATGTTTTTACCTCTGGAGGAATGAATGAACCCACACAAATGGAGGATTTGTGCAGTACACCACGGTACCCTCAGTGGATAACTCCTGGTTTCAGTTGAATTCACTTTCCATTTTAATAAATTCTAGACGTTCCTCTAGTACCTTGGTTTATTTTCCTGCAGCATTAGAAAGGAAATTTTCGGGAGAAAAATCACCATTGATTTCATGACTCTAGTCTTTTTTTTTAATTTTGATTTTTAAAAAAATTTTAAATTGTATTGAATTGATGGTTACAAGCTTTCATGTTTGGGTTACAATCTCACAATGATCAAACACCCATCCCTCCACCAGTGCACATTCCCCACCACCAATATCCTGAGTATACCCCCCCTTTCCCACCCTCCCCCTGTCTTTATGGCAGACAATATTCCCTATATTCTCTCTCTATTTTGGGGCATTATAGCTTGCAACACAGACACTGAGAGGTCATCATGTTTGGTTCATTATCTACTTTCAGCATGCATCTCCCATCCCAACTGGTTCCTCCAACCATCATTTTCTTAGTGATCCCTTCTCTATTCCATCTGCCTTCTCCCCTCCGCTCATGAAGCAGTCTTCCAGCTATGGGGCAATCCCCCTGGCCCTTGTATCTACTGTCCTTGGGTGTCAGCCTCATGTGATGTCATTTTATATTCCACAAATGACATGACTCTAGTCTTAAGGAATTAACCGACACTCACCCTGTCTGTCTTCATCCATACTTATTCTAGAGTCTCTGACCTCAATTAGCATCTCTAATAGTTTAGGTAGGTAAGCAGTTGATATAACACAGATAATTCTCTCTCTCAAAGAACAGACATAAACTTTTGGTTACCATGACCACTCCAAATTGTGGCACCAACACAATTAAAATTGGAAGAAGTTACCAAAAACAATCAAAGTAGGATTGCCTAAGTGTCAGATAGATTCTAACATATCTTTGTGCTATAGCAGTTCTACTTCTGTCTCATTGCCAAGGTTAATTATTCCTGCCAGTATAGTAACTACTGTTCTTGCCTGCTGGTCTGACGAGATAAGATCTTGGAGATAAAGTGGAGCTTGGTTGTGTTCATAGCCTTGATAGGATCATAGAAAAATCGTGCAGTTCCTTGGTGGAAGCATTTCCTCTCAAAAAACCAAGACTACCACAATTTAGAATCCAGAGTTTCAGAAAAAGGAAAATACAAATTTTCTAAGGGGGCTTCCAGGGTTGATGATAAGAGGAAGTTCCTGCTGCTTCCCCCTCTTGATTCTTGGGTCCATGTCTTCTCCATCTTCAAAACAAAGAAAGCACCGTCTGATACTCAGTGATTTGGATTATAGAATAATTCCTAGTAGACAACATTGCATCTTCATAGTGAGTCACTCTGAGTCTTCTCCAGGATCTCCAGTGGACTTTCAAAGACGGTCTCGGGTGCCTGGGTGCCTATCAGTCTCATAGCTTATGGAAGTGAGGAACACGATAGGACCTTGACTCTTACGGCCATGAGTTGACGGCTCATCCCCTGTACTCTATGAAAGGTTCCTTGGTTCAGTGCAATTTTCTGTGGGATCTCTTACTTATCTGTCAAACTTTTTGTAAGTCACTGATAAATAATACTAGCTGAGGCCCTGCAGCCAGAAAAGGCAAATGCATATTTGGCATATGTACCTAATTCAGTGTGGAAGGGACTCCATAGCTTAGACCTAATCCAGTTCACTTTTCTGGACTGGGCTCCACACAGAGCTCACAGATTCTTATGTCAGTTTATAGGTAGACTAGGATATGTCTCTAGAAATCAAAGAAAATGGTCAGGAATTATGTTTCCTCTTGGTGATAGGAAGTATTAGATGTATGAATCTGTTTCCAATTTAAGAAAGGAGTTTCCAGCATGACTCAGAAGAGTTATATTAAATAAAACACACGCTGCTGACCCTTGGTTCTTCTTAGGGTTTATCTTTCACCTCTGGGATTAACTGTATATTAATTATGCAAACAACTATATATTAATTAACAAACAACTCTGTTGTTCCACTGTAAAATCACCATGGCTAAATTATCGCATCCAAAATATTCTGAGAAATCCAAACCAAAAGGACTGTGAGGTACCATCCCACACCAGTGAGAACGGAATATGTCAAAAATACTAGAAATGACCAGTATTGGCAGGGATATGGTGAAAAAGAAACTTGCATTTACTGCTGGTAGGAATGTTGTTTGGGTCAGGGTCAGTCCCTGTGGAAAACTGTATAAAGATTTCTAAAAAAAAGGGAATAACAGAGGTCTGAGCTCCCACTTTGCCCAGTGATTACACTTACTGGCATTTATCCATAAAACACAAAAATAGTCATGCAAAAATATAAATACACAGCGATATTCATTGCAGTATTTAGTACAATACACAGAATATAGAATACACCAAAGTGCCAACAACAAATGAGTGAATAATGAAGTTATAGTATATACACATGGAATTTTATGCAGCCACAAGTAAGGATGAAATCATGTGGCTTGCTGTATTTTGGAACAGCAAGATTGGAACTAGACAATGTCACATTAAAATAAATCAAGAGAGAAAAGTAAAAATATGAGGTGTTCTCACTATTTCTGATATATAGAATAGTATGTTAAGGGAATGAAAGATATCAATATGGGCAAACCTTTAGTCCTGAAATATAGAAATAAGAATGTGAAGGATGGAAAGATAGAGGGGATCAGGCGCATGCCCTTCACATGACAAACCCTAATTCAGCCCTCAACAGCATATGTGGTTCACCAAGAACTTCCAGGAGTGATTCCTGAGCACAGCACTGGGAGTAAGCCCTGAGCACTGGTGGGAAGAAAGGAAGGAAGGAAGGAAGGAAGGAAGGAAGGAAGGAAGGAAGGAAGGAAGGAAGGAAGGAAGGAAGGAAGGGATAAAGGAAGGGAGAAAGGGAGGGAAGGGAGGGAGGGAGGGAGGGAGAAAGGGAGAGAGGGAGGGAGGGAGGGAGGGAAGGTGGGAGGGAGGGAGGGAGGGAGGAAGGGAGGGAGGGAGGGAGGGAGGGAGGGAGGGAGGGAGGGAGGGAGGGAAGAAGACAGGCAAGAGAGAGAAGAAAAAGAAAGGGAGAGAAAGAGATGGAAGGAGGAATGGAAAAAGGGAAAAGGAAAAGAGAAAGATGAATACAAAGAGGTGAGAGGAGAAAATAATGACTAAATATTTAAAGAAACCTGTCTGTCATTTATTGATGATTCTTACACACTCTAGACAGTCTACCTGCAACTGCCTGTGGCAAAGACTATAAGCTTTTTGAAATTAAAACCCAAAAGGAAAACAATAATGGAATGAAGTGAATATTAACAGAGACAGCTGACCCATGAGGTCTTTTGACACCAACTATGATTTTAGAATATCTTGGGTTGGTCAAAAATGAAATGATTTCTCTGAAGCTTATAATTAATTTCATATTTCTTTTTCCTCTACAATTGTCACACTTTTGTTGAGCTCCTTGATCGTCTGTTAGAACAACCAGTGGTTTCTGGAGACCTGCAGAAACTCTGAGCAGAAGTGTCACAAGGGAGAATGAGTTTGCAGCAGCCGTATTAGGGAACATAAAAATGCCACTTTGGTGTAAGTGGTTAATAAGAAAGGGCACTGGCAGCCAGCACTCAGCATTCATACAAACAATTTCTAAATTCCCAGTGCCTTCTGAATTCATCAGAAAAATACAAAAATCACAGCATCCTGTCTGCAGGTCCTTGGCAACATGAACATAGCAACTAAGCTGCAAATGACAGCTACCTAGGAGAGAGGATCAGCTTATATGGTTTTATAATCTTTGGTCTCTGATTTAATCATAACTCCAGGAAGAAAACTCTGTGCCTGGAGCGAAAAATTTCCCTGCCAAGCATATCATTATGATTAGCTCTGGACTCCCAGAAGAAGGGATGGGGCTTTTGTTTATCCATCCTGGGAAGTGGAAGGCTAGGTTTCCCTCCATGCAACCCTCCTTTAGCTATTCCTGATGGACAAGTGTAAGCCTTGGCTTGGGCATGGACAGAGGAACCAAGAGAATGAAGTGTTAGCTTTAGCAGAATTTCTGGGCTAGCAGCTCATCGTTCCCATCATGGTTTCAGGGGTGCCGATCCCTGGGGCTTCCCATGTCAAGGGCATCCTTGGGGTTTCAACTGTGGTTACATTGATGTGTGAAGCCCTTCAGCCTTAAGAGAGTTTGTCTTTCAGTCTACTTGAGTTTCTAATTCTCATTACATTGGAATCTTCAATAACAAATATAAAAATAATCTACAAAGATAAGGAACTGTATAATTCAAGGTATTTTAAGGAGCAAGTAGTATTTCTGTACTCCCCAGCAGAAAGAAAGAAAGAAAGAAAGAAAGAAAGAAAGAAAGAAAGAAAGAAAGAAAGAAAGAAAGAAAGAAAGAAAGAAAGAAAGAAAGAAAGAAAGAAAGAAAGAAAGGAAGGAAGAAAGAAAGAAAGGAAGAAAGAAAGATGAAAAAGGAAGAGAGAAACAAAGGGGTCAAGAAAAAGAAAGAGAAAGGGAGAAAGAGAGAGGGAAGAAAGGAAGGAAGGAATGAAGGAAGAAGGAAGGGAGGGAGGGAGGAAGGAAAGAAGGAAGGAAGGAAGGAAGGAAGGAAGGAAGGAAGGAAGGAAGGAAGGAAGGAAGGAAGGAAGGAAGGAAGGAAGGAAGGAAGGAAGGATTTTTTTAAGTGATCTAATAAACAACAGAGATCCCCAATGAATAAGATAAAGACCCATAAAATTTAATAGGGGAAAGACACTCACATCTAGTCAATCAAAACATCACATTAAAACAAGGAACAACAATAGGTAGCATAGGTTACTGATAACCTAAATGCAAAGGGAGATAAAGTCCACACAGAGGATAAATAGAGATGTTGTAAAATAAACCTCCTCCCACTAATAATTTGCGTTTGCAATAACAAACTCATTTTATTAAGCTTTCTTTCTATCTGATTCGATATCCACTCTTGTAGGATTTCAATTTGTTAAAATAATAACTAAACTCCTCAGCTCATTCAACCAGAGCTGCTAAAAGATTAATTAAATGTTCAGAACTTCTTAAATTTCCTCTACTGGGAATAAACACCCTGCCTGATTTCTTTGCCTAATGAACACCCAAAGTCACCTTCTCCAGTTTACTTCCTTTGATTGCTGTCTCTTCAATCAAACCCACGAAGTTTTCCTCCCATGTACCTCATTCATAAACTCTAAGCTATCTTCATCTTCTCATTGGTGCGTCCCCTCTCCACAATACACTATATTTTATATTTCTTGAGACAGTGCCTCTTCATCTTCTGTTCCCTATAGCTTACTTAAGAAAGGAGGTGATGTGCCTTCAATTATACTGACCTCCCAACGCGAGCAATCTCACACTCAATGCTACTAGCTAGACTCAGGTTAGGAAAACAAACTTTATCAAGAAAATTGTAGGACTCTTGGAGAGACCTGGAGGGCATCATGTTAAGCAAACTAATCCAGAGGAAGAAGGACAAATACAGAGAAACCTGAGAAGAAGATAGTTACTGAAGAATGACAAATTCTTTTCTCTTTATCTTTTATTAGAGAATCACTGTGAAGTACAGTTACAAACTTATGAACTTTTGTGTTTGCATTTCACTCACATAGTGATCTTTTACCCATCCCTCCACCAGTGCCCATTCTCCTCCACCAATGATCCCAGTATCCCTCTCACCACCCCCACACCAACCCCTACCACCCCACCTTGCCTCTGTTGAAAGGCATTCCCTTTTGTTCTCTCTCCTTTGGGGTGTTGTAGTTTGCAATAGAGGTATTGAGTGGCCTTCATGTTCAGTCTATAGTCTACTTTCAGTTCACATCTTCCAACCCGAATGGGTCCTCCCAACATCCTCTACTTAGTGTTCCCTTCTTTATCTGAGCTGCCTTTTCCCTCAGCATGTGAGGCCAGTTTCCAAGCTGTGGGGCAGACCTCCTGGTCCTTATCTCTACTACTCTTGGGTCTTAGTCTCTCACTCTGTTATTTTATATTCCACGGATGAGTACAATCTTTCTATGTCTGTCTCTCTCTTCCTGACTCATTTCACTTAACATGATACTTTCCACGTTGATCCACTTATATGCAAATTTCATGACTTCATCTTTTCTAACAGCTGCATAGTATTCCATTGTGTAGATGTACCAAAGTTTCTTTAACCAGTCATCTATTTTTGGGCACTCTGTTTTTTTCCAGATTTTGGCTATTGTAAACAGTGCTGCAATGAACATACAAATGCAGATGGGAATGACAAATTCTTGACCTTTGATCACAAAACTGGGATTACCAAGCAGCATAAGGGTGGGGGAGTTGAGGAAAGGAGAAAGGAAGAGGTGAATTAGAAGTAACACAAGTACCAGGAGATTTTCCCCAAGGCTTGGAAGCTGGCTTTACATGCAGGGGAAAAGACAGCTCAGATAGAGAAGGGAACACCAAGTACAGGGTGTTTGGAGGACCCGCTCGGGATGGAAGATGTGTGCTGAAAGTAGACTACAGACGGATCACGATGGCCACTCAATACCTCTATTGCCAACCACAACATCCAAAAGAAGAGAGAATTGTAAAATAAAATAAAATAAAAAGGAATGCCCCATCACAGAGGTGGGAGGGGAGGCTGGGTGAGGGAAGGGATATTTGGATCATTGGTGGTGGAGAATGGGTGCTGGTTGAGGGATGGGTACTCGATCATTGTGTGACTGGAACGCAAGCACAAAAGTTTATAACTCTGTAATTGTACCTCACGGTGATTCACTAATAAATTTTTTTAAAAAAATAGAAGTAGCACAAGGACAATCAATGATGGAGGAAGGAGGTGGGGGGTCGAGGTGGATCTTAAGCATTTAGGTGATGATGAAGATAAGTTACTATGCATCAAAATCACAAATCTTGACACAACTGCAGCGATGCTACCAAAATTGCAGCAAAAAATCAATAAAAAAAGGAAACTGTAGGGCTCTAACATTAGTACTTAACTACCCCACCACTTATTTCTTCTAATTGATTTAGGAACATTCCTTCCCACTTTAGTCTTTGCCTACAAGTTCTCTGACCCAAAGAGAATAAAGGAACACAAGTTTGGAAAAACTTGGCCTTCTTGTGCCAGAGTCCCACAAAGCACAACAGATAGGCAATATTCCTGTTATCATGAAACTTAAAGTCTAGTAGGTCAAGATAAGTAGCAAACAAATGAATAAATTATAAATATTCTGGGTGTGGCAATTACTAGTGTCTCTTTACCACTTTGTAAGGAAACACAAATTAATATGTGATTACATTCAAGTCCATCTCTTTATATGTAAAATAGAAGATATTGTCTCCAAAGAATATTATTTTATGTAACTCTACAAGCTTAACATAGCTAAAGGGTAATTTTTGCATTTCTTGAGGGGTGGGAAGAGGGGAGATAATTTAAATCAAAACCAAAAGAGACTGCAAAATGGAAAATAATGCTATGAGAGAGTTTCTTCAGGTCAGCTTAGTACAGCTGAGCCGCATTTCCCAGAATGTGCATGGTCTATACATTATACAAAAAGTTAAAGTTGGAAATAGAATTTGTATGAGATTTGAAAGGTATATATGAAGCAGTAGCATTTATTCTCTAATGTTATGTTCATGAAATTTAGACATGGCTGAGAGACAGATGCAATTAGCAAAGGACTGCTCATTGTCCGCTGCAGGTTAAGTTCTTCCCAGCTGCTCACCCTAATTCATGAAATTCCAGGTTCATAAGAGATGCCTTTGAATCCAGACAAGCAACTCTGACAATCCCCACCAACTTCCCTTTTGTTCTCATTCTGGTAGCTGGATGTGCCACTTGCAAACTGATGCAGTATCTTCTAAGAGCCTCCATCCCATCATTCAGATCTTCATTTCTCTGGCACCTCTCATTTTTGTAGAGTTTAATTCCTATAATACAAATTTTCCCATGGGCTCATATAGGCCATATTTCAGATAAAAGTCTGATGTTTCCATTGTTGAGAATCATTTAATTCCACTGCTTTGTTGAGCAGCTATGGAAATCAACTTTCCTCATATTGACTCATCTCATTATATCCTCTGTGTGAAGCTGGCAATATAGCATCACCAGAAAGAAAAAAAACAAAACAGGAGCTGAAAGGGACTAACTGGGTTGTCGAAGAGAACCTGGAAGAAATATATTGCAAAAAAATTTGTCTTTGACCTTCACCTTTCTCATAAATGCATCCACACCTAGCAAAGAATATGTGTTCTTTTAATATTTTCAATACCAGTAGGAGAAAGAAATGAATGACACTGTAAAAGAAATTAAAGTAATAAAATGATTAGTGAAATGGGAACTCTGGCTAACTTAGAAACATGCATGCAGGAATAGTATTAGGTGTGGTAGGAATATGACATGAGTTTTCAAAATAGCCCTCAAGGCAGGAGTTCCTCTTTAACAGAGTAGGAAACAAAGCTTCAAAGCTACTATAACAATACAAAGCAAATCTTAAAGCACTCTGGTTTTCAAGAATAGAATATTCAACCAGAAGTCTATAAAGGTCACATGACTTTGCCACATGAGAGAAAGAAAGGAGATATGATCACACAAGAGAGAATGAAAGAAGAAGAAAAATGTGCGATGAGGAATAAGTGAGGAGTAGAAATAACTGGGAAGGAAGGAAGAGAGACTGGCAGAGTATCTTCATGAAGCCTGAGAACATTTTTGGGTCTGGAACTGCGCAGATTCTTTGTAAATGAATATGTCATCTCCCCCTCCATGGAGCTTACATTCCATTAAATGAAGCCAACATTAACCTGCAAGTCTAGTAATTGCTATTTTTTTGCAATTTGATTCAATTACTTTATAGACTGTGTGCACCTTAATTTATATCTTATGAGTAGATGGTTAATACCGGAACCATTCGAAAGTAGTTAGTCTGTATTTCAAAGACTCTAATAAAAACTTACACTCCAGGGCCAGGGGTGTGAAACAAACGGTAAAGCATGTGTCTAGCATGTGTGAGGCCCTGAGTTCAATCCCGGGCACTGCTGGATGGTCCTGATGATCTTGATCACTGCCCACACAACAGCATTAGGCCTTAGTACTGGGTCAGACCTTACTGCTTCAGGGGCCTTTTAAACAAACACAGCTGGTTTGTTTACTAAAATAAAGAACATAACAAGCTGAAGTAGGCGGTCAGGTAGGGTGAGGCGTTGTTAATGAATTTCAGGAAGTCATAAAATTAAAAAATTTTAAGACTTAGCCTGCCCAACGGCCCCAGTGCCAGACTTCAGATGCCAACTCAAAAGTCATCAAGAAATCGTTCAGACCCACAGATGTGTGTCGATACATACTGCTCTGAATATTGCACAGGAAGCATTACTCACATGCACGAGACCCTAGGTTCGACTCCTGGTATGCGAGAGAGAAGAGATAGAGAGACAGACAGAGACAGGGAGACAGAGTTCGAGAGACAGACAGACAGACAAAAAGACAGAGACAAAGACATCGAGAAATTATTCCTCAGAAACACTGGCACACCCCCTAATATGCCTCTGAATGAAGATCAACAAAGGTCAAAGTCATCTTTTCTTAACAGTGCCTTGACAATGGACTCTTACTCACACAGAGAACTTCAAGTTAGGTCAGCTTGGGAAAAGTTTGTATAACTAGCTTCCCCCCTCCCACTTCCCCCATTCTCTGCCATCCCAAACTTGGGTCACTCCATTCTGTTGTCACCTGCATGCCTGCTGTGGATGCGCAAATTTCTTCCTTTACTGGGAATGCCTGTCTCTCAGATTTCCTTAGTAAAACTATTTTGCTTCACTATTTATTTATCATCTCCTGTAATTCCTTTCTGCAAGACAATGAACCTAGAAACTCTGGAGCTTGGGACTGACTTCTCCTTTTGCATCAAAGAACATCACCTTAATCTTAGCCTGAGAATCATGATCTCCCCAAAACCAGGGTGGCAGAAGCCACCTCCCATGCGATGTCGGTGCATTTTGACTGGAACGATGTCATTGTTCAGGCTGCAGGGGCTCATGCAAACTTTTACCCATCCTGACCTCAGTATTCACTTGGCCAGCATCAAGCTGGACCAGGCAGCAGTGTGATATCACAGTCTTTTATTGTGGCTCTTCCACTCTACTCTTCGACTCCCTTCCACACTTTACTGACAACAACAAAAATGATATTTCTTTAGTGGAATCAATTATCTTTTAGGTTTTTTTGACTAATAATTGGCCTAGGCACTTCCAGTCTTGCATTAATAAGTGTAGGAATCCAGCAAACCTGAAAGGCCTCTTGTTAGCCAGGTCCAGTTATCTTCCCCCGTCATGCCTTAGACCTGTCATCACAGCTCTATCCCTACAGCTGTAGAGAGACTCGTCTTCCCAGTTAGTCTTGTTTCAGAGCTTTCTGAAAGTAATACTTTCCAGATCTAGGACTAAAAGATGCTTTTGCTGATAATCCAAGCCCCCTACTGCAGTATGTGTAGAACTCAAAGAATCTCACCTTCATCCAAAGAATCTCACCTGCATCCAAGGAATCTCACCTGCATCCAAAGAATCTCACCTGCATCCAACACCTGAATACCATCCCCACCCAGAGAGAAAATGTTCCTACCATTCTGTGGAACACAGGCAGCATGGTCTGACCCACAGGCAGGTACAAAACAAATACAGCCACCCAGGTGATTGCAGGCTACCCAATATCCTCAGGCATACAAAATCCCTGAAGGTTACAAATTCTTCCCAGAGGGCAGAATTTTGGAAGAAAGTCATTTGAAACATCCTTCTACATTCCTCACTGCAAGAAAGGTTTTTTGTTGTTGTTATTGTTGTCATTTTATTTACTTATTTATTTTCTAGTTTTATGATTATTTATTACATTATTTATTACATTCAATGTTCTAACACCAATCTCATCACAAGTCACCCTCCCACTACCATTGTTTCCAACTTTCCAACTCACTGCAAAAAAAATTCTTTCTATAGCCTATCTTTTGGCTCAGTACTCGTCAAGAGCAAAATCACTGAGTCTGATAATACTACATCCCTAAAAATGATGCCTTAGGCCCTGGTATTTATTCTAGCCCAATCCTACCATCTAGGTACTATTTGATACTAATTAGAAATTTGGCTGACAGTAGTTACTGGATTTTCACATTTACCTCAGTTGAACCCTTCCACTGAAAATTTGTCTTGATGCTTAAGAAGTCAGAGCTAAAATTTCAAATGAACATACAGAACAAATTTTAATGTGGTTTTATGCCTCCTTGATAACAGCTGCTGAGCATAATCCTTTTGTAGACCTACCTCTAGAAACATAGATATTTCTGCTGTTTTTTTTTTCTTTTTAATTTTTTTTCTCCCCACTTGCTGGTTTTGAGATCGGGAAAAGATTGTAAATGACCAAGTTAATGGAAGATTTTCTTTTTTTTTAATGTATTTTTTTATTTTGGGGGGTGGGTCATACCCAGCAATGCTCAGGAGTTACTCCTGGCTCTGCACTCAAGAATTACTCCTGGCAGTGCTCAGGGGACCATATGGGATGTCAGGGATCAAACCCAGGTCAACCGCATGCAAGGCAAATGCCCTACCCACAGTACTATCATTCCGGCTTCCAGTGCGCCATTTTCTAACACCAACTTATTTCAAAGGTAAATTCCTAAGGATGAAATAGTGGGTAGCACAGAAAAATGGCATGCAATGTTTATTCCTGATCTATCCCAATAAATACAAATAGGGAATAAATATGGAATACTTGGAGTGAGAAAGAAAAATTTATTTTAGTTACTGTCACTCTCATCCCCATTGCTCATCAATTTGCTTGAGCAGACACCAGTAATGTCTCCATTGTGAGACTTATTACTGTTTTTAGCATATCGAATATGCCACAGGTAGCTTGGCGTGCAGGCAAGATACTCTTGGTAGCTTGCTGGGCTCTCCAAGAGGGAAGGAGGAATCAAACCTGGGGCGCCTGAGTGCAAGGCAAACACCCTACCTGCTGTGCTATCGCTCCAGTGATATTTGGTCTTAGTTATAAGACCAAATTTTGATGTGATCAGGAGGAGGTAATTCTCATTAAAGCAAAAAGCAAACAGGGCCTGCAGGTAAATATTTTCACTGAATTATAACAGAGTAAATGAATGAAATATAGATAAACCGAGACATTCCAAAGTGGAGATCAGGAGCAAAAATGCAGGGAAAAAAAAATCCTTACTATTGCACAACAAAAAAACAAGCTGAAAAAGAGCTATTTCTTGAAGAAGTTTGGTCTTGGACAATTATCCTTGGCAAGGAAAGCTTATTGTTTTGATGAATACTCCTGGTCTTTGGTGTGTTCTTCTGGAATTTATTTTTGTTTGTTTGCTTAGAGTTGGTTTGTATGGACCTGGCTGTGCTCTGTGCTACTCCTCCTTGCAGCTTGTGGGGGAATAGGGGTGGGGGTGGGGATACACACGCTCCTGGAGGTACTCCAGAGACCATATGGTACTAGGAATCAAAACCAAGGCCTCACATATGCAAGGCAAGTGCTCTACTTCAAGTCATACCCCCAGCCTTTGGAATTTAATCTTTGTTATTGGACACTTAGTTTATCTAAGGTACTCATATATTTCAAGAGATCTCAGAGATAGAGGTTCTGAGTTTCTTTTACTTATTTTCTAGGTGTCTCTCTTATCACAACGTATAGCCAGGGATTACTCCTGTCAAAGGACCATACAGGGGTATCGAGGATTGAACCCTGATCAGCAACACAAGCACAAACCTGTTTACGGGTGTGAGAATTGAGCGTTTTGCTCTTGCCCATTAGCCCATAACCCCCAGTAAACAACAAGTATTGTTCATTTACATAATTGTTTCCTTTGCTGTTTCCTTCATAAAAAAATAATGAGTCATTATGCACATAATTAAAGCAAGCTTAACAAATAAGGGCTCTGCTGACAAGAATGGAGAGAAATTAGCATCAAGGCCTATTTGATAAGCTTAAGGCCAATCTAATATGCACCGTCCCCCAGGAGCGGGAAGGCTCCTTTGGGGCCTCTGCTTTTGGATTTTCACTGAGGTCAAGCTTCCCGGAGAAACTATGATTTGATTTCATCCAGTCCTTCTCCTTCTGCTTCCCTCCTTTTTCCTCTTGCTCTTCTCAGTGAAAAGCATCTGGCTTGCTTGTTATTAGAGCACAATGCAACACATCTATTGTCCCTATTCCTCCTTCCCCTGAGTCACACACTTTCCGAGGGAAAATATTTGAAAGCTTTATTAAAAACTGAGTGGAAATCAGCAATGTCTTTTTTTTTTAAATCCAAAGAAATCCTAAAAAATCCAGTGACAAACTACACAAAGATCATTTATTTTCTTCTTTAAAAATGACAATATTCTTTGATCAGGGAGAAGCTCGAAGAGGGAGGAGATGGTCAATACCTTCCAGTTAGCTGTGGGTCTCCTAGCCAGCTGATCTCTCAGCATTTTCTTTCTTAGATGAGTGGATTGCTTCATCTTACACATCCTGGTCACTCCAATCTCTTAAGATCAATGACCCAATTCCTGGAAGTTACCATTAGTCATGCCTGGGTGTGCCAGATTCTTTGACAACTGGAAGGAGTGAATGTTTAAGTTATCCCTGCCCTGGGTTTTGTGTTTCTTATAGCCTTGTTCAGCGTGTGGTCTGAGAAGCAGCTGTATTATCTGGAGTTGTTACAAATGCAGAATCCTGGGGCCTGGGCATGACATGCTTCCTCTCTGCAGGTCCATTTTATTTATTTTTGCTTTCTGTTTATTTGGGAGGGTCTCACTTAGTGGCGCACAGGGCTATCACTTGGCTTGATGCTCAGAAATGACTCCTAGCAGTGCTCAGGAGACTTTATGAGTGCTGGCAATCAAATCTGGGGTTGGGTGCCTACAAGACAAACATCTTATACCCCATTCTAGCTCTCTGGTCCTCAACATGAATATTTTTATTTGTTTTGAGGTCAAACCAGGCAGTGCTCAAGGCTTATTTCTGATCCTGAGCTCAGAGACGGCTCTTCAGGACTGAGCTCAGACAGCTACTTGCAAAGCAAGCATGTAACTAGCTCTTGTGCTAACTTGATAGCCCCTCACAATGGATATTTTCAACAAGATCTCTAGGAAACTGGTTTCCACATGAAACATGGAGATGCAATGACCCAGGGTGTTCAGTTTCTTCTAAGCTATTTGACAATCTATTCACGCTGTTGTGAAAGACAAATTCCTACCCTAAGACTATGGGGATGACCAACATAGACACCCTACAATGGACAGATAAGGCAGCTACTCACATCTGTCTCATACATTAACATCTGGGAGGTAGGGAGGACATGGTATACCTCACAGAACCATACAGGGTGGTAGTTGGAAATCAAGGGAACAGCCTAGGGCTTTGGTATCAAAGAGGTGAGGCACCTTCTGCTTCCCATTGGAAGATGCAGTTGACTTATTTAAGTAATTCTGAGAGCTGCAGGGAATGGAAACCTGTCCTCCAGGTAAGTAGGATGCACATGGTCCATTTCATAAGGAGAGTATTTGGCTTAAGGGTCTGACCTCAGGAGAAATGAAGGGCACTTGTGGCAAAAATCGCTCCCCTCTCCTCGGTTTCACACTGTAGCACTGTAGCACTGTGGTCCCATTGTTCATCAATTTGCTCAAGCGGGCACCAGTAACATCTCCATTGTGAGACTTGTTGTTACTGTTTTTAGCATATCAAATACACCACGGGTTAATTTGCCAAGCTCTGCCACGTGGGCAGGATATTCTCGGTAGCTTGCCAGGCTCTCCGAGAAGGACGGAGAAATCGAACCCGGGTCAGCCGCGTGCAAGGCCAACACCTTTCCCGCTGTGCTATCTCAAGAAAACATGGTCAGCGTAATTTTAGACTTTTTAATCACACAGAGAAGATATTTTATAAAATACCAATTTCATAATATCAAACTATATCTCTGCATGTAAAACACCAACCATTAGGGTGTGGACTTGGAAAAGTATTATTCTCTCTAGAGTGAGAGCTGGAGAGATACAGATATATCTCTCCCCTATCGCTCTCTACTGCCTGGAGTTTAAGCCATATAATAAGCATATTCTATAATAATTTAAATTCCATCACCACCAACTGAATGTCTATCATATGCCAGGCACTAGTGATCACTCTCACATCCGTGATATTACTATAATATTCACTCTAACACTATGAATGTTAGTATTATCCTGTTGCCGACTAAGAAGTTAGAATTTTACACAATTAAAATGCATTTTTTCTTATTTCATTAAGAAAGTCACAAATATAATTTATGATCTGTTATAATAATACAATGAGAAAATAATACTGTTAGAACCTTCCGAATATACAGGTGCCAGTCTTGTAACATTTTGGAAAATCTGCAGTAGAAAAACATTCAATTTATTTGGCTTGCTCAAGTATATGAACACTAGGGAAGACAAGCAGGTATAAAATGATTTGGACATGATTTGCTAGGTTGATGCAGATGAGATCTGACAGTAACTGGAAGGTAACTTAAAAAACAAATAATTAAAAGAGACAGCATAGGGGATATAGTAAAACTATCAATTTTTCTAAGTTATTTAAGTTCTAGCTGATTAATTTAGAATTGCAGCAGCAATGCACTTAAACTATATCTATCTAGTCCCCCAAAGAAATGCCCTCATTTTCTCATAAGCAGAGGTAGTAGAATAGAGTAGTTAGTGGGGCAGATTCTGGATCCAGATTTCCTAGCATCAAACCTTAGTTATATGCTTTTAGGTTGCAGAATTTGGTACCAAGAACTTGCATTCCATTTGCACACAAAAATAATGACAACTTCTACTTATGTCATTGATGTGAAGAAAAGTTGATACATATAAGAGACTTAGAACAGCATCTGATACAGAGAAGTAACTAGCTAAATAAAGGTTATTTTGACCATAGACCACTGTTATGTCCTTGACTCATAAATCAGTAAAATTAAGTAATGATGTGGTATTCAGATACATGGATAAAATAGGAAATTATATGTATATACACATGTATATACATATATACATATGTACATATATAATATATACATATATACACACGTATATACACATATGGGTCTGGAGTGATAGCACAGCCGGTAGGGCGTTTGCCTTGCACGGGACCGACCTGGGTTCGATTCCTCCATCCCTCTCGGAGAGCCCGGCAAGCTACCCATGGTGTATTCGATATGCCAAAAACAATAACAACAAGTCTCACAATGAAGACATTACTGGTGCCCACTTGAGCAAACTGATGAACAACAGGACGACAGTGCTATAGTGCTACACATGTATAGTGTAAATTATATATGACACATGTGCTACATACATAATTATACATTATGTTATATTATATAGATAAGCAACATATATAAAGAATATATGTATGAATTTTTAGTTTATTGTAAACAAAAAAGTGAAGAAAGATTTTTTTAATTGAAGTGTCATAGTTTGCAATAATATCAAAGTCATTATTTTATAATTGCAGAAGACTACACAAATCCTTCCCCCAGTGTTTCAGGGTTCCTTCCCATTATTCCATGATTACTTTCTCCTCCGGGATTGAGTTTCTTTGTTTGATTTTTTTTTTAACTCCACCCAGCAGTGCTCAGGGCTTACTGTGGCTCTGTGCTCAAAGGTCACTCCTGCCTCTGCTCAAGTAACCAGATGAAGTGCCAGGGATTAAATCAGGATTGGCCATGTGCAAGCCAGGGGCCTTAACCCCTGCACTATCTCTCTGGCCCCAGGGTAATGATTTTAATAAGTGCAGTAGAGTAAATTTGATAACTTGTCCTACATCATATTTAAACTAACTGTGATTATTCCACACAATGAATACCAATATCTTATTTCTCCTAGTCAAACAACAAAACCACAAAAGATAACAAAGCAACAAACAACAAAAGATAACAAAACAAAAACCATTATTCATGTATTTATCAAATGATGTTCAAACTCAACCTAAAATCCTGTTTAAATATTCATTTCTGGTATCCCCCTGGGTACCAATCATTTGATCCACCGGGGTGCTGGCAGTATACAGATGGAACATTTAAGCAAAGTGATGTAGACAATTTAAGTTAAGTGATTATTGACAATAATGATACTGGAGAACCACAGGGCTGGTTTCAAGAGGCCAGATCACATACTCGGGTCTTAGCAAATGGAATGCTTGTCAGAATACGATTAGACTTAGAGAGTTTGGGCATTCACTTGAAGGATCAAAAGGAATTCAGCCACTAACAACCTGAAGCCTGTCAGGCAGAGAAACCTGGAAAGGACTGCCCTGACTCTGCCATTCTCTGTACTCCAGATGCTCTAGTGAATGCAAACCTCCGGGGGCAGAGAAGAGGGTGGAGTTGAGGAGAATAGGGAACCTTAAGGAATACACAGAATAAGAGAATTCCCAGGATACTCTGTAAACAAACAAATGGGTCATTGCAACTGATCATGAAGAAATGGCGATTCTCCTTACCTGGGTGAAGTTTCTTGTTGCATAGAGCTAGTCCTTGTCTGTGACACTGGCACAGCGACTATAGCTATGAAGGGTCCTAATTTCAGTCACTCTATCCATGGCACCAAAATTTAAAGGAGAAGGCCATTTAATGTGTGTCAGTTTGGTTTTCTTAAAAAATTTCTTCTATCTGTGTCTGAGTGATTAATTCCAGGACCTTACCTGGGCAAAGCAACCATTTACCACTAAGCAGCAATCCCAGACTCACAAATTGAATATTATTAATTTATAATTAGTACAGAGTCTAAAACCCCCATCCAAATGACTTCAAACATTTCTTTGATTGAATTTGGGGTTCTATAAATATGTTTTCGTGTAACTGTTAGGAACTTTGAACTTAGTAGATTCCTCTTTTTTTTTTCCATTCATTTATTGCCTGGTAAAGTCAAAGTACTCATAGACATTACAGTGATACCTGGTTGAATTCTTGATATCACTCACGACTTTGGTGTGAAAGGTTATATTCCATCTGCAGTTATTATTTTATCACCTGTAGCAGACAACTCTGCACTTTCCATTTGATCTCTATATTCCTGGTTCTACCAACAGACTCACAAATAAACTTTATTTTTATCATTTGTTTACTCATATCATGTGGGCTTCCAAAGAGGAATTAAAATACAGAAACAGAGAAAGGAAAAAGTATATTAAAAAAATTTCACCAACACAAAGAATACATTGCAGGGCTGGAGCTATAGCACAACAAGTAGGGTGTTTGCTTTGCACACAGACAACCCGGGTTTGATCCCCAGCATCCCATATGGTCCCCTGAGCATCACCAGGAGTGATTTCTGAGTGCAAAGCCAGGAGTAACCCCTGAGCATCGTCGGGTGTGACCCAGAAAGAAAAAATAATAATAATACATTGCCATCTAAGGAGAATATCAGTCCAAAATATTTTTGCCTAGAGAGATAGTACAGTGGGTTAGAACTTGCCTTGCACTTGATTAACCCGGGCTCAATCCCTAGCAACTCATATGGTCCCCAGCACCACTGGGAGTAATTCCTGAGTGAAAAGTCAGGAGTAACCCCTGAGTATCACCAGGTGTGGCCCCAAAACATAAACAACAACAAAAAAAGAATAAATCAGGATTCTAGTTTGGAACATTAGTAAGGATGGTTGAGAAATCTCTGAATTGAAAGCATGGTTGGTTATGACTGTACAATCATTTTTATTGCTATGTAAAAGCAAACCGAGGCTAAAAAACTCTTCTTCCATGATTACATTTTAAACAGAGAGTGAGAGATAAAATATAAATGGACTTTTTGAATATATTCCTAGAGTTCTGCCTGTTCAAGACACCTGTTATGCAAGAATTACTGTTTGATGATTAAAAACTTCAGCTATTATTGAAATTTTAATATCAGTTTAATGAAGATTTTCATCTCATATAAATCCTAGTTAAACATATCATCTGTTGTACTGTCTAATAATGTATTTTATATGAGTTTTGTGGTAGTCTTCAGAAAATAATTTGGTTCACTTTAATGTTATTTTTCAGAAAACAATTTCTTCCATTTATAACACCAGGTATCTTATTTCTGTTCCAATAAATATTTTTGCCCACTGCATGCCAAATGTGTGCTAACAATAACAAAGTAGGCACAGGGCCTGGAGTTCCCCACTGGCGGGGAGACAGAGATAAGAGCAATCTACAGTTAGAAATTTTGATAAACGTAATAAAGTGAGGTGTTTTGTGAGAATATACTATAGGGTGGCAATTTAGATCAACAAGTTGAAGAATTGTCCCTTTGAAGGAGTGACAATAGAGCCAAGAGCTGGAGGAAGCGTTAATTGGCTTGGCAGAGCACAGCAGAACCTCCTGGCAGAAGACAGCAGGACCCCACCAGAAGGTGGGAGAGCTCACGGGCTCTCGAAGAAACCCCAGCTGTGGTGTGAAGAAAACCAGCATCTGTGCTAAAGCAGTCTGAAGAAGCAATCAGGTAATACAGGGCTTTGAGGGGCATATTAGGAATTTTGATTTGTCAGCGGGATACGTCAAAGGGTTTTTTAAAGGGAAAAAGATCCATTTGATTTATGCTTTTTAAGAAGCTGAAGTGTAAGAACTGGATTCAAAGTGGGGCATAATGATAATCTCTCAGTATCTGTGTTGCAGACCATAGTGCCCAGAAGGAGGGAGAGGGTGGGCGAGAAGGAAAGTGCTTGCCATAGGGCAGACGGGGGGGGGGGGGGGGGGGCGGGGAGGGTGGAGGGAGGGAAACTGGGGTCACTGGTGGTGGGAGATGTACACCCCTAGAGGAATGGGTGTTGGATCATTGTATGACTGAAACCCAATCATGAACAGCTTTGTAACTAAGTATCTCACAGTGACTTAATTAAAAAATAAATAAAAGAAAATAAAAGTGGGGCATAATAAAAGGGGGTGGAGTCCCAGGGTGGTGAATAAAATAGCCCAAGAAGAGAAGGTGTGGCTGGTGGGGAGAAAAAGACGGAGGGGTTTGAGTAATTTTGTCAGGATGTGATATAGAGAAAGGGAAGGAGAAGTTAAAGTTGATTCCTCGCGTTTCAATATTTCCACTTACCCTAACCCTCACTCAGCCCTAATCTACCTCTCAACCCATACTCCATTCTGATTTGTCGTCCTTATAATATCTGCACTATATAAAGATGTTGTGAGGCAAAGGACAGTCCCTTTCCAGTGACCTGGAATTTGAACATGTATTCGGACTGAGAGGGTAGAAATCTATGAAAACAAAATAAATAGAAAGCAAAGACCAAAGGCATTATAACCACTAATAAGGAACACAGCAATTGGTAAGTATAATTATAGACTAATGATAGCCATTATCAATGTCTATTATTTTTGATAATTGCACTTACAACAAGCATTCATCATGCAAATATGAACATAATATGAAAACTTAAAAATATTTTGAATATAAATGCTAATGATCCTAATTTATTAACCACATATAAAATAATAATGAGAACATTTGTCTTAGAATCATAACAGTCTCTTGCCTTAACTATTTCTAAAATCTTCTCACTCATTTTGTCACTGCTCTCTTGTCCAAACTCCAATGATGCCCAAGTGCCAGAAAACACACAGATCTGTAAATCAGACAGACAAGTACAATAGAGTATCTTGGTAATGGGTTCTGAAGGATGTCAGAGAAACCTGTATTATAGATGGACTACATTTTAAATTACCATTCCAAAAGAGAAAATAAAGAAAAAGAATGACTCCTGAGCTTCCAGCATAAGCAACCAGGTATAGGGAGTTAAAATTTACTAAGAAATGCACAAATTAAAAAGGGGAGAAGAAAGAAGGTGAACAAGTTTCAATGACTTTGAGTTTGAGATGCCAGTGAAATTCCTGGGAACGACAGTAAAATTGACAGGTCAAGTTGAAGTAAATCTGAGCATGGAAGAAATCCAAGGTAAAGACAGAAAAGAAATTAAAATGGTTGGAAAACAAATTCTATGTAACACAGTTTTGGAAATGTAGAGTGAACAGAAAAGAAAATTAGTATTAAATTCTAAAAATAACTAAATTTAGAAACAGTCAAGAGAGAGTATGGAAAAGGGACGGAGCAATGGCAAATAGGACTGTGCTACTGTGTAATCATCAAGTCCAAGGGAAAATGGGAATTTTGCTCCTGAAATGACTTTAGGAAATTGATCTGGCTCTTAATTGTGTCAATTTATCCTACATTGGGCATACTCTGGATATTTTAGTACCTCTTTCCCTCTCTGCTCTCCTAAAATTCTTTACCTTTTGCTAACTTTGCCTGCATATTCTGTGTGATAAAACAGGCAACGTAAGTTGGACATTTATTCTGGAAAGCCTCAAGAGCCTGCCAGCCTGAAAGAAGCACAAAGTCATAAAATCAATCTTCAAATAACTCCCATATACAGACCCCCCATTCACTTTTGTTACTTCTTTGACTGAGCAGTTGAGACAGGAAAGAGACTGAAAGACTGATGTTGAAAATCAAAGACTGGAAGACTGAGAGAGAAATCATTGTAGAAAAAGGCGCTTCTCTAAATTTTTGTGACCAAAATCATTAACCAGGTTTTCAAATCTTTAGCTACAATAATGGCTATTTAGGGAACAAAAGCAATCCAATTTGGCACACAATGTTAGGACAGTCAAATAATTTGGAAGGCCTTCATTGCTATAGAAAAAAACAACCCCAAAATGGGGAAAGTAGAGAATATCTATCCGGAATTTTTCCAGAGAACCTTAAAAAGAGAACTGTCCCATTTTTCTCCCAAAACCCCTGGAATTTCTTTCAGGGATAAGCAACATTTGAAAAAGAAAATATTTTTAACTTCCTACGCAGCAGACAGGGTCCAAGAGCCTAAGACAGTGATATTGAGCCCAGTTGGGTGATGTTTAGGAACCATGTGACACTGGGGATCAAAATTTGGGGCCTCTCAATGCAGGACATAAACTCCAACTCTTTGAGCTATTTCCCTGATCCAAGACTTGAATTACTACATAATTTAAGCATCATTAATAATATGTCGGAGACATTAATGGCATTTACATATGTTTCATAAAACTCAATAAAATTAATGCTATTATTTTTAGTCGCATTTATCATATATATTCAATATCAGATATTATGTATAGTTGTTTACTTATACTATTAATCAGTAATGCAACTCCTGCTTATAATATTCTTGTTCTTTAAAGTATGCAAATGGCTAGTACATACCTTAATGACTAATACATACCTTACAATTAGACCTGCACTTGAGACTAATTTGAACAACTTTTGAGTTACATGTTGTTGAGGAATTCTCCTTCCTCTATCAGCCTTAACATCTGTACCTATAAAATGGGTATGTACTTCTTAGGAACTAAATAAAGTTAAGGATATGACATTCTCAATACTTATAATCCTAATCACTATGTTTTCCTGCCTTCTGAGAATATTCTCATAAAATAATCCTCCATACAGAAGTTATACATGTCCTCAATGTAGACTGGATAAGAAATTAAGAATCAGATAATTGTCATTGGGAATATCTAAAAGTCTCCTGGTATTAATAATGGAGGGATACAGTGAGAATGCAATCATAACTTGGTAGAATAAATTCTTCAGCTTTTTTGTTGAAATGTGATTCAAAGAGAAAATTAATATGATGTTGATAGTCATCTTAGAGACCAAGAGAGAATGTTCTCACCTACCACGGTTTGCATTATCATTCCACATTTTCTCTTCCCCTTTCTTTTAAAGAAAATCATTTCTTTTCCTTTCCTTTTCATCAGAAATATGTGTTTAGAAGATGATAGAAACTGCTCTAAGCAATGCAGGAGAGAGCATATGGTCATTATTACAAGAACCTGATGACCACACATACAGCATCGAATATATGTAACAGGAAAAAAAAGTATAATTATCAGATGTTTTACCATGTGTCAGCATTTCACTATATTTACTTTTGTAATAAAAACTTAGATGCAACCTCTAAGACATTTAATCAGAAAATAGAAGAACTGAAATTTGCATACAAGTCTCTCTCATCATTGCACACTGAGAGACAATGAATTAATACAGCCCACTTCAAGTATTTCTTCACCATCCCTATACCTAAGTTTTGTGCATGTGACTTACCATCATAGTTCTCATTGTGCAGATGAAATATATTTCCCCACCCTTTACTTTGCATTTGCGTTTTGCCATATGACTTGTAGTCGAAAGAATGAGAGAGAAATAATGGCATGCCAAGACCCTCAAAGACCTTCATATTTTCCATTTGCATTGTTGGACTTCTGCCATCACTATGAAAAGAACATGTCTAGACTCAACTGGTTGCAGCAGAAGGGGGAGAAACACAAGTCGAGAAGGTCACAGCCAGGTCTAACTAATCTGCAAATGTGACAGCTATAGTTGTAAATGACTGTCATTGTTAGCCACTGAGTTTGGAGATAGTTTCTTCAATAGCAATTAGCTAATGTACTGTCAACAGACTGAATTTGATGTTATTCATGTTATTAATTAAAATGTCTTGTTTCTGCAGTCATGAAGTTGATAACACAGAATGTTAGCTGCCAATGACATCTTTGAGGAAATTATTAAAGGTGTTTGTGAGCAATCACAGAAATTCATCGGCATTTTAAATTATTTTACATATGAGGAGATATGCTTTTCTCAGCTTGGGTTTTGCCTTCATTTCCCCAGTTTGCTCAGTCATAGCTTTCTGCTAGCCACTGTGCCTATTGTTTTCTGCCTCAGTACTTGGCCGTCATGAATGTTACATCTTCTACTCTGAGCCACTTATGACATTCAACTGCAATTTTCTGAAGCAGATTAGATCTCCATTATTTATGGTATCTGGTTATTTATGAAGCAGTCTCATGAACAGAAATGTCACCTCCAAAGAATAAAATAATTGTGGTGCTTTCCATTGTGACCGAAACTAGATGCAAAAGTATTTCCTCAAAATGAAGTCTATGTCATTTATCAGTGAGTCCCCGAATGACTTTCTCCTGTCCACCCTTCTCTAGCATCCCTTAGATCACCCTCCTTGTTCAGGTTCTCAATAAACTATAATATAGAATTAGAATGATGATTATACCTCATCTCCCATTGACACATACAAATCAGACAATTGTTCAGATACTTATGAAACTCTCAACTCAGTTGCTGGGTTCTGGAGGTTGCTGGCTGCAGGGGCTGGGTCCCTGGGGGAGGGGGGTCTCACCCACCCCTCTCTGGGGCATCCTGAGTGAAACAGCTTGATGCAGGGTCCGGTGGCATGGTTATGGCGAGTGTCATGCTATGCTCCTTATGGAGAGAAGGACACATATCTAGATGGTGACTAATGATGAGATTATCTGGCGCCAGCCAGAGGTGGCTTATGGGCGTGACTGCTGAGTTGCTGGAGGCCTGTGCTCTGAAAATACGCAAAGACTAGTGTGAGTTCTCCCTGATTCTCTTTTCTTAAGGCTACATATCTGGCCGAAGAGAACATGCTCTAGACTTGTTTAGGCAGTCTTCCTGAAACTGCTTCAATATCTATTTTTCTTTCAGACTACACTCAGTCCATTCCATTTCCCATGTTGTACTGGAGTGATCATCCAAATAAAGTTATTTCCACAACTGTAGCACTGTCATCCCGTTGTTCATAGATTTGCTTGAGTGGGCACCAGTAACGTTTTCATTGTGAGACTTGTTACTGTTTTTGGCACATCAGGATATGCCACGGGTAGCTTGCCATGCTCTGCCATGTGGGCGGGATAATCTTGGTACCTTGCCAGGCTCTCCGAGAGGGACAGAAGAATCGAACCCAGGTCGGCTGCATACAAGGCAAATGCCCTACCCTCTATGCTATCGCTCCAGTCCCCAATTTCCACAATAGGGGAAACAAAATAATTCCTACTGCTAAATGCAGTAGTTAGTAACTACTAGTAGATAGTAAAAACTAGTAACTATTTAGGGAAGACTTCCTTCTTCATCCAAATAGCCCATATGCAAATATCCAGTAAATTTTATCACAACTTTAAAAGTTCCTTTGGTCCCAAAGATAAGGCTTGTAGTCCATGGAGTTTCTATTCCTAGATCTAATATCTTTCACACTCTTCCCCAAGCGTGCTTCAAAGCTATTTTATCTCCCTAAATTCTCTAGATTATATTACAGATAAGACTATTACCCAGATTGATCCTTTGCCCTTTACATCTAAAAAAACTGAATAGGAAGCCAGACGCCCTCCATTCCGATTTGCTAAGGGGCGCTGAGAAAGCACTTCTGCTTCCTTTCAGAGCGGCCATGACGGAGGCTAGCCCATCCCCTGGGTCTGACTCAGATCCAGTAATGCTCAGGGTCCCCAGGCTACACCGCCTTGTGGGAGGGGACACGGCAGAATGGCCAGGAATGAAGCAGAGGGCCTTACACATGCTGGGCGTGTGTTCCACCACTTCCTGTATCTCCCCAGCTCAGTGCTTTTTCCTTTGTGGTGAGGAGAGGGGGGGAAGATACCCAGCGACGCTCAGGGGGTGCACTTGCCTAGATTCTCCAGGGTGGCTCTTACCAGCCTTAGGTGGAACATAGCTCAGTACCAAGAATGCAAAGCCTGTGGATTCACTGACCTATCTCCCTGGCCTCGACTCTCAAGTACTTGCTTTGACTTTTTCTTTGCAGCACCATGGTTTACAATACTGCTCACGATAGGGTTTATTGTAGACAACATTCCAACACCACACTCTTCCCCAGAGTGTTGGCTTCCATCCACAACTGTCTCAGGGTCCATTCTCCCCCCACCCTTGCCACCCGCTTATTGGTCAGCTTAATTCTGTAAACTTCTCTGGTGTATTGAACCCAAATACTTTAATTTTTTTAAAATTACATTTTAGTCACCATGATTTACAATATTGTTGCTGCTAGGGTTTCATGCATGTATCGTTCCAACACCCACAGCCCCACTAGAGTGTTTATTTCCCTCCAGTTGTCTCAGAGTTCCCCCTAGGACCAATCCCCCTTCCCCCCATTACAGAACTCAGTTAACCTCAAGTTTCTACATGTACAGGTCTGAGGGAGCTTGTTTGGATAAGTGTTTTCAAACATGAACCTCTGATTTTAAATGGGACACAATATACTCTTTTTCTATTTTAAGAATTGGGTGTTTACCACAGAACTGTTTACAATAGCCAGAATCTGGAAAAAAACCCGAGTGCCCTAGAATAGATGACTGGTTGAAGAAACTCTGGTACATCTATACAATGGAATACTATGCAGCTGTTAGAAAAAATGAGGTCATGACGTTTGCATATAAGTGGATCAACATGGAAAGTATCATGCTAAGTGAAATGAGTCAGAAAGAGAGAGACAGATATAGAAAGATTGCACTCATCTGTGGAATATAGAATAATAGACTATAAGACTAACGCCCAAGAATAGTAGAAATAAGTACCAGGAGAGTGTCTCCATGGCTTGGAGGCTGGTCTCTCATTCTGGGTAACTCAGGGAAGGGACCACCAAGTAAAATGTGGTTGGAGGTCATGTGGGGGAAGGGTGATGTGGGGCCGAATACAGACTAGAGACTGAACACAATGGCCACTCAACACCTTTATTGCAAACCACAACACCTAATCAGAGAGAGAGAACAAAAGGGAATTCCCTGCCATAGTGGCAGGGTGGGGTGGGGGGAGACGGGACTGGGGAGGGGGGGAGGGATGTTGGGTTTACTGGTGGTGGAGAATGGGCACTGGTGAAGGGATGGGTTATCGAACTTTGTATGGGGGAAACATGAGCACAAAGATGTATGGATCTGTAACTGTACCCTCACGATGACTCTCTAATTAAAAATAAACTAATAAAAAAAAAAGAATTGGGTGTTTAAAAGGAGAGAGAGCGAAAAGGAAAGTGCCTGCCATAAAGGAAGTGGGGTGGCTGAGGGATACCGGGGACATTGATGGTGGGAAATGTACAATGGTGGAGGGATGGGTGTTCGATCATTGTATGACTGAAACTCAATCATGAAAGCTTTGTAACTGCATCTCATGGTCATTCAATAATAAAATTCTTTTAAAAAAGAATTGCATGTTTTAGGATGGCTGTCTTGTGTAAGCATGATGCAGATGAGCCTCTGCCAGCAATAAAAGACATGTTGGGATGCAGGTAGTACCCATGTTCATTCCTGATTTAATAAAACATATATGTAACTTACTGCATTCATGAGTGTATGCTTCACCAGCATGAGGTGCTAAATTCGATTCCTGGTACACTACCCACCAATAAAAAATTGTGTATTTTAATTTGATTCACATTAGTTTAGTGTGATTTTTGTATGTATTTTAATATTTAATATAATATTTAATAAATGTATTAATATAATATATTGATTATATACTTATTTATATATTGATTATACAATTATTAATTATCATAATCATATAATATCCAACTACTCCAATAATTATATATTAATATTGTGGCAAATATAAATTATTTATATTATTACACAGTACAAAGATAAATATTAAAATTGACTTTAATATTTAAACCAAAATATTGGTTTAAATAAATAAATTGCTTTTGACTTGAACCAAAAGCAATTTAAGCATATAATAATACATATTAACAATAGGTGAGAACAAAGTGACAGGACAGTTTCCTTGCACTCAGCTGACCCAGGTTTAATCCCCGCATCCCATATGGTCCCTCAACCACCGTCTGGAGTAATTCCTGAGTGCAGAGCCAGGAGTAACCCCTGAGCATCTCTGGGTGTGACCCCAAAACAAAATAAAATAAGACAAAATCCCAATAGGTGATAGATTAATATACCAAAAAAATAGCAGTATCACATGCAAATATGAAGACTGAGAAGCACCAGCTGATCTCAAAGGTCTCACACCTTTAGCCTTGATCGAACCTGGACTCAGTTCAAGGAAAACTTTGATTTTAGAGCTGAACACAGCTACTCCTTCAGAAACAATCAGATAAGATAACCTGCCTCTTTATTTTTAATTAAGGGCAACAAGTCCATTTAAAAAACACCTTCCCTTTGCAGATCAAGATAGAAAGAATGGATTTTACTTTTTCTGAAGAATAAATGCTGTGATTTCAAAGTGTTGCGTGTGATGCCCAAAATCTACACAGAGAATATTGCTGGAGCCAGAAGCCGGATCTTGCCCCTCGAGATTGTCATTGACAGTTTTATTGGGACCAACTGGTGAGACAGTTATGACTCAAAACATAAATGAGCACAATTTTTTTCTTAATGACTAACTCATACACATTCAGATTCAGACAGAAACCACAGCTGCTCCCTCCGACTACTCCAAGTTTGATGAACAGATGGCAGGCTTCCTCGGGGAATAGAAAGATTTAGGGCTGCCTCGTCTATAGAAATGGCATGAAGTTAGAACACCATGAGGAGTGGGTGTTATGACTACAAATGCGTTTAAAAATTGCCACAAAAAGATCTGTGTCCTGCATCAATCATGACTTTGGTAGTGTTTTCTTTAAAATATATTTAAATGTATGTAAAGGTATTCAGAGGCGGGGTATTCTCCAACCTGGGTCTATAGATAGATGTGGTGACTATGAACTAACACCCAAAGAGATGTAATTTTTCTGGATAACATTATTTCTTCCCATTTTGTGATCAAATTCTAATGATCTCATTTTTACATAAGACTAAGACCCAAGAACTGGGAGTTTTCCTCCTTGATCACAGTCCAGAGAATTTTCTCATTATGTGTTGTTATCCTCTGATGTAAAATCAAACCTAAGGAATGAAGAGGGAGTTATTTAATGAGTAGAGTCTTATTTTTGTAAAATTAAAAGTTCTGGGTATGGTGCACTAAAAGATTAATATACTTAATTCTACTGAACTGTACATTTAAATATGGTTATGAGGAAGGCCAGAGTATAGCAGGTTAGGCACTAACCTTACTCACGGCCAACAGCGTTTGATCCCTGGCATCCCATATGGTTCCCCAAGTACCACCAGGAGTGATTCCTGAGTGCAGAGTCAGGAGTAATCCCAAGAATGCTCAGATTTGGCCCCCAAACCAAAAATAAAATAAAATAGAAATGTTTATGAGGAGTTTTTAAAAATGAACCCCAAGCTAGGACACACTCTGTGTTAAATTTAAGAGTTCTCAATAATCTTGAAAGGAAACATACTCTGAAACAAAGCAAAAGAAAGAGAAATTTAAAAAGCATATGCGTATATTCAAAGATGCTTCGAGCTAATGTCCTCCAGAGATAAACCCATTCAAAGGAAAAATAAAGCAACTCAAACTGAACAATGAACCATTGAAACTGCCAGGAAAAACAAAAGGACCCATTCTAAGGGACCCCAAAGCACCAAGGAGGTTGCCTATACAAAAGGATGAATATATTGATAGTAAAATGCAGAGCAGATGGTAATAGGTTCAGTGGAGAGATGATGAACAGGGTGGAGTTACTCAAGAGGCAATTTAATCAGTGGGTAGATCATCACACACAGAGGGCTCATTAAGAAGCCCTTTTGAGCCCATACTGTCGCCTTCCACGTCACCCCATGCGTCATCATTTCTAAGGGGAAAAAAAGACAATTTGGGGTGCCTCCAATGAGGCGCAGGAAGCTTGGGGGCCCACCAGTGGCTCTTGGCCAAGTAGACCATCAGTTCAGTGCAAGGCTGCGCAGTGCTCCTACGGCACTGGGGTGCTAGGGATCACGAGAGCCACCCCAACAGTGGGCGTCTCCGCTCCGTGGACCTGTAGTGCCAGGGATGGAAGCTAGGCATGAACCCTAACTTTCGTACAAACCCCAAGTTCCTGAGATGTAATTTTTTATCAGTTGATGGATCAGTTGATAGGAGTCATGAATCTTGACTTCTGACATTTGAACTTCTCTTAACCTACTGTTGTTTTTGAAAATTATTGTTCTCTCTTTCCTCCTAGCTAAAGCAAAAACAAATATCTTGGTGTTTAAAATTTTTTCCTATATCAAAAGTCACTGTCAGTCCAGGGGTGGAGCAATCGTACAGTGGGTAGGGTGTTTGTCTTGCATGTGGCTGACCTAGGTTTGATCCCTGGCACCCCCTATGGGCTAACAAGCCCACCTAGGAGTGATCCCTGAGCACAGAGATAGGAATAATCCCTGAATGCTATTAAGTGTGACCCCAAAACCAAAACGTCACCATCAGAAAGAAAGATTATTAGCAATTTGTTTTGGCATTTTATTCTCTGCCCCCACTATACCAAATAATAATTTGTTGGGCAGGAAAAAAAAAAGACTCTAAATTATACCTGGGGGGGAGGGAGGACAGTGATGGTGAGACTATTAGGTGTTGCCTGGCTTTCAGACTTTTTTTTTTTAAAAAAAAATGAAGCTTGCGGAAATAATATGTCTGAGGACTTATATATAAAAGGACAAAGAGGAATAAACAGAAAATGTAGAGTACATTAAATATAATGATGAAAAATTGGATACAGACTATAAGACACACCTCAGCCAATAAGATATACAGATGACAGTAAGCATATAGCAAAGTGTTCTTATTATCTGCCAGCAGAAAACTATTAAGATGAGAGTGAGGAGACTGGAAAAGCAGTAGAACAGGTGAGGCAGTTGCGTTGAACTGGGCCCACCTGGGTCCAAACCCTGACACTGGGTATAGTTCTCTGAGATTGCCAAGAGTGATTACTGAGTATAGGGCCATGAGGAATCCCTGACCACCACCAGAACTGAAAACCAAACAAACAAAAAATGGTGGGGTGGGGGTAAAAAATGAGGTAAAGCCTTTAAAGTGGAAAACTTGGAGCACTCCAATACCAAATACCAAGGTTGTGGTGCTGCATTTATTGCTGGTGGGAATGTACAATGGTACAGCCACTTTGACGTGATTTGGTAGTTTCTTACAAAAGAAACATACATTTGCCACAAAATTCAGCAGTTGCACTTCTTGATATTTACTCAAAGGACCTAAAAAGTACCCACACGAGCCTGTCTACAAGTAGTTATAACTATTTTAGTCTTAATTGTCAACATTTTGAAACTATCAAAATTTCTCCAATTAGATACATGGCTAACCTGTGGAAAAATCAATAATGGAACAATTTTCAGTGCTAAAAAGTAAATGCAATATCAAGCTATAAACCACTGTATCACTGTATCACTGTCATCCCATTGTTCATTGATTTGCTCGATTTGCTCGAGTGGGCGCCACTAACATCTCCATTAATCCCTGTCGTGTGCTAGTGTAGCCTGATGGCATATTGGGGGCTCTTTTAGGGTCAAAGGAATGAGGACCGTCGTTGTTACTGTTTTTGGCATATCGAGTATGCCACGGGTAGTTTGCCAGACTCTGCCGTGCAAGCTATGAATAGACAGAAATACTTTTTTTTTAAATTTATTTATTTTTAATTAGTGAATCACCGTGAGGGTACAGTTACAGATTTATACACTTTTGTGCTTATGCTTCCCTCATACAAAGTTTGGGTACCCATCCCTTCACCAGTGCCCATTCTCCACCACCAGTAAACCCAGCATCCCTCCCACCCTCCCCAATCCCATCTCCCCCCACCCCACCCTGCCACTGTGGCAGGGCATCCCCTTCTGTTCTCTCTCTCTAATTAGTTGTTGAGGTTTGCAATAAAGGTGTTGAGTGGCCATTGTGCTCAGTCTCTAGCCCTCATTCAGCCCGCAACTCCCTTCCCCCACCTGGCCTTCGACTACATTATAGTTGGTGATCCCTTCTCTGAGTTGCCCTTTCCCCAGAATGTGAGGTCAGTCTCCAAGCCATGGAGTCAACCTCCTGGTACTTATTTCTACGATTCCTGGGTGTTAGTATCCCACTCTGTTATTCTATATGCCACAGATGAGTGCAATCTTTCTATGCCTGTCTCTCTCTTTCTGACTCATTTCACTCAGCATGAATCTTTTCATGCCGATCCACTTAAATACAAAATTCATGGCCTTCTTTTTTCTAACAGCTGCATAGTATTCCATTGTATAGATGTACCAAAGTTTCCTCAACCAGTCATCCATTCTAGGGCATTCGGGTTTTTTCCAGATTCTGGCTATTGTAAACAGTGCTGCAATGAACATACATGTGCAGATGTCGTTTTGATTATACTTTTTTGCATCTCTGGGATATATTCCCAGCAGTGGTATTGCTGGGTCAAATGGGAGCTCAACCTCTAGTTTTTTGAGAATCGTCCATATTATTTTCCAGAAGGGCTGAACCAGTCAGCATTCCCACCAGCAGTGTAGAAGGGTCCCTTTCTCCACACATCTTCTCCAACAGCGGTTGCTTTTGTTCTTTTGGATGTGTGCTAGTCTCTGTGGTGTGAGGTGGTATCTCGTGGTTGTTTTGATCTGCATCTCTCTGATGATTAGTGATGCAGAGCACTTTTTCATGTGCCTTTTGGCCATTTGTATTTCTTCCTTAGTAAAGTTTCTGTTCATTTCTTCGCCCCATTTTTTAATGGGGTTTGATGTTTTCTTCTTGTAGAGTTCAACCAGTGCTTTATATACCATTGATATCAACCCCTTATCTGATGGGTATTGTGTAAATATCCTTTCCCATTCTGTGGATAGTCTTTGGATTCTGGTCACTGTATCTTTTGCGGTGCAGAAGCTTTTTAGTTTAATGTAGTCCCATTTGTTGATCTCTGTTTTTACTAGATTGCTTAGTTCCGTGTCACCTTTGAAGATACCTTTATCTTCAATCTCGTGGAGGGTTTTGCCGACCTTGTCTTCAATGTACTTTATGGTTTGTGGTCGAATGTTGAGGTCTTTAATCCATTTTGATCTGACTTTTGTGCATGTTGTCAGGTCAAGGTCTAAGCCCATTTTTTTGCATGTAGTTGTCCAGTTGTGCCAGCACCATTTGTTGAAGAGACTTTCCTTGCTCCACTTCACATCTCTTGCTCCCTTATCAAAGATTAGATGATCATACATTTGGGGTTGTGTGTAGGGATATTCCACCCTGTTCCATTGGTCTACGGCTCCGCCTTTGTTCCAGTACCATGCTGTCTTAATTGTTACTGCTTTGTAGTAAAGTTTGAGGTTGGGGAGGGTGATGCCTCCCATTGTCTTTTTCCCAAGAATTATTTTAGCTATCCGTGGGTGTTTGTTGTTCCATATGAATTTTAGGATTGCTCGATCCATTTCTTTGAAGAATGTCGTGGGTATATTTATAGGGATCGCGTTGAATCTGTATAATGTTTTGGGGAGTATTGCCATTTTGACAACATTGATTCTCCCTATCCACGAGCAGGGTATATGTTTCCATTTCCTCATGTCCTCTTTTATTTCATGGAGTAGCGTTTTATAGTTTTCTTTGAAAAGGTCTTTTACTTCCTTGGTTAAGCTGATTCCGAGGTACTTGATTTTCTGGAGCACGATTGTGAATGGGATTGCTTTTTTCATGTCCCTTTCCTCTGCCTCATTGTTTGTGTATAGGAAGGCCATGGATTTTTGGTTATTGATTTTGTAGCCTGCAACTTTACTGTATAAGTCTATTGTTTCTAAGAGTTTCTTAATGGAGGCTTTAGGCTCCTCTAGATATAGTATCATATCGTCTGCAAATAGTGAGAATTTGATTTCTTCCTTTCCTATCTGGATGCCCTTAATCTCTTTTTCTTGTCTAATAGCTATTGCAAGTACTTCCAGTACTATATTGAAGAGAAGTGGTGAGAGCGGGCATCCTTGTCTTGTACCTGATCTTAGAGGAAAGGCCCTTAGTTTTTCCCCACTGAGGATAATGCTTGCTATAGGCTTGTGGTAGATGGCTTCGACTATCTTGAGGAAAGTTCCTCCAAACCCCATTTTGGTGAGGGTTTTCATCATGAAAGGATGTTGGATCTTGTCAAATGCTTTCTCTGCATCTATTGATATGATCATATGGTTTTTATCTTTACTTCTGTTGATATGATGGATTATGTTGATTGATTTCTGAATGTTAAACCATCCTTGCATCCCTGGAATGAATCCCACTTGGTCATGATGTATGATCTTTTTGATGAGTTGTTGGATCCTATTTGCTAATATTTTGTTGAGAATCTTCGCATCAGTGTTCATCAGGGATATTGGTCTGTAATTTTCTTTCTTAGTGGTTAGACAGAAATACTTTAAATGCATATTACCACATAAAATAAGTCCTTTGAAATAGGTTATATACTTTATAATTCAAACTATATGACATTTTGATAAAGTAAAAACAATCAAGATTATATAGATTATACAAAAAATGATTTTTCCAGGGATTGAGAGTGAGTAAGAAAAATAAGTAGAGAACAGAGGAATTTTAAGATGATAAAATTATTCTTCATGGTTGCAAAAAAAAGAATCCATCTCATGAGACATTTGTCTAAATTTATAGAATATATACAAGACTAAGAATAGACCATAATGTAAACTGTAAACTCCACATGGTTTTTATATGTCAGTGCAGTTTCATCATTTGTATGAAATCCATCTCATAAAATATTGTCCCTATACATTTATGAGACAAAATTATATGGAGGAATCTCTGCCTTTTAAATTTGGCTGTGAACCTAAAAATACAAATTCTTAATAATTTAATTTGTAATAATTGGACAAGACATTGAAAATTAATAAACATGACTTTAGCATAGGTCCAAAAACAGAAAGAGCAAAATACAGTAGAAAAAATATAAATGCAATGTCCTCCCCCATCCTAACAAGACCCCAAGGCTGCTTAATGATCATGATCCCAGAGACACATAAGCAAAACTCAGAACTCAGTGGCTTTTGGCAGAAATCCCTCCAGATTGAATTATTAAAATTTCAGAATTCCAAAATCTCATGGCCGCTATCGTGGCCGCACAACACCATATGCTATTCATAATCAGCAATAGAAAACAAACTAGCATTGCCTTTTCAGCAGGTCTGAGTGCTGGGTGGAAATCCCAAATAATAATGGTGGGTCTGGTGTCAAAATATTAAATACAATCAAAGTCACTGTCACTGCCATCCCGTTGCTCATCAATTTGTTCGAGCGGGCACCAGTAACATCTCTCATTGAGAGACTTATTGTTACTGTTTTTGGCATATCCAATACGCACGGGTAGCTTGCCAGGTTCTGCCCTGCGGGCGAGATATTCACAGTAGCTTGTTGGGCTCTCCAAGAGGGGAGGAGGCCTCGTGAAAGGCGAACTCCCAACCGCTGTGCTACCGCTCCAGCCCACAATCAAAGTAGAGAGAGAATAATGTGGAAATTATCTGCCACACAGGTGGGGGGGGGGCGGAATGGGGGTAGACCGGGGTTTTGGGTGGTGGAAAATGTGCACTCATGGCACTCATGAAGGGACGGGTGTTTCATCATTGACTTAAACCCAAAAGCTTTATAACTGTTCTCACGGTGATTCAATAAATAAATTTATTAAATAAATAAATGTACTAGGAAAATGGAAAATAAAAAAATCCACAATGTGGTTCTAAATGAAAGGAAATGGATTCATTTAACAGAAATACCGCAGAGAATCAAAGTACTATATTAACTAAGAAACAATCCACTATACCCACAAGAAGTATACCCCCTTACAAAAGACAAGCAGAACAAAATGAGAAAAATGGAAATTTTTTAGGAAACCAAGGGAATAGCTAAAACAAATTATTTTTAAGGCGTTCAAGAAATTCTTTCCATACTTGGCTCTCATGAGGAACATAAAGCCTGGCTTTCTAGATCATAAACATCTCGAGTCAGGAAAACAGTAAAACCATAACAAATTATGACAGTTACTCTATTCCTTTCTTTTTAATTATTGTTGGGTTGTTTTTATTATCTCTTTTAACTCAATCTTTTTTTTTAATATTTTAAGTTCCTGGTGTTTGTAATCTAGTACTTCTCACAAGCTTTCCCTTTTTCAAATTCCCTTATTTTGATTTATTCCTTGGCCAATTATAAGATGCTGTCGAATATGATTTTCAAAAGAATATGCTAGTGAAATAATTTTGGGTTCCTAGATATGATATAATATCCAAGATTATCATTCCGTGGCTTTCACAAATAAAAAGCTCCTGACAAGACATTTTCCCTCAAAATTATATAGCTGCTTTCTCTCTTAGCTTTTTGTGTTTCAAAGAAAATACCCTGATGAATACATCATTTTTGTTTTCTTATTACCATGTTTTATCTTCCTACTGCTAGCTCAGTTTGTCCTTATAATCCACAAAAATTGATACAATATGACAGTTTTATAGTGGCAGGTGTTTGAAAATGTTTCCTAGAAAAAGAATTTACATATACAAATGCACTTTTTGTTTTAAATTTTACTGATAGAGAGAATGTGTAATACACAAACTATAAATAACAATAAAATACCAATCGTTTTTCTAAATTACATATAAGCAATTGATTCTCATTGAAGAATTTTCCTAATTTTTACTAAACTTTGTTATATAAAAGTCCTGTTTTGCAATCGATGAATATGTTTGGTTCTAACAAATTTCATTATTTCTTCTATGTTAATAAGAAGAAAGTGGAACCTCAAAGAATTATTCCAGACTAGAACTCATTCATCAATTATCTGAGTAATTTTTTTTCTCAATAACTTTTTGATACTATTAGAAATTTTCAAGATTGTGTGAACACTTTCTTTGAGTTCTCTTCAAGATATTCACAATATAGCTCTTTCAAACACAGCCCTGTTTGAAATTTAAACTTCATTGTTAACAATTTCTCCATCTTTTTCTACTGTCTTTTATTATTAACAAAACAATAAACCTTGCCCTGATCTGCATCATTTGCTGATTTGAGTGGTTTCAATTCTCCCACTGTGATGCATTAAATTTCCACAGTGACATTACTGAGAATAGTTGGGGTAGATGTATAGCCACACATTATACAGTGGTTTCTCTGTACAGATGCTAGATAGATGCCAAAGGTCTTAACTAACCTGAAAAATTCAGGTAACAGTAAAAACTCTAGAGAATGAGAAATCTGAAACATTTACCTTGGTTTCTAATAAAAGTTAACTCATTGTAGAGTTTTAAATTTTTATCTATGATAATGATTGTTTCATGACTTGTTCACAAAATTTCTGAAAATTGAAAAGTCAGTTTTCACATGCTAGTATGAGCACATCATTGGATGCAACTGGTTCTTCGTTAGAATTCTCAAAGGAGTCCCAAGCATGATTGAGATCTAGATGCCCACCATCTATCAAATAGGTTTTCTATGGATTCTCTTTTTCTCCTTCGTTATCTCACAAATAAACTATTTACCCACAAGTCCTTATCATATTTATTTTACATATTTACTTTGGATGACTCCAAACTAAGACAAGGATGCTATCAATAATTTTATAGTTAGGGGCTAGGAAGATAGCGCAGGAGGTACGCATGTACCCCATTCTCTTTGGCTCTCTAGCATCACGTATACTCCCACCTACCTCTCAACCATCGTGGGGCATAATCTGAGGCCTTGGCAATTCAGCATTAGACCACAGCATCAACTTGGGCCTAGTGTTTGATCTGGTTAAGCAAAGTATCACCCAAAATGCCCCCCATTACCCCTGAGTACCCCCTGGGAGAATCACCTCGTTAATCTTTTTCAGGGTATGGGATGATACTTTCCTTTGTTTTGGGGGAAGGGATGGAGGTGATTTGAGTCCACACTCAGTTGTGTTAGGATTTAGTGCCAAGAATCAAGTCCAGGTCAGTGGCATGCAAGGCAAGAACCTTACCCGGGGTATTAGCTGTATTAGTGCTCTGATGTTGCTGGCCCCAGATAAGACATTTAATCTGATAGCCTAGGAAGGAAAAACAACACTTTAGAAAAGCAAAAATGAGGTGAAAATGGAAGGCATATATAAAAGGTAGATATAAAATTACAGGATAAAGAATAAAAGAGCAAAAAGAGGGACTGGAGAGATAGTACAGTAGATAGGGCATTTGCCTTGCACGCGGCCGACCTGGGTTCAATTCCCAGCATCCCATATTGTCCTCCAAGCACCACCAGGATCTCATGTTCCTGAGTGCATGAGCCAGGAGTAACCCCTGTGTATGACCCAAAAAGAAAAAAAAATAAGGTGTGACCCAAAAAGAAAAAAAAATAAGGAATGAAAAAATTGCAAAAATACCCAGAAAGCAAATAGCAAAATGGCGATAAATACTTATATGTCAGTAATTGCCCTAAATGTCAGTGACAAACTTATCAATTAAAGGTAACTGAATGGACTAATTTTATGTTGTCCCCAGAACACCCTTTAACCAAAAGTAAATACAGGTTCAAAATAAAATGCTGATGAACAAAAGATGACTTGCTAGCTAATGGTATCACTTATCACTGTATCACTCTCATCCCGTTGCTCATCAATTTGCTTGAGCGGGCACCAGCAACGTCTCCATTGTGAGACTTGTAGTTATTGTTTTTAGCATATTGAATGCACCACGGGTAGCTTGCCAGGCTCTGCCGTGCTAATGGTAACCTAAACGAAAGGTAAAGACCACCATATATCAAATAAAATAGAATTCCATCTTTTAAAAAGCTAAAAAGAAATAAGCATAAACATTATACAATAATTAAGAGATCAATCTACCAATAAGACATGGCACTAATTAACAGCTATGCAGTAAATAAATAAGCATTAATATATAAAGTTATTAATATTAAATTATTAAATAAATAGTAATTTATATTATTGTTTAATAATTATTGACAAATTATTGTTTAATAATAAATAATTATTAAATAAATCATTATTAATATATAAAGAGGGCTGAAGTGCTAGCACAGTGGTAGGGCATTCACATTTCATGCAGCCGACCCATGTTCGATTCCTCTGCCCCTCTCGGAGAGCCCGGCAAGCTACTGAGAATATTAAGCCCGCACGGCAGAGCCTGGCAAGCTAGCCGTGGCGTATTGGATATGCCAAAAACAGTAATAATAAGTCTCACAATGAGAAAAGTTACTGGTGCCCGCTCAAACAATATATAAAGTGACTACAAACAAACCTAAAGAGACATTGACAGCAACCAATATCCCAATTGAACTATTCCTCCCTTCAAAACCTCACTTTATCATGAATAAGCCAACCAAAGTAAATAAGAAAGCAAGTCTTAAATGAGAAACGAGAGATAATAAACTTACTTTAATTTATAAGCACTAAACCCTCAAAACACTGAGAGCACAGTCTTCTCAAGCATAGGTAGAGCACTTGAGGAAAGACCATATATGGGCACACAAATAAATTTCGATAAATTTATGAAAATTGAAATCAGATTAAGAATTTTCTCTAATTATAATGGGGTAAGCCAGAAATCAATCACAAAAGAAAAACTGGAAAACCTAAAATACCTAGAGACTAAGCAACATGCTGCTGAGGAAATAATGGGAGATATAAAAGGTTTCCTGCAAACAAAAGTGAAGTAAAAATCTATCAGAACCTAAAACAAAACAAAACAAACATCTATCAGAACCTATGGAAAAAAGAAAAGGTACAACTAAAAAGTTTACAGCAGTAGAGGTCTACACCAAGAAATAATAATAATAATAATAATAATAATAATAATAATAATAATAATAAATAACCTTCAAGGAATCTAACTGGAATAAGAGAGGAAACAAATGAAATCCAAAGTATAAGGAATTAAATAATAAAGTGAAAGTGGAAAGAAACAAAATAGGAATTTATTAATTAAACCGTTGAATTGGTTATTGGGAGGGGGAAAGTGGCAAACCTGTGACTTGGTTCAGAAAAATTGTCCTTCCTGGGATGTTTTTCAATGTTGCCAGCAGTAAGAACAAGCCTGCTTATGAGGGACTGTCTGATCTGAAGGCAGGGCTGTGTGTTGTGTTTTTCCAATCTCCAAACATAACAACCTCAGCCCAACATAACTTATCCACAAGACTTCACTACAAAGAACTACTGAATTACCATTAAATTTAACAGATGGCCCGTTCTAATCCCAAAGTACCATTAGGATCCTTAGAAAAGCTATAAGTGACAAAAAAAAAACTAGGCAAATTTGCACATATCAGTATCTATCCATAAAAGTAATAGAAGTTCCTGAGAGTGATTCTCACATTTTAGGACCACTAGCATAGCGGGTAGGGGGTTTGCCTTCACGCAGCCGACCCGGGTTTGATTCCTCTTGGAGAACCCGGCAAGCTACCAAAAGTATACTGCCCGCACAGCAGAGCTGGCAAGCAACCCCTCTGGAGTATTTGATATGCCAAAAACAGTAACAACAAGTCTCACAATGGAGACATTACTGGTGCCCACTCAAACAAATCAATGAACAATGGAATGACCGTGCCACAGTGCTACAGTGCTAATTTTTTCCATTGCTTAGTGTTTCCATTTGAGATACTATGGATTTCTTTCTCTGTTAAAGAAAAAGGAGCAGGGCTATTATTTAATTTTTTTAAGTTGAATGTTATTATATCAGGAAAAGAAATAAGAGATCATAAAGGATTCAGATACATGTGGAGAAAGCAGTTCCAGTGTGGCAGCTTGACCTGGCCCACGGCTTGCCCTTCCTGCTCATTGGTCTATAAAGAAGTAGATGGATTGCAGGAAGCCTTTTCCTGTGCTGCATGCACTTGCAACAAATGCCTGAATCCCTGGCTTTGATCTGATGCACCTGTGACCAAGGTACCTAATCCTTCTGCTTTAGAGATTTGGGTTCAAATGAAGGTCATCTCAAAATCAAACAGACACTTCCCAGGATGTCCATGATGTGGTTGGGTTTTGGGGACATTAAACCCCACAACGACCCTGCTCAGTGCCAAATAAAAGTGAACTGGGTTTTATAGAAAGTCTATAAGCCTCGGTGACTATGAAGGCATGACTGTAATCAGCTTCCTCTGAGATTGATCGCGGAGGGTAAATTGGAGTGGATGGGATAGACAGTGAGAGAGAAGCATCCCAACTTTCAACATCAGCATAAACATGTTATGATCAAATGATCCAGTCACATTTTCCAGATTAACCTGAATTTCTTCCTTGCCCTTGAACTCAAGGTTCATTTCCAAAGGATAATGAGCCTCAGACCTGAAAGTTCCACTTCACAAAGCCCTTAGACACAGGTAGACACTAAAATATTTACACTAAGGATTTATAAAACATTTACTACTTGTAAAAGTAGCCTTTTCCAAAACTTGAGAGCAGAGAGGTAGTATCACAGCTAAGGCAATTGCTGTGCGCGCAGCGGACCCAAATTTAATCCCTGGCACCATGTATGTCCCCCCACCGCCAACACTGCCAAGAGTAATCCCTGAGTCTGAGCCAAGGGTAAGCCCTAAGTACAGCTGAATATAAATTATAACTGAAGTAGTTGTCCCCAAAACTTTTCTCAGGAGTAAAGCAGAAAAAAGAGATATGTGCCTCCTTCAAGGGTCAGCAGACTTACAAGAAAATAAATGATAACTAACACTTACTGAGCTTTTGCCTTAATCCAGATACTGTTTTAAGGGCTCTACATGCTGTGATATATTGGCTTTTCCAAAGATGGTTACCACAGCCTACCTTTCCACATGTGCTTTTTTTACAGAATTATATGTACTCCTCACACAGAGTGGCTTAAATTTTTGATCTTCCCCCATGAACCAGATGCACTTTTATGATTTCATTTAACAATACATGAAAGATGTGAATCCACATGACTTCCGATGCTACTTCATAAAAGAAGTAACACCTTTTATATAGTTCTCTAGGGATTCTTCCTCTTGGAACCCATTCATTCTGTGAGAAAGTTCAAAATTCAGTGGAGTCCAGACTGAAGTGTTTCAACCAAGGGCCAACTGAAGTGAAGATGACAATAACCCCTGTCACCCTCTAACTGAATAAGATACCAAACAATTTTTGACTGTACTTCGAATATCTTTATTTTTTTATCTTATAATACAAGCATACTTTACTTCCTTTATTATCCAACCCACATTTCCTCCACCCAATTCTCACTTCCCGCCCCACACCACAGGTTAGGCACTAAAAGGAGGGGTTTAGCTGAGCCAAACCAACAATCAGGTCTATGACTCGTTATTTTGTGAGTTAGTCCTCCAGAAAGACTGGAGGAGTCTTCATGAGATAGATTTCTTGAAGTCACGGATCCTGAAGATGGGAACAAGCAGCCTAAAAATTCATGTCTAAGTGTTCATAGGCACAATTCAAAGCCAGCCCATCACATGGGAAAGGCTCGCTGAACCCAGGCCTGGCGGAGAAACAAGCAGCCTGGTTTTCTGGAGAACTATAAATTATTCCTGACCTCAGAAGATCCAGAAATGACTCTGAAACTGTTCCTCTTTAAAACCATTCTGATTACCCCTTCAGTTTCACAACGGATTTCTCAGCACTAGGAGGAAAATCTATCAGCGTTAAGAAGACTTTAAATTACTCTCAGACAGGCAACTTCAAATTAAAACTGCAGATGTGAAAAATGAAAAAAAAAAAGAGAAGAAGAGTGTTTTCCTTCCAGCGCCTGAGTTCTACTCAGTTCAGCCTTCAGTCCCTCATGCTCCCATGTAAGCCCTTTCGAACCTCCTCACTTCCCATCCTCCCACTCCCAAGCATTCCAGCTTCACAGATGAGGAGTATCTCACTTTACAGTAAGAACCAGTTCTTAAAGACTTTGTAAGCTAGCTCAACGTTTCCACATCAGGGGCCAATGGCTTTCTCTGGAGCCCCCAAGAGATTCCAAGGGGGCCCCAGGTAAAAGATGTGTAAGTGGGAGGACCCTGCACAGGACTTGTGAGCCAACTATGAAACCCAGAAGGGGCCACAGGAGGGAAACAAAGTCTGAAAGGTGCCACAGTCAGAAGACAGTTGAAAGACACTGAGGTAGGCCATATTCCCTATCTTACCTGTTTGTGTTTCAAATATCTCTGTTAATTATCTTATACTACAAACAACTGTGCTAGACCTACCTCAGACTATAATTCTGATATTCTCCAATTCACATTATCTTCACCCAATCCCCACTTTCCTCCCCAAACCACAGTCTCCTCAAGTCTTTCAACTGTCTAGAACACAAACATATACTGAGGGGGGACCTTTGACTCTGTGACCTTCAAGTGCTAGTGGAGTTCTGAAATCTGGAAGCTTCTTTGACCAACAAATGCCCATAAGGCCAATGTCATGATGCAAACTACTGTTATTTTAACTAAAATCTAATTCAAGAATCAAAATACTTTCTTCAGTATGAGCATTTGCCTTCCTAATAAATCTTGCTTGGGGTGGTTAATGTGGGAGCCAGATCTCAAGGATTTTGAGTCATTCCAAACCACACACATTTTGAGAGTGGACAGGTGCTAAATCATGTCTTTGGCCACATTCCACTTCCAGTAATGACAACTGGCACCTGTAAACCCCTTTGTGACCCAGAGCTGAGATCTGCAATTGTTTTGCCCAGTTTCATAGCTGAAATGCAGGTCCCCTGAGGAGGATACCTTCCGTGGGCATGGAATTGAGTAGAAATTTCTAATCACACCCCTCAGGAAACATTTTTGTGACGCATCAAGGCTCTGCTGAAATCCTTCTCACAATCATTGCAAAGCAAAGGAAGCCAGAACACCACCTCAAACTCCATCTATTGCAAGGATCTCTGCTGTCTTTATAATTCCCTTCCCTAAGTCTCTCCAAACAAAAAAAGAACGTGCCCAAAATCCAGTATTTCTTTATAATTGTGTTTCTTAACCTTGAAAGTAGGTATGGGTGAGGTTTCCCTACACTGAAACAAATAGTGGAAAAAGCCACTGATACTGAATATCTCTACTATTCAGCAATAAAAAGAAACCCATAAAAATATATTGCATATTTTTATGCAATATATTTATTGCATAAAAATATATGCAATAAATCCTAGAACATTATATTGAGTGAAAAGTCAATCTCAACTGACTACGTAAGGTATGATCCATTTATATAACATTGATAAAATGACAAAATTATAAAGATGAATAATATATGAGAGCCATAGTTAACAGATTAAGAGTAAATTTAGACTGGGCAGGAAGAAAGTGGGCAACAGCACAAGAGACCTTTGAAGTGATAGAAATATGACGTATCTTGATAGAATCATTGTCAATATCCTAGTTGTTATAGTTTTACAAGACTTTACCACTAAACAAAGCTGGACAAAGAATACAAAGGCGTATCACTTATTTTTTATAACTTCATGTATACAATAGCAAAATTAAAGCTCAATTTTTAAAAAATGGAAAAACTATCAATGGGCTAGGATTTAAAGAATCTGGTTCTAGATTAAGGTCTGCTATAACAAAGATACTCAACCAATTTCATCCTCAATTTTACTATCTATGAAAATAGGAGTTAGATAAGATCATCTTCACAGTTGCTTTGAGACTGATAGCCAGGAGTTTCAGAGCTGTTTTTATTCCAAACAGCCTTTGAAACATCAGGGACCCTCTTGAAAGGCAGGTTACCACAGCAGAATCAGGAACTTAAAACACTGCTAACAACAGCCTAGCTTTTATTAAATATAATACCCAGTGACATAAAGAAATCATATGAAAGATTTAAAAAACTTTAAATGAATACTATTAACATCATTGAAGCCATGACTGGTTAAAAATAATTCTAAAAAGTAGTGCAGTTACGCAGTTTATTTTGTTTACTATAAACTAAGAAATTTAACCAGCAATGCCCGCCCCTGTTTTGATAAAGATCACCCACACCACTCTTTCATTTCCTGGTCTCTTCCTTGTTAAACTATTCTTGTTTTTTAATGTTTTACTCTGGGGAAACTGCAACAGACAAAACAGGAAGTTCTTTAGTATAACTTACAATTTTAGAGTGGAAAACCCCAAGCAACTGCTGAAGAAATGGAAATTTCAGTCAAATCGTTGTTTTATTTCTCATGTCACCAAATAACCAAGATTCGTTAAGTAAATACAATTGAGCAGTTTAACATTATAAGAATTATCATTGCTAAAACACGAGGGGATAAAAAACTAACCAACTGTGTAATAGAGCACACCAAATTGGCTATTTTTACTGCCTCCTGAGGAAAAGGGGCCTTTCTCAGAGTGCATTTGTTCTGTAGTAATATTAGTAAATAAATATATATAAAAGAAATGATAGCAAAGAAATATGAGGCTCCCATCATCTATAATATTTGACAGATTCAGGAAGTTTTATTTCTATCACTCGACAGAACTAAATTCCATGTGGACTACAATATCTAAATAACTGTGTTATCACTGCACCTATTAAACTTATGCACAATAGAATTTTTCTTTTTTGATGACTTAGTAGCACTGTCGCACTGTCATCCCGTTGTTCATAGATTTGCTCGAGTGGGCACCAATAACGTCTCCATTATGAGACTTGTTACTGTTTTTGGATATCAAACACCCCACGAGTTGCGGGCAGGATACTCTCAGTAGCTTGCCGAGCTCTCTGAGAAGGATGGAGGAATCAAACCCGGGTCTGCCGCGTGAAAGGCTAATGCCCTACGAGCTGTGCTATCGCTCCAGTCCAGATGACTTAGTATTAGCTATAAAATTTTTCACTACCTTAAGTAAAAATAGGCATGAACTCATTTGCTATGGAGTTCTGTTAAACATTACTGAGATCAAAATAAGTGGTCTTGATAGTCAATGTGATCTCGTAAAAAATGATAGTACTACATTTTTTTAAAGACTACACTATCAACTAAATGATTCCAATTTTCTTTTTAATAAAAAAACTCAGACAGAATATGGCCTTTTTGGCTTTGGTCCATTTTCATTCTTTCATCAAGGATTGAAGAGCCCTTCCATCAACTATTGTGCTTTTTACTTTTAAATCTCTGCACTGTCCTTATTATTCTTTTATTCAAGCCTCTATATTCTTTTATTTTCTGACATTTTGTTATATGCATCTGCCACAATAAGTACTTACTTAATTTAATTTATTACCAAAAATTTATCAACAAGCATTTTGATATATTTTTTTTATAAAATTCACATTATATGTAAGTCATGTTACTTTCACTGCATTTATTGTCTGAGTATAAAAGGATAGACAAATATTTCAAAAATTAATGTTTATCTCTTTTCATAAGATTTACTCCAAAAAGCATTCCAATGTGTTTCCATTATGAGAAATTTTGGCAAAAAAAATGTTATGCCATGATTTTTTTTCCAGACTACCCATCATGTATAATTCTTAGCATAACTTTAGATACAAACAATAAATAGAATAAGTATAACATTTCAATGAAGCCCTTTATTTCCTGCCAGGTATAACATGCTTCGTAATACTACTTAAAATTTTTCTGAATTAAAAAGGCACCATGATTTACAGTTATTTATGCATGAGTTTTAATCATAATACATTCCAGCACCAATCCCAACATCTGGGTCAACTCCCTTCACCAGTGTTCCCAGGATCCCACCACACCAAGCCCGCCTCCTTGACAGACACGTCTTTTGTTTGATTGTTGTGGTTTGGAGCTCCTAGTTATAGTTTAAAACTTCAAAACGTGCAACTCTTCTAATTAATACTACTTGAAGTTACCATGAGTTTTCAAAGATCATTACATGATAGATAGAAACTCTAAAATAGTTTAAAACTTTTCAAAACATACAACTCTCAATTAATATTGCGTGTGAAGTTACCATGAGTTTTCAAAGATCATTACATGATCAACTGAAACTCTGCAATAGTTTCAAACATTCACAGAAAACATTTCCTGATTATGGGACTTGAGCAGTTACTGAGAATTACAAAGCTTTATTTCACTTTATCAAACAGAACAAAGACTTCATTGAAACTCATTTTTTTTATGAGGGAAATGCCTCCCAAGCAATGCTCAGGAGGTGAGGGTTCGGGGGCTGGTGTTACCTGCAATTCTAGACCAACCAGCTCAAAGTTCATGCAAGCACCAAGGATGTGATGCTTCTTGGGCCCAGCTGTGCCCGTGATATCACACCTGGAGCTGCTGGGAGCTTCCAGGGCTGCACCTGGCAATGAACCATGGAGTTCCAGGAATCGAAGTTGCCCTAACTGCCATGCTAACATCCAGCCCCTGACAATCTCTTTTAAATTGCTTGTTTGAGCCGGTGGTCAGTAGAGAAGTGAATAAATGGGCACCTCAACAATTTGTTAATCACCCTAAAACCAAGCATCAGACTAAAACTTCATACATACAACAGCATTTAGCAGAAAACATGCAGCAATCATACCATCAACTGAGCAAAATGCAAAAGAGTTTTAAGTCCTTAATTCCTGTAGGTGTTCCAACAGAAACATCCATGAAAAATTCGCTGTAGGTAAAGAAAACAGTGTACTACTGTCACTGTAATCCCGTCGCTCATCGATTTGCTCTAGCGGGCACCAGTAACGTCTCCATTTTGAGACTTGTTGTTACTGTTTTTGGCATATCGAATACACCATGAGTAGGTAGCTTGCCAGGCTCTGTACTCGGTACTTGCTGGGATCTCCGAGAGGGGCGGAGGAATCAAACCCGGGTCTGCCGCGTGCAAGGCAAACGCCCTGCCACTGTGCTATTGCAAGACAGTCTGACCTAGAACATCTAGGCCTGAAACCCTTGATATTTATGCAAGTTCCTCATTTGATGCTTATTTAGACTAGAATTTTATTAATCATATGCGACAGGTGTTCCTGGGGTTCTGAAGAAAGCAGACGTGTTAAAGCCCTGACTCTTTCACTTTAGAGCTAAGTACCTTTGGGAAAATTATTGAAACACTGTGACTCAATGTCCTCATCTATAAAAATGCAATAAGACCACCTAGCTTACAGGATTACCATGAGTTAATTTAGGATACATAGGGAAAGTTATTAGCACACTAATGTGCATATATTATAATGATATTTATATAAGATATTCTAAACTTTCTCTTTTCCAGAGAGCACAAATCCTGAAAAATACACTTTTTAAGAAAATACTTCTTAATGTTACAGTGTTCACCACCAAACTAACTCTTAAAATTAGGTTCTGAGCAGGCAATTATAGAACAGAATCGTCACCAAATTTATTCTAGAAAGAACTTCAGGAAATGCTAAAACCTCAGCAGAAATTTTTGGAGATCTTATCACATGATAAGCCTGATTCGACTCTAAAATATATAAATGCACTTTAAACATGCTGTTATAAAATCACAATTGCACATTCTGTACTATGGGGGAAATCAATTGTAATACCATATATTCTACTGAGTTTCATCTTGGTGGTTACAAATATCAAAATATTTTTAAATTGATATTATGCTATTATCTTATCTAATATTATCTTCAAATGGACTGACTTGCAGGACTAGAGAGATAGAATAGCTGGGAGGGCACTTACCGTGGATGCAGATGACCCAGGTTCAATCCCCTGCAGCAAATATAATCCTCTGAGCACCACCAAGAGTGATTCCTGAGTGCAGAATCAGGAGTACCCACTGAACTTTACCCAAAAATAAACAAACAACAGCAACAAAAAATTGGTAGCATATTTGCCATGCATTTGAATATCACCCCCACCCAAATCTTGACAATCTAACGCCTAACTTACTAGACCCTAGAACTTTATTTGACCTGCAATTTTAGTCCATATTCTTCCTTTCTATGAACAAAATTTTGTTTTTGTTCAATGTTCAAATATGCCAATATCTCTTACTTTCTAATAGTTCTTCAAGAATGGTAAGATGGAGATGAAGAGATAGGGAGCTTAAGGTGCTTGCCTTGCATTTAGCTGACCCAGGTTTGATTGATCCTTGACTCTATCTGTGGTCCATTGAGCACCACCAGGAGTGATTCATGTGTACAGAGCCAGGAGTAAGTCCTGAGCACATCCAGGTGTAGCCCAAAAAACAAAAAACAAAGATTGGTAAAATGCCTCAGGAATAGGATTTGTGAATATTCCTAATTCCATGAGATGCAATTCCTCAGAGTGAAGGGATTTTCACTCGTGTAGAGTAATAAAAGGTAGTGTTTTTTACATGTTCTCAACTACACTGGGTTCCAAATTGTCTTTGCTAACTTTTGGCAGCTTTAAATTAAATGATTAGTTTCAGGCCAGAGATTCAGGTCCAAAGACTCTCAAGCTTCATATACAGGAGGCCTGGGTTTGAATCAGCACCAGACATTCCCCAAGCACTGCTAGGCGCTTCTCTGAAACACTGCTATGAGAGTAGTCCTGAGCACCACTGGGTCAGGCTGAAGAAGATAATAGAAATATTATTTTTGAAGAAAATAGAGAACAATAACATGAACTAAATTTTTAGTCTTTATGGCAGATTTTATTTCCCAAGAATAGCTACATTTCTCCCATTCTAGATGCTTTTCTGATAACTGACTGACCTTGACATCCCAGAAAATACTGGCATGGTTTCAAAATTCCAATTTTTTTTTATTTTTTAAGATTGCAGAAATAAATCAAGATCATATAGAATAAAATAGGAACCATTTTAACTTAAAATAAGTGATGACTCTAAGGAGAAAGTATTTGCCCAAATTTTATAAACATCACCTTTCTAAAATTATTCTGACCCCAAATCCTGAGTATGATTATTCCTGACCGTGGAATTGCTTCTCTGGAAAGGAACTGTCCAGCACCACTGCTTCCTGAATAAGGGCTTCTACCAGGGTAATAAAATCTTGGTTCAGTCTCTGACATGCAAATCTAGAATGGTGTACTCCATTTGAGAAAATCCAAGTCCTTACTCTATAAACTCCAGAGTAAACTGGAGCTTCAAATGTCTGAATTCTTGTTAACACCGCAATTAACAGAGATCCATAAAGAAGCCAGTCTACCAAGTTATTTACTGAAACTTGTTGGAACTTCCATAATTCCTGAAACCCAGTGGAAATTTAAGTTTGTCTTTGGATAATGTAGAAATTATAGTTTCATGGTCTCTTCTAGCCTGATTACCAGTTGTAAAACATAACCTCAACAGTAAAATATATTCAACTGGGAAACTCGCCTGTGATTTTCACAGGGATATGGCCTCTTCTGTGAAATAAAAATGTTGCATGATGATTATCAGTGATCCTTCAACACTTATCATTATGTGAGCAAATTTGACTGCTTTTTTTGTAAGAGTCTATTCGTTGGGGTCTGTGGGGTGTATTAAAATGACTTCTTTTCACTCTACCAAAAAGCTCCTAGGACAGCTTGTGTAGTTGAATAGCAGGTTATACAATCAACACCCAAAGGTCCATGGCTTTTCTGTCACTGTCATCCCGTTGCTCATCGATTTGTTCGAGCGGGCACCAGTAACATCTCTCATCGAGAAACTTATTGTTACTGTTTTTGGCATATCCAATACACATACGTAGCTTGCCAGGCTCTGCTGTGTGGGCTCCATACTCTCAGTTGCTTGCTGGTCTCTCCGAGAGGGGCGGAGGAATCGAACATGGGTTTGCGGCGTGAAAGGCGAAAGCTCAACCACTTTCTGTAGACAAATAATTAAAGAAATGAAAGCTATCTCTTTTTTTAAAAATCCCATTCAAAATTGTGTCAGAAAACAGCAAATATCTCAGAATCAGCTTAACTAAGGAGGTAAAAGACCTGCATTAAAAAACTACAAAATAGTACTCCAGGAAATAAAATAGAACATGAGGAAATGGAGACACATCCCCTGCTCGTGGACTGGGAGAATTAACATTATCAAAATGACAGTACTCCCCAAAGTATTACACAAATTCAATGTAGTCCCTATAAGGATACTCAAGACATTTTTCAAAGAAATAGACCAAACACTCCTCTTCATATGGAAAAATAAGCCCCCACGAATAGCCAAAGCAATCCTTGGTGAAAAAGATGAGAGGTGTCAGCTTCCCCAACTTCAAACTGTACTACAAAGCAGTAGTAATTAAAACATAATCGTATTGGAATAAATGCAGACCTTCAGACATAAACCCTAAAGTATATGATCATTTAGTCTTTGATAAAGAAGAAAAAATGAAGTGGAGGGCAGGGTGCAGGAGGAAAACTTGGACCATTAACGGTGGGAAAGTAAACTAGAGAAGGGATGGGTGTTGGAACATTATATAACTGAAATCCAATCATGAACAACTTTGTAAATATGTGTATCACTGTGATTCAATTAAAAAATTTTTAAAAAAGAAATATTAAGTGGAGAAGAAAAGCCTATTCAACAAGTAGTGCTGGGAGAACTGGATAGCTGCATGCAAAATCAATGAACTCTGACTTTTCTCTAATATCATGCACAAAAGTCAGATTAATATGTATTAAGAACCTCAATATCAGATCTGAATCCATAAGCTACCCAGAGGAAAACATAGTCAAAACCCTCCATGATACTGAAACTAAAAATATTATGAAAGATGAAACACAGCTAACTAAGAAAGTGGAAGCAAAGATAAAGAAATGAGACTACTTCAAACTAAAAAGCTTCTGCACCTCAAAAGAAATGGTGTCTAAGATACAAAGGCAGCCCAAAGAATGAGAAAAGTTATTTACCCAATACTCATCTGATAAAGGGTTAATATCAGAGTGATATAAGACACTGGTAGAACTTTACAAGAAAAAAATAATCCAACTGCATCAAAAAATGGAGAGTGAAGTGAATAGACATTACCTCAAAGAAGAAATTCAGATGGCCAAAAGGCACATGAAAAAATGATCTACATCACTAATATCAGGGAGATTCAAATAAAAACAACAATGAGATATCATCTCACTTCATAGAGACTGGCACACATCCAAAAGAACAAGAGCAACCAGTGCTGGCTCAGATGCAGGGAGAAAGGGACTCTCCTTGATTGTTGGTGGTGGGAATGCCTACTGGTTCAGCCTTTTTGGACATTGCTCAAAAAAACTAGAAATTGAGCTCCCTTACAACCTAGCAATACCACTTCTGGGACTATACCCTGAGAGACCCAAAACATACAGCAGAAATGTCATCTGCACGTCTATGTTCATTGCAGCAATATTCACAATAGCTAGAATCTGGAAACAATCTAAGTGCCCAAGAACAGATGACTGGATAAAGAAACTATGGTAATCTACTCAATGGAATACTCTGCGTCTGTAACGAATAATGAAGTAATGAAATTTGCTTATAACTGGATGGTCATGGAGAGTATCGTGCTGAGTGAAATGTGTCAGAAGGAGAGAAAAGATATGGAATGGCTGCATTCATTTGTGAGATATAAACTAATATCCAAAACAAGAATAAACAAGGACCAGGAGGACAGTCAATGGTTGGAAGTTTACCACAAGTATGTCTGGGGGAGCAGAGAGTGAACAATGAGGATAGAGATGGAACCAATATGACAATAATAGTTGGAAATGATCTTTTTTGGACAGGAACTGAGAGTTGAAAGTAGGTAAAGGGATATACCTGATAACCTTTCAGTATCTGTATTACAAACCATAGGTGGGGGGAGTGAGAGAGAGAGTGAGTGAGAGAGAGAGAGAGAGAGAGAGAGAAGAAAAATCCCTGTCATAGAGGTAGGTGACTTGTGGAGGTAGGAGAAAACTGGGGACATTGGTGGTGGGAAATGTAGACATATGAAGGGATGGGTGTTGGAACATTATATGATTGAACAATTTTTTAATTGTATCTCACTGTGATTCAATTTAAAAAATAATAAAATGTAAAAAAATGACTTCCTGGGGAAACAAAAAGGTTCTGAACCACAGCCAGCAGTGCTCCAGGCTTACTCCTTTCTCTGTGCTCAGGAATTACTCTTAGTGGTGTTCAGGGGACCATATGTGGTGATGGGGATCAAACTCAAATCAGTCATCTACAATACAAATACTCTACCCACTATACTATTGCTCCAGCCCTCTTTTCCTCACCAAAACACTGTTTTGACAGGGTAAAAACTGGTTCTTAATTATGTCAGACTCATGATCACAAAGGAAAGTGACCATGCTTCAAGCATTCTAGAATTGGCATATTTTAAAATATGTATAGCTTTGAATAAAGCCTATTTGATTCCATTTTAAGGTATATATTTTAATGAGAAGTATTAAATAAATAGAATAACAATGAGATAGTCACTCAGATAAAAAGATCTTGAACAAGGTTTTGCAGAGAAAATGTTAAAGCAAGAAGATAGAAGGAAAAAATGCTCCATATTACTCACTCATTAAATATTTGTGTTATTGCATTTTCAACTTATTTTAATTTTGCTATTTAGTTGTACAACCTATACTTTCTAAATTATATATTATAAAGACCTAATACAAAAATCTGTGTTTTCTGGCAAATATATATCTCTGTTCCTTATTTTTCTATAGGTGTTTTTTTTTCTTCAATCATATCTAGTTCCTAATTTACTCACATAAATTCACATTAAAATATGTGCTGTCTTCTTCTATAGAGGATATGATTTTGGTTTGTTCTTTTGGGCTCCGTGTATGCACGTTAGGATGAACAAATGGTAACCATGGTGACAGAAAGCAGAGTTCAAATCTTAGTAGGGTCATGTCATTCTTTCCCACAGTGCAGAATTCACATTCTAAGACTAATCCAATATCTAAAAATATCTTGCAGGACAGCTCACATTGCCATATACGGGAAAATATGACTGAGTCACTTAACTAGTATTCTTGCTGCAGGAAAAAGATCTAGTTGGTAAACTAAAAAATCCCAGGTTTAGGGAATGAAGTGACAAAAGAAATGGAAAAAAAATTCTCTTTTTCCAACAATACGTTTTAGAACACAGGGGTAACACTGAATCAATGGGAATGAAAAATCAGGGCCAATAAAAAGATTTATCATAAAATAACAATGTTGATCATGAAAATAACCACATTTATAATACTTATGATGTATCTACATGCACAGTAGTAGAGCATCATGAAAGAATCCCTCTAATTCACAAATAGATCGTTATCATGTAACTACTTGGCTCTGTGAGCAGCTAAAGGCTTGGAGCATCTGAGGTCCATAGAGTCTGTTGTGCACGTGGTCACAATTCTGTCTCCCCGAGGTGGCCCTAGTTATGGAAAGGAGAAAGTGCTACCCTCCTGCTCAGAGCCACTCTGGTCCTTATAAGAAGAGGCTTCATTCTGATTCAGGCCAGAGACTTTGGATATGTCAGGTTCTGAATAACCAAAATTGACAATCAGAGTTACAGGAGATAAAATAGCTTATTTGCAAAATAAAAGCTAAATAATAAAAAAATATATATGGCTTAGTACTGGGTATTAAGTCATATTACTTATCTGGTTGACACAGCTACACTTCTAATTTTACCAGTTTTAATATTTTATCTTAATTTTAGTTCCACTTACATTAATTCCTTTGATATTTAAATTTCTATCGGCTGGTCTCACACTTGTCTTCTGAAACAGAATTAAAATTGTCCCTATCATGTATATTAGTTTTATGACCTCTAGTTCAGTATATTAGATCTTCAGATATTCATAGAAACTGCAAGCACAGCCTTATAACCGCAGCCTATCACCCCTAGTCCAGCTCTCCTGGCAACAAATTTTGTCTCTGTTTCTTTATCAAATGAAAACATTGTATACTTTATCTTATAGCTTTATTTGTGAATTATATCCCAATAAATCTGGCAGAAAATATTTCTCTTTAAATTTTGTTAGATATCAAGGACGCTATTTTGTCTACGTTTCAGTTTCTGGACCTTACTTTGAAGTGTAACCCCATCATTTTCTAGGCAACAATATTTACCCAGGGAGTGAGGAGATCGTTTGGAACACAGGGGTACATGCCTTGCATGTACAAGCTCCAAATTTGATCTGCAGTTTTGCACGAGCCCTGTCCTCCCTAGCACCACCTGTTGTGGGCTTGGTGTCCCCCAAGCACAATGGAGCTTCAACAGCATTGTATTACCAGCCAGTCACTGGACCATCTGACCTGTGTTGTCACACATCACTAGTAGTGGTCCCTGAGACCTCTGAACACTGCTTGGGAGAAGAATCCCTCCAAACTAATATTTGCCCTATTTCCTTTAATAGATACACTCTTGTTTCTATTCATAGCTGTTTAAAAAAAAAACGGAGAACTAAAGATTCTTGCACAATTCTTAAAGGAATTTATGGCAGAAAAAGAAGATAAACTACTGTAGAGTAACTGATAAAAGGTTTTCATTGTGATAGCTAGAGACAACAGCCTTAAGATCAAAATTGAAAATTAGGTATCTGGTCGAGTACAAGTAACTTATCTTTCGGGAAATGTTTTCACTGTACAGAAAGTAATTTTGTAGTCTATCCAGTTCATCAAATGAGAATGAGGAAAATAAGAATGAGAAAACCTGCATTCTCAATATTTCTGTCTCCAAGAAAGCTAGGAAAGTGAGCTCTCAAGGAGCTAACAAGTATTGCAAGAATCCTAAAAGCAGTAGAAAAAAATATACAAGAATCTATATGGGGACTTTTTCCCCTGGGCCTTGGAAAGGGCATAGATTAGTCTAGATTATGCTCTATCAATTTGTCTGGAGAAATTCCAGTATTTAAGGTTGCTGAGTTTGAACCAAAGAATGTGGCTATAAATGTCAAATAAAGCTTCAAGGTGAGTGCTTCCTTTACATAGTAGAACACTTCCTTTACTTAGTAGAACACTAAGATGTAGAACTTAAGAATATTTAAGTATAGAGGACATCCCTTAGATATCACCCCAGTAACCCATGCAGCCTGATTCCAAGATATAATACGGCGGTTCTAGCTTCTATGGCATAGTCAATAAAAACTGGGGAATACACTCTGAGTACTTTCAGTGATAGTTCACATGATCCTGATACATAGTTTAGCTTGATAAATTCAAAGGAAAACAAATTTTGCACATTTTTGTAGCTATTAACCCTATTAGTGCTTTTGTGTGCAAATCTTTGTTTAGTAAAATTCTGATTCTAAGCCTGGATTAGAAGTCCAGTTGAGCTACTTATGAATGGTGTGACTTGGTTTGGTTACTTAACTCTATAAAATGATTTCTACATATCAAAATACAGTTGTCACTGTCACTGTCACTGTCCTGTTGCTCATTGATTCGTTCGAGCGGGCACCAGTAACATCTCTCATTATAAGACTTACTGTTACTGTTTTTGGCATATCCAATACGCCACGGGTAGCTTGCCAGGCTCTGGCGTGCAGGCATGATACTCTCGGTAGCTTGCTGGGTTCTTCAAGAGGGGCGGAGGAATACAGTTAATATTACTTAATTCATATTGTTTTGTGAGGGTATATGAGTTTAATGTATATAAAGCACTGTGAACAACATATCATCAGCTCTTAATAGTAGTATTTCATCCAGTTTAATCATAAAATTTTGGTCATTGAATTATCTGGAAAAAAATCAACATGAATCAGCATTGGGGTGCTGAAGAGAAATTAGTAATATTGCTATGAGTGAAGGGGACTGTTGTCAAGTTGAAAGTGGTGACAATTCTGGCACTGTTGGGGGTGACTGATGGTGATGTGGATGTACTTTGGGTCTACAGCAAAGTCTATCGCTTTCTCAAAGCTGAGTGTGAAAGTATAAAAATCTTGCTAAAATTAACTCAAACCGCAAAGCCCATTATACCTAATTCCATTTTTCTAGCTTCATTTCAGTAGTAAAAGTTCTTTGAAGGACTATAATAAACATCACTACATTCACCAAACCCTCATCAAACATTCATTAAACACTCCCTTAATCTTTCAATAAAAGATTAGAAGTTAGCTCTATGGGTAACATTAGTCAATGGTTTTAAAATGTGCCCATTTCAGACTTGGAGCAGAAGTCATAATTTTAATTTCTTCTTCTGGCCCAGATTTTATTTAAAATAAAAAAGGGACAGACCAAAGGTTACATAAGGTGTTAGGCAAGTAAAAATTTAGCATAATTATAGCAAATTTGTCTCTGACTTAGCATTAACTACTAGTATTCTCTTTCATTCCCAAGAAGTAAATTTCTACTTAGAAGATGACAGCACTTGAGATAAAAAATAAAACAATCATACAAGCATCAGGCATTATGGAACAAATCAAGGCCATCAGCTATTATTTTTAAAATTTAAAAGAAGAAATTTAAAGGCTAAGTACGTAACAAACATACTGTATGTGGGAGGAATGGAGGGTAAAGATTGCTTATGGAAAGAAGCATTGTACCTTAGACAAGGCAGCCATCTGGAAATTCCCATTTGAGGATCTAAAGCAGAAGTAGAGTTGAAAACATATATGAGTAATAGGAATATGTGACTGAGAGATTAAATAAGTGTCTCTGATAACAAAACAGGACAAATTCATTTCTTCTTTCCCTTTACAAAAATGCTTTGTGAAACAAGATCTTTTGCTTTTCTCTGCTTATCAGATTTTCAATATAATTAGCAAACAGCTCAAAGGCTAGACACCACATCCTTTTAATACAGGTAACTGTAAAAACTCTTGTGTCAGGAAGGACAACTCAGAAATACCCTGGGAATAGTTTATTAGTAACTTCCTTTTTGTTTATACAAGATAAAACCATTTTCATGAAAAATTTAAAAATCTCCCCTCCCAATCCTATCCCTCCCTCAAATTGCCAGATCGTGGTTACCCTAAATCTAATTAATGCACAATTTATTTTCATAGGGTATATCTGAAAGCAAACATTTTCTCTATACTCTTCATAATAAACACAGATATGAAGTCTCAGATTTCTCCATCTTTTCTAGGAAACAGGCCTTTACAAGATGCTCAGAGCAGGCTTTCCCAAAAGGTATCACTTTGGCATAGGAATTATTTTGAGTTGAGCTCAATCAAGGCTCTGCAGACACATGAGAAACTGTATTAATCTATTAACTGCCTATAAGAATAAACATTGAGAATATCACCTTCAATTAGTTTCTTTAACCAGGATTCATCGCAAGAGTCACTCTATTCTAGTCATATGAATATCTCTCCTTTCTCCTTGGAAACCAGGACTCTATCCCATTCAGTATATATTTTGTCCTCACCTTGTCCCATTGATTTTGGAACATACATTCTTATAGACTCATCATACATAGGTAATTGCCTTTTCCCCCCACTGATCTGTTTGATGCCAAGTTGATTACTTGACCAGCTTAAGAAGGGTTGAATTTCTTCTCCAGTCCTACACTGATGAATATGATTGGTAGTGGGAAAACTTTCCACCGCTGGAAAGCTCTTATTCTTAACACAAAAAGATGATACAGCAAAATTCCAAGACTATAAAAGTCATTTTTGTTTCTCTCAGGCAAGAAGAACACAAACAGTAGGACAGGAGAGACCAGGTTCATCCACTGACCCTGGGGCGGGCTTCTCTCGGTGGCGCGGCCGTAATGGGCTTCTCTAACCTTCCACCTGGGGTGCATCCAGGTAGTGGTGTGTGGCTTCAGTCTGGCAACTCATCCTGTATGTAGACTTGGGAAAGTAAAAACTGTTAAGATTTTAAAAATCCTTTTCTGGGGTGTGGTGGGGTGGGATTGGGGAGTCAAATGATAGCACATGGGTAGGCACTTGCCTTGATCATGTCTGATCTGGGTTCAATTTCTGGCATGCCATATGGTTCCCTGAGCCTGCCAGGAGTAATTCCTGAGCACAGAGTGAGGAGTAAGCCCTAAGTACAACCAAGTATGACCCTAAAATCTCTGCCCCCCCCAAAAAAAAATCTTTTGCTTAGTTTGTGAGGTGGGAATTGGGTAAAAGAAAAGACCAGGATTTGGGGTGAGGGAGGAGGAACCCTTCATTTGACTTTCATTGAACATTTTAATGTAGGTGTTTATCTTACACTTGACTGCCAGCATATTCACCCCAGGTGATTAATTTATTCAAAAGGTATTAATATTGAGTCTATTACTAGGTATTATTGTTCTGGGTATTTGAAATATCTAATAAAAATTTTAAAGCTTTTTTAGTTTACTCTTATGAATAATATGCTCAACTTCATGTAAAAACTGGTGGCGATAAAAGAGGTTGTAAGAAAGAGAGACAGTCTGGAGAGATAGTGCATTAGGGCATCGCAGATTCTCAATACAGAGTTTGAGTCCCAGTACCACATATAGTTCCCTGAGAACCTCCACAAATGATCCCTGAGTGTAAAGCCAGTAGCGATCCCAGAGCACCATTGGGTGGGTGCGGCCCAAAACAAGGAAGGAAGGAAGGAAGGAAGGAAGGAAGGAAGGAAGGAAGGAAGGAAGGAAGGAAGGAAGGAAGGAAGGAAGGAAGGAAGGAAGGAAAGGAGGGAGGGAGGGAGGAATAGAGGAAGAAGGAAGGAATGAAGGAAGAAGGAAGGGAGAGAGGGGAGGGAAGTAGGGAGAGAGAACGGGAGGGAGTGAGAGTGAAAAGGAAGAAGTAGGAGACATAAGGAGGGAAGGAGAGAGGGAGAGAGGCAGGGAGTGAGGAAGGGAAAGGAGGAAAAGAGATTATAAAGGGGAAGTGAGTCCATTTAAGAGGAAGGAAAAGGAAATACACACTTAGATGAGCACTAACACAATCGGAGGAATGGTTATGGGTGCCTATTGCATGGTGGCAATAGTTAATACATAAACTCTGGTGGGGGTTGTGGTGTGGTCTTCAGATGTACCAAGACATGAAACTGTATTCCTGAAACTTACATAGTATTGTTAATTAACAGTATCTAATAAAACTAGAGTTATATCTTACATAGTATTGTTAACTAACTATCTAATAAAACGAGTCATATCTTACATAGTATGTACATAAGACTGACTAAAATGAAGATTTTAAAATAACTTACATAATATTGTTAACTAACAGTATCTAATAAAACTAGAGTCATATCTTACATAGAATGTACATAAGACTGACCAAAATGAAGATTTTAAAATAATAACCTACCATTAAATTGCCTCCGGGAGACTGAATGGAAATTATTCTGGTATTGTCCAAGACAACAGTGAATAAAGGACCCTACATATTTCACCCCAATGGCAAGGTTCATAAAAATAACTTGGACAAATAAGCACAAATTTTAAAATAATCCTGAAGGACTAGAGAGATAGCCCAGGGGTTAAAGCACTTGCTTTCCACAAGGCTGAACCGTGGTTTGATCCCCAGTACCACATAGACCCCCCCAAGCTAGGAGTGATCCCTGAACACAGAGCTAAGAATATGAGCCAAAAATCAATCAATCAATCAATAACCCTGAGGACTTACTAGTCCTAACAGAACAAACTGAGAACTCAAAGCAGCCTCCTATTTCCTGCAGACCCCTCCCCTCTGCAGTCTAAAGTGATAACGAACTAACTTTCTCTTCCCACCCCTCTTCTAGTCAAGTCTCCGTCATAACCAGAGACGGACCAGAACGGCAGTGGAAAATAGCTGTTTTGGATGGGTTTCTAATCAGATTTTCTAGAGGTTGCCAGGAAACTGTGGGGTGCTATGTGCGTAAAGCTGTCCTAGAAGGGAAGTGCCCCCTTCCTGTCTCAGAGCTGGCCAAGCTGTCCGTCCATCAGGACAGGCCCACAAAGGGAGGACACCTGGGGTCCCCCACCAGGCCCCGGCTGGCCCCATTAATTCTGACTGTCAGCCTCTGCCTGAGGCAGGAAGCAGGATGAAATACATAAACAGCAGGAGAATTAATAACAGCACTTGAATCAAAATGACATGGATAACCAACTGTAGAAGGAGCAGTCAGGTATAGGGAAAAAAAGAATCTATCAAATCATTTTGTATTTAAAAACCTTTCTTAGAAAGTAATACCAGAGGAAATTCTGTACTTTAGAGAGAAAATTTGCTACTAATCAAAATTTGACTGGAATGAGTTCCCAGAAATGCCCACCAGGACTTTTTTTTTTATTCCACAGTATTAATCTAGTCAACAAATATGTGCTCATCAGCTGTGACATCCTCATGCTATACTGAGGGTCTATGTTTGAGGTTGGATGTAGGAATGTAGGAAAAATACTCATGAGAGGAAAACAAGAAAGAAAGAAAATCAAAAAGGGAATCAGTTATAATACCTAAGAAAGTATCTGGGGGACAGGAGCGATAGTACAGTGGGTAAGGCATTTGCCTTGCAGGTGGGCAACCCTGGTCCAATCCCTGGCACTCCATATAATCCCTAAGCCCACCAGGATGACTCCTGAGTGCAGAGCCAGGATGAAACTGAGCACTGCTAGATGTGACTCCAAAACAAAGCAAAAACAAAAATGGAACAAACAACAGTAAAAAGTATTTAGTACAAAAATGTGGCAGATTGTATAGGGGTTACAGAGCTTGCCTTGTATGCAGTGAATCTCTGTTCAATCCCTGGTATTGTATATGCTTCCCAACCAAAACTGGGAATAATTCCTGAGCACAAAGTCAGGAGTAAAACCACAGAAGGTGTGGTCCCCTCTGCCCATAGAAAGCGAGGAAGAAGGAAGGAAGGAAGGAAGGAAGGAAGGAAGGAAGGAAGGAAGGAAGGAAGGAAGGAAGGAAGGAAGGAAGGAAGGAAGGAGGGAGGGAGGGAGGGAGGGAGGGAAGGAGGGAGGAAAAGAGGGAGGAAAGGAAGGAAGGAAGGAAGGAAGGAAGGAAGGAAGGAAGGAAGGAAGGAAGGAAGGAAGGAAGGAGGGAGGGAGGGAGGGAGGGAGGGAGGGAGGGAGGGAGGGAGGGAGGGAAGGAAGGAAGGAAGGAAGGAAGGAAGGAAGGAAGGAAGGAAGGAAGGAAGGAAGGAAGGAAGGAAGGAAGGAAGAAGGGAGGGAGGGAAAGAGGGAGGAAAAGAGGGAGGAAAGGAAGGAAGGAAGGAAGGAAGGAAGGAAGGAAGGAAGGAAGGAAGGAAGGAAGGAAGGAAGGAAGGAAGGAAGGAAGGAAGGAAGGAAAGCCAATAGGAGTGTGTGTTTGAGCAAATGTCGTATGTGTGCAACTACTGTTCTCTTCTGCTGAGGATCCTTCAAGAATCTGTGCCCAAACCACCTGGAGGTGATCTTGCTGTGGGATACGCAAAGGTAGCGCTGGCCTCCACCTCTGCTCTGGCCCTCTGCCTGTTGAGCTCCTCCCATATTAATTCCCCAACACTTCCAATCTACTTACACATGAATCAGAGATAATCAGAGATGAACACCCAAGTTCACGTTCATGAAGGGGAAGTGTTGAAAAGATGGACATATCCTTTATTCATTTAAATTAGCCATTCACAAGGGATGGTGAAAAGTGCTCCAGATGAGAACTGAATCTTGGGGCTCAATGTGGCAAGACCTGATTGGCCAATGTTAACTAAAGTAGACTGACAAGAACATAGGGCACACTCTTCCCTGCAGCGGGAGTGGAAGAAGAGTGGGATGACACAGAAGCAGACTCTGGAGAGCTCTAAACACCGGGAAAGTACTGGCGCTTCATTGTGCCAGTGACAGGAAGACAATGAAGGCAGTGCATTAGGAGATGACAGGGAAAAAGTTGTTTGAAATGAAGAAGGCATATATTAAATGTGAATGGCAAAAGACTGAAGACAAGGAGACCAATTATGAGGTCATTTACTGATTCAGGAATAAATGTTATGAGTTTATAAAGATCTCATAATATTCAAATGCCTACAGTTGCACAGAGTTTGTAGAAAAGGATTTAGTTGAAAGTCTAAATGAGCAAATTTCTGCCATTTCATCATGCAGAGAAGGCTCTTTTCTAATTTCGGCAAAGGGGCTGTCCATGGCAATCAGGAATCTGTGCATGCTTGATGCACGAGGCCTGCGTTTGCTTTCCCACACTGCCTGGCCTCCAAAACACTGACCGCCGCAAGTTGCTGCTGAGATGGACTCAGAAGGACTGAGTAGCACAGTCAGGAGTGGTCCCAGATCCCAAAGATAAAGTAAAAAAATAGATAAAATACAAAGGTACATACAGATAGAAGGCTTGGTACAAGGCAAGCTGCAGTGAAATGGGGGAGGGCGTTGAGCGGAAGAGAAGAGCGCCTTAAATCGGTAATAATTCCTGCCCCAGAGCAAGGTGCTAAAGACATAGAAGGCAGAACATTAAGCATATAAAATAAATGGTACTCTTTCACTCATAACTTGATGTGTTTGTTTAGTTTTTTTAAATGATAGGACAAGTTTATCTAGATTTTTAAAAATTCTTATTTTAAACAATATTTATTTATGTTGAATCTATAAAATTGGTATGATCTCTAATTTGGAAAGATTGTAATCACAGAACAAAAACCATAAGTGACCAAAAATCAAGTGAAAGAAATTTATTCTGTCTTGGCAATTCACATATCCTCAGAAATATGCAGAACTTCAGGTGACTGGTGGTAATATCAATGTTAACCTTCGGTTATTATGAAAAAGAACTGGGAATTTTGTTTTCTCTGGTTGTTTTAATGCCCAGGCCTCAAGTTTATTATTTCTTTTACAAATGTAGAAATGTACACACACAAAAACACACAACAGAATCTGTAAATACTCCCCTGAAAATTGTTGAGGACATTGTTTTCTGATATGACCTTCACAAATAGTTTATTCAACCAGAATTAGATCAGAGTAAAATTTGAAGGATATTCCATTCTTTATTCTTTTAAATTAGCTAAGAATTGACTCTTCAATATTTATGACAACTCACTAAAAATACATGATTGTTCTACTAGGAAAATAAGTTTACCGTAAGCAGAGTTTCAGGAAATCTGATTTGAAAATCCAAGTTAATAATCCCCACAATTCTAATAGGGCAATGCTGTAAATAAAATCTAAACTAAAGGTACATTAAAAGAAAAAGACCTCTGTGAATTCCCTTTAGGATAAATACATCAAGGAGCAGAGATGGAAGTTTGGGATACAGTTGTGTGTAGTAGCTATGACTTACGTCATGAATAGGAAACAAAATAAAAACTAGAGGCAAGGAGCCATGTATCTCTTGCTTATTAATAACAAAATTTTCTCTGGCCTACTGTTCTAGATCTTATTATATGAGACATAAGTATTGTTGAAGATTTAAATAATTCTTAAATGAATTCAAAGTATTCACAGTTGATAGAATGTGAGCATTCAAGATCAATAAACTCTACATATCAGCTTTGCCACTTATAAGCTCAATTATTTCAACAAGTTACTTAACGTTTTTTAGCCTCCTTATCTCTTAGTTGAAAAACGAATCTCTTATTCATTTCTATATAACTAGGTATTTAATAAGAATATGTAAAAGGGAGCATCAGGGAGATAGCTCAAGTGGCAAAGCTGATATATTGATAACTCCAAGCACATATGATTCCCCCATCCTCCCTCCTCTCCTCCACTGCCCACACTGGTAATCCACCATCCCTGAAGGTGGCCTTGATTTTTAAAAATTTCCTAGCACATATTTGTTTACATAATAGTAATCGCTCAATTGTTTCATTTCTTCACCCCTCCCTGCTTAGATATAAGAATAGCGTGCTGGTATATTCAGAGGCATGAACGCATTGGATGTTTCTCTAGGAGGAACTAGTAAACTTCACCAGTATGATTGTTGTCTTCTTGTGTAGCTGTCACTGTGCTAACAACAACCCACTCCCGAATGAGTCCTTGAGTTGCTATATGCAAAATTTGCATACAAAGCCTCAGGTGTTTATGAAGTTACCGTTATTTATTTAACAGCCTTAAGAAAGTAGGTTCTAATTCTGCCATGTCTCATGTATAGGTCTCCCACTGGTTTCTCGCTATTTTGGGTAGATTTTGTTTGTTTGATCTAAGGTCACACCCAGCATTTGCTCAGGGCTTACTCCTAATTCTGTGCTCAGAGATTAATCTTGGTTTTGCTCAAGGGGCCAGAGGTGGTGCCAGGGATCAAAACCAGATAGGTCACATGCAAGACAAGGACCTAAGCTCCTGGACTATCTCTCAGATTTTCTGCTGTTTTTGTCTCTCAGAGTTCTCAGGAGCAGTGCTCCCTGCTGTCCTCACCGTCAGTTGGTGATGCTCTGTGGTCTGTCTCTTCTTTTGCTGTTTGCTGCTCTTTGTTCCTCTGACTTGCTTTAAATCTCTAGCCACATACTCATGGGTGAGAGCTGCTGTTTTTCCTGGCATCTGCCTGGCCACAGGTGAAGGGTCAAAGAGAGGCTGACATCCTTAAGGGTAAAAGCTAGGGTCAAATAAGTAGTTACCTTGGGAGTTAGTCTCATACTATGATACTTTTTTTTAATATCACACAAATAGTAGAAACAAGGGTCAGGGTGAATGGTCCATGGTTGGAAGCCTACCTCAAGAGCTGGGAGAGAGGGTAGTTGGGATAGAGAGAGACCATTATGACAATGATGGCTGCAGAGATCGCTCTGGATGGGAGAGGTGGGCTGAAAGTGGGTAAAGGATCAAACATGATGGCCTCTCAGTATCTGTATTGCAAACCTTAAGGTCCAAAAAGAGAAGAAAGGGAGAGAGAGAGAGAGAGAGAGAGAGAGAGAGAGAGAGAGAGAGAGAGAGAGAGAGAGAGAGAGAGAGAGAGACAGTGTGTGTGGGAGAGAGACAGATAAGAGAGAGAGAGAGAAGTGCCTTCCATAAAGAGGCAGGCTGTGTGTAGGCGGGGGAAGGTGGGGAAGGGTAGCAGGAGGTGATAAGGTGGATGTTGGTGGTGGGAAATGTACACTGGTGGAGGGTTGGGTGTTGGAACATTGTACGACTGAAACTCAAAGGTTTGTAACTCTATCTCATTGTGATTCAATTAAAAAAAAATAAAAGAGGTCATTACCCGACCTGTGTTCCCCTCTAAGTGCCACTATCACTGTCCTTTAACCATGTTCCGTTGCTTTTCTGACTGACTACCCCTCATGCAGACAAGATCTAAAATGACCAATGAAATGAACTAGGTGGCCTGGTTCCCTCCACTCCCCCTCCCCTTCCATCATGGCAGTAACATGAAACTGGCAACTTGAGTTGGTGGGACCTGGAACGTGCTACTGAGGCCTCTCCTGCCATACTGCCTGGACCCAAACCCCAGGACAGACCAGCTGCACGACCTTGGACATGTTACTTAATCCTCTTATTCTAGTGATCTCAGCTGCAAAAAAAATGGAGACTAAACCTAACTGAAGATTTTTTAAAAAAAAAAAAGCATTTCCTTTTAGTGCTGTGAAGAACAAATGACCCGATCCGATCCATGAAGGAAGTTAAAACAGTGCCACTTACTCAACAGACATTCAACTGCATGTCAGGCCAATGCGCTTAAAATTCAACCCTAGAAAGCAGGGCTTCAGGGTGATTTTTCATAACGGAGGAATACACTTCCAGTATAAAGGAATTCCCATCAGCATTCCTTCAGGGAATTCATCCTGTGCTGACTGATGGGTGTCTGTGGAAGCAGCCATGTTCTCAGTATCAAAGTGCCAGTGAACCTGGATTCATGTTCGTGCCCTGGTCAGTATTACAGCTCCAAACTTCTGCTTTTGTTTGGAGAATTCCTTTCCCAAACATATGTGGCATAGCTGACCTTCTGTCTTTATCCATGATAGGGTTCTTTTTTTTTCTTTTTCTACTGGGGACTTTCTTGAATGCAAAACGTGGTTCTTCCTCTTGTCAGGCTCTATATGGAGTACGGAAATTGGAATGAAGGAATAAGCCCACTTCTCTTAGCGAGTCTCCCTGTTGGAGGCAATCCTGAGCAGCTATTAATAGGACTCTTTACCCGTTGAACTTCAGGGAACACAAACATTTCATTTAATCAGGCAGAGCTCCTCCAGATCCATGGGACATGCCAAAAGAGTCACCTTTGTGTTTCCGTCATATTTCTCTCCAGGGAGAGCGGAAATTGGGACAAACAGTGGGGGATGACAATGCTTGTGTTCTTTACATTTTGCGAAGTCCCGAAGATGAGCCACAACAGGCTAATTTCAATAGGGAAATAATGGCCTTGCCAAAGGAGAGCAGAGGTCCTCCAATGCCGGAGTGGCCAGTCTGGCAGTCAGCTGGTAGCTACCGTGGCTGCCTCAATGCTGAAGACCCTGCTCCCTCCCCTACCTGTGCCTCAGGTGTATTCCTATTATCCTTAGCATCCTCTTCGGATTCTCAGGAGATAAGAACACAATGATATGCCGGTTCTAGAGCTACTAACTCTCACTGCCAAACTCATGTTGCTGTGCTCTGCTGTAGCTGACAATGAAAACACTTTCCTTCCTTTGACAGGGAAGGTATGGAAATGGACCATTAGACTTGCATATGCTTAGTCACTGGCATCAATTCCTGTGACTTTGTCATACTCCATATTATTCTAGGTTTGCCACCTAAGTAGCCTACCGATTTTAATGAATTTATAAATAGCTATTCATTGAAAACAAACAAGCTTAAGTTTTAGGTGTTTATTTATTTATTTATTTATTTATTTATAAATTGGACTGGAGCGATAGCACAGCTGGTAGAGCGTTTGCCTTGCATGCAGCTGACCCGGGTTCCATTCCTACATCCCTCTCAGAGAGCCCCACAAGCTACCGAGAGTATCCCACCCACAAGGCAGAGCCTAGCAAGCTACCCGTGCATTTTCGATATGCCAAAACCAGTAACAACAACTTTCACAATAGAGACATTACTGGTGCCCACTCAAGCAAATCGATGAACAATGGGAGGACAGTGTTACAGTGCAGTGTTAAATTAAACACCATGAGGGGCTGGAGCAATAGCACAGCGGGTAGGGCGTTTGCCTTGCACGCGGCCGACCCGGGTTCGATTCCCAGCATCCCACATGGTCCCCTGAGCACCGCCAGGGGTAATTCCTGAGTGCAGAGCCAGGAGCAACCCCTGTGCATCACCGGGTGTGACCCAAAAAGCAAAAAAAAAAAAAAAAATTAAACACCATGAGATGCACAGTTACAAAGCTGTTCATGACTGGGCTTTAGTCAGACAATGTTGCAACACTCGTCCCTTCTAGGTAACTTTATTAAGGACCTGAGCCCAGGCAGGCTATTTTCCTTATTGGTCCCCCTTGGGCCCATTCTTCTGTGAACTGGGAGTTTGAACGTCACAGGATGACTGCTCTTTTGTACTATTTTGGTGTGCTCAAGTTCTTGTCTTCAGTGAAAGTTGGAAACAAGGACTAGAAACTGGTTGAACTCAGGAGAAAGTTTATTTGAGAAAAGGAATAGAAGCTATGGCATGGGGTATGCTTAAGTAGGATGCCAACAAACATGAAAACAGACAAACAAAAGACCCTTCTCTTATGTTCTCTTAGTTCATGGGTTGGGTGAGTAGTCAGCATTGAGTTTATGACACGCAAGATGGTAAGATAAAGGGATTATGGGGGGGAATGAATATTTGAGAGGATTATCTTTTGTAGCACTGTCACACTGTTGTCCTATTGTTCATCAATTTGCTCTAGCGGGCACCAGTAGCGTCTCCATTGTGAGACTTGATGTTACCGTTTCTGGCATATCAAATACACCATGGGGAGCTTGCCAGGTTCTGCTGTGGGGGGCGAGATACTCTCAGTAGCTTGCTGGGCTCTCTGAGAGTGATGGAGGAATCGAACCTGGGTCAGCCATGTTCAAGGCAAGCGCCCTAACCACTGTGCTATCACTCCAGTCCTATCCTTTGTATGCATGCATATCCTGGGCCTATTCTAAGGAGTATTTCTCCTTGGCCATTCTCTTCCTAATCTCATCCTACCAGTCTCCCTCCTTTCCTATGAGGCTATATAGCAGCATGTCTTGCTGGTTGATGCATAGCATCTTAGGTCACCATGGCTTTGCTCTTGCCCATTAGGGAGATTTGGGTACAACCTCTTGACAGAACTAGATCAGCTATATTCTGACTCTTGGCTCCATATCTACCACACATTTTGTAAAAATTTAATCTTGGGAGTTTTCTTCAACAGAGTCCAGCCAACTGGAATTCCATCTGCCACTTAAAAGGAGTTTCTGTGAAAAGCAAACTGAAGTGTCGATCAACTACTGTCATTTAAAACCACAGTCCATACTTTTTGCTAACAGCTGGTGATTTGATGCTTGGGGTTAATATCCTGGTAATACTTTTGATTGATTTGGAGGTTTGTCACAAAGCTTACATCCTTTGGGACTGATTCAGATTCAAATAACAAATGCAACTGCTTGTTGGAGAAACGCTCGGAAAATAACAGTACTTTATTTAGTTGGGACCAAATCTCAATGGAACAAAATATAAGTTGTGACATAAGGCGCCAAAAATTATCTAAGAAATTTATAAAACATTAATTTATTATTGGTGCCTGGTTAGAATTCATTATTTAAAGCGAGATTTTTAAATGCCTTTATAAAGTTACAGAAGGAATCAAGTAGATTATGCAATCACCTTAAGCAAATAATTCCATAAATCAGTGAACTCATGTAGGAGCAGAATTCTTTACTTTATAAGCAAGATAACAATAAAATTAAATCCTGACCTTTCCCATAGAAGCAACCGTCCTCTTCCCAGCCCCAACCCTTCTCTAATTTACAGTAATGTAATCCATATGGAAGAAGTCAGTGTGTGTTTGGGAACCAACTCCTACACTTTCTTTTCCATCACAAAAGCCAGTTGTTCTTCAGAACCATCCATCAGGATCACATTACACTCTGCAGCATTTAAAAGAGGGCCCAAGCTCAGACCTCCTGCTGAAAAGTGAAGTTGTCAGTTGTTAGGCAGAAAATCAATCAGAAATGCATTTGGGACAATGGCATGCTGCCTGGAATTACAGGGCTGGAAAAAAAAAAAATCAACCCAGAAGCAAAATGATTACTAATGGTTGGAGATGCCCATTTTGTTTTCAACAAGGTGGATCAATTTATGTAGGCACTTTTACTAAACGAAAATACTTCAAGTCCCAGGCTCACATACAATTATAACAGAATACATACAAAACTTTTATCAGAAGGCTTAAGATATTCTATTCCTCAGCAGGACCAGTTTCTTCAGAGTTGTTTTTAGAGCACTTCAACTAACTCAGACTACTATCCCCACAGCTTGTAGTACGTAGGAACTCTGCCACAACTCAGGTAATTTATTATACTTTTGCAAATGTACATGAAGACATGCGAACATTCGCCACAAACCCACTGTTCCCCTTGCAGAGAGCTTGAAAGCAAAGCAGGCGAATATCCTAGGTTACACCCTATATGTAGAGTCTACTCTTTCTCCTAGGACTGGAGCAATAGCATAGCGGGTGGGGCATTTGCCTTGCATGCGACCCACCCGGGTTCAATTCCTCCCTCCCTCTCGGAAAGCCTGGCAAGCTATGGAGAGTATCAGAGTATCCCACCCACACGGCAGAGCCTGACAAGCTACCCGTGGCATATTTGATATGCCAAAAACAGTAACAACAAGCCTCACAATGGAGACATTACACTTTTTCCTAGAATGATAAAGTTGATTAGAATAGAGTATCAGTCAAATCTGTCCTTGGTCCCCTAAAATTAATATAGAAAAGATTAACTAACATTACTTGAATACTTACAGCATAGTGCTAAGTACTTTGCATGCTCTTGTAATCCTCTCAATTCTGATAAGACTTAAGGTGCCTTCCTTTGACAGACAGGGAGACTGAAGCTTATAGAGGATTAGTAATTTCTGAGGCTACTGGGTTTATGGGAGAACCAGAAATCATGTTGAATGACCCAAGGTCAAGCTAAGTGATTCCAGATCTCTATGCTCACCACTTGGCATTGTTATATACACTGTTTTGAAACTATACACAGAGGAAAACTGCTCCAAACCATGGACTGATGCCCAGACCCCATGTCATTAACCCCCAATTATTTATTTGCCAATAGTTGTGTAACTGTGAAGGTCTGGTACCTCCACTGTATAAGGGTGAATTAGTCCCAAGACAAAGTGATAAGCAGGGAAAGAACTTCACTCAGCAACAAGCTAGGAAGTTGGAAGATGCTGGACTTATGGCCTCAAAGCAATCATCTTTTCTTAACCATGGCCACAAGTGGAACCAGAGGAATGGGAGTGCAGGTCAACACTGAGAATACTATTGGCAGAAGAAAATGTAGTAAGAGAAAAGAGGAAGCGGGAGAGATGCTCTTCCCCATGGCAGGAGCAGAGGAATCCATTCACCACTACATCATGAACTAACTCTATGTGAGTCCCTTACTGCCATGCACTCCGCTGACAGGTAACTTTTGTCAGTGTTATTGTTTGTACACTGCTGATAAATGGTTTGCTGACAAGCTTCCTCTGATGACAGAGTTGTGACAAGCTGGCATCTGGGATATACTGCATCCAGGCCTCGCCCAGAGGATTAGGAATATGCAGCTACTTATGGGACCCATGGGAACATGCTGCTCGTGGTGGGTGCCAAGCTGCCATCCCATTTCCTGCCTGGCTTTATGCCTACTTGCCTGCATCCTGGATTCTAACTTCATAGTTATTCTTGCAATACTCTGGAATTTTTTGCAACTGTTACCCCTTTTTAAGTTTCCCTTTGCCTTAAACAAGAGGCTTCACTACCCAATATTCATCAATGGGTGGTGATTTTTATCAAGAAAGAAAGAACAGGGAAACATAGTTTTCAGGGGAAGGCAAGTTACAGATTTTTGGTTGCTTCGATTGAACAATAACTTCCCTGGTGGCATAGTTCCTGGAGTTACACTGCATCTTAACTGCATAACTAAGGCTTAGTCTTCCTGGGTAGCACAAGATGAGAACTCACCTTACACCTAGGTTTTGCGGGGGAGGGGAAAGAAAAGGACACTCTCCTGGCCCCAAAGAGCTTGCTACTCCTAATTTCCTTGGGCCAGTTTCTGTTTCAAGAGTGTGGACTGGAAATATAGTCCAGAGGGTAAGGCACAGGCCTTGCACACATCTATCTGAGTTAGATCCCTAGTATCACATAGGGTCCCTCTACCCCCCTCCCCAGACTCATGAGAAGGGACCCCTAAGTGCAGAGTCAGGAACAAGTCCTAGGCACAGTGCGGTGCGACCCTCCACCTTCTCCCCCACCCCCGAGAAAAGAGGGCAGAGAACTCGGAGAACTTTTACACTCGGAATCCTACTTTGGTAAGAGTTGTGACGTATTCATGCGTGATAACTTGAGAGTTTGAAACCAGGTTGTGTACCAAGTTCTAGACCTCAGTAGCCAATTGCTAAAGAACCAGCAGTCTCTAGTGGAGCTATGTTCTGTCTACCTTTCTCCACTCATCTCCTCTACTGTGGTATGCTTCTGTGGAAAATAAGAGCTGAATTCAATGCTTAAAAAAAAATAAAAATAGCAAGCTCTGGGCTGGGACTATTTTCCTTATCTTGTCCTTCACCCTAGGAAGCCTAAAATGAAAACAGGTTGCAACTTTACTCCAAAACTCTTGGCGTAGGTTTACTGATAAGAAAGAATATGTCTTAGGGGACCAGCCCTTGAGAGCTTATTGATGACTTTGGCACCACCAGTCTGCAAGCCACCTCCTCTCTCTCTCTCTCTCTCTCTCTCTCTCCTCCTCTCCCTCTCCCTCTTCCCCTTTTCCCCCCTCCTCCCCCTCCCTCCCTCTCTCTCCAAGGATCACTTCTGGCAGTACTCCAGAGACCATGAGTGCCGGAGATCAAACCCAGATCAGCCGCACTCAAGGCGAGCACCTTACCCATGGTACCCCATAGTGCTTCTCACCTCTCTGGCCCGTTTACCTGTTCTCTTTCAAAACTTCTTGTGACCATATAGACAAGAGGGTTGGGGGACACAAGTCTGTCTTCTCAAGTTTTTATCACCCAAAAACACTTGTTTTTCTCACTCCAATTCTTGTCTCTGAAATATTGGTCTTCACATGGAAAGTACTCAAACATGGATTTGATAACACTCTGGTATTTATCAAATACAAATGTATTTATTTGAGCGGGCTTTTATTTATTACTGAAGTAATGTAACAGTTTGTAGTAACTGCTTAAAATATAGTTAAGTTCCCCCAAGACTTTCAAGCATTTACCACTATGAAAACACGCCTATGAGGTGGGGAGATGTTTCTATATCACAAACACAAAGAGGCATAAAGTTACAAAATTAAAGTTTTTAGCATTTGGCCATGTGCTGTTCAAATGAAGCACATCTTTATTAATCGAATAGAAAATAATTGAAACTTCTGTTTATGTTGCCCGGAACTTTAGTTTGTTGCTCCTTGCTGCAGGGAAGACAGATTATAACCTTGAATGTTAATTGTTCTAGCACTCGCAGTCATGTTAGAAAAAAACTTCCAGCTGGGATGTGACTCAGTGGTGGGGCACATTCCTTACATGACTGCAGCCCTGGATTTAACACCTCGCACTGACATTTCAAATCCGTATTTAGAGACCCAATTGACTTTATTAATGGACTCATTAAGCAGGTAACAGCCCATCTAGCAAATAGAAAGGCACTTGAGGGCTTGCACAAAATGAATGGTTTTCACAGACAAAAATACGGTGATAAAAGATTATTAGCAAAAAAAATTATATATATACATATATATATAAAATTTCAAGAAAAGTCACCTTCCCTTGGAGTAAAGGAGCAGAAGAGGGTCTTATTATGCAAATTAATTCACTGAGATGGATCAGAAAAGTCCAGATTACAAACCTGGAGAAGCTGAAATTTCTACTGTGTTTAATATCAAGTCTTGGGTGGAACCCAGCGTGAACAACTCTATTTTGAGACTGTTTATTCTTTTTTAAATAGAAAGGCAACTCACAAATTTATTCTAGTCTATTCTTTAAGTATGATAATCATTGTTTCCTATTAAGAACTATGCACAGAGTGGTCTGGAATTCATCTTGAGATTTTTTTTCTTGCTTTATAAGAAAGAAATCGCATATTATAGCAGTGCATATGAACAGACACTGGAACCAAAATACCGATCCTCAAGCCCTAGCTTCAATCCCATATTTGACCTTGAGAAAATTAATTAATTGCTTCATGCCTCATTTTCCCCAGCTCCAAAGTGGAAATAATTCAGAATCACTGTGTGAATTATAGGAGTTCTTGTGAAGCCTCTATACAGTTCCTAAAATATAATACATGTTTGAGGCTTTACTCATTCCAAACTAGACTCCCTACCTAAAAGAAAGACTTTTCTCTATGCCAAGACATGTTTATTTTCTGTTAGTTTTATTTAAAAGTTTCTATTAAATGAAGATCATTATATAATACTTCTTCCTTTCTTTCCTTAGGACCACACCCCAGTGGACACCATCAATACCAGACTCTATCCTACTTCCACACACAGTCTGTGGATGCAGCAATTTTTCCCTTAAAAAAATTGTTTCCTCTAAAGATAGATAGTTCCAAATATCTAGAAATAATCCACCCAATAAATGTCATCCCTTAGCTGAATTAAAGAACAGCATATTATGATACACTCCTCAGAAATCCATTTTCCACCCCACCTTCAGTGGAAAGCTTTATTCTGGGAAATTTTGGCGATATGGACTTTGGCAACAAATCAGTGGTCCTGATGAGAATGTGCACAGAATGGCCTCTCCTGGTGTGTTTTTATTCCTTTTCCATCTGATTTGTCATATCAGAGACTCTGCTGGTTGTCCCCCAACATCTATTCTTCCCATCTTCTGTGACGATAGATTTTTAATTGGTAATAAATTCTACTAGACTAAGGACACTTCTCAGCATTTCATCTGGTGTGATGCAGTCATGCCAGCAAACTCTGGTCTGTGGGGAATCACCACTGTCAAATTGGGTTCAACCAGTCCCTCCAACTGTGTCCAGCAGAGTTGATCCCAGAGACTTAGGCAGACAGTGGTTGTCCAGGAAATCAGCTCTGTGACAGCCCCAGCAGTTTTGGCTTCTTCCTGGCTCCCAACCCAGAAGCCATTCTTTACAAACATACAGGTTTCAAAAGTTTGGAAATTTATATAACTTTGGCTATAAGATGATAAGCAATCAGCAAGTATCTTGAAGGTGCAACACCGAAGTCACAGTAATCTTCTATTCTATAAGTGGACATTCTTTCTGCTTACCCACATATTCGCAGCCCTCATTGTCTAAATTAAACTTATTTTACCCAGGGGACTGTTCTGATCTTGGTATTTCTATTAAGGAGATGATTTCTCACACTGGTAACTGGAATATAAATTTTAGGTAAGGTATATCATACCACTTCCAGATTGTGTCTTTTAAAAAACGAGTCCCAACGTTGGTGGTGGGAAATGTGTACTGGTGGAGGGATGGGTGTTGGTACATTGTTCAGCTGAAACCCAACCAGGAACAGCTTTGTAACTGTGTCTTTTGAGGTGATTCAATAAAAAATAAAATAAAAACAACATAAAAATAAAATTTTTAAAAATAATAATGAAGAGTGGCACTGTTCTGCAGCTTATAAGTGGATTTTTGCGGCAACAAACTTCTGAGTGAGAACAAAAGCTAGAGATGAAGATATAAAAAACAGGAAGAACCTGGTTACCTAACCAGGGGACAGTATCTCAATCAAAAATAATAAAAAGTTTTATCCACTGTGCGTTGGGTCTCTTTTACACAATGTTAATCTACCTCCAAATACACCCATCCATGTTGTATTTTTAAGGAAATTACTTCTCATATTTTTAGTATTGTTACATTTAGTATCACTACATTGGATAACTATTTTTGTTTTCTTTAATAAAAAGCATTTTCAAGAGTATATAAATTTCACATTAAGACTGTGTTTTGATACTTTCTGTAAAAGTAGTGACTTTATTACCAAAAAATATTTCCCCAGCTGTTCTATACTAACAGCTTTGATTCAGTACTTTGGGTCTAACCCAAAATCCATTTTCTGATTTTGATATAGTTTATCTTTACCTGAATTCCACATTTCTGAATAATAATGATGTACATAATGTCTGTTTTATAGCCTTATTTTTTTTTATTTTTTCAATGGTATTACTACTTAAAGCCCTGGTTTGGAAAATCAGAGATATGTTTATACATTTTTCCTTTGAGTGGTATATCTTGTTTCACCAATAACAAATTATCTGAGCATTTGGCACACAGTATACATCATTAAATATTCTAGTGAATGTCTTATTTCACAATGTTAATTGTTTATAATTTTACTTTTTATCTTTTTTATCTTTATAGTTTTATGATATTTTTATATATGCATTCTGTGTGAGGATTTTGAGTTGCTGCTTCAATTGTATTTTATTTAAATAATAGTAAGTTTGTTGGTAGCTATCAATTAAAAAAAGTTCTTAAAATATTTTAATTTTAAATAGATTCAGTATGAACCCAAGTAAGTGTGAACCCAAGTCCATGCCTTCCAAAGAGACCCATTTTATAGTACCCTGAATTCAAGTTACAAATTTTCTATTTCTTCAACCTGATTAGAGTTTTCAGATCTCCAGGATTGTTTCTTCACTCAACTACATTTAACTAGCTCATTTATGTCCTGGTCCCATTATAAATGCTTCTTAAAGTATTGCATCACCAAAACCCAATCATGAACAACTTCGTAACTGTCTCTCACACTAATTTAATAAAAAATAAATATTTTGCATATTTCCGGTATTTTGTCTCCACAATCTCATAGGTATTTAAATGACAACTAATTGGGTTTGGCTTATTTCTCATCCCGAACTGAGCAGAGCTCAAACATCAAACTAATGATAGTTGAAAGAAATTAATGTCTATTTTTTTAGAGCTCATTTATAACAAATGCATGCCTTCAAACTGGTTTTACAGTTTGAAATTATTTATACCCACAATTCATATTTTTTGTTTCTGCTAAATTTGATGGATACATTTCATCCTAGCTAAATTTCTTTCAATTATCAAAACAATGTAATTTTTCTCAGAGGGCAAGAAGCCCTACCTTAAGCCTTAACTTGTCTCCTTATGTCCCTGGGTATTCCTGTACAAACTCATCCAGTAATACCTTACTTGGGATCTCATAAGTGCTTCTCAAAACTGCCCCTCAAAAACCTCTGTGGGTGCGGCTGCTTCTCCCAAAAGGGAGCATAAAATGAGGCCCCCATAACCATGCCACTGGATTCTGCAGCAGGCTGTTTTCACTCAGGGCGCTCAGAGAGAGAGCCCTACCAGCCCAAGAGACCCAGCCCCGTCAGCTGACCTCCACAACCCAACTACCGCCACGCTCCAGGCTGCCCCCCACTTGCTCAGGCTGAGCCTCACATATGAATGAACATATTCCTGGACCGCATGGCCATGCGACACATCATAAGACACTCCCTACCCATTCTCCATAATTGCCACACCATATTTGATGGGTCTCAGACTCTAGGCAACAAATCGTAGAGGGAAATATATACATATTCACATATGTTTTCAGATATATATATATAACCAAAACTCACATCACCCAAACTTTAACAACATGTTAGTGATATCCTATAGAATGTCTTAATGGCTCCTGCCAAAATAGAACAATCTTCCACACTGTTTCCTATATGAACACATTTTTGTAAGCATGTTCAGTAGTTTTTCATAAACAGACAATACTGTATATATTCTTTTGGTTATGTTTTGGATCAGGGATTGGGGTTTGGGATGGAAACATCTTGAATTTGGTGGTGGGAAGGTGTAATGGTGGTATGAATTGGTGTTTGAATACTAAATATAATCAAATATTGTGAATGAACTTATAGAATAAAAAATTACATAAAAACCCTTTGTGGGTAATTTAATTTTAAAATAATTTAATCACAGAATTAATTTAAATTAATTAATTCATCTTTTAAATATCTAACTAATTCTATGTAAAACAGCAGGTTCCCAATTATTATTACTCTATCACACTTGACTTATTATCCTATATCCATTGACAGTCTTCTAAAATACTTAATGTTTCAGACATGATACTGCTTAAGCTTTAAGTACTTCAATTGTATTTCCTAAAAATTAGGCCATTCTCATACATAATCATGGTGCAATTACCAAAATCAGAAAATTAACATGAATAGACTACCATTACCATTACGAACACCAATATCATTTAATTTATAGACAGAGCTTATGCAAACTTTGCAAATGATCTCACTAATGTGCTTTAAATGGTCCAGAAGAAAATGAGGGATCACAAATTACAAACAATTTTTATGTCTATTTGATCTTCTTTAATCTTAAACTCTTTATTGCTTACGAGCTTGATATTTTGAAAAGTTCAAGCTAGCTATTCGGTAGATTATCTCTTAATTATGAAATGTTCCTTCCTAATATGACTCAGGTTAAATATTTTGGTCAAGAATATCATATAAATGTTACGTCCTTTTCATAATGTAATATTTTCTCAGAAACCTAATATTTTTGTGTTCCACTATTGATGGACTAAACTTTGCTGGCATGGATAAGATGATTCCTCACAAATTTCTCCACTATAGCATAAGATTCTTTCCTTGAAATTAATAAGTATATTGTAGGTAAATGCATTGAAACTATATAAGTATAGTGTTTGTACTCATGCTTTTATCCCCTGGTTTTCAAATTCATAGATTTTTGCCTGAAATAATTATTACTATAGTGAATGCCAAATGGTTTTCTTGATGTTGCTGTTATTTGGTGGGTTTTTTTTTTTTTGGCCACACCCAGTTGTGCTCAGGGGTTACTCCTGGCTCAGGAACCATTCCTGGTGGGCTCAAGGGACAATATAGGATGCCAGAGATTAGTTCATGTCAGCCATATGCACTGCATGGCAAGTGCCCTACCCACAGTACTGGCACAGAGGGTTACTTTCTAACGCTAATATATCTCTCTATTAATTGGATTCCACTGCAAAGAAAAGCACCCTCTTTTTCCCTGTCTATTTACTTACTCATTTACTTATGTAACAATGGACATAAGGGGTTTTATTTCATTTCAGTCTTTATTATTATTAAATTGTCCTGGGCTTTGGACAGCGGAAGTCCCCTTAAGTTGGTTCCAATTTCCTTTGTATATGTTTTCATCATCTGTTTTGTTTTGAAGTTAGCCCAAGAAAGTAAGAGTTGATTCAGTATTAAGAACCAGAAAAACTTGTCTGGGCAGGGATAGTTGAAAACATTGAGACTGTTGTTATCATACTTTAAAGGTTAAAAGAACAGAAATTTCTACACCAGAAATTTGCCTGAAAGGATCATCCCTTGTGGGAATTGATTGATTACTCTGGTGCCTACAAGTCTGCAACCCACCTTTCCTAAAAATGTGCTTCCCAATTCTTCTTTTCTATGAAGAATGGTTCTCGTGATTATTAGGTTGAGAGTAAAGGGGAGGGATACCAAGGAATGCTGTTAATTTAATTGATCATTTTAAATCCTGCTGGTTGAAAAGGTATGCAGTTAAATAGATGAGACTGCCGGAGGTGGAAAATAGTAAGAAAGGATGGCCCCCAGCTAGGCAGCTGTTCTTAGACTCCATGTGCATGCCCAGACAGAGGGCAGTCCTTTTTGCCCCCTCAATGATGTCACTGTAAATAGTAGAGCAGCGGAAGACTCACCCACATACATGGTGGCCATGGCCAGGGAAATATAAAAGCCAAGGAGGCAAGGAATTGCTGCAGCCTTAGAAATTCTGGTGAAAAGTCACAGAGCACCAAGCTCCAGCCAGGGGACACAGAATTCAGGATTCCAATTGTAGACTTTGGCCCAAACGGCAGACACTGGACCAAGGGGAGTGTAGGGACAAAACTAGATTGACATATTGAGGAGGTGTGTAGATAACTCAAGTATAGGACCAAGACATTATAATCTGGACCATGCATTAAGGGGCAGGTTGAATAATATCACTCACCAGTTTAAAAAAAAAAAGTGATTAGACGTTGGATAGGAACCTAAAAGCCCATACTTAAACTGTACCATTAACTACTTTTATAGCATTTGGAGTTTTGCTGAAAATCTTTCAATCAATATTCAAGAACTGAGCTCAAAAATAAATTCTCTTTTGTGGTAACATGACTATATAGATATAGATATAGATATAGATATAGATATAGATATAGATATAGATATAGATATAGATATATAATGTTCACTTGGAGAACTTCAGTCTGCTGTCTTCCAACCCGTGGCTAGTTGCTAGCAAAGTTCTTTCTCAATTTTTTATCCTGTGTCTTTATCAAGTGGTCCTTGAGCAGCTTTAGAATGAAACTTTGAAAACTGCCTTGCCTTTTGGTTATATTTAGAGCATTTCCTGGAGAGAGAGAGAGAGAGAGAGAGAGAGAGAGAGAGAGAGAGAGAAACATGTATAAGCTCCAGGTTCACACTGTACTTTTTGTACCCTAGCCCTGGATTATTTTTAATGGAGAAGGAAATTTAAGAAGCCAAGATATGGGTTATATGTGTGTGCAATATACTTAAAGTGCTCTTTAAAGTCTTTAAGGTATTCCTGATTTTAACCATTTCAGTTGAAATATGCCTGTGGAAAATATGCAAGATTATTGGAAAATATCCAATAGTTTTAGAACTGGAGTCTCTAACCACATGGATAGATCCTTCACATCAATCTATCCAACTGATGTTTGCTAAGGTGATTCTGTCACTGGACTACTGATTCCTAATGGTCGCTGATACCTGAGTCATATCATTTATCCCCCACTACATTGGATGGAATTCCCATCGCCCAATTTCTTCCCCGAATAAGAATGCAAGGATCCTTCCATGTCTTGAATTTTTTCTCAATGATTTCTCCTTTCACTCGTCTCCTTTTCCATACAAATTTATATCTCTTGATTTTTATCCTGGCATTTCATAGAAGTAACTTTGTGCAGAGATCTATTCTTGAACTTCTTTTTTATTATTTAGGACTTGGAGTTTTAGATTGAAAGAGAAGAAATATCCTAGACATTAGTTCACTCCATCACTAAAATTCATCCTACAGAACCAGAAAATATACCTTCATCAGACCCTAAACATTGGAAAACTTAAGCAGTAAAATGAACTATACAAAAGAAAACAGAATGAATAAAATACTAAAGTATATACTAAACACAAGAAGATGTGTGTGTGTGTGTGTGTGTGTGTGTGTTTGTATTGGTGCAAGGAGAGCTCATACACAGAGGATATTTAAGGTTTAGGGTTACCAATGAATAATGTATGCAGAGATTGCATCAAGAAGTTTAATTTTTAGCTCACAGGTCAGAGGTTGGGCTTTGTTTCATCATGGAAGAAGCCTTTAGGGTATCACCCTTAGAATGGGGAAAATCTATTGTGAAAGGATTTCTATATAACCATAAATTATCACAGATCTGGAAGTAGAGAAATGAAGAAAAGTTACAAGGAAGGAGATGTGGAAAATTAGTTTGGAAGTTTGGACATTACTAAATGTGTCACTGGTAAAACATTTCTCCTGTATAGAATTTATAAATTTATGAGTCCATCTGTACATAAATATATATCCATATATATTTTCCACTGAAAAGTATCTCTCTTTAGAATGATAATGGAAATGAATATATATATTGTACTTTGAAGCTTAAATATATCCTATACACTGCTTATATATGTATGATAAATTATATTGTCTCTCAGGCAATAATGTATACTGCTTATACATGCTATATAACAATTATATTATTCTATATAAGCAATATACATATGCACATATCTAACAACTTTAGAAGTACGTCTATATTCCTCAGAATATTTTCAGTACTTATTGTTTGTTCAGTCTAGTGTTTCACATGATTTTTATGTTCGGAAACCTGGCGTGTTGTTTACTTCATGTCTGGGATGAAGTCTTCACTATCACGAAAAATGGAAAGGGACACAAACACACACAAAATAGAACATGGTCCCTTTTCTTCACAAAATCACAAATCTACTAAGACCATGGAGGAGATTCCATATCCTTTCTCAAATTCAAAAAAAATCCCTAGACCAACCCAACACTCCACAGAGTCAAAAAGAGAATCAGTAGTGATCCCTGAGAACATCTTGGTTTGGCCCAAAAACAAATAACAAAAGAACAGAACTAGAGGCCGGAATTGCTTGAGATAGACTGGGTTCAATCCCTCGTTTCCATGGAGAGATTGCCCTGAAGAGATTTACTTTTTTCAAACGTTGGAATGGGTGGGGGGAGGGTTGCAGTGAGAGGTTGCATGTTTTAGTTCTTCAATTTTATAAACTATGAGCATTGTTGCAAACAAAAAAGTGCCTCATTATGAAAATTCAAAATACTCTTTTGAATTTTCAAAATTCAAAATTCAAAATAAGATACTCTTGATGCTTGATCTTGATATTCCTCTGTGCTCATACCAATGTCCTAAGATTATGTATCACCCAAGCTGGAGTCTCTAAAAAGGCAGGGGCTGTGGCTTTTACTGCTCCCATTTTTTATGATAGGCAAGAAGAGAAAGACTACAATAAAAATTTTTTACAGTATTTATACAGTATATAAAATATAGCTATTTATATAGTATATAAAAATAATATAATACTTGTTATTTTATGATGAGCTTCATTCTGTGATTGTGTAAAGATTACATTCTTTTTACTCTTAAAGATGAGGATAATATTATTTTAAAACTTTTAGGTAAAGGGAGAAACTTAGGTTGACCTCCTGGTAAATTTTTATTTTCTCTCATTGACCTTGAATTTACATTAGTCCTTTATTCTGTGTGAAGACTCTATTAAAAGTCTATTTTTCCTGTCCAAAGGTCAAGGGCCAGGATTGGAGATGTCACAGATGAAATTTACTCTGGACACAGACACTCTTCTCTGTCACTCATACTCCTTCCCCCAGGAGTAAAGTCCCCAAGAGAGGATTCTCTTGCATGGCTATTCTCTCTAAAGGCCTGAAATCGAATTCTCCTGAAAAACAAGAGGGAGAGAGAAAAAATCAGAATAAACAGTACAAGGAGAGTTCACTTAATGTTTACCATTATAAAACTGCACTGTAGCACTGTTGTCCCGTTTGTTCACCAATTTGCTCGAGCGGGCACCAGTAATGTCTCCATTGTGAGACTTGTTACTGTTTTTTGGCATATCGAATGTGACATGGGTAGTCTGCCAGGCTCTGCTGTGCGGGCAGGATACTCTCAGTAGCTTGCCAGGCTCGCCAAGAGGGATGGAGGACCATTATAAAACGCTAAAAATAATAAATTCTTTTTAAAGCCAATGCACTTTTGATAATATACTATTACTCATTTACTGTCTTGATTTAAGAGATATGAATGAGAGGCACAAAAAAAGAGTCCTGTTTGCTTTTTCTTGTTTTGTCTTGGAACCACACATAGCTGTGCTCAGAACTTACTCCTAAGGTGCTCAGGGAACCACATGTGGCACCTGGGATTGACTGGTCAATGGCACAGAAGGCAAGCATCTTTCCTGCTGTACTATCTCTTCTACCCAGAGCCCTAATTTTTAAAACTCAAAACATCACACTCAGTAGTCCTCTATTTTGGGAGACCTCACCAGCCAGAGAAAGTGGGACTTGCCTCCTTTCAATCCTTTCCTCTCTTATTCATTCCAAAAACTAACAAGGGAAGTTTTACAAGGCTGTGTATCCTCCAATAACAAATCCAGAAGGTTAAAAAATCCTAGTGTTCAATTATAAGATAACTAAGTCATACGGATGTAATGTGCATGGTAATTATATTTCAGATACTGTTTCTTGTATATCATAGTTATAGAGAGAATTGATATTCAAAGTTCTCATCATATATAAAATAACATAATTAAGACTGAAACCCAAAGACAGTAGAAACAAGGGCCAGAAATATTGCTTCAAAATTGGAAGCCTGCCTCATGAGCTGGGGGAGAAGATGGCTGAAATAGAGAAGGAATCACGAAGTCAATGATGGTTGGAGGGATCATTCGGGATGGGAGACATGTGCTTAAAGTAGATAAAGGACCAAACATGATAGCTTCTCATTATCTATATTGCAAACCATAATGTCCAAAAGTAGAGAGAGTGAGTATGGGGTAAATTGAGGCAGGGAGAGGGTTGAGGGGAGGGATACTGGTGATGTTGGTGGCAGAAAATGTGCTCTGGTGGAGGGATGGGTGTTCAGTCATTGTATGACTGAAACTCAAACATGAAAGCTTTGTAACTATATCTCATGGTGATTCAGTTTAAAAAAAAGTTTTCATCATAAAAGAAACTTAACTATGTGTCATGAGAAAATTCAACTAGATATTTTTTTATAATTTAAAAATATATACAATATTGTATACTTTGGAATCATTACTAAGTCACTTGCCAATGACTTCAATAAGAAAAGTAACAAAACAAAAAATGACACAGAACTAAAATATAGTTTAAGAATGGTTCACTTCTTAAGGCCAGAGAGATAGTACAACAGTGGGGTGCTTGTCTTGGACATGATCAACTCAGGTTCAATCCCTGTCATCCCATTTGGTTCCCTGAGCACCATCAGGAGTAATTCCTGTGTGCAGGGTGAGTAATAACCTCTGAGCACTGCTAGGTTTGGCTCCAAAACCAAAGCAAACAAACAAAAAAGAGTGGTTTATTTCTCGTAGTTCCTTTTCTGTCCAGGGCCAATGATCAGACAAGGAAATGGAATGCTCCCTTCCCCACTGTGCATGGTCTTCTCTAAGATCCGGAACAATGATACAAGATGGGGGGAAGAGAATGCCGAACCCCTCTTATGATCACACAAGCCTCTTACCATAATCTCTGATGAGTCCCATTCTTGATCTCTCCAATCATCTATTTTGAGCTCCTGACAATTTTTTGCTCTAAGTGTTATCACAAGAGCAACCGTTGATCCTGGTCATTACCTGAGCTGGAGTCCAGTGTGACTACCTCAGACAAGCTCTATCCACCTCTAGGAAGAGTCCTTGAGGAAAGAGGTTCTCCCTGTATGGCTGTGGCGGGAATTTACAGTTTGTAGCGAAGATGTAAATAGGAAATTTCAGGTAGTTATCTTGGTATTTCCCAACAAGCCAAGTCAAAATGTTAAGATACTTAACTAAGATTTTAATTGAAGTAACATGGGTTTTCGAGAGTGTAGGTATTTCTGAGCTGTTCCTTTTTTGGAGATATATATTACTATTCTAAACCTGCCACTAGTGTTCCTGCATCACGTCCACTGGATCTCCTCCACCCTCCACCCATTCCTCATTCACCCACACTATAACCTTTGTTCTGTGAGTCTATGGATTTGTTTTTATCAAGAATTTCTCTTCTCTTGATTTATTTCTTTATATACTGTGTATGTGTGATTATCTGGGATATATCTTTCTGCTTCTGCTTCATATCACTTAGCATGACACCCTCAAGTCCCATCCATGCTCCAGCAAAAGGATTTCATCTTTTCTTATATCTGAGTAGTATTCCGTGCGTATATAGATTATCTGTAATTTGGCACTAGCTTGTTTCCAAATCTTGGTTATCACTGTAGCCAAATAGCCCTGCAACGAACAAAGGTATGCATATATCTCTCAAGTTAATTTTTTTGTTGTTCTTCTTCAAATAAATATCTAGTGAAAGCTATAGCCTAGTGGAATCTAGGTTATAAGGTAGATCTATTTTTAACTTTTTTGAGAAACCTTCATACTGTTTTCCATAGACACTGAACCAATTTATATTCCCACCAACAGTAAATAAGGATTACTTTTTTCTCTGGCCACACTCTGGACAGTACTTCTTTTCTCTGATATTTTTTATGTCATTCTCTTAGAGGTGAGGTGATTTCTCATTGTTATTGGTTGGTATTTGCTGATAAGTGATCTGAGCATTTTTTCATGTGCCTGTTGGCCACCTATGTCTTCCATGGTAAAACGTCTTCTTCCCATTGTTTGATAGTTTGCTTTTGTTGTTGTTGAATTTCCTTAGTTCCTGTTATAAATTAGATACCAGCCTCTTGTCAAGTGTTTGCTATATAAAGATTTTCTCAATTTTGCTTGAATGTCTTTTTGCTTTAATGACAGTTTCTTTCACTGTGTAGAACCTTTTGGGTTTGATCTAATTTTTTGTTTATTTTAAAATTTTTTGTGTGTTCCCTTGCCGATGCCATCAAATCCCCAGGCACCATTAAAGTCAGGATGTTTTCCCATGATTTCTTTAATGTATGTTATGATTTGGCATCTAACAGCCAAGTCTTTATTCCATTGTAAGAAAATTTTTTGTGTGAGATAGGAATACAATTTTACTTTTTTGCATGCGGTTATTCAGTTTTATCAATGCCATCTGTTAAAGAAATTTTTCTTTCTTCATTGTAAGCTCTTGGCTCTGTTACAAGACATTAACTGTCTAAACATGTAATGGTTTGACCTGGAGAGATAGTAGAAAGGTTAAGGCACTTGACTTGCACTTAGCTAACCCCAATTTAATCAATCCCAGCAAAGCATATGGTCACTGAGCACCACCAAAAGTAGTCCCTAAGCACAGAGCCAGGAATAGCCCTTGCACAACAAACAGGTGTTGCCCACAAAACAACCAAACAAAATAATAACCATGTAAGGATTTATTTCTGTGTTCACAATTCTATGTCATTGATCTGTTGTCTGCTTCCTTTTTTTTAAATTTGATGTCTACTTCATTAAAAAAAAATTAATCAATGCTAGATGCCAACTTTTATTTATAATGGCCTACAAATGTATTTATATAAAGTGAAGGAAGAGATTTGAATAAGGAAGGGTTTGAATAACATTAGAAAACAGATTCAAATATGCCCCCTCCCCAAAGTCATGTTGACTTTATGCCAAATCTAGCTGCCCCATGATTTACATGAGCTTTATCAAAATGGTAACATTAAAAAAACACATTACTTTTTTTAGAGTTAAGAGATTGGAAGTATTAATATAATTTCACTGCACATCCTCTTCCATAATCTTGGAGGGAAATAGTTTCCTGGTCAATTCCAGTAAGGAAAAGTCCCACTTATCAGCACTAAATCTGGGTGCCCGAGCCTTAAAAACAAGTCAGAGAGCCATAGCAGGGGGCAAGAAAGAATATCATATCCAACAAACAGCCACAAAATGTACCTGGGAAATACTTCATTATTCAAAGATATAAGGACTATTTCAAACATTGTGAATGGTTCTTCTTATGGAATCTTTGGAAGTCACATATGTATGACAATTACACTCAGTCTCTCTAGGATGCCAGTCCTCCAACTCCCTGACACTCTAGCTAACTCAGAGTGGCCCCCTTCTGACTCGGGATGCAGAGATCCTTCCTGCTCCTGGCTGGGCTCTAACAGGCTCTGCAAAGTCTCAGGTGCAGATATCGGAGATATTTCATGATCCACTCACCGGAACTTTTCAGTTGAAAATGCAAGATTATTCCCCAAATCATAAACAGTTGCCTTTTCAAACTAAACAAATTGAAAAGGACACGTCACACTTGAAATATGTGAGGGCGTAAAGAAAATAGTGCAAAAATAAGATTTTTCCAAGAAAAACGTTTCTAGACTTAGAAGCTAACATGACTTCCCTGCACTTGAGGCTCCTTTTCTAGAACAAAAGATCAATGATATCTAAGTATCTTTTGTTCCATTTATGCCCCAACCCCACACACCGAAGTAGTAACAAATCTTGATTTGCTGATTTACGAAAACAAATAAAGTCATTCTTCAGAATTACTGATTCTAACATGTCTTTTGTCTTATGTTTAGAGCTGTGGTCCTGGTGCTTCCTTCAAAGAAAGGACCCTCAAACTCTCCTAGCTAAAACAAACAGGTCCATATACTGTGAGTTGAAAAAGTGTGGTCGCTCGCCACGTGTGTTCCGTGGTCATGAACTACTTCCCCATGCTGGCCGGCACCACTGACGGATGCATGAAGGAGGGAACAGGGCCGCCAGGGTGGCTGGTGACCAGTGGCTGTTTATTCCAATCTCCATCCCTGTACCAGTCTCACACTGCCCCCATTGCAGGCTCCTACTGCCTCCCATTGCACTCTCCCAGCCTTAGTTAAGAGCGAAACACCAGGAGTTGTGGGTAATTACACAGAGGTGAGGTGGCACAATCAACATACGTAAAGCCCTTCCTTCCCGGGAAGCTCCTCCTAAGACAAGCTCTTCTCCTGCTAGGAGATGGGCCCAAGGACAGAATCCCATCTAAGACATTGATGTCGGTGGGCCCCACGGGTGACTTATGTGAAGCGGGGAGGAGAAAGACAGTCACTTTCTCCCCAACCGCCTCTACCACTTGGGACCCAGGATTACTGGATTCTTGTCTCGTTCTCGGAAAAGAATTTCACGAGTAGACAAGCAGTGAAGTAAACAGATTTTATTCAGAGGTTTCTGACGGAAGGAGGAAGGGATAAGTGGGAGAGAGAATAGTAAGGATAACGCGCTCAAGAGGGACCGCGGGCTTCTCCAAGGGTGGAGGAAGCTCTACACACATCCTAGCACTGGACACGAAAGCATGGAAGTACACATCTCAAGGGGGGAGATGCGGGCGACACATGTGCTGGGGCACCACATGTGCTCAGCCATGTGGGTGCAAACAGCACATGGGCTCAGGCAGCATATGCACGCACTTCCTTTGTTCAAGGTGTCTTTTATAGGGTTTCTTCAACCTGCCCCCACATGGGGCTTCTTTCCAGGTAAAAGTCCGTTGCTAAGGAGGTTACCAGGGAGGCTGGGTCTTCTTTAGGCTGGATCACATTTTAATCAGATTAAGGGAGAAGTCGAGGGAATTCGAGGAACTTCATGGGGAGGGGTCCAACCTCCTCAAGGTCTGCTGAAGGTCTTATCAGGTCTGTTTTCTGTATCCACAGGGTAGGTCAGTCTCAGGATTCTCCTTCCAAGAGACTTTGTTAATCTAAGTTTCATTGTCAAAGGCCTTTCCCTATCTACCTGCCTACATGAATATTACTTTTCTCTTTCCTTAGCTAGTATTCATTTAAACAGTCATCTTAAATTTACTTAATAATATTTCTAGTCATTTTGTATAGACACAGTAAGATATATATATATATATATATATATATATATATATATATATATATATATATATATAAAGCTTAAAGGGTGACTCTCCTGGGGACATCTCACTATATATCCCAGACTATAGTCCTCAAACCAAGTTAATCCTAGCTAACTTCAGCAGGGTCATTATCCAGTTATTTGTTTTAGGGTCAGGACAGAGTTGGTGGCTGCATTCTTAACTTAGTATAAGTTTTATGGTGCTTGACCTGTCCCTCTTCAGTGCCAAGATAGCTTACAGCTTGTCCCCTTTCACTGCCTAGGTAGCTTACAGCTTGCCCTGGGTCTGATACAGGCAGGCAGATAGGGAAGGCCCTTCCCAAGGCAATGGCAGTAAATCTCCTGGGAAGTAATAGCCCTGTCCTCATGCAGAACTGGTGCCTGTCTGTAACAGACCCTGAGGAGGCTGGACCAACCCCCTCCAACAGGAGTTCCTGCAGAAACAAAAGTCAGGAAAGGGATTTCAAAGAAGACCATCGCCACTCCCAACCCCCTGGTAACTTCCCTAGCAATGGACTTTGACCTTGGTAGAAGCCCCACGTGGGGGCAGGTTGGAGAAACCCTATAAAGGCCACCTTGAGCAAAGGAAGAGCGCACATATGCTGCCCGAGCCCATGTGCTGCTTCTGCCTATGTGGCCAAGCACATGTGGTGGCTGAGCGAGCACATGTGTCGCCCGCATCTCCCCTCTTCAGATGTGTGCTTCATGTGTTCATGCCTAATGCGGGATGTATGTAGGGCCTCTCTGGGCTCATGGAGAAGGCTGGGTTCTCTCTTAAGCACATTACTCTCCACTCTCTTACATTTTTTCTCCCACTTTCCCTTCAAAGCCTCCAAATAAAAACTGCAATTTCACTGCTCGTCTACTCCTGAATTTCCTTTCTGGGAGGCGAGACAAGAACCCAGTAACCCTCGGTCCCAGATAGCAGCAGCGGATGGGGAGAATGTGACTGTCTTTCTCCTCCACTTCACATGAGTCACCCGGGGGGCCCACCGACATCAGGTCCATCCAAGTCCCTCTTTGGAATCCTCCTTTTGGGGTGCTCGGAACTAAGAGCAACTGAGGCTTAAGTCGAGTAAATTTAACAAGTTATCAGGAGTAATTATTATTCGGAGTCAATTAATTCTCAGTTACAAGAGTGTAGCACCAATCTTCTTGTGTCTATACAAATAGGCATCTCTCTAAAGTAAACTGCAAAGGACATATCACTGTATCACTGTCACTGTCATCCTGTTGCTTATCGAGATTCCCTTGATCCGGCACCAGTAACGTCTCCACTGTGAGACTTGTTACTGTTTTTGGCATATTGAAATGCCACGGGGAGCTTGCCAGACTCTGCTGTGCGGGTGGGATACTCTTGATAGCTTGCCAGGCTCTCCGAGAGGGATAGAGGAATCGAACCCGGGTCGGCCACATGCAAGGCTTATGCCCTACCCACTGCGCTATAGCTCCAGCTAGCAAAGGACATAAAGGAAAGAAAAGCAATATTTCACTTACAAATACAAAATCCAGAGACCTCTGAAGAAACTGACTTTTCAAGTCACAAGCTCTGATTAGGGGAAGTGAGTGATTAATAGGGGAAACAGCACAAAGGAGAAGTTAAAGATGAATGGGAGAGCCTCAGGAGCATTATGACGGGTGTTACTCAATAAACCTAAACTCCTTGGAGAAAGGACGGAGGAAACAGGAGGAACCAATGTTATCCAACAATATAGTATGCAAGAGGAAAACTGGTAGAGCTCTCTGGTGCCACCAAGTCTGTTCTTTCTGCAACAAAATTCTCAAAGCCCCCTTCCTACTCTTGCCACAAGCTCTGCTGTCTTCTGAATCAGTTTTTCCCATTGTCTCTATGGCCCTAGAGGACACATAAGATCTCTAGCTCCTGTCAAGATCCTTAAAGGAAGATGAACAATAAATATCCCACTAGAAATGGGGGAATGTTGAGGATGCTTATTTCTTTACCATAGGCCTGGGGTACTCACCCGCGTTCTTCTTTTCTGTGGGACAGAGTTAACCGGACAACACAGAGCCTGGTAGAGTGTGTGGTGTTGGATTGATTTACTTGATTTACATATGAAACCCTAACAGTTTTGTAAATATAGTTCCTCAAAATAAAATTTCAAAAAACAAAGGGATTATGCCATTCTGATGTATATGTCTCTCCTCACTCATCACCCATAAGTATTTTAGAAGATATTTAAAAGATATAAAAGTCGTATTTCTGGGGCTGGAGTGATAGCACAGCGGGTAGGGCGGTTGGCTTGCACGCAGCAGATGTGGGTTCAACTCTCAGCATCCCATATGGTACCCCAAGCACCATCAGGAGTAATTCCTGAGTGCATGAATCAAAAATAACCCTTGTGCATAAACCAGGAATAACCCTTGTGCATTGCCAGGTGTGACCCAAAAGAAAGAAAAAAAAAGTTGTATTTCTAATCCCAAACTCTTATATTGTACTAGAAGAACAGTAATTGAGATGGTTAGACTTAAGCCTATAACATTTACCCAGGTTCTAGACAGGTGGATTTTTCACATACAACCAACAAATAAACCTAAGAAAATAAACCTAAAATAAACCACATGGCTTTCTTATCTTCCTTTCTCTCTTCATACCCACCTCCATGCATTTGTTATGGGTTTAATTGTATGCAACCAAGTCTATATATTGAAGTTGTAACACCCAATATTTCAAAACATGACTGTATCTTGGGGCCAGAGAGATAGTTCCAGAGAACAGTATTTGCCTTGCATGCAGTAGACCTTGATTCGATCCCAGACACCACATATAGTCCCAGGAACACAGCCAGGAGGGATCCCTGAGCAGAAGTAGATTCCTAAGTCCTGCACACAACCAGATACATCCTGAAACCAAAAGAGAGAGAGAGAGAAAGAGACAAATCCTTCCCTCCAAGAAGGAAGCATAACACGACACTTGCCATAACCATGCCGCTTGCCCCCACACCAGGCTGTTTCACTTGGGGCGTCCCAGATGGGGATGGGTGAGAGCCCTCCCTGCCCCAAGGAACTCAGCCCCGGCAGCTGAAAAACCTCCAGAACTCAACCACCATCATGCTCATGGCCGCTCTCCACATGCACGGGCCGAGCCTCACCCACAAGTGAACCTATTCCTGGACCACGCGGCCACGAATACCTCATACCAACCACACTCCAAGAGTAGTGCACCACATTTGATGGGGTTTAAAGTAGGAGGCAACCAATCTTAGAGGGATATATATATATGTATATATATATATATTTATGCATATATATGTATGTACATATAAGCGCACAAAGCTTAACCTTTAACATGTTAGAGATTTCTTACAGAAGGGCTTAATGGCCTGTGGGTGAAATACAACCATCTTCACTCTCTTTCCTCTAAGGAAACTTTTTTGGTAGCATTTTCAGCAGTTTTTCATAATAAACACTACAAAATAAATTATTTTAGTTCTGCTTTAGGGCAGGGGTTGGGGTTCAGGATGGAAACATCTAAAATATGGTGGTGGGATTGGTGTTTGAATATTAAATGTAATCAAATATTGTGAACTCCTTTATAAAATAAAAATAATAATAAAATAAAAACTAAAGAGACAAAGGAAGAAAACAGTGACTGCATCTATAATAAGGGCCTTTAAAGAGCAATTGAGGTAAATTGAAGTCACGTGAGTAAGCCCTAATCCACTCTGACTGGAGTCCTTACATGTAAAAAACTAAGGCTCGCCAAGGGGCGCGAGCACTCGAGGGCTCTCCGGGTGGCTCTGTCTCACCGCCCACGTTTGGTGCCTCGGAACCACTGTGTGTGCTGTCGGTCAAGGGCAGGCGATGGAAGGAAGAAGGCCAGACTGGTTGCTCGATCAGTTTATTTCATTCTCTCTCTCTGCTTCTCTCCCGGCTCTCAGTCTCTCTCTGGATCTGTGGATCTGGCCTCCGTGGATCTGGCCCCATGGATCTGGCCCCCCAACCCACTCTTACAGTCTAGTTAAATCTCTACCGCATGAGGGGGTTGGGGCATACACATAGGTGTGGTCACCATCAATAGAGTAAGGTTCCTTTCCCTTAGGGGATGCTTCTCCTAGGACTTAATTCTCTTTCAGCAGGAAGATCCACCCAAGGGTGGAGTCCCATGAATGTGTTTCTCTTCTCCTCAGCCAGCAAACATATATGAATTCATAATATTAATTATTTTGTATGGACACAATAAGAGATGCATTAAAGCTTATAGAATTGCTCTCCTGGGGCCATCTCAATCTCAGACTACAGTGCTCAGGCCAGATCAGTCTTTCCTATCCCTGGCAGGGTCTCAGTCTCATAATTACTATTGGATCATGACAGCATTTGTCTATGAGCAAGCTCTTAACTTATAGTTAAGAATTAGGCACTTTGGCCAGGCCCATCTCAACGCCAGGGTAGCACATAACTCACCGCTTGCCCTGGATCCTTCCTGTCCCACGTCGGGGACCCTACTTTGGGGTGCTAGGAACTGAGGGCAACTGAGGCTTAAGTGGAGAAAGCAGATGCCCGGGAGGGAATAATATTCGAGGCCAATTAATTCCCAAGTTATAAAAACATAATAGTGTCTTCTTGTGTCTATACAAAACAGACATAGCTTTAAAGTAAATTATTCAAAAGGCACAAGAAGAGGAGAAAGGCAATATTAACTTATATAATATAAATTCAGTATCCTAGGAAGGTCTGACCTTGCAAATTAGCAGAGTCAGATTAAGGAAAAGCCGAGGATTAACTCGTTTGGGGAAGAGAGCATGGAGAAGTGATTATAGCTAAACAAAGGGATGGGAGAGATTCGGGAACACCTTGATGGGTGTGACTGGGGTAAGCCTAAACTCTGGGGAAAACCGGGACAAGCTACTTGTGGCAAGGAGGGAAAGGACAAAGTAATGTCATCCTACACTTACAGAAGGAGAGAGTGGTGGACAACCATGAACACACAGAGGAGAATCCAAGGGACGAGTAAGAGAAAGTGGCCTTCTCTAACCCCAGAACAGAAGTTTAAGGATGATTCCTGGACCCTGGAAAACTGTGAGCAAGTTGCATGGCAACCCAAAGAGAAACGCAGCCCTTGACAGACAAAACACCTTTACTCCTTTCTGTTCCTCTCCAGCCTCTGTGATTTACCACACTAGGTTTTCCTGTAACTTGTCTGGCTCTGACTCAGGGGAAATGTATACATAAATCCAGATATTCTAGGGAAAATAGAGGGTTTTTTTTTTTTCACCCCAGTCACTGCCTTTTGTCTCTTCTGCATTTCTAGTGGAGAACTGACAGAGTGAAGAGAAAATTTATGTTAACATAAAAAAAGAAAAGAAAAGGAAAGGAAAGAAAAGGAAAGGAAAGAAAAGGAAAGAAAAGAAAAGAAAAGAAAAGAAAGAAAAGAAAAGAAAAGAAAAGAAAAGAAAAGAAAAGAAAAGAAAAGAAAAGAAAAGAAAAGAAAAGAAAAGAAAAGAAAAGAAAAGAAAAGAAAAGAAAAGAAAAGAAAAGAAAAGAAAAGAAAAGAAAAGAAAAGAAAAGAAAAGAAAAGAAAAGAAAAGAAAAGAAAAGAAAAGAAAAGAAAAGAAAAGAAAAGAAAAGAAAAGAAAAGAAAAGGAAAAAACCCACAGGAATTACAATCTGAGAGGGAATTACCAAACTAATTGGAGCATGGATGCCGGTACTCAGCATCCAGAGTAGAGGTAGAGAAAATAAGTAATCTCAGAATCTTAGGACCTAGGGGAGAACTATATTAATAACAAGAACCAAAATCACATTACTATTTTAATTATATATATTTTCCTCTCTGTGACCCACACTGAGAACAGACTGGAATTCAACTGAGCTTAGAAAATATTCCCACAATCTATTAAAAAATGATGAGAAATAATCAAGTGCTTTAGTTAAAAGAAGCCATTTGGACTCATGAAGAATTCTCATTTTGCCTTTGCAATCATATACCAATATTAGCCATTTCAATTTCTCTGCAGGAAGCACAATTAAGAAACCCAATTTCTGTCTATAGATTAGAGGTCAGAGGTGTTTATATCTTAAGACAGTTATCACCCCTCATTCAGGAGACCCTAAGGGAAGATGATCTTTCAACAGCTTTCTGGACAATTTGCAAATTGAGATGCAAATTAAGTAATTCAAAATGAACTGAATGTTTATTTTAACTGTAAAAATATTTAAATGATAACTTTTCTGAAAACATGGTTCAAAAAGAGGTCTTCTGGCCTAAATTTCATGAATTTACTCTCAATTGAAGTTGAATAGGAAAAACTGAAGTTTTTTGCAGCCTGGGTTAAACAAGATATCTGAGGATAATTCCTTCACGACCAGTTGGGGACATAGCAATGACATAATTATTATCCTTTTAATACACACCCCCCGGCTCACATTTGCATACTTATTTTTCGAGCAGACCTGACCTCTCCATGACTGCCATTTCTTCCCCTGTGGATGAGAGGTGGAGGAGAGGTCGCTTTTCCAAGAGTCAGTTGAGAGACTGATCATTCTCTTTCCACATTGCTCAATCCAATGGGACGCTGTCCGCCATCTTTCTCCTGAGTCTGATAAATGAGCCATGCCTCATCTCACTCTCTGTGTTCCGGGAAAAATACAGCACTTTACCCCTTTCTGCTCTGCGTGCAGAGTGCCTTTGGCCCTGCAGTCTGCTCTCCCAGGAGGGTGGCTGATGCTCTGACACCAGACTATATGGAGGATATATATCAGAATAGATCAAGAATATGTCTCTATGATATACTATTGGATATATCCATAATAATTTCAGAATAAATCAAGCTTGGGGCCCTGAGTGGACCACCTGAGAGTGACATCCCACAGTACAAATCATTTATGTGAATAAAGCTGAAAGGTGTGTGTTGACAGGGAGGGGGAGGATGACTGGGAGGGGGAGGGGCACTGGAAATATTGGACTGAGGGGAACCAAGTGTTCAGGACTATTCCTGTCTTTTCCTACCACAGGCCTTTGGAAAGTTGACCCAGCATTACTGTAGCACCAAGGAAAAGCTGGCAGCGGGGTAGTGACTTCCTTGAATTCAGGCAATGTGAGGAGTTTTCAATGAGAACTGAGGCAAAATAAATATGATTGTCAAATATTAAAATCTTCATGCATTTCTCCCTGTACTTCTTCATTTTTTATCCTGTGTCCACAATTCAGCTTCTTCATTTTTTATCTTGTGTCCACAATTCAGCTCCTCTTTCTGAAATTCATCTCCTCTTTCCCTCAGAGGCACTGGAAGCAGAAAAGTACCAAAAGACAGTTCCGCTTGTGTTTTCCAAAACCTGAATGTTTAGGACATGGGAATTTGTAAGACTAGTACAAGACTGGAGTGGGTAGGGTGTTTGCCTTGCATGAGGTCGGTTCGGGTTCGATTCCTCTGTCCCTCTCGGAGAGCCCGGCAAGCTACGGAGAATATCCCGCCCGCACAGCAGAGCCTGGCAAGCTACCTGTGGCGTATTCGATACGCCAAAAACAGTAACAAGTCTCACAATGGAGACGTTACTGGTGCCCGCTCGAGCAAATCGATGAGCAAGAGGACGACAGTGTGACAGTGATACAGTGCTATAGCACAAGTTAGAAGAGACATAAAAGGAGAAGTACTTTTCCTCACATTTAAAGGAGAAATTCCCAAGCTGGGGAAGAAAATCTACAGGTGCGAGACGGGGGCGTCTGAGAGTAGTGGGAAGCAGCCCCCTCGTCCAGATAAAACTGAGAAGGCCAGAATTGGAATATGGGGCATCTAGATACACAGAGTGAGTCCCAGAAGTGATGTTACAGCCTCGGGAGGTGAAATATCACAGGAGTGATTGTGTATGATTTTCCTTCAGGTATAGACTTACAAGTTAAAGTTTCAGAGCTTCATTCACCTGGAAGAAAATACAAGTTTCCTGGGTCAGAGGCAAAGGATGTTGTTGCTTCCAGCTCAGCAAGCAGCGTGATCTTTATGTCCGTCTGCATTGTTGTGTCTTGTTCCTCAAGGTCCCTGGGGTTCTGTGGATTCAGAACAGGGAGTGGGTTTGCTGAAGAGTTCAAATTCTAGGAAACCTCTGGAAAGGGGCAACAAGAAAACTCACCAGACCTTTGTCCTGGAGGATGACATTATCTTCATTATACTAGGGAGCAAGCAAGTATCTCTAACCCCCAGGAAGTCACCGTCTCAGTCTTCCAAGTCAGCTTGCAGACCTGAAAATATCATACAGGCCAGAAGCTGTCAGCGTCTCTGCTCATACAGGGGAGCGAAAGCATGATTGGCAGAAAACTATCCCAGCACCAAAAAAAAAAAAAAAAAAAAAAAGAAAAAGAAAAAGACCAACACAGCAAATGCCTCTGCTGTGACCTGTGTGGTCTGTCTGATGATGAAGGACCGAAGAGTCCTAACTCTCATCACCTTTGCCTTCCACATAATGCATAGTTCGGAAAAGAGCATCTGCGCTATACAGAAGGTAGGAAGATTAAGGCCAAGTGAGTGCTGAGCAGTGGGAAATAATCGCTCTCTTCTGTTCAGCTACCACATGCCAGGCTGAGCGCCAGGCAGGACATTTGAGGGTGACTTTGAAAAAACGGACAATCCTAACAGCAAAGGCCTTCAGAAATTGCCCTTTGATAAATTGACATCCTCCTCCAAGAAATGACTAGATCCTTGCCCAGGAGACTTACAATAGTGGGGGTCCCGACCTCTCCCTGACAGGGCCTTTTGATCAGCTCCACTGTACTCAATTGTAAATATGAACGGCCAGTCAGGACTCACCACACCTGAGGAAAGTCTAGTTTAATAGTAAAGGGGAGAAAATAAAAATAATAGCACAGGAACTTAGGGAAAACAAAGGCAATGGGAAACAGAATGAGCTTTATTTTTTAAATCTAGTATTATTTCGGTTCTGCTTTGGGGCAGGGGTTGGGGTTTGGGATGGAAATATTCAAAATATGGTGGTGTGAAGCTGTAATGGTGGTGATATTGGTGATGGAACATTAAATGTGATCAGATATTGTGAACTACTTTATGAAATTTTAAAAAATTTAATGTAAATAAGAGTTCCACTACCAAACTTTGTACATCAATAATACCATTAACTACTATAACCCTGTCAACTAAGTATAATTCACCTTAATCATGAAATTACTTTTTCTATTAAAATTAAATTAAAATGTAAGGAGAGTCACAAAGCCTGCAATGTGTGTCTCCAGGGTCAAGTACCTATCTAGCATACATGTTTGGGATGTTGCAAGGAATAATAGGGAGACAACTGTGACATGTATGAAGCTTTCAGGTAAGCCCCAACACTGTAAAAACATCATATTTTTTAATATTTTCAGAATGATCATGAAATATGCTACATATTTTCTGAGAATATGCCATTATTTGTCCTTGTGGGAAATCTTGAGTGAATGATTTATGATAGAGAACAAGTAAGAACAACATCCTCTTTCTGTACCAAAATCTATTGAAACCATGTCATTTACTTTTATGAGAAAATATATATAAAAAGTTTTACACTATTTTCTTTTCATTGAATACATAGATTTCAGTAGGCTCTTGGATAATATTATTGGAGTTTAAAGTCTAACTCAGATACTTGGCAGGTGGATAAAAATGTAAAAAAAATTAATATCCTTGAAAGTCAGTTTTGTCACCTGTAAAGAAGACAAATAGTCCCTACGTTATTGGGATTTTATGAGCTTTGTTTGTAATTTTGTAAAACATTTTGCAAGATTCAGAAGATAGATTGTGTACAGAGGATATTCAAGCAATGTAAAATGCACTTATTATTCGGTTTATTTAGAGAATTTTATAAGATTTGGTAATAAAAAAGTTTAATTTAGGTGTCTTTTAATTATATATGATTGCATAATAACAATTTTATTGCCATAAATTTTCTCATTGACTAATCACAACTAATATCCTAGACTTTTTAAGATTAAAAAAAGTAATGTATTCTTCTAAAAATGAATTTAACACCTAGATTTCTTATTAACAATTTGAAATTGGCATAATTTACTGTCACTGTAGCACTGTCGTCCCGTTGTTCATAGATTTGCTCAAGTGGGCACCAGTAACGTCTTCATTGTGAGACTTGTTGTTACTGTTTTTGGCATATAGAATACGCCACAGGTAGCTTGCCAGGCTCTGCTGTTCGGGTGGGATACTCTCAGTAGCTTGCCCGGCTCTCTGAGAGGAATGAAGGAATGGACCCCTGGTTGGCCGCGTGCAAGGCAAACGCCCTATCCACTGTGCTATTGTTCCAGTCCATAGTTTACATATATTATAATTAACTAATATATATAAAATATTTATACTGAATGTTTACTTTTCTTTGGGCTATATAGTTACTTTTCTTAAATTAAGTTATTAATATCCAAGGTTGCTTTGAAGTTTTATACTTTTAGCAGGAATAGTTATATCACACAAAACAATTAAGATACCATCATTAGTGACATAGCATTCATAATAAACACTTTCACCATTGGAGAAATTTTTAGAAATAAAAAAAAAATATTTTCACTTCCAGGAAGAAACAACGGACAGACATTCTTTTACCTATTCACTTTGCAAAGTACAAATAAAGTCCCTGGACATTTTTTGTTCTCTGTAATTGCATGCTGCAAAATTTTTTCTATTAGAGCTCTTAGTATATTAATTGCAGTATTTTTAAGTTCCAAATTGATTATTCTGAATTCTCAGCCATACTTGAGACAGATTCTATCTCTTCAAATGCTGTACCTTTGCTTTTGTTTCTATTTTTGTTTGTTCAAATGCCTTGCAATGTTGGGTTGACAAGTGGACAGGATGTGCTGGGTAAGAGGAACAATTAAATACAGGCCTTTTAATGTGATGCTTTGTTTATCTTGTCAGGATTCTGACCATACTTAGTGTGTTATAGCTATGTGTCTAAGGCTAACATTTCCCCTGTTGTCCTTACTTTTTAGCTCCACTGACTTTGAGTTTTTCTACAGACTTCAATAAGATCTGAGACATGCAGTTCTCTTGTCTGTAATACCATTAATACCCAAGAATCTGTTGCTGCAGTGGTGTTACTGAAAAATGGGCTAACCTCTGAGCGGGTCCCTGAATTTTATATGTAAGATTAGACAAAACTCCAGACATTTGTGAAATTATTTAGGAATTGTTTGCTGAATGACTTTAAGAAAGCAGTTTTGGATTCCTTGCTGTCCTGTGCCCTTCCTGATTCCTATACACACTATCATTGGTTTTGACTCTCAAAGTCCACCACTCCTGCTACTCTTTACCCCTTTGTCTTTCCTCTGTTCTCTGACCGTGAACTTCTTTTCCTGCCGCCACCCAGGCACTGCCATCCACCTGGACACAAGTGTAGGGTCCCAGAGAGACTGGCATCCAACCAGATCAAAGAGAAAGTTCCAGAGGAAGTCACCTGCTCTGTGCTCCTTTAAGTGTTCCTGCTCTCCCCACCCCACCCCCAGCCTTAGTCATGTCCATTATCTCTCTGACCAGCTATCTCTCATGTTGTTGAGATTTAAAATAGCACTGCACTGTAGCACTATCATCCCGTTGTTCATCGATTTGCTCCAGCAGGCACCAGTAATGTCTCCATTGTGAGACTTGTTGTTATTGTTTTTGGCATACCAAATATGCCACGGGGAGCTTGCCTGGCTCTGCCGTGCAGGCCGGATCCTCTTGGTAGCTTGTGGGGCTCTCTGAGAGGGATGGAGGAATCGAACCTGGGTCGGCCACGTGCAAGGCAAACTACCCTACCCACTGTGCTATCGCTCCAGTCCCAGTTAAATGGAATCATGTTCTGTCCTCCCCTTGCTTCCACCATAGCGGTTGGGGGCGGGCAGTGAAGAGAGAAAGCTGTCTACAAACCTGAGACTACAAGTTGAAAACCACCATTTTAGTGAGCATGTACTTCTGGACTCTGCACTTTAAGAGTTGTGGGGTGGGGGAGGGCAGAGACGTTCTCCCTCTTAAGTGAAACAGCAAGACCGTAAAATATGAGAATAAGACAACTGCCTTTCCCCGATGATGCTCTGTTGGTCCCCAGTAAAACAGTTTCCCTTCTTAAAAACAAAATGCTCCGTAGGCTGTATTTCCAGATGGCCACTCCCCTGACAGAGCGGCAGGGACTCTCTTCCTTCTTGACTATGAAACGCTACTTGAGCTTTTGCAGATAAGAACTCAGAACAGTGTACCGGTGTCACCCAACTTCCAAGCCTGCAATTTTATAACTCTCAAACGTGTCCATGTTGAGTCTCTAGGAACTCAACAATCACACTTTCAGTTTGCATCCCTCGGTGCTAGTCTCCTCTGAGCTTTTTGCCCTCAGTTAAATCACTATTTTCCACGTCCATCTGTTCGTCTCCCTGGCTTTCGGGGCAGCAGGTTGCTCTGTGACCCTAATTCTCTGATGGATTAGGAGACACTGTTTTTATAGATCGTTCAGCAACTTCTGTTCTCCCGAAGATGGAAGGGATGACTTCCAAGCTCCTGACAGGCTGGACACTGGACTTCAAACCAGAAGTTCAGATTCATGAACTTTTTACTGTCTCATACTCACATTCCTTTAGGGATCTCAGCCCTCCTTTTCAAGGACTGGCTTCAGGCCCCAGCACAAATTGGACAGAAGTCCCAAGGGCAGCAAATAAATCTTTTCTATTGTTATTATTATTTTTTTAAGTCTTCTCTTTCTAATTCATTCCCTCCCTCCTTTAACAGCCCCAGTTCAAGAGAAACAAGGGGAAAAATTGGCACGTGAGCACTATAGCAGTTTTAGAAGCACTACCGCTGATGATTAAGACCCTTTGAAAAATCCTGTAAACTATATTCTTCTTTCCCTAGATTCCTGAGAAGAAAGGAGACTGTTCCACTTAAGCTAAGAGAAAAATAAAAAAAATTAAAAAGCAAGCTATTAGGATGAAATGGCCATTTAAAACATTTTAAGCTAAGACTCAGTCATACTGGGTTCCTGTGATTTTCAAGGTTCTAATCCTTTTTTAGCCTTTAATTGCCTTTATCTGGGTTAAATTAGAACGTCTGAAGTCAAAAGATTATTTCCATGGATGAAAACACCTTCAGTCTCCTTAAGGAAAATCCAGGAATTCCCCCAAATAGGGGAAGTTTTAAGCTCTAGCTTTGTTTTAGATGCACTTAATATTAAAGAAAAAGAATACCAAGCCTAAAGGAGCCATCAAGTTAATCCAAAATAATTTCTGCAATGGTCATTCAGGGGATAAAAAGGATTTTATAATTTTAAGTGCAATAACTACAGTTATGAATAATTTTCTATTATTTACATCATACATAAGTGTGTGTATGTGTATGTGTGTATGTGTGTGTATGTGTGTGTGTTTCAGTTAATCTAAATGATTTTTTATTGAAATAAAACTAGAGACATGTGAGAGGAAAGAGAGAGAGGTGTGTTCAAGAGAGATCATAGTGATTTCCAGAACAGAAGAAAGCAGACAACGGCTTTTGGGAGAAGGTTACATACAATTATTCCAAATTGCCTTGTCCTGAAATTCTCTGAATATATAAAAGTTAATTTGGGTGTTGTCACAGGGAAAACTTTGGGCTCTTTATGGTGCTTTTATATATACATATTATTTTTTAAATAGGGACTATATCTGGAGATGCTGGGGGAGCAAGCATTTCCCAGGACTAATCTCAGGGTACTCTACCCCTCAAGCTCTCTCTAGCACTATTTATAGTTTTAATGCCTCTGTTGGGCTGGAGCGATAGCACTGAGGTAGGACATTTGCCTTGCAAGCCGTCATCCTGGGTTTGATTCCTCCGCTCCTCTCGGAGAGCCTGGCAAGCTACCGAGAGTATCTTACCCACACGGCAGAGCCTTGCAAGCTACCTGTGGCGTATTTGATATGCCAAAAACAGTAACAAGTCTCACAATGGAGACATTATTGGTGCCTGCTGGAGCAAATCAATGAGCAACTGGATGACACTGACAGTGAATTCCTCTATTGGCTGCATGGTTGGTCAGAAGAGGAAAAACTGTGTCATTTCGGTCTTCCACTGGGAGCACCTTTGTACTTTTGGCATTGGAAAAAATACATAAATTAATCACCACAGTAATTTCTTTTTTTATTCTTTTTTATTCTTTTATTGAATCACCATGTGGAAAGTTACAAAGCTTTCAGGTTTAAGTCTCAGTTATACAATGCTCAAACACCCATCCCTTCACCAGCGCACATATTCCGCCACCAAGAATCAGAATATACCCCCCTCCCCCCACCACAGTAATTTCTGACTGATTATAAAATAAATACATTTTATGAGAGTGTGTAAATATTATTCTTATTTTGCTGTTAAACTTATTTTCAGAAGACCCGCTGTTTGCCCCACAAGCTTGAAAGCCACACAAGGAAAACCCTTTTGAGTTCATTGTGCAGTTGCCTTTGTAGGGATTTGACACCTATCTTTTGTTCTAGTTGTGCAAGCTTCAGCACAGAACCCTGATGACCCAAAAAATCAATTCAAGAGCAAATACTAAAATTACTAGGGTATTTTTTTCAGGTTAAAACAATTTAGTCAGGGCCAGAGCGAGAGTACAGTGGGTAAGGTGCTTGTCTTTTACGTGGCTGACCCTGGTTGATCCTTGGCACTTCACATGGTATCTTGAGCCCCACCAGAAGTTGTGCCTGAGCGCAGAACCAGGAGTAAGCCCTGAACATCACCACTAAAACCAAACATTTTAGTCAGTCAATGGGTAATGAAGAAAACAAAAATTACATACCACTGGATCTCTTTCTTCTCCACTGAAGGTACACAATATGCTCGTTTAAAACAAACTCTAGAAAAAGAAATGTAAAAAGCAGAAAAGTTGCACAATATGGCCCAGTCTACCTTTATTTTTCTAAGGAAATCGTATTCCAATGGAGAATTTAGAAGAGAATGGATAATAGTCTAATTGCACCATGGCCAAGTACAATAGCAAACTGCATAATTCTTTCCATAAGTTTATCTAGCGGGTGTTTCACTTGATCTCATTCTCAGGCATCTCGCTTAAGGAGTTGCTACCTCCTCCGCCCCAGAGTGGAGTCAATGCTTCCCAATGAGAAAAGGCCAAATGAGGAAGGATGTGAACTCACAAACTGATTACTCCAGATTCAAGTAAAATAGAACAAAGTGTCAGGGTTTTTTATGATAGTTTTGGTTTGGGGGAATCGCAACTCCCAGTGGTACTTGGGGATCGAGATGGTGCCAGATTTTAAAGCCAGGCCTCCTACGTGAGCGTGCACTCAGCCACTGAGCAATCGCTCTTACCCAGGAAGTATTTTTCAAAGCCAAATTTCAAGTTTAATGTAACACCTCAGCTCATTTTAGGATTACCCACCCAGTATGGGGGTGTTGGTAGAGGTCCTAAAAGCCTACCCCCTATTGCCCAAAAACTATGGGACACAGAAAAGACAGGTGTGCACGAGGAGCCCAGGTGGAGTTCCACATGCTCTTGGTGCCCCTCACAGACTTCCTGCCCGACATTGTTATAGCAGGAGACTCCTCCCCAGGACCCAAAGTTGGATTTTTTGTCTGACTTTCAGTAAAGAATTTGCTCAAGCAGATATGTGCACTGGAAAGCAGATGTGTGCACAGGGAAATATAGATACTGGTGCGGAGAAGCCAGGAGAGCCCATGCAGGAAGCAGGAGCACTGTCTCAGAAGGGCTGTGGCTGCTGGTGTCTACGGAGGGGTTCAGCTCCCAGGACTGACTTGGGTCCTATCAGCTTGATATTTCTCTTTTCTAGGTGCCCATCCATCTCCCTCCAAGCTCCCCCAAATGCTGGATACCTCCCTGACCTGATTCCCTCCTGGGTCCCACCAACGGTTCCTGTGGTCCCTGCCACAGAAGGTCTGGGGGCTGGGTGTTCTGGGAAACATGCTTGAGTCTCCCAGAAAGGTTCTTGTTCTGGATCCTTTGCAGTGATCCTGGGTTGGGTGTCAGAATACAATGAGGAAGTAGCTGCACCTCCCATTCTTCTGGTGTTCCTTCGCAAACATAGTCTCCCGGCTGTGCCTTGGCTGTGAATGATCAGGCCTCACAGTACCACCATCATCTTCTCCAGTTAGTGGCCAGTCTTCACCTGGCCTATCCTAGACTTTTCCAGAATATGGCAGTGGCCATGCGGGACAGCTTGTGCAGCAGAGGCAAAGGAGAGAGTGGCTCACTTCTCTCGGGTCCTCCCCGTGGGTAACTACGGTTTCTGCTCAAACAAGCCTTCCAGATTCTGTCCTCTAACTGCATTCCAGAAGGTTTTTATTGTTTGCTATCCTCTAACTGCATTCCAAAAGGGTTTTGTTGTTTGGTTTTGTGGTATGGCAGTTTGCATTGATTTAATTCTATCCTTTATGCTCAGTGCTACAGGTCAATATCCTCCCCCACTGTACCCAAACCTCTTCCCGCCCCACTCTAGGCCTCCCTCCTCTGTGCTCTGCTCTGTGGGCAGGAACTCCAAGTCTGGTTTTCACTAGCCGTTGTCTATGCCATTTCTTTGTTTCTTTGTACACCACATAGTAGCAAGATCATCTGGCATTTGCTTTTCATCTTCTAAATCACTTCAAAGCCTTTTACACCCGAGTTTTTAAACCCAAGAGAGAAGGGGAAAGAAAAATCGAATGATGAGCTGCAGCTGATTAGGTTTTATTAATTTTCGATGTGTTAGTGACTTGCATTAGCAGCCGGAAATCAGTGCCACAGAATGTGTATTCTGCAGAGAAAGGCTGATTGGAGGTGAGTTGTTTATATGTAGAAAATAATGATAATAACAGTTGACTAGGAATTTCCCTGGAGGCTCTTCCGAGGAGAAGTAACTAGAAATAGTTTAACCAAACTCAAACCTTTACCCTTTAAATTTACTGGGTGTGAGTAAAGATTCTGAGAAGGAAAGAAGCTAGTGAGGGTCACACAGGATTTAAGGTTGATGAGGCCGAAGGGAGTTCAGTGATTTATGAGGGATGAGAGAAGAAGAATTAGGAGATAAGAATCTCTCCTCTTCCACTGATAACCAGGATGTTCAAATTCCTGACAAAGCTGTGACCTTCCCAGTCTCCCAGGCTGAGCTGGGAGCAGAGGTTGGGCAGAGGCAGAGAGCAGAGGGCAAGGTCTCCTGGGAGCCAGGACTCAGCATCCAAGTGAGTTCCGAATCTCTTATCTATGCACGCACCCTATCTCCCACCCACTGCTGCGAACTAGTGGGCAGTTTCTTGAAGCAGAAACTGTCAATCCCCTTCTCAATTCCTTAATTTTGAATAATTCTACTTCTTGTAATGATTTCTTTCCATGTTAGTTGAGACCCTCCTCTATAAAACAGACGAGATGATAATCAGACCCATTTCCTTTTTCATCTCCTGTGCACGTCCAAACAATTCCGAGAGGTCAGGAAATAGATTAGCGGTTAGAGCACGTTCTCTAGCATGCACCTGACCCAGGTTCAATTCCAGGCACCACGTGCGACTCATCTCCGGATGCAGTCCATGTACAGCTCTGGAGACACAGCCCTGGAGGCGCTCAGCACCGCTGGGGAATCCCCAACGCCGAATCTCATCTTCTCGTGACCTTGCACTGAACTACCAGCTAAGTTGGCTGACACAGGTGCAGCCCCCAGAGCTCCTAAGGATAACCTGGGACCCCCTAGTGCCCCCCAAAAACAATTCTGATCAATAGAAAATGAGGTTGCATCTTCTTTAGACCAGTGAGATAAATGTAACCCCTGCTCATAATGAATACCATCTCACCGTTTCGACACGCTCTTTACTGACAGTGCTCCATTTCCACAAGGAAAAAGAATTAATCAAGAAATTGTTCTAAGTAACGAGATTATTTCTCCCCCTTTGCCAGGAGCAACATGAAGAAGATTTGTCGTAGAATAGTTGAAAAGGAGTTTCTGGCTGGAGCTCCTGTGGGAGAGGATGAGAAGCTATATTTCCAGAAAGACACGTTAAACTGACAGGAACATCTTGCCGCTGAGGAAAACCTAGGCAGTGGGGAGTAGCTTTCCTCCTCCAACACAGTGACACCTTTCACAGCTATTCTTATTTTTCTGTGGAGACCTGGAGAGAGAAGAAGCGGGAGGTCTCAGAGGAAGCTCTTGAAAGAGCAAATTAGGGCTCTGCACGTGACGGAAAGAAGCAGCCCCGTGGAAAGCTCATCTCTGTGGCCTGGTTAGAAGCGACAGCAGCTGCCTGGGACACCACGACCCCAGGGAGTATTTCAAACTGGAAAAATCTCTTCCTACGGTTTGGCCTCCCGAGGTGGATGCTAGAGATGGAATTGCAAATATATCTTACCTGCCTACAAACACAAGATTAGGAGAAAACACACCTGTTTGGAAGGAGAATGGTGGGAACCCGCAGGGCACGCTGTGTGATGCATGTGCTGACGAGGGTGCAAGGCCAGACAGAAATTTTTTTGTCTCATTTTGTCCTTGTCTATTTTTATAAACACCCTGGTCAGGACTGAACTGTTTGTGATAAGAAACAAAAGCTTGAACCCAGACTCCTAATTTTTGTCTTTCCCAGTGATAATCCCACAGAACTCAGCCTTCTTTCTTAACTGAATATGCATATACACTATATATTCAATACATTAGAACATATTCTATTTGTTATATATAATATTTGACTGACTGACTGTCACTGTCATCCTGTTGCTCATCAATTTGCTCGAGTGGGCACCAGTAACGTCTCCTTTGTGAGACTTGTTGTTATTGTTTTTGGCATATCGAATACACCATGGGTAGCTTGCCAGGCTCTGCCATGTGGGGTTATATATAATACATTCTAGTAAATACATTAGGCAACCATTTGAAGGGAAATGAAAATAATAGTCTTGGTTCTTGCATCCTGACTAAACGCACTGGTGCTCTGCAGTCTGTCACCCTGATTGCAGCTTAGGGACGAGGCTCTGTCACAGAAGGCTAGCCTCGTAGGCACGAGTTCCCATCTTCACTGCTGCCTTTCTTGGCCAAGTTCAAACTGCAGCTGGGATTCCCCCAATGCCAAAACACATGTGAGCTATCCAGTATACTGCACTAGTGGTATACGAGCATTGCTATCACATATGCAAACCCTGGTTATTGCTGTAACAAAAGAAAAAGAAAGGAAGAGAGAGACATCAGTGCATTGGACAGTTAGGTCCCATGTTCAATATCCAAGGGCTATTTACAGAGTGCTACCATATGCCAGGCACTGTTCTGGGTAAGTATGGAATATGTCAGTGAACAAACACAAAAATTTATGGTGCATTAAACAAAGTTATCAAGTGTATTTTCAAAAGGGTGCCACAGCAGTGAGATTAGAACAAAGTAAGGGTGGGCTTATGGCCAGATGTGTATAGATTTGCATTTTAAACAGGACAATCAGTGTAGACCTCCTTTAGAAGTCAAACTTTTAACCTTTGCTATAATAGTATAAAGATTATGATATCCTGGCTCTTTTGATCACAGAACTGCACATTTGTGATCCCAAAAGGAACTCACTTTAACGGAGTAGTACTGGAGGACAGGCATTTCCACTTGGGGCACTACTAATAGAAACATCAAGGCCAAGCCTTTCCTTCCTCTCTGACGACAGCTCATGGAAGTGTTTTTCTTCCCAACTCCTGCATCTGAAGATTTTGTTGAGGATGGTGATATATGTCATTGCACCAATGCCACAAATTCTGGGCACTGGCTGAGAAAGATGCTCTGACCAATGTCATAAATTGAGCTCAAACATTTTCCTGGCTGCTCTCGGATATTTCTGAAATTTCCGCATGTAAAGAATAAAAAGAAATTTACTCTTTCAATTACTCTTAAAACACTAACTTTGGATCTAGCAACAAAATAATGCAATCCTCTTTCAAAAGATAACAAAATCAGATATGCCTTTCCATCTACATCCCAGACTAAATCACATGCTGTAATTATCAATATCAGCACCAATTATCTGCTACCAATATCAGTTATCATCAATTACCAATATCTGTGTCAAATGCCAAGAAAATCACAAAAGTTTTTCCTGTAGGAAATATTTGCACATTCAAGGGGGTACAGCAGGTAGCATGTTTGCCTTGCACGCAGCCAACCAGGCTTCGATTCCCAACACTCCATATGGTTCCTCAAGCGTACCAGAAATGATCCCTGAGCACAGAGCCAGGAGTAAGCTCTGAGCACCACCAAAATCAAAAACCCAAAAAAATATCTGCACATTCAATATACTTCCTACTGCTCCTTCCTTCAGTGAGCTCTAATATCAAATAGCTTCTAGTAGCTTCTAATATCAAAGCTCTAATATCTTCTCTGCAAGGAACCCTTGATTGAGAGCAAACCTTGTCCTGTTGATACCAAATAAAACATTAAACCTTTCTTTTCAGTAGCTTTGAAAATGTGTAATAGCTCCTATTCTGTATTGTTTGAACATCTTATCTAAGCCTTTTATATGTGAGTTCAAAATTTTCCTGTGGGTCATGGAACTTGTCTTGGGATGAAGACAAATGTTGACAGTGGTGATCACTTCCTTCTTCCGGTTCACTAATCCTGTTATATTCTTCAGGGCTATAATTACTCACTAAGTACTCAGCTAAAGAGTGTGAACAAAATATTGATTTTGATTTCTGAATCACACATAACCTCCATTTCTGAATCATAAATAATTTTCATTGTCTATGTCAATCACATGACAATTTCTTTTCTCATTTATATTCATAAATTGTTCTTCAATCAGATTGACTGTGTTGCTAGCAATGAGTGAGCCAACATCTCTTGGTAAGCTAGTAAACAGGAAAAGAGTTGAATTTATCATTACCCAGCAGGCTGTCAAACTTTAAAAAAGACATCTGGCTGTCTCTGCAAGCCCAAATGTCTGATGTATGGTTTGCAAATCTTGTACATGTGATAATGTTTCTTTGTGTTTAAAGCAGATATAACTCAGGAAAAGAGATTTTCCATACTATGTTTTTTAGAGGGAACTTTCACTTACGATTCATGTTCATACCTCAAAAATTCTTTATCTTTAATTACTGAAAACTATGCACAGACTATAACAATTATTTTATTTAGATGTTTAGTCTTCACAGATATAAAATCATAAGGAATCATCTTAAAGAATTTGAACAGAGATTACTTTCAAAGTTGTTTCTAGATTGACTTTGTAAATAAACTGTGTTTCATGTACTACATTTTCCCTTCTATGATTTTTTTGCATTCATTATATCTTAATTGTAGGATAACATGGGTTTGTCCTTTCCGCCTTGCCACAGGAAGCGTAAGTTTATTGAGTTACTCCCATCACAGTGCTCCCATTCCTCTATGTCTATTTGTAACTTCTTTCTTTGTGCTCTGTTGACTTGTAAATATTGTTTTTCTCTTCTCCTTAAGTCCTTTGCATAGTTAATTCAGAGCAATGTCCTTTTTGTATGGGCAAAGGAAGACAGTAAGGGCTATGCTTTTGTAATATAGGAATTAATTGACTCTCAGTGATATTTACCTCCTGGGCATCTGTTCTCTTGACTTAAGCCTCAGCTGCTCTTTCTTCCTAGCACCCCAAAAGTAGAGTCCCGAAGAGGGACTGGATGGACCTAGGGCAAGCGGTGAGCTATGTGCTATCCTGGCATCGAAATGGGTCTGGCCAAAGTGCCATAATGCTTAACTATAAGTTAAGATAAGAACTTGGTCATGGACAAATTGCTGTCATGATCCAAAAAGCAATAACTAGATTCGGACTCTGCTAGGGTAAGAAATGATTAATCCCACCTGAGCACTGTAGTCTGAGTCTGTGGTGAGTATTCCCAGGAGAGTGGCCCTACAAACCTCAGTGTGTTCCCAGAGAGTGGCCCTATAAACCTCAATGTATCTCTTACTGTATCCATACAAAAATAACTAGTATTAAGATGTTAATTAAGCTATTGGACTAAGGAGGAGAGGAATGCCTGCCCCTAGATACGAAATGATCCTTGGCACTATATATATATATATATATATATATATATACACACACATATACATATATATGTATATATAGTTGCATACATATATATATACACATATTTCTTCATATTTATTAAATGCTTATTCTCACCCCAAACTAGAATATCAGCTTTATGAATTCTGGCCTTTTAGTATTCAGTTCAAAATCTCGCACATAAAAACCAAAAAGTATTCGCTGAACCTGTTAATGTAATGTGAAGGATGTCTACAACATACGTACAAGTAGCATGCTCCCTATATAGGCAGCTCCTTTGCTCATCACCAATTGTAAGGATCTTGACAAATAAATATTGAATAAATGAGAGAGCGAATTAATGAACTGAATAAAATAACTTCCATATGTTTGAACTTTCTCCTGTCTATGTTCAACCATCCTTTAGTTCATTTATTTATTCATCGATTTATAAATATTTTTGTGTGACCAATGTCATCTTTCTAACATCTGATGACATTTTCTTGCCCCAGATTCTTGATGCTTCCCAGTATTTTCCCAGATAAATTCTAGCATCTGTAACAGGGTATCACAAACTTTTAATCATCTGCTATCAACAAACCTATGCAAACATATCCCCTACTATAGCCCCCCTTCCCCCCTCCTCATATGTTGCCAACACCAATTGTTTGCAATTTCCTAAACATATAAATCCCATGTTTATTCCTCATTTTTACAAGAAACCTGCTGCCTGTGCAGAATTGACTCAATTTTTTCTTGTGAGCAGCATCATCAATAACCTGTGATCAATGGTAACTAGATTCCAAGAATAAAATCAGCAGCTACTAGAACTATTACTGAAAACAGATGTATTTGTGAAAACACAAACATTTCATTAATCTTGATCAAAGAGTACATGATATGCTTTGAGGGTTTTTAGTGGCAATAGTTTTACATAAACTTTTTGCTAGCTAGACATGAAACTAAAATATTCTTTCCCCATTTTCCTTCTCTCTGTGTTGTTGCAATGAACAAGGGTCGCACACACCAGCTACAGTGCTCACAGAGGGTGGCTTTACCTTCAGTTGTGGTGCCCGCACCCACCTAGCAGTGATGCACCAGATACTACACACTGTAGCACTGTAGCACTGTTGTCCCGTTGTTCATCGATTTGCTCAAGTGGACACCAGTAATGTCTCCATTGTGAGACTTGTTGTTACTGTTTGTGGCATATCGAATACACCGTGGGTAGCTTGCCAGGCTCTGCTGTGCGGGCGAGATACTCTCAGTAGCTTGCTGGGCTCTCTGAGAGGGACAGAGGAATCGAACTTGGGTCGGCCGCATGCAAGGCAAACGCCCTACCTGCTCTGTGCTATCTCTCCAGCCCACTACACACTGGTAAATGAAAATATTTTCTTTGTTGTTCTTGTTGGAGCACGTGCAGAGGAAGCCAAGCTTCCTCCTGGCTCTGCTCTCAGGGATAACTCGTGGTAGGACTCAGGCAACTAGATGGGATTCTGGGGAACAAAGGGCAGCCACATGCAAGGCAAATGCTATCTCTTGGACTCTAACGTTCTTTTTGTGAGGCCGCCTCAAGGTCAGTGCATGGTTCTTTCTTCTGGATGGAGATCTGTCTACTCTATCTGGGGCTGAGAGCCACATACGGAAGTTCCCCTTAATGAATTCCTGCTTTAGTCTCATGGGTTTTCCAGTTTCTTTCTTTGCACTCAAATTACTGTCTAGGTTCAAAGGAACACATATGTTCCCACAACTGAACAGTTGCCACACTTATCTTTGCCTCTCTAATATGTTTTTATTTCTTTTTTTCTCTATCTTCTGTTAAGATTTTGTCTGCATCACTGGTTTTGAGAAATTTGATTATTTACATACTTTGGTATAATGTCCTTCATGGTTTTGTGCTTAGGTTTTGTATGTGGTCATTATTAGATTTAAAATTTTTCCAGAAATCATTTCTTCAAATATTTTTTATCCCCTACTCCCATCTCCTTCTCTCCTTTGGGACTTCAATAATGTACATGTATATTAGCCACTTGAAGTTTTTCCACAGTTCACTGATGCTCATTTCATTGAAAACAGCAAAAATAATTCTAATTTCATTTTGGATAATTTTACTACATACTGGTATATTTTTCTCATATAAAATCTGCCAGTAAAAGCATACATGGTGGGGGCTTCCCTCAAGCATTATAGTTTATCTTTAGAGGTAGTTTGGGTCTTTTTTTACATGTTTAATTTCCATATTCCATTATTTTTTAAACATACGAAACACAGTTATAACTGTTTAAATGTACTTGCCTGCTAATTCTCTCATCTGTGTCTTTCAAGTTGATTTGGTGGATTAACTATCCTCATTATAGGCATGTTCTCTCTTTTACTATATGCCCATAATCTCTGTCTTAATGACAGATATTTTCAGTTTTAACTTGCATAGCACTGGGTATTTTTGTACTCCTATAAATATTCATGAGGTATATTATAGGATGCAGTTTAGTCACCTGGAAACAGTTTGCTCTTACTGGGTCTTGCTTTTATGATTTGCTAAGCAAATCTCTACCATACTCCGATTTTGGAAAAACCTTGCTGAGTATTCAATACAATCTCCCCATAAACCATGAATTTTCCAGTCTGGCTCATGGGAATAACCAACATTCCTGCATGTGTTAGTGCCAGCTACTATTTTCTAATTTGGGGGAATTGTTCCCCCATCACTACCCCTAAGTCTCTTGAATTTTCTCCCATTACATGCACCACGCAGTAGCCTGTTGCCTGCAAAGATGAACTGCAACTGCTCAGAGCGCCCCCTCTGCAACCATCTTGGTTACCTGATGTTGCAAACATGGGTCATCTTGACTTACTCAGATTCTCAATTTTATCTCTTGAACTCAAGGAATCTTCCAAAGCCAGCCTGGTTTTTTTCTCTGTTGTTTTTAATATTCTTATTTAATTCATTGTTTTAACATGAACTGAGATTTTGAGGCCAGTGGCCAGAGTTTTGATTATACTCACAGTAGGATTAATAGAGTAACATCATGTCTCCAGAAAAACATGGTAGGAATCAAACAAGAAAATTTGTGCCGTGTATAAGAAATAAGCCCACCCTGTCAATGAAGGATCTTAGAAAAATACTTTTTCTGTGCCTGGAGATAGAAGAAAGAGGCAGTTGTCTCCCCTTCCACGTCTAAAAGCCTCTTTGGAAATATCTTGCTATAACCTTTTGGAATGTAAATAAATCTCTCAAGGGAAAAAATAATACCAGTGTCTCCAAATTTACAACTCAGAGATGCTTCCAAGTTCCAGGTTTCATCCCTTCTGAAATATAAACATACGTCTCTGGCATTAGGTAAATCTCTCTGGAGTTCTCCCTATACAGTTGTAAATTAACTTCTAAGACTTGCTCTGGGGTCAGATTCCAACTTGCAGTAAATGTGTTCCAAAAGCCTTAGCAGTGCAGAAACATAAAAACATGTTCTTTGCGATCCCAAATCCTCCTGTGCCATGACCTGGAATGTCTCAAATAGCCCGAACAATTGTCTGATTGACCTTGCTCGTTTCCCAGCTCTCAAGCATCAGTGCTCCCCTTTGTGGCCTGATGTTTCGTGTTTTGGAAACTGCCGCTTAGTATATCTTTTGCTGGCTTTCTGGGTTGCTCCTGGTGGGGGACTACATCAAATTCTTATTACACCATCTCGTGAGGAAGCAAAAAGCTGACACTGCTTGGTGTTCCCTTGCCTTTACACTTATTCCTCCCTCAATTTCATATACTCTTCTCCACAAAACAATCCCTTCCTTATTACCTATCAAACATGTGTCAAGTTCTGGTTCAGGATGCTAACTTGAAGTGAGATGTTTCCTGACTTTCTCATGCACATTTGGGAGCCTGTGTGGACATGGAAATTTTTTTTAATGTAGGAGCACTGCTATATATTCAGCCATTGATTACACTGATTGCATTGGGCATGAACTCCATATTACTTTTTAAAAAATTTTTTAATTTTATAAGTTAGCTCACAATGTTTGATTGTATTCAATATTCAAACACCAATCCCACCACCATTACACCTTCCCACCACCAAATTCGGGATGTTTCCATCCCAAGCCCCAAGCCCTGTCCCAAAACACAACCGAAATAGTATATTTTGTATTGTCTGTTATGAAGAACTGCTGAACATGCTTACAAAAAAGTGTTCATATAGGAAAACAGTGTGAAGATTGTTCTATTTTGTCAGGAGCTATTAAGACATCCTATAGGATATCACTACCAGAACATGGCAACTTTTCCCCATTTCAAATAACCTTGATTTGACTGAGATTACTATCCTGTCCGGTGCACCTGTGTGCTGCTAGACTACGTTCTCATCCTAGCCTCTTATGCTAATCTCATTCTTCTTAGCAGTGATTTGTCCAGAATGGGCACATTATACACACCTGGCCTATGAGGTGAAAGGAGGTGGGTGATGGACATTCTTCTGAATGTTTCTTCACTCCTGGGAAGGGAAATAGAAGAGAATGCCTTCTCGAGACCAAAGAGATAACAGCGGGTAAGCCACTTGCTTGGTTGGCGTGCAGCCAACCCAGACTCAACCCAGGCATCTCATAAGGTGCCCCAGACAGCCAGGAGAGGTTGCTGAGTGCAGACCCAGGAAGAAAATCCTGTGTAGCATTGGATGTCACCCCCTCACACACACACACAAAAATAAAATAAAATAATGCTGTCTCTTCTATACATTACTATACATAACTGTTCTTAGGTACTGTGTCTCACTTCTAACAGTGTGAAAATGAAGGCAACACTGTTGGAAGAGAAAGGTGAAAAGAATCTCAGTCCTGAATAGTACTGGGAAGCTGAAAGCCTCAACTCTCCGTTGCATGCACTAAGAACATTTCAAACTATTTAAGATGGTTTTAGTTGAGGTTCTATTTCTTTCAGTCAAAAAACTCTTCCCCAAGGACTGCCTTTAGTCCCAAACTCCCATATCAGCTTGTATGTGCCTCCCCTTCAGTTGTGTCTGATGGTACAGCTGTCATCTCTCAAAACTCCAAGTCTCTTGGAAAGCCAAGTGGACATAGAATATCTTATCTCTTTACAACCAGGACCCCATACAGTGTAAGTATTGCAGATCTGTTGGATGAATGTTCATGTCTCAATCTTTCTCAAAGGTGTTAATATTGTTATCAATACTCATAGCCAATTATTTATTAAAAACAAATATGAAAACCACATGCACCGTTTCAAGAATTCTTCCCAACAACCCATTGTAATAGATGCTATTTCAATATTATGTTCAACTTAAAGAAGGAATACTGAAGCTTGGAAAAATTAAATAGCTTTCATGAACTTATTCAGCTAAGAATTTTGGATCTAGGACCAGTGCTGTGAGGAAATCAGCTAAGCGGAATGAAAGCCAGGATGTCACGTGTCAGAGCAGTTGATTAATACATTGATGCCAAGTGCTTTAATCTGTGTTAAGCCACATCCCACATCTAAGTGAGAGACACTCGTGGTACACACCGACATCAACAAGCAAATTGCAAGCAACAGGGAAAGTTGTCAGCGCTTACTTGGATAGCATAAGCAAGAGACTAACACCAAAGAAAGCAGCAACCTGTCCTTTTGTTCCTTTCCCCCACCCAATGAGCAATGATTCAGTCAGACGTGGGGTGGGGGCGGGGGGGCGGGGGGGGGCCGGTATTGTTTGTCTCACTGTTGAGGATGGCAAACAAAAGACTCCTCTAGTTTATGACTAGAATGGGAGTGAGGAAGTTGCATGTGAGGAGGGTAAAAGCTAGAACAATAGTACTGAGTACTGGGTCAAAGTGGGGAAAAGTGTCATCATATTTCCCCATTCCCCTCAATAAGCTCCTAGGCAGAGACATTTGAAGATTTCAGTCCAAGTTCCCATTAATAAAGTGGCAACAAGGATAGTAGGAAGGCTCATGTGTCTGACCCTAGTTCAATCCCTGGCATTGCATACAGTCCCCTGAGCACTCTCAGAAGTAATTCCTTGAGCACAGCCAGAAGTAATCCCTCAGCATTGCTAAATATAGTCCAAGCCTCTACGCACAACACACCAAAGCAAAAATATTGCAAATCATGAATGTACATGGTATAACCATGAAAGCAGCCTGAGTCCTCGATTCAGGGCCTTAGGATTATGCTCTGCACGGGCTACACAGAATCTGATGTATAATTGTGCTCTCAAATCATTGACTGGATTTTTTTTTTGGTTCAAGAGTTAGATTTCTCAGGACCCAAATATTTTACTTACTGAATCTTTCTTTAAGAAGGGACCACTATGACAATAATAGTTGGAAATGATAGCTCTGGACAAAAATTGAAAAGTAGGTAAGGGGTTATATATGATAACTAGAAAGAGAGAGAGACAGAGAGAGAGAGAGAGAGAAGAGTGCCTGCCATAGAGGCAGGCTGGGGGTTTGGGGTGCCTGAGGGAAACTGGGGATATTGGTGTACTGGTGGTGGGAAATGTACAAATGTATTAGAACATTGTATTACTAAAAACCAATCATAAACAACTTTGTGACTGTGTATTTAATGGTGATTCAATAAAAAAAGATTCTGTATTTTAATCATTTCTATCTTCCCCACAAAATTCTAGTACTTAACTAGATATATAACATGAGTTATACAATAAAGGTGAATTGAATTTCATTGAATTATTGAGAGTAGGGCAAAGAGAATTGATGACATTCACAAAGGGCCCACCATAATTTAATTATATTTTCCTAGAAGGAATAAATTGATACTTCAGAAGCATATAGCCTTTTAGTCATGTGAAGATATATTCAAGTTTCTGCTAATGAGATCTCCTTCATAAATTCTAAAAGTCTTCAAATACTTCAAATTGTTCATTCATTTACTTCTCTATCCTATCACTGAACTGGTAGATATTTCATCAACTTTCACAAAATACCTGTCTCTTTACCTTTTTTCAACACCAACATGTCCAGAAAACCAATAAATATTGACTTGTAAAGTTGTTTATGACTAACTTTATATGTTTCTTTTCCCTAATTGCTTTTGTAGTACTTGTTATCACTTAGCATCTGATTCGAAAGCATCAGAAGAGCGCATGTCAAAGCAAGACGTTAGCAGGCTGTGCTGCTGAAATCAGGCAATGCCAGATACCATGCTGTTCAGAGCCTTCACCTTCCTCTCCCCCTTCAGTTGACAGTAAAACCCATTTGCAATACTAACCTTAGAAGATGGTCCTTTCATAGGCACAGAATAACATGTAATCCTATCCACTGGGGCCTCACTCATTCTCTGCACATTAACACATCCTTACAGAGAGAACCCCTGGGAAGGTGTTATCTGAGAACACAAAGTAAATTTATCCAGGTACTTTTCTTTAGTTAATCTGATGTTTTTAGCTTTTTAGAAGTTAAATGCTCTCTAGGATTTACCAACTTTCTTGCACATTCCCTTGATGAGTCCTTTCTAGTCATTTTCAAGCACCCACCCCCTCTTTCAATATAAACGTGCCCACCTCTTGGTCTCTCTCCCTCTCTGTCTTTCACATGAACATGAACACGCATGCACACGCACATACACACTCAAGCACACACATATATACTTTACAACCTTGAGGTCTTTAAGAAATCAGACTCTACTGTATGAAAGACACCTTGAAAACCTATTTAAAGTTGCCTTAACAATCTCAGATTATTTGGGTAAAGAAGTCAGGTCAAAACTACTGACAACCATAATACAGACTCAGGCTATACTTTCAAATGGTGAATACTAATTTCAACAAAATATTTGCCTCAGTACCTGTGTTTCTAGCTCATTCATGTTCTGTTCTGTTTTGAAGGAAAGTTAGTTGTATTTTTTATTCTCCTTCCCTTACCTTTCAGTTGTGATAAATGGATTCCACACACTCTGCATTGTCATGCTTTCACATTCTAGCTGTGATGCTCCCACACATTTGGTTATAGTGCACTTGGGATCACACAAGGATGGAGGTAGGATCCCAAATGGGCTGTGTCACCTGATCATGTTTGGAACACATGGGGTGAGGCCCAGGGTCAAACTTTCGGCCTTAGGTTTGCAAGGCAGGTGCTTTGCCACTGAGCTATCAGTGGTCCTCTCAATTTTACAAAGATTTTCAAGCTTTAGATCTAGTTTCCTTAATAGATACTTATCATCAGATGCTACACAGCATCTTGCTAGCCTTCTCCAATGAGATTTCTTCATCAAGGTCATCTTACGACACAAGGCCTCATTCCTTTGTCTCTTTCCTTTATTTCCCTTTTCCCTTATTGTTACTTTGATGATCAATATCATCAGGTTCTACTACTCCAACATGAAGCTTCAGTGCTGGCACTTTCAGCTGAGCTGCACGCCGAGGCCGGCACTCCCTCTGCTGTGGTACATTCCCAAGTAATGACACTAATACACATGCCGCCAAGGGTTGCCTTTGTCATGATGCTCACGTAAACCTGACTGCATTGCCACCTGGGATCACAGACAGCAGAATCGCCTGGCGGCACAAACAACACTGTCAGGGTCACACTTGGTGCAAGTGGGTTGAATTTACAACCTTACACTTTCTTTTTTGTTTTTGTTTTGTTTGGGGACCACATCTGGAGATACTCAGGGGTTACTTCAGTCAGGAGTTACCCCCAGCAGTGCTCAGGGGATCACATGGGATACCAGGACAGCCACATGGAAGGCAAATGCACTACCCACTGTAGGATATCATTGGTTTGTCCTTTCTTCCTTGCCACAGAGTTTGGGCTTATCTGGTAATAATCTCTAAACATTTTAAGACAACATTGGTATGTCCTGTTCTCCTTGCCACAAGGAGCTTAGCTATATCGGGTCACACCCATCAAAGTGCTCCCGAGTCACCCCCATTCATTTGTTTATCTGTAACCACTTCTATGCTCTCTTCCCCAACCAGTTAATCAGCTTTTCCCCTAATCAGACTCTGTTAATTTGTAAGGTCAGACCATTCTAGGACATTGAATTTGTATTCTAAGTTAATATTGCCTTTTCTCCTCTCCTTATGTCTTTTGAATAGTTTACTTTAGAGCAATGTCCTTTTTGTATGGACAAAGAAAGACAGTTGTTAATATGCTTTGGTAACATGGGATTTAATTGGCTTCAAATATTATTCACTCCCGGGCATCTGCTTTCTCAACTTAAGCCTCAGCTTCCCTTACTTCCTAGCACCCCCAAAAGCAGGGTCCCAACGAGGGACGAGACGGACCCAGGGCAAGCGGTGAGTTATGTGCTACCCTGGCATCAAGATGGGCCTGGACAAAGTGCCTAATGCTTAACTATATGTTAAGAGCTTGGTCATGGACATGTCTTGTCATGATCCAAAAGCACCGACGAGACTGGGACCCTGCTAGGGATAGGAAAGACAAAATCTGGCCTGAGCACTGTAGTCTGAGATCAAGATGACCCCAGGAGAGCTATTCTATAAGTTTAATGCATCTCTTGCTGTGTCCATACAAAATGATTGATATTATGAATGCTTATATGTTAGTTGGACAAGGAGAGGAGAACACACCCATGGGATTCCGCTCTTGGGTGGGTGTCCTGCTGAAAGAGAATCTGTCCTAGAAGAAGCATGCCCTGAGGGAAAGAACTTTACCCCTATTGATTGTGACCACACCTATGTGTTAGCCCCAACCCCTCATTCTTGGGGATTTAACTAGGCTGTAAGAGTGGGCGGGGGGCCAATCCCAGTGCTAGATCTGGAGAAGCTAGATCAAAATCAAATGCAGAGGAGAAGGAGAATAAGTAGCATGGGGGAGGAAGAAGCAGGAAGAGAATCAGAGGAGAATGGAGATGGGAATGGAATAAACTGCAACTAAGACCAACCAGCCTGGCCCTCGTTCCTTCCTTCACCTGCCTAGTCATCACACCTCCCCAGGGTGGGGGAAGCGTCGTGAGACTACGTGAGACTACCGAACGCAGGCGGCGGGAGAGATAGAGCTCCACTGCCCTATGCCCAGTGCGGTGTGGCCCCTCTCTCCCTCTCCCTTCTTTTTTGTGTGTTTTCACAACCCACTGTACTAACACTCTGGCCCCTGAGCTACACTGTCAAGAAAAGAGGTAGCTGTTCATTCAGGCCCACACGGTGGCCTCGTTTCTCCCTTGCTTCCTTTGCACCTTACACCAGTCACTTCTCCCCAATATTTTGCTTGCTAAGGTGTTCGGGATCATTGTGTTGTGAATGCAAAAACAAGCTGAAGACAGGGGACAAGTGATTTTGAGTAAATGAAGAAGCTATTTGCATTTCTTTCCTAATTCAGAAAGGGCAAACTCTCTGGCACCAAGGGCCGATGATATTTTGAGAAGGAAAATGGAAAGTTCTAAGAAATACTGTCTTTTTTTCAGAGAGGAGACCTTGCTATAATTTCTCTCAAGGATGGGCTGTGATTTCATTTCATCAATTAGTTGACTGGGTGAAGCAAACCACAAATTCCACAGGGATTAAAATAAAAGAAATATATTACTTATTACAAGTACTAGAAGTTTGCATTTAATTTGGGCAGCTAAACTTCTGATCTTAAATGAGAAGAATCAAAGCCTTTGATATGTAAAATAGCGCCAAAATATCTTCCTCTGCTCTTTTCTCCTCAGGCTGAAATTTGTAGATATGAGAGGTACTTCATATAATAAAGAACATGCTTTCATATTCTTAAAAAAATCAATGAAAATGGAATTGAAAGGTCTGGTAGAAGTTGTTTTGGATCTAGTGATATAGATAACTAGCCTGAGTGGGCAAAGATTCTCATTTTCAAAATGAAGCTAAAGGCACCCTTATTCACAGGTTGCTGTACAGTCACACAGCCCTCTGTAAGCACAACAATATTATGAAAATATTAAGAACTATTAGTATGATGACCCAGGCACGTTTACAAAACACTATCATCGTTATCATAAAGTTGTAATCTCTGGTTTGAGACTTTACCAAATCTTCTGCTCTAAGGAAGGAGACAGTTTTTGCATATAACGTATGACTAGCACAGCGAGTAGGGTGTTTGCCTTGCACATGGCCTACCTGGCTTCGATTCCTCTGTCCTCTGCAGGCAGAGACTTCAAAATAGTCTTGGAGAGCCCAGCAAGCTACCAAGAGTATCCTGCCCACATGGCAGAGCCTAGTAAGCTCCCCATGGTGTATTCTATATGCCAAAAACAGTAACAACAAGTCTCACAATAGAGACGTTACTGGTGCTCGCTAGAGCAAATTGATAAGCAACGGCAAGACAGTGATACAGTGATACAGTGATTGCTACCATTCTTACTTGTGAGAAGATGCTATCAAAAACTAAGAGTCACTCTCTCCTTATTCTCTTTGATACTCTCTCCAACACTCTCTGGACCTGCTCACCAACGACTTAAAATCAGGCCAGGAATCTTCACCACTGTAAAGAGCACATGCATTTCTTCACCTCTCCATAATGCACCATAAACATACAAAGACATCCTGACTATAGGCACCTAACCACACAACAACACACAAGAAACAATTCCAAACTGCAAAGGTAATAATGGCAAAGCAGCACCAGCCTTAATGAGTGAAGATGCTAGCCCTGAAGACTTAACTAGTAATAACAAACTATATAATCTCTCTGATAAGAAAGTTAGAGAGGAATTGTTGAGGTATAAGGAGCTCAAAGAAACAATGAAACAGACTGCCAATAAAACACAAGCATAAATGAGGAAACTAAAAACAGAAATTATAGATCTGAAAACTTTGGTAAGTGAAATAAAAAAAAAAACTAACCAGCAGGCCTTAGCAGCAGAGTAACAGCTACTGAGGACAGAATCAGTGAGCTCTAAGATGAGGTGCAGAAAATCTCCAGACAAAAGCAGAAGATGGGAAAACCTCAGAATGAAACAGGAGATGACAAGAGAGCCTTTTGAATGAATTGAAGAGGAACAACATAAGAAATACCTGGGTCCCAAAGAGCTGGCAGACAACTTAATAAGAATCAAGAGTCAAGGACATCATTCTTGTGAAGTTCCCAGAGCTTAAATGTGCATGCACACTGATCCAGGGGGTCTGAAGGGTACCAGCTAAAAGAAATCCAAATAAACATACTCCAAGACACATTTTAATCAGAGTAACGAAAACCATAGAGATAGAATACTGCAGGCAGAAAAATTAAGGAAGTAAATAATATTTTATCTGAGGGAAGAAATGGGAAAGGACTAGTAAATATATTAAGGACCTTTCATCCTCAAAAAGCTAAATACACATTCTTCTCCAATGCACGTGGGATATTCTTCAAAATAGACCACATACCTCCACCAAGTCAAGAGTATTGAAATCATATCAACTACCAAAGACCACCCATGATGCACTGAAAGTAGAAGTTAATCACAAACAGAAATGGAAAAACAACTCAAACGCCTGGAAATAAAATGATTCATTGCTGAACAGCCAGTGGGTCAGGGAGGAAGTCAAAGAGGAAATTAAAAGATTCATGGAAACAAACAAGAATGACCACACTACCTACCAGAACTTGTGGGATACAGCAAAAAGTGGTGTTAAGAAACTCATCACTATGCAGGCATTCATCAGAAAGGAAGAAAGGGCCCACATAAGTAACCTGACCACACAATTTAATAAACTGGAAAAAGACCACAAAAACAGAGCCCAGCAAGGGGAGGGTGGTGAAGGGAACTGGGGCATTGGTGGTGGGAAATGTACACTAGTGAAGGAATGGGTGTTGAAACATTATATAACTAAAACCCAATTATGACCAACCTTGTAATTGTGTATCCACTGTGATTCAATAAAAATATTCTAAAATAAATAATTTTTAAAGGAGCCCAAAGCAGGCAGGAGAAAGAAAACTTAGAGTGGAAATTAATGAATTGTAATTTCAAAATACAATCCAAAAAGTTAATGAAACCAAGAGCTGTTTCTTTGGAAAAATTAAACAAGATTGATAGCAAGACTCAATGAACGAGAGAGAGAGAGAGAGAGAGAGAGAGAGAACACTAAAAAACTGCATCAAAAATGAAAGAGGGAACATCACAACAGACACCACAGAAATTCAAAGGATCATGCGAGATTACTTTGAGCAGCTTTATGTCATAAAACAAGAGAACTTTGAAGAAATAAATTAATTCCTGGACTATGAGAACCTCCTGAGGCTGAACCAAGATGATTTGTAATATCTGAACAGACCTACCACTATCAAGAAAATTGAAATAGTTATCAAAATTTTTCTCAAAAACAAAAGTCCAGATCCAAATGAATTCACTAGTGAATTCTTTCAAACCTTTAACGGTCCTGCTGCCAATCTTTTTCAGGCTCTTCCAGAAAACTGAAGAAACAGAAACACTCCCAAACAGTTTTTATGAAGCAAATATCACCCTGATGCCAAATTCAGACAGAGAAACCACAAAATAAAAGAGAATTACAGTTCAATATACTTGATGAACACAGATGTAAAGATCTTTAATAAAATACAGCAAATAGATTCCAACGATTCATCAAAAAGATTATACACCATAACCAACTAAGATTCATCCTGGGAATGCAAGGATGGTTTAACATTTGCAAGTCAATCAACATAACATATCAATAAACAAATTAAAACCATATTATCATATCAATAGATGCAAAGAAAGCATTTGACAAGATTCAGCACCCAATTATGATAAAAACTTTCAAAAAACGGGGATTGGAGGGACTTTGCTTAATAATGCCCAAACTATTTATCACAATCCCACAGCAAATATTATACTCAATGAGAATAAAACAAAAAACTTCCCTTTAAAATTAGGCACAAGACAAAGTTGGCCACTCTCACCACTCCAACATAGTGCTGGAAGTACTTTCCATAGCAATTAGGAAATATATACATGCATAGATATAGATATAGATAGACATAAGGCATCAGATAGAAAATAAATAAGTCAAGTTCTATTATTACTAGAAAATCCTAAAGACTTTACCAAAAAAGCTCCTAGAAACAATAGATTTGTATAATAAAGTGGCAGGCTATGAAATTAATACACAGAAGCCCGTGGCTTTCCCATATACAAATACAATAGATTTGTATAGTAAAGTAATAGGCTATGAAATTAATACACAGAAGCCCATGGCTTTCTTATATACAAATAATGAAAAAGAATAAAGAGATATTAAAAAACAGTCTTGTTCATAATTGTGCTTCAGAAAGTCAAGTGCCTAGAATCAGCTTAACTAAACCAGTGAAAGACCTATACAAAGAAAGTTATAAAACACTACTTTAAGAAATAAAAGAGGACATGAGGAAATGGAAACACATCCCCTGCTCATGGATAGGTATGATTAATATAAATTAAAATGACAGAATTCCCCAAAATATTGTACAGATTCAATGCAGTCCTTATAAGGATACACATTTTTTAAAAGAAATACCTCAATGCTCCTGAAACTCATTTGGAACAATAAACTGCCCCCATTAGCTAACACAGTGCATGGGAAAAAGAAGATGGGAGAGATGGGAAGCATCATCTTCCCCAATTTCAAACTGTACTACAAAGCAGTAGTAATTAAAACAGCATGGTGGGGCTAGAGCCATAGCACAGCGGGCAGGGTGTTTGTCTTGCACGGGACTGACCAGGGTTTGATTCCCAGCATCCCATATGGTCCCCTGAGCACCACCAGGAGTAATCCCTGAGTGAAGAACCAGGAGTAACCCCTGTGCATTGCCAGGTGTGACCCAAAAAGTAAATTAAAAAAATTTTTTTAAATAGCATGATATTAGAATAAAGACAGATCCTCAGATCAGTGGAATAGGCCTGAATAATCTGATACAGACTCTCAAGTATATGATCAGTTAATCTTGGATAAAGGAGCAAAAAAAAATATGAAGTGGACCAAGGAAGCCTTTTCAACAAGTGGTGTTGGTAAAATTGGTCAGCTAAATGTAATAAAAAAAAATAATGACCTCTAAAACCATACACAAATATCAAATCAAAATGGATTAAAGACCTTGATATCAGACTTTAATTCATAAGGTACATAGAGAGAAATCTAGGCAGAACTCTCCAGGACTTGAAGCTAAGAGTACTTCAAGGATAAAACATCACTGACCAAGCAAATGAAAGCAAAGATAAACAAATAGGGCTATAATAAACTAAAAAGCTTCTGCATTTCGAAGGAAATGATGATCAGACTACAAGGACAACCCACAGAAAGGGAAAAAATATTGACCCAACATTCATCAATATCCAAGATATGTATGTCACCAGGAGAACTTTTCAAGAAAAAAATACATACAGACATGGCTGCGGGAGCGGGACTGCGCCGCGCAGGGCGCTAGGAGGCATTGTCGCCGTGCCTGTATGAGCAGCAGTCCAGCCTGGTGGCTGGCAACAGGATACCCACGTCTGCATGCTGAAGAAGATGGGCGAGGCAGTGGCCAGAGTTGCGAGGAAGGTCAACGAGACAGTGGAGAGCGGCTCGGACACCCTGGACCTGGCCGAGTGCAAGCTGGTCTCCTTCCCCATCGGCATCTACAAGGTCCTGCGGAATGTCACCGAGCAGATCCACCTCATCACACTGGCCAACAATGAGCTCAAGTCCCTCACCAGCAAGTTCATGACCACGTTCTGCCAGCTCCGAGGTAAAGACAGTTAAAGGAAAAAAAAAAGACCATTTCTCCGCGCCCGCACCCCCAGAATGACTGACGAAGAGGATGGAGCTGCTTGGGACACCGGCAGCCCACCAGCAACCTGCAGTATGTGACTTGAGAGTTTCCGCCAGGTCCCCCGAGCGGGGGCCTGGCGTTTTTCTCTCTTTTTTTTTCTCTTTAATCTATCTCTCTTCCCCTCAACCTCTGGGCACAGCACAGCATCTACCCCACTTCTGAGCACAAAATGGAGAGACGCACCCAAGTGCGCGGCGCGGCTGGCGGGGGATCGAGGGCGGGGAAGTACCGGTCTCCGCCCACATCGGACACTTAAAGAGAGTGCAGCCACGTGGGCTTTCCCATTTCTCCGCGCCCGCACCCCCAGAATGACTGACGAAGAGGATGGAGCTGCTTGGGACACCGGCAGCCCACCAGCAACCTGCAGTATGTGACTTGAGAGTTTCCGCCAGGTCCCCCGTGCGGAAATCTCTCTCTCTCTCCTTCAACTTTTTCCCTGGACTTTAGACAGAAACCCAGAACCGCGCGGCCGCGGCAGCGGCCGCGCGACCTAATGTCATCTTAGTATCAGCAGTATGTAATGGTTCCTTCTTAATGGGTCGGACTTTTGTGGGTGATCCTAACAAGAATAGTAAGTATTTTGTTGAAATATTGAAGGCAATCAAAATGGTAACCATCTCTCTAGACTGAACTAAGCTATATCCCCACGCCGGCTGAGAAGAAATATCCTTCTTTCTCGGGAAGAAACGTGGCGTGGTGTCAAACATAGTGTGATGTCCATTAAGCAAACAGACCTGGTGGCGTGGGAATGGGAAATAAGGGGAAAAATTAGGTACATGGACCAGCGGGACGTTGGTGGTATCTCGAGCCGGAGCCGATATCAGCGCAAGAGCTTTGGTTCCAGAAACGGCTTGCAGACACTCTACTAGACTATCAACTAAGCCAGAGCCCCACGCTGGCTGATGACGGGAAATAACCATCCTCTTCGGTTTTTTTTCCCTTTGTCAGACAGCGTGGCGATTACTAAACAGGCGTGAACTCGGTGGCTCGGGGCAAGGGGGAAAAAGAAAAGTTATGTAACAAACAGCAGGACTTAATATCTCTATATGCTTAGTAATGGAGAATTATCAAATGCCTCATTGGCAATAGGACTGTCTTTTTCTTTTTGGGGGGAAACCCCAGCAACGGTAGTGAGTTGTGTGTTGAAACATGGAATGTAATCGAGATAAGCGCAAATGAAGTGAAACTTATCACGTACAAGGGTGGGGACTAGGGAGGTGGGAGGGGGCAGCAGATATACTGGGGGGGTTGGGGGTGGAAGATGGGCACTGGTGAAGGGAGGGGTGTTTGAATATTGTATAACTGACATAATCCTGAGAACTTTGTAACCCTCCACTTGGTGATTCAATAAAAAAAAAAAAAAAGAAGAAGAAAAAAAATACATACAGACAACCCCATTAAAAAAAAAAAAAGAGGTGAAGCAAGGAACAGAAACTTCCTCGAAGAACAAACACAAAGGCCAAAGAGATATTTTTTAGTTTTTTTTTTCTTTTTGGGTCACACCTGGCAATGCACAGGGGTTACTCCTGGCTCTGCACTCAGGAATTACCCCCTGGCAGTGCTCAGGGGACCATATGGGATGCTGGGAATCGAACCCGGGTCGGCCGCGTGCAAGCAAATGCCCTACCCACTGTGTTATTTCTCCAGCCCCGAGATATTTTTTAAAAGTGCTCTAAATCACTAATTATTATTAGGAGGCACAAATCAAAATAACAATGAGATATCTCACACCACAGAGACTGGCAAACATCAAAAAGAACAACCAGTGCTGGCATGGATGCAGAGAGAAAGGGACTTCCATTCACTCTTGGTAGGAATACCAATTGATCTAGTCTTTCTGTAAAACAATTATGTATATTCCTCAAAAAGCTAGAAATTGATCTACCCAGCAAAAGCACTCCTCAAACTATACCCTAGGAGACCAAAAACACAATGCAAAAAAAAAAAAAGGCATCTGCAGTCCTATGTTCATTGCAGCACTATTTACACTAGCCAGAACCTGGAAACAACCCAAGTGCCCAAGAACAGGTGAATGGATAAAGAAACTATAGTACACCTACACAATGGAACACTATGCAGCTATTAGGAAAAATGAAGTCATGAAATTTGCTTATACATGGATGGACACGGAGAATATCATGCTGAGCGAAATAAGTCAGAGGGAGAGGAGAAAAGATAGAAAGATTGCACTCATTTGTGGGATATTAAAGACAACAACAACATAGTATGTGAATAATACCCAAAGGGCCTATGGTAGGAAGCTTGCAACAAAGTAGGACGGAGAGGGCAGTTAGGACAGAGAAGGGACCATTATGACAATGATAGTTGAAAATAATCACTCAGGACAAGAACTGAGTGCTGAAAGAATGTAAGGTAGCATGTGTGATACTTCTTCAGTAACAGAAGTAAAAAACCACAGTGCTTAAAGGCAAAACGAGAGAGAGAGAGAGAGAGAGAGAGAGAGAGAGAGAGAGAAGTAGAGGCAGGCTACAGGAGTGGGGTGGGGAAGTGGGTGGGAGGGAAACTGGGGGCATTGGTGGAGAGAAATGTGCAGTGACAAAGGGACAGGTGTTGGAACACTGTATGACTAGAACTCAATCATGAACAACTTTGTAACCATGTATGTCATGATGATTCAATTAAAAATCAAATATTAAACAAGCAGACTCACAATCATCACTACTTGGAAAGAACCGAGTTCTATCAGGGCTCACTGCCTGACTCTGCTTAGCAAAAGCGTCGCCGGGAGTAGAACGTGATGGAAATAGATTGTTTTCACATAGATAGTAACGATACCGCTGCCTAACATAAATTTATAAAATGTTTGCTATGTGCCAGCAACTGCTCTAACCATTTTCTCTAGCTTCATCTTTAATATTTTCTGTGAAGTAGGTTCCATTACCATAATTTACTTCATTGTACACATGAGAGTCTGTAAAATGAACGCCAGTTGCCTGAGGTAATAGCAATCTTTCTCTCCCCCTGGGCCAAGGTCTGAAAGTCCATCTCATGCATGCCAGGAGTGCATTTTATCATTCGACCACATCCCCAACCCCAGGAACAGAGACTTGAACTTACACTCTTAGCCACTTCTTTATTTTCCCTCAAAATGTAGAAAATATTAACATTTTGACAAAGTGTGGGAAGCAAGCAAGTCCCGCTGAGTCTTACCTAATGGGTTCAGATTGCCCATAATTTTCACCCAAATATTTTTTAAGATTTCCAGAGGTTCCGTTTATAGCTCTGAAATGGAAATCACTGGGAATTTCATTTTTTAACAGTACCATTTGTACAAGTGGAGTTGTACCAGCACTTTTTCTTACAACTTGGGCTCCAGCCTCCTGCCATATTGCTCAGCCTTCTTTTCTCTCCTCTATCCTGTCCACACCTCTTATCTAAAGTCTCCTTCCATTCTCAGAGCCTGTTCACCTCTTCATTCCCTGCCATCTCTCCTCCTTTGATTTCACTTTGCCCCAAAGGGATTATCATGGTATTTTCTTAATCAGTGATAGTTCTCTTCCTGTGATAGATTTTAATGTTAGCTCCTCAGGCAGAGACATCTTCACCTTGATATTTACCCATTTAATAAACTTTTATTCCTGCAAGGTAAAAAAGAGGGGATGTTAATTCATAAAGCCAGAGTGATTTTTTGATGTCTTGAACTTTGGTATGTAAAACCACTGAAGAATAATTGCAAGAGGAAATCATAAACGCAAAGTCTCTGTAATTATGATCACACTCGCATAACTCATCCTAATCTATTCTAAATTCATTAGAGCCATCTGAATACTCCAGCCCTCAAACATTAAAATATTCTCTCATTGGGAGAGGAAAAAAAGAACAATTTTGTTGAATGACAATATAGCATGATTTTGAAAAACTACTTTTTGCACCCAAATATTCTGCCTATTTTTCAGACCCATGAGACAACCAACCATCTGGAGAGAGAGTACAGCAGGCAGGGCACTTGCCTTGCATGCGGTTGACCTGGGTTTGAGCCCCTGCATCCCATATGGTTCTCGGGAGCACTACCAGGTGGAATTCCTGAGTGCAGAGACAGGAGTTATCCCTGAGCATCGCCAGGTATGGCCCCCAAACAAAATAAAACAACAAAGATAAACAACCAAAAGCTAATCCACCCCACTGTTAAGATGGCCAATTTTCAGGGTTGTTTTTTCCGGGGACAGCTTCTCAAGAGGTGCTCAGAAGGTGACTTTGAGGGGCTTTCTTCCAGAGATTCTTGGCCAAACAGTCAGTGGTCCTGTGAAAATGCCTGCGAGACGCCTCCAGTGCCAGAGATTACCTGCCCTGCTGGTGTTCAGGGAGCTCACCTGGCCCGGTGCACTCTGCAATGCTCAAAGAATCCTGTGGTGCCGGGATCCAACTAGGCTCAGTCATAGGCAAGGTGACTATTCTGACCCCTGTACTAGCTGTCCAGCCCAAGTTGGTCATTTTTGTCAGCAACATTGCCTGAGAAAAACATTTACTTGTGTTTTCTAACAAAATTAATTACTGGCTCCAGCCACATTCCCACTTTGTTAATGAGGTCACAAATTCATAATTTAATCATGAGTGTATTGGAAAATTAATTCTAGCATCACTCCCAATTGTCCACTCCTAATACTCTTTTATCCACACTTTTTTGTTTTGTTTTGTTGTTTCATTTTGCTTTTTGAGTCACAACAGGCAGTGCTCAAGGTTTACTCTCGGCTCTGCCCTGGGGGATTACTTCTGGTGGTGCTTGGGGAACTTTTTGTAGTGCCAGGGATCAAATCCAGGTTGGTCACACACTAGAAAAGTGCTTTATCCTTTATAATATCTATCAGGACCCCATCCATGCTTTCTATCATTCATTCAAAATCTAATCATAGAACTTTCTCGGCAAGAAGTCTCAGAAATGCAAGCAAGAACCGTGGTGCCTGCCTCAAGGAGGAGTCTAATATAGGAGTCATACTTCATGAATATTTTTTTTCTTTTGGGTCACACCCAACAATACTCAGGGATTACTCCTGGCTCTGCACTCAGGAATTACTCCTGGTGGTGTGTGGGGACCATATGGGGTGTCGGGGATTGAACCCAGGTCGGCCATGTGCAAGGCAAAGGCCCTACCCACTGTACTATCACTGTGGCCCCTTCATGAATATTTTTAAATAGAGAATGAGGAATATTAGTATTAATTCACTGAGCCCATCTTTTGAGAAATACCAACTGTTCTGGATATCTAACTCATTTATGTGGGTGTGAGAACTGCAACCTCACTTCGATTCCCTGGTACCACATATGATCCCTGGAGCACTGCTAGGGGTCACTTCTGAGCTAGAAATAGCCCTTGAGCACCTTCACACCCAAAACGAACCTTTCCAGAGAGTTGTAGAAAGTTAAAACCTCTCTATGAGATATCTCCAGTCAATTGAAGGAATTTCAGGGGAGCATGTTCTTAAATATCTCTATGAGTTCACCATCAGGTATCCAGAGTCAAAGGCCTGAGTGTGTGCTGTGCCCTCTCACAGGTCCACTGCACTGCACAAGTAGTTGCTTAGGATCAGTTTCCCTATTTCCAATACCTCTCAGAGTAGGTGAGATGCTCCTAGAAGAGAGAGATCAGGTCCTACTAATCTGTAGTCCCCCTAGAACCCAGAACAATGTCCTATAACTTACAGAGATACTATTTGAAGAAGTGAATTTGGGAGTGTGAAATGAGATGGAAAGACAAGAAAAAAGCAGGAAGGGAAGGCAGGAGGGAGGAGAAAATACAATTTTCATTATTAACGTTTTATCACAGGGTACCTGGAAGTTTTATTTTCTCAAATGTCCTAGGCCATTCTGAGAGTGCTGAGTTAATTCTCCTATCAATCTCCTTTCGAGAGATAATTACTGGTGTATAATTTTAGCACATGATTATACCTTTTTGTTATGATCCAACAGTCATGAGACTTGGCACGTGCTTCAGTCATGATAGAAATAGCTTTGTGTGCACAGTTCTGGCTAAGAAGGTGTAAGAAGGAGGTCCATGACATCACCCTTTGTGAATTATTAATTGCAGAATTACACTTTTGTATTAATAGCAACCATAGCCTGCATTATTTATCGTTTGCTTTCAAGGCAAACGATATTATTGCCTCATAACAACCCCCTGGATGTCTTTCTCAGCTTATGGAACCAAGTCCGAGAGGTTAAAAGCTGGTTCAAGGAGATGGAGCTCCAGGTCCCACCCCAATCTACCAACTCCTGGGGCAGTGCTTTTTCCATTCATGAAGTCTCCTCCAGGAAGAAAGAAAAATGTCTTGAGAAATACCACTTTAGCTTTTTTTCTCTCCATATCTCTATTTCTCTTACTCAGACATAAACACACACACTCACTTTTGTTGCTGCAGTGTTCTTTGTCGAGGGATCATACCCAGCAGTTCTCAGAGACCAGGGCCACTGCAGGCCGCCTGGGGATCACAGGGGCTAATGTTTCTGTGGTGCTGACAGGGCCAGGCTTGCCAAAGACAGCGAATCCAGGGCCTGGTATATACCAGGCACGTGCTCAGTCACTGGTGGCGTAGTCCCAACCCCTTCCTATTTCACTTTTGTCTCACTTCTCAAGAAAATGAATTGGTCCCAGTTATAACTTGCCTGTAACTAACTTTGATGCTGTTCTCCTGACCTTAATTGGTCTCGTTATTGTAAGCTTGGTTTTCAAGTGATTCCTGAGGCGTACAGGAGTCTGCCTTCTGTCTGTCTCCTATTAGTTCTCGTGGTCCATTGGAACCTAAACTTTAACTTTGGGCATGAATTAACTTTTACTATTGCCTCTTAATGCATCTTGTAGTCCTCCTTCTACATTTGACTGAATTTTGGTTCAGACTCGATCTCAAAGTAAAATTTGACTTAGTAAGTTTGGAGAAATGACTATCTTCACTCCAACCATAAAACTATGGAACTGAAAGAGATCTTCTATTACACTTGTAAAAATTTTTATTGTGTTTTTTAACTTCTTATTAATACACCATGACTTAGCAAAGTTGTTCATAATAAAACTGTTTTAGGCATACAATGTTGCAACACCAATCCCACCATCAGTGTCTCTGGGGTTCCTGCCATCCCCTCAGCCTGCCCTCTTGGCAGGCATATGACAAATATGTTATATGTAAATCTTTTCATTGTTAAAGATGCTTTGAACAACTTATTTACTTTTTATTCCTTTTTTTAAATTACATTTTGAAGATTATCTAAGAATTCCTACTATCTCCCAGCTTCACGAGGGGTGTGGAAGATAGTCGACTTGCTATTTGCACTCTGAAATTAGTCACCTCTTAGAGATGGCTGAGAAGGGGGATAAATGGAAATGGAGGCATAAAGGGACCGCGTTGACTGCTCATTTATCTTTAGGTAGCAGCTGCTGACCAGTTGTTGTTAAACACCTCAAAAGAACAAAGTAGTCGCTACCTCCAGAAGGAAACCTTTAGCAGAGTGAGAATGAAGGTTCTGACTGTTCTGACTGTGGTTAGAGCGGGTGTGTTAGAGCGGAAACTGTTCCGGGTTTGAGCACAGCCTGGTTGGAGGTGTTCATTACATGGCTTGAGTCAGGAGCTTAAAACCGCTTTCTTCCTTAAACACATTCTTCCATTTCATTTGTTTTGACAGTTCCAGCCAAAAGGTGCCCAGCTGTTCTATAATACAGAGTTGCATGTAACACAAAGTTGCAGAGTTTATTTTGATTCAATAAAAACCAAAATAGTTATGGTGTCTAGTAGGCATGGTACTAGGTACCTGATATCAGTAAGGCACAGTTCTTGCCCTTGAGAACTGCAGTCCAACAGAGAAGACAGAAATGTAACCGTTATAATCGGGAAGATAATGAAAACTCTCATATCTACCCTCAGACCTTGGGCACTAACCAGTCGGAAGGGGAGTTGGCAAGTGCATGTGTGCTTGCTGGCTACAAGTCAGGGCAGCCTGTAACAACGCTTGACAAGAAGGGTGGCATGGATTGCTTGAAAAAGCTCTGGTAGCTCAGAAAACGCTCAATCAAGATTCCACTCATGCTGCTACATGGTCAAAATTTGACTCTTCGAGGAGGATGGTTTTAGACCAGTAAGATGAGTGAAAGCAATATTTAAATTAAAAATATTACCATATGCCAGCTCTGTATTAAGAACTTTCCATGAGTTCTTTTATTAGTTCTCACAAATCCTCATTTTTAACTCAGTTCAATCAGGAAACTGGAACTTCAAGAGGTCAAGTGAATTACCCAAAATTACACAGAGTTTAACAGGGTTTGAAGTTTATCAGTTTGATTCCCAATCTTATCAAGCCTAACTTTAACACCTGAATATGAGGTGTTAATTCTTCTTATGAAAATAAAGAGACTGCTGCCAACGAGACTAAAAGAACTGTTCAGCAAAAAAGGTTAGGATTGTTGTTTTTTTATCATTTACTTAATGCAAAAATGAAATGGAAATACTCTCAGTAGAGAGGAATTGGTTAATTCCTTACTTAAAAAGTCAAATCCAGATCAACATAAGTAATGGTAAATGTTCCATAGGACAATCCTCATAGAATAAGACAGGCAGAAATAGCCCTAAGAAAATATCTTAAGAAGTGACTGGCAGGCATAAGAGACTCTCATTACAACTCTGAAGAGCACTGCTAGGAATCTTAAAATAAATTTTCTTCTACATATGCATACCATTATTCAGTGCTGCACTCAGTAAAAAAAAAAAAAAAAAGCTAAAATATGAAATCAACCTGGGTGAAGTGATAGCGCAGTGGGTAAGGCGTTCGCCTTGCACGTGGCCAACTCAGGTTCAATTCCTCCGCCCCTCTCGGACAGCCCCAAAAGCTACTGAGAGTATCTCGCCCACATGGCAGAGCCTGGCAAGCTACCCCTGGCATATTCGATATGCCAAAAACAGTAACAACAAGTCTCACAATGGAGATGTTACTGGTGCCCACTCAAGCAAATTGATGAGCAATGGGATTACAGTGTTACAGTGATGGAATCAACCTAGGTGCCCACAGACAGATGAATGGATTATAAAGATGTGGTTATATATACAGACTGGAATAGTATGTAGCTGAAAGGAATGATGAAACCATGATATTTGCTGTGACCTGTTTGTAACTGGAAGGTATCATACTGATGAAGTAAGCCATAAAAATAAAGGATGATCTCACATATTTGTGGTATATTAACTAGATGAGGAAATGTAGACTGTAGTAAAAGGGGGATACCTAGATTACCCTTGACACCAGTGTTTAGAGAGGAAAAAGACAGAGATGGAAAGAAACCAGGAGGGAAGAAGAGAATGAGAAGTAATTGGTGAACAGGCAACAAGGCTTCAGTTATACTGGTGATATGGGTGAGTGGTAAAGCCATATATCCAGAATACAGACTCAGCAACACAGAAAACATGAGATCTAAGCTGCAACCACAGAAACCTTGTAATGTGTCTGTCGAGTTGATGGGGGGTGGGGGGGAGGAGATAGGGCAGGGGTGGGGTGGGGAGGAAATAAGGGAACACTGGTGGAGGGTAGTTAACACCAGTGGTGGGATTGCTATTAAAATATTATATGACTAAAAATCATCAATAACTTTGTAAACCACCATTCTTTAATTTTGTAAAAAATTAAATAAAAATGGTCTTCTAGAACATGTCTCTATATCAAGAAACATTCTCCTGTCTATCTTTTCATACTTTCATTGAATCAGCCTTTTGAATCTAAAGAGTGGAACTGTTCCTGTTATTTCTGAATTTACATGTAAAATCACATAATTTTCTCTTGGAAGTTTTAAAATCAAGGATGGGGAAATGGCTATGATGTTTGTTTGCCCAGGGGAACCATAGCTTCACTTAGAGACAAAATAACAAAACAGAGGGAAAAATACGTCTTTCAGACTTCTAAAATATACTTCTTATACTGAAGCCTCTAGATAATAAAAGAAATATGGAAATTATTATTCTACCCTTTCAAGGGTCTTATTTTTTAAAGATCACGGGTGACACTCACACAAAACATACACACACAATATATATATACACACACACACACACACACACATATATATATATATATAGTGTTCATATTGTTCATCAATTTGCTCAAGCAGCCACCAGTAACATCTTTATTGTGAGACTTGTTACTGTTTTTGGCATATCAAATATGCCACGGGTGGGTAGTTTGCCAGGCTCTGCCTTGTGGGCGGGATACTCTTGGTAGCTTGCCAGGCTCTCTGAGAGGGACGGAGGAATCAAATCCGGGTCGGCCACTTGCAAGGCAAACGCCCTACCCACTGTGCTATCCTCCAGTAGTTAATAATAATATATAACTAAGGGGCTAGAGAGATAGAACAGCAGGTAGGCACTTGTCTTGCATGTAGTACACCCAGGTTTGATCCCAGCATTCCATATGATCTCCGGAGCACTGTTAGGAGTGATCCCTAAACACAAAGCCAGAACTAATCCCTGAATATCCACTGGGTGTGTCCCCAGAACAAAAACAAGCAAACAAACATGATATGCAAGATACCCCATCAATGACAGTATTGTAAACCAAAGTAGCTAAAGGGGAAAAAAGAAAAAGGGGGTGGGAGTAATAGAGGTAGGCTGGGGAGAGCAGGAGGGAGACTCTGGACATTGATAGAAAGAAGTAGTGGGACTAGGGAATGAGTGGTGCTCAAAATCATACTCCTGGAAGTAAATCATGAATACTTTCTTAACTCTATGCTTCACCATAATTCAATAAAATATTAAAAAGAAGAGAAAGAAGAAAGAACCTTCAAAGAAAGAACCTTCTCTGGAAGGTTATATATCAGATGACTGATTTCTGCAATTTTGCACTCAGAAATCAGCAAATCTATGGAGACAGTAAAAAAGATGAGTAGTTGTCAAGGAGTGATGCTAGAAAAATTAATAGTTGAAGCACAGAGGCTTTTGTGGAACTGAAATAGCTCTATATGCTACCATAATTATAATAAGTATCATACATTTTTCCAAAGTCATAAAATTACATCAAAAGTGAAGCCTAGTGTAAACTATGGCCTTAAGGTTTCCCGTGATGTGCCATGGGTTGGCCAGTCATTACAAATGTACCACTCTAGTGGATGATGTTGGTAACGGGGAAGACAGGACTTTTTTTTATTTTTCGCTCAATTTTTCTGTGAACCTAAAAGTTCTCTACAAGTGGTATTTTTAAAAAGTGCTATAAGTTATTTTTCCATTTCCTAGCCTGTTTTAGCCTCACATATCCATAAACTCACTGATTCATTTATTAATTCAACAAAAATTACTGAGTCTATTGTGTCAGACACTGGGAGCATAAATATATATGGACATGTTAATCCTGTTACTGCAGTGCTTGTAGTCTAATGAGATAAAGAGAGCAACAGAGCTGGAACGATAGCACAGCAGGAAGAGCATTTGCCTTGCATGCGGCTGATCTGGGTTCCATCCCCGGCATTCCATATAGTCTGAGCACCACCAGGAGTAACTCTTGAATGCAAAGCCAGGAGGAACCCCTGAGCGTCACCAGGTGTGACCCAAAAAAGACAAAAAATACAAAAAGTATAAAATAAAATAATGAGAGCAACAGCTGAAAATAAGTGACAGAATGAATGAATGAATGGTCAATGTCAGAGAGAGATAAGTACTATGAAAAACACAAAACAGGGTGAGAATGCAAAACCATTTTTTGTCCTAAACTCCTTAGAGTCATTAGTCCTAAATGTATGTATCACATAGAGCAGAAACTCTGGTACCTGGGGTAAACCACAAAAATATGAAATACTTTAACACTAGTCCCCAAGAGTTGTTTGTTTATATATGTATATAATATTTATGTATAGATATATTCTATCTTTTTCAACATTGACACATGCAGATATATATGTGAGAAAATTATTCCCTAGTGAGAAAAATAAACAAGTAAATTTTAACTTGATGTTTTTTTCCTTTAAATACCACTGTAAGCTTAACTCAGTGAACTAAGTTATTTATCACTGTATCACTGTATCACTGTCATCCTGTTGTTCATCAATTTGCTCGAACAGGTGCCAGTAATGTCTTCATTTGTTCCTGTCACGTGTTAGTATAGCCCAGTGGTGTTTGCTTGCTCCAGGAACATGAAGAACACATTGTCGTTACTGTTTTTGGCATATCAAATACGTCACGGATGGCTTGCCAGGCTCTGCCATACAGGAAATAAATAAATAAATAAACAAACAAATAAACAAATAAATAAATATAAAAATAAAGAGGTCGAATGCCTCGATCAAGAAAAAATTGCTCTGCTCTCTTCTGGGAGCCTTATTTTATAGTCTCTGGGTCTTGGCCCTTGATGAGATTACATGTCGCTGGGGGCGGTTTGTGGGTGTGGCTGCCAAGCTACTAGAAAACTGGGGATCTGAGTGGAGAAGGCCCAGTCCTGAACTGAGCAGGCCCAAAGATCTCAGCCACAGGTACTGCACACCTGGGTTCCTCTGCTGGTTCCTTCATGGGAACTGAGCATGTGGAGAGTGGCCTTGAGCATGGCTGCGGCTGGGTTCTGGAGGTTTTTGGCTGCCGGGGCTCTGCTTGGGGTGGGAAGGAAAATTCAACACACCCCCCCCCTGCCGAGGGGGCCCCTGGTGAAGACAGCCTGGCACAGGGGCAGGAAATTTATAATACTGAATATTCTTGCCAACATTGCAAGAATAAATATTTCTCTTATTGCTCAGATTTTCTCTGAGTTTTCATTTGACAAAACTAACTTGGTAGTTAACGAAAATAAGAAATCCTATCATGGTCAAGAAAGATGAAAGCTCAGCAGATGACTGATAAATAAGCCACAGTATACATAGATCTACTCAATGGAATACTACTCTGCCATTTTAAATGATGAACGTATATCTTTTGGGGCAAAAGGGATGAATTTGGGGATGATTGCACTAAGTTAAATGAGGAACTTAAAAATGACTGATGAAAGTGAAATTAGTCAGAAAGAGAGACAGACATAGAATGACTGCATTCATTTGTGGAATATAAAATAACACAATATGAGGCTGACACCCAAGGACAGTAGACAAAAGGGCCAGGAATATTGCCCCATAGTTGGAAGCCTGCCTCATGAGCTGGGGGAGAAGGCAGCTAGAATAGAGAAGGGAACTAAGACTTTGATGGTTGGGGGAATCGTCCAAGATGGGAGATTTGTGCTGAAAGTAGATAAAGGACCAAACATGATAACCTCTCAGTATCTATTGCAAACCATAATGCCCAAAAGGAGAGAGAGAGAGATTATGAGGAAAACCTTCTGCCATAGAGGCAGGGGGTGAGTTGGAAAGCAGGAGTGGGGAGGGGTATCCTGGGGACATTGGTGATGGGGAATGTGCACTGGTGGGGGGATGGGTGTTTGATCCTTGTATGACTGAAACTCAAACATGAAATCTTTGTAACTGTACCTCATGGTGATTCAATTAAAAAAATGATTAATGATGGTTTCACTTATGTGGAACATAAATGAGTAAAGCAAACAAATAACCCCTCCCCCCAAAAAAATAAACAACAACTCTTGGGCTCTGTAAAAACATTGGTGGTAAAGGAATAGGTGGGTAGAATGAGCAGAGAGATCTTTTTCTGGAGTTGGAATAGCACTAGAGCTTTAAACGTGGATATAGTGAAGCCTATATAGATATACAAATACTAATCTACACTTTAAAATTCTATAATGATGTAAAGTAATAGTAAATCAACTTTTAAAAGCAAACAAAGGAAATAAAAATGGAAAAACTGTCACTGAAATTTGAATAATGGGAGGGATTTAGCAGTAAAAAGACCTCTCTGGCAGAAGCAATAATTAGCAGAATTGCTGACGGAACTGAAAGAGATGAAGGTGGACATGGCAACAAATACCATCAGAGCCAAGTGGGAGGGGCGGGAGCTGCAGCAGCAGATCACAGAGCAAACACACCGGCCTGGACAACGGGAGTGCCCAGGCAGCCTTACTGTCTAGAAAGGCCATTCAGAGAGAGGACCCAAGCACCTACCATAACAGTTCCATGAAGCGTGGTTTTCACAGGTCTTGGAGTTCTTTTGATTTTATACGTACAATCCATTTGGTAGACATATTTCTCTCATTTCCAAGTTCGCGTGTATTACTTTAAGCATATTTATAGGGCTACATTTATCTGAACAATCAGAAGCATAAACTAATCTCAAGAGTGGACAAACTCATCTGCCATCTGCCAAAATAGTTTCTTGATTAAATTTTCTTTAGACCCAAAAGTTGTACAGCATTCTCAAAAACAAAAAGCAAAACACTTCTTTTTTTCAACAAGGTAGTTTTGAATAGATCACAACCATAACTGTTGGATATCAAAATTGTTGATAAAAATTGAGATACACAGAAAAGAAGAGGATTTAATCAATTTGAGTAAAGCATAAACCAAATCATATTCACTGAAATAAATACTTACAAGGGATTAGCAAAAGTAGCAGTTCACACATCAGGGATCAGTACCACTTAAAAGGGTTTTTCTTCTCTGTAATAAAACATTTTGAAAACAGGTGGGAAATACTTTAAAATCAGAAAAGGATGTAGAGAGAGAACTCCTTCACACTCAAAAAATTAGAAGTCATTATTGTTGGCATCGTAAATATTTTGAGAAAATAAGAAAGCAGACCATTCTGTTTAGTTTAACTTGCCATTGAAGGAAAAGTCAAGGGACAAAAGTCAAAGCATGAGAGACAGTCTTGCAACTAAAATGACCCTCTGGAAGTTTATCTATTTCTTTTCTATTTATTTATTTATTTATTTATTTATCTATTTCTTTATCTATTTTTTTGTTTATTTCTTTTTCTTTCTTTTTCTTTTTTTTTTTTCATGATCAGAGTCTGAAAAAAATACAATGAGAACTACCAGATGGGATAGGACTAAACGGTTAACAAAAGATTCCTCCACTTTTTTCAAACCTACCTGAATTGTTAGTCTCACTTTACACATGATGCAAACTGAGACTGAGAGAAATTAAATGATTGTCCAAGCACAGAGTCTTAGTTGGTGTGAAAGCTCAAATTTGTTCAGGTTATTTGACTCCAAAATTTGAGCTTTTAAAATTTTTCATATCTCTATTGAGATAGAGTTTGTATAAAATAAACTATACATGGGAAAGGTATAACTTAATTGATTTTGATATATCTGCACACCATGAAATCATAGCCACAATAAAGATTAAGGTATTACTATCATCCTTCAACCTTACCTCATATCCTTCTTCTACCTTATAACTTCTGGTCATAACATTTAAAAAAATTTTTTTTACTCACAATTTTGAAAATCACAATTTTAAATTTTAGTATTGTACACAAATGTAAATTTCAGTATTGTAGCTAAGATATGGAATCAACATGTATACAATGACAGATGAATGATTATGGAGATGTGGTATATATACACAATGGAGTACAATGTAGCTGCCAGGAACAATGAAATCAGGCAGTTTACTGCAACCTAGTTGGAGCTGGAAGGCATCATGTTGAGTGAAGTAAGTCAGAAAAAGATAGATAAACACATGATTATCTCTTACCTGTGGTATATAGAATAATTAGACAAGGAAATGTAATGAAGTAAAATGGGGGATGCCTAGATCACCCTTGACCCAAAGCTTGGAGGGGAAAAAAACAATGAAAGAAAGAAATCAGGAGACGGAAGGAGGAAGATGAGAAAGGGAAGCAATGTGGTAACAGGGGTCAAGGCCTGGAAAATACTAGTTATATGGGAGAGTACTACAGTGATATATCCAACACACAGACTCAACATCACTGAAAACATGAGATCTAAGCTTCAGCCTTAGATCTTTATAATGTGCCTGTCAAAGTAGGATGGGTGGGAAGGTTGGAAGAGATATAGTATGGGCACACTGGTGGAGGAAAATTGACACTGGTGGTGGGATTGGTGTTGAATATGCCTAAAACTTAACTATCAACAACTTTGTAAATCATGGGTATTTAATTAAATAAAAAGTATTTTAAAACATTTACTATTGTGATTTACAATACTATCAATGATAGGGTTTCATACATACAACATTCCAACACCATACCCCCACACCACGAAGACTGTTCCCCTCCCCACACTGTCTCAGTGTACATCCTCAGCCCACACGCCTTTCCCCCAACTCTCATGCCAACCCATACCACCCTCCCCCTCATGGTAAATTCATTTCTGTACATCAATTCTCTTACTTTGGGCCAGTCCTTTACTATACTTCTTTATATCCTACATGTGAGAGAGATCATGCTGACTTTATTCAGGATGATACCCTCCGCTTCCCAGTTCCATTCATTTAGTGGCAAGCTGCATGATTTTTTTTTAAGCCAAGTAGTATTCCATTATGTATATGCACCATAGTTTCTTTATCCAGTTATCCGCTCTTGGACACTTGGATTATTTCCAGATTATTTTTTTGTGAAGTGTGCAACAAACATAGGGGCACAAATATTTCTTTTAAATAAAGTTTTGGGGGACTTGGGGTAGATGTCTGGAAGTGAGATTGCTGAATTTTTGGAGGAAGGTCCAAACTGTTTTCAAAAGGGTTGAATCAGCCAACATTCCCACCAGTAGATTTCCCCACATCCTCACAAACACTGGTTGTTTTTGGTTTTGTTTGTATGTGCCAGTATCACTGGTCTTATTTTTGCCACTGGTATTACCTTACATTTGCTAGAATTCTATGAAAGTGGAATCAGACAATAGATATTTTTATTTCAGTGCGTGTGGTGGGGTCCTTATTTATTTCAGGTAACACAATTATTTTGTAAATTCCATATTGTTCCATGTATTAACAATCATTCTCTTATTTATTTGTTTGTGTATTCATTCTTTTGGGAGGGAGTACACCCCGCTCAGTTCAGAGGTTATACCTGATTCTGTGTTCAGGAGTGACCTCTGTCTATGTGGTGGACCACAGTGGGAGGGGGACTATATGTGATGCCAGGAAATTGAACCAGAGTCTGGAACATACAAGGCAAGTATTTTACCTCCCACACCATCTCACCAGTCCCAGTACAGCTGTTCTTTTAAATGATGGGGGCCAGAAGATAGTACAGTGGTTAGGACTCAACACAGATACAATTCCCAGCACTACTTGGTCTTTCAAGCATTGCCAGGTACACCTCTGAAGGTCTCCAGTACCTCTAGGGTGGCCAGTTATCCTTGACACGACAAGGTCAGAGCAATATCACATCATGAACTGAGAGCCCAGTAGACCTAGGATCATTGATGGGACCCCAGACCTTCTGAGCACCTCTTAGGAGTAGCCACCCATCCCAACCCCAGCAAGAAAAAAAAAAATAGTCCATTGTAGATACATCATAATTAGCTTATATTGTCAGGTCTCTTGGATTGTTCTTAGTTTGAAGACATTAAAATAAAGCTCTGAGCCAGAGAGATAGTTATAGCAGACGGGGTACTTGCCTTGCATGTGGCTGACCCAGATTTGATCCCCAGCACCCCACCAGGAGAGATCCCTGGGTATAGAGCCAGGAGTACACCCTGAGCATAGCCGGACGAGGCCAAAAACTTTTTTTAAAAAAGTCTTTCTTGAACTGAAGCTTTCATTTCCTTGGGGTAAATATCAGGAGTTGAATAGGTGGGTAATAGTATGTGTTAAATCCTCTTTGTATACTGCTGTCAGAAAGAACAGCTTTTTATCTACCCTCTAGGGCTGTGAATTACTTTAACAAAAGACAGATTAAAAGGAAAAAGGGATTCATTTGTTTGCATACAGAAGTCAACAAAAGAAAAATAGCTACTCACAAAATGGCTAATGTTAGAGGTTGATATATCTAAGTTAGTAAGGGAAGAGAGAGGAAAATTTTTTATGATTTAAACAAATAGGGTTCTTTCAGAGAGACAAGTGGATTTTTAGAAGAACAAATGGGAGGGAAAAAAATAATCTGTGATGTTTGTCTGTACCAGATTAAGTGGCTTTTCCAAATCTTTTTTCAGCACCATAAAAGCTCTTCCAGAAAGGGAATTTATGGGGGCTTATTCCGGTATCTCCCTTGAGAGAAGCAGCTGCCCCAGAGAGGAAACTCCTGGCAGTGTTCATTTCTCAGAAGTTTCTTCTTTTTATCAGATAAAGGAAAGACTTTTTGCATCTGCTAAATCCTAAATATCATCAGCTTAAAATGACTGCACTGGAGCGATAGCATAGCGTGCCTTGCACACAGCTGACTCGTGTTCGATTCCTCCGTCCCTCTCGGAGAGCCCAGCAAGCTACTGAGAGTATCCCGCACCACGACAGACCCTGGCAAGCTCGCCGTGGTGTATTGGATATGCCAAAAACAGTGACAAGGCTCACAATGGAGATGTTACTGGTGCCCGCTCGAGCAAATTGATGAACAATAGGACAACAGGGCTACAACAGTGCAGTGCTACTAACTCTAGGGTTCTAAGTGTATCTCACACGGCGGAAACTTCCTCCAAAGTAGTTAAACTATTTTCTATTCCGACCAGGAATGAGTAAGAGTTCTATTGATCAATGGCCTTGCCAAACATAGCAAGGCCAACTTTTAAAAATTTAACCATCCTAGTGGTATCATATTGTAGTTGTGTATCACAATGTAGTTGACATTTTCATGATAAATAATGATATTAAAGCATGTTTTCATGTTTTTGCTCATCCATATATTTTCTGTCTTTATTCAAATCTCCCCCATTTTACTGGGTCATTAGTCTTCTTATTCAATTATACGAATTCTTTATACATTTTCTACATAAGAACTCTGTGAGATAAATGCTTTACAGAGACTTTTTCCCATTCTATGCCTTCTGTTTTTATTTTATAACTTTTCCTTTAGAAAAAAAAATTTGTTCTGGTTTTCCTCTATGCTTTTGATATATTCTGATACCATTTTTTTAAAAATCACCCCTAAATACTTTCTGAATCTTAATTATCTAAGTTCTGGATACACTTAGATATAAATCAGATGCTCTCTGCTTTATTTTCTTCATTTTGGGGGTGGGGGGACATCATCAAAAATAGTGTTCAGGGGACCCAGGGACCAGTGTGGGCAATTAAAATGCTACTATTAGAAGTATCAAAGCTGTTCAGGTCCTGTGGAGCCAGGGAACGCCCTGGCAGTGCTCAAGAGCTTCAGGCTACACCCAGTGACGCTGGACAGGAACCAGAACCCAGTACTATATTGCTGGCCCCTTCTTCCCTTCCTTTAATCAAAGCCCAAGAAAAGACAGAGTACCAACCTGGAAGACAGCAATATAAAACATTTCTTCACTTTATTCAAATCTAACAATACAATTAGGTCCATTTTACACATGAAGAAATAATAATTAGTTACAGCATGAAAAGAACTTGCCCAAGGTTGAAATATCAATAAAAATGGATTAAGGTTTACTCGGATCATCTGACTCAAAATTCCATCTCCCTGTCACTATAATTAGACCTTGAATGAAGAGGTGAGAAACTTTCCCCGGAAACTTTCTAAGGTGTTGTGTGTTGTTAAAAGAAACTTTCAAATATATTTCAAGGATTCTCAGATTCGTTCAGTGTGATGATTTCAGGCTGGGCAGCCTTAGAGAGCAGGCAATGTCTTCGCTGATATAGACCTTGATGACCTTTAAAATCATCCTCTGATGATAACTTGGGAGAACCTTTGAAATCACCAGCCCAAGTTAATGAAGCAGAATTCACCTGCTGCAGTTTGAGTGGCTTGCATTGCATTTCCTTCAGCAATTCAATGGCCTAGCAAATTAGTCTCAAATTGGCACTTACAAGACTCCCTTTGGGACTCCCAGCGATTCTAGTTCAATCAGTACTGGGCAGAATGCAGAGACCTGGGTTTCTTTCTTAGCAAGCCTCTGTTTCTCTTTCTTAAAAAAAAAATTGGGGGCCAGCAGTGCGCAGGGCTTATTTCTGGCTCTGTGCCCAGGGATCACTCCTGACAGAGATCAGGAAATTATATGGGGTTCCGGGGATCCGGAGTGTAGTGCACTATCCACTACACTCCAGCCTCTAAACAAGTATTTTAAGGTAGCCCGAATGGAAGATGTTAGAGGATCATCCTAAAGTGGTGGTGAGAGCAGGAAGGGGAGGTCTCAGGTAAGAGGAAAGAAGGTAGCGGAGGCAGGCATAAGACAGATTATGAAGGACCTTGGGTAATTGAAGTTATTAAGTAAGGAAATTACAAAGTAGGTCTCAAAAGAAAGAATATCACAATAGCCGAATGTAGAGAAAAGCACTCGAAGGCTGGGAGACAATTGGAGTCCATCAGAGCAATGGACAGGAGCAACTGAGAGCTTGGTGCTGGTAGGGACAGAAAGACTTTTGAGAAAGGATAACATACGTGAAGAAATGGCACTCAGTGAAAGGGTCTGATAAAACAGACAAAATATCAAAAAGTAGAATGCAAACTGCTAGTCAAGGTTTATGAATAAAACATGAGTGTAACCCCAGAAGCAGTAGACATCTGGGATCCAGAGAAAGCCTACTCAGAGGACGTCTTAGACTCTTAGACTAGCTTGACTATATTCTTTTAGGAAACTTATTGTTTATGTTAATAAAAAGGATTTACTGCCTCAAATCATAAAAGCCTGCTGCTCAGCCCAGAATCTGGGCAATGACCATGCTAACAGCAACCATATTTTTTTTATCAGATGCCTCTCACCAGCAGTTTTATGATTCTCTGTCTTGAAAGCCCTTCCCAACCAGGCCCAGATACCCTGCGGTATACTTTATTTACAGGTTCAGGTGCTCAGCCTTCATTCTAACATCATCACTCAGTTGACTATAAAGTTCAGGAATGGGCTTGGTCCTGAATCCAGCATGAAATGTATCCAGAGAAACGTTAGGGTGAATGGTCATATTTCAGTCCCAGATTCCTGCAAATGGCCCTTCATGAGTAGCATAAATCTAGATCTATGGGTTTATATATACATACTGCATATTTATACAGTCCAATAGTACTTTCAATCATATCACCTGCCACCTCCCTGCGGCTGGTATCAAAGGTTACAGATTCAGAACTCACTGAGATTGCTTTCTGATTAAGTTAATTATACCCTTAACCCACCTGTGCCCACCAACTGTGTTCTTTTTCTAAGCAACGTACTCTCAACCCCATAAAATGACAATAATTTCCTCTGTAAAGAGTTAAAGGAGGACAATTTTCAGTGGGGGGAGAGGAAAGAGATGGTACTTACCAGGAAAGACTAAAAAAGGACCACCCCTGGCTGGCGCCAGATAATCTTATCATTGGCCACTATCCAGATCGCACGTCCTTCTCTCCCAGAAGGGAGCATAACATGACACTCCCATAACCACGCCGCTGGACCCCACACCAGGCTGTTCATTCGGAGCGCCTCAGAGGGGAGCCCATGAGACCCCTCACCGCCCCAAGGGACCCAGCCCCAGCAGCTGAAAACCTCCAGAACTCAACCGCTGCCATGCTCACAGCCACTCTCCATATGCTTGGGCCAAGCCTCACCCACAAGTGGATCTCTTCCTGGACCCGCGGTCGCATTCACTGCCACTCGATACTTCATAGGACACAACCTACCCAATACTCCAAGAGTACCACACCATATTTGATGGGACTCAGAGTAGGAGGCAGCCAACCTTAGAGGGAAATATTATATTATTTTAGTTCTGCTTTGGGGCAGGGAACGGGGTTCGGAATGGAAACACCCAAAATATGGTGGTGGGAAGGTGTAAAGGTGGTGGGATTGGTGTTTGAATATCAAATCTAATCAAATATTCTGAACCACTTTATAAAATAAAAGAAGAAAAAGAAAAAAGAAATAAGACAGCAAAAGGAAAGGCAAGGAAAAGAAATCTGTGGAATTGCCAAGTAAGAGAAAAGAGGTAAGATAGGGCAAAGAGAAGCTGGAACCGAAACTCTCTGCATTGACCTTACTTCAGAATCATCTGGGGCCTCTCAGAGACCAAAGGGCCTCACCAGACCAATCAACTTATATACATGTTTTGGGGGAACTATGTTGCCCTTGTTATGGGCCACATCCCATTCGCCACCGCATGTTTAAGTGCCTTACCCTTATCCGCTGTACTATCTCTTCAGCCCTTAGTTCATTTATCTGGATGGGGTCCCAGGCCAAAGCACACTTTAATTTTTTTTTTTCAAATTCTAAACATTAAAAACTCTACAAATGGTTACACTGTACCCTTAAAACCTAAATATTTACAGTCTTGTAAATTAATGTTGCCTCAAATAAAGAAATAAAGAAATGGACTTGAAACATATTGGTTAAGTGAAAAACTAAAACTCCACAAGTATTTCTACTGTGTCTCTGCTCTGGCAACCCTACAGGGAATGATGTGGGCTTTCCAGCTGCCAAGAATCCATATTTGACATGTTGTACGATAAGGATTAGAGCAAGCTTCCAGTGCCTACTACGCTGAACTTTTAAGAAAATCACAATAAATAAAAGATCTTCTAAAGGCTGCATTTTAGGATAAATATAACTTTGATTTTTATCCATAAAAAAGTCATATAATTTAACCTTAAGACATGAGCATAACTTCACTGCTCTTTTTAATCCTTTAAAAACATGAATCAGTGTATGTCACTTCCTGACATCGGCAGGGACTGGCAGATAGACAGAGAAAGTAGGCTCTTTGCTTGAATGTTTAAATTGATACATCAAACCAATAACCTATTAAAATATATTCCACTCTATTACTTTAATGTGTTTTTAAAAAATCAAAAGATGTATTTCATTTTTATATGCTTAAAAATTGGTCAAATATAAAATAATAACTGAATTTAGCTATAATTACACTTATCAACATGCTCTGCTGATTGGTCAGCATGTTTTGTATAAGTAATAAGATAAAGATCTGGGGCTGGTGAATAATTTAGCATGTAAGATACTTGCCTTGTTTGATCCCCAGAACCACATATGTTTCTGAGCAGCCTTCCAGGAACAATCCCTGAGCACAGAGCCAGAAATAAACCTTCAGCACAGTCAGGTGTGACCCCAAAACAAACAGCAATAATAAAAATTGCTCCTAACTCATAAAATATTGTCTATATATAGAATAAAACTTTTTGTCCTCATCTCTGTAAAATAATGTCAGTAACTAAACAAGATTTTCATATATTTGTATTCAATTAATTCCTAATTAGATTACCTTTTCTTCCGTGAGTTATTAGAGTACTAGTTCTTGTTTTTTTTATTTTCATAAAGTTGTTCACAACAATGGATTACATTCAATATTTCGACACCAGTCCCACCATCACACCTTCCCACCACCATTATTTTGAATTTTTCACCACCACTCAAACCTGCTGAACAGGCCGATGCTAGATAATTTATTTGTATTGCCTGCTATGAATAACATAGGATGCCTAGACACTCCTAGGAATCTAAAATTTTAGATAATTAGGGTCTGGAGAAATCTCTGCAATGAACTGCTCAGTTCTGGAATTCTTTTGTGTGTCTCTGGTTCATGGCCGTTAATGAGCTTAAATAGTCGCAGGAGGCAGCTCGTGACCTGACCTCCAGGGCCCCATAGGGATGGGAAGGACCAGCCACCCCCTGTCCCATGAGGGCTGGAGTTGCCATCGCTAATCCTGAGTACCTGGGCTTTTCCTTGGATTCTGGAAGTTGGCAACCACCGGGATTCCTAGGGGCCAGGTGGAGGGACAATGCCTGCTCCCCCCGTTTGAGGCACCCAGTGAAATTGGTCTGGCACAAAGTCCAGAGGAATCTCTGCAGCGAGCTGCTCGGTTCCGAGATTCTTTTGTGTGTCTTGAGTTCTTACTTTTATACATTGATTTAAACTTGGAGAAACTTTCCTCAGAAAACAATCAGAATTGTGAATAAAACATATAGGGTCAAATAGTTAGAATCAATATGTAGTGTTTGAAATTCCAATTTTATTATGTTTAAATATTCTCATGGAATTGTTTATAACTATTATAAATAAGCTATTTTAATTTTATTGTGAAATCATTGCATTTAATCATAAAGTACTATGTAGAATCTGAAGATATTTGTTTGTTTGTTTTTTTTTTGGGGTCACACCCGGCGATGCACAGGGGTTACTCCTGGCTCTTCACTCAGGAATTACCCCTGGCAGTGCTCAGGGGACCATATGGGATGCTGGGATTAGAACCCGGGTCGGCCGCGTGCAAGGCAAACGCCCTACCCGCTGTGCTATCACTCCAGTCCAATCTGAAGATATTTGTGTGTGTGAGAGACACCTGTTGAGGCCATTCGAGTACAGTGCCCCTTCTCACTCTGTATAAAGGCAGACTTGCTTCCTTTAATATAACCATCAGTGGTTCCCCTTGGAATTAAATCTAATTTCATGGCCTTAGGAGGTTCGGTTTCTGCCCAACTCGGAGCCCTCTCACTCTCCCCACCCTTCTCTCCCCACATGCTCCTGGTTTGTTCACTCTGCTTCTAGTCTAATGCTCTGTGGCCGAAGCCTAGGACTCAACTCCTTCCTGCTGAAGAATTCTGCACGTGATTCCTCTGCCTAGAACAGCTGCTTCAAACTCTTTACTGGCTTATTTGGATCCTTTGGTCTCAGTTTTTAAAAGTATCTGTGATTCCTAAAGAAGCAGATTCTAGGGTAGGTGAGATGGAGAGGGGACCAGCATGACAATAATAGCTGGAAATGATCACACTGGACAAGAACTGTGTGTTAAAAGTAGATAAAGGGATATACTGGATAACCTTTCAGACTCTATATTGCGAACCACAATGCCCAAAAGAGAGAGGGAGACAGTGAGAGAGAGTGAGAGAGAGAGAGAGCGAATGAGAGAGAGAGAGAGAGAGAGAGAGAGAGAGAGAGAGAGAGGAAAAGAAAAGCGCCTGCCATAGAGGCAGATTGGAGGAAGGGGGGTGATGGGAATGAACCTGGAAACACGGTGCTGGGAAATGTACACTGGTGGAGAGATAGTATTGGAATACTGTATGACTGAAACCTAATCGTTACAGTGATTCAATTTTTTTAAAAAATGAAAAAGAAGAAGCAGCAGATTCTACAGCTAAAGTCCCTGGGTTCAGATTTGGCTCTACCAGTTACCATCTGTCTTGGACCAGACTCTGAATGGCTTCATTCATCAGTTTCTTCACTTATAGGAAAGAGATGGTTATATTTTCTCATAGGGTTACTGAATGGATTAAATGAAATTTTCTAAAAAAACAAAACAAAAAAACCCTAGGGCCCATGCATCATAGCTAAAGAAAAAAAAGATGTTCAATATTCAAGAGTCCTAACTCCTTATCTAAAAGAAACTTCCATTGACGAATCATTCTACTTCATCTTTTTCACAGCATTAATCAATATCTAAAATGACATTGTTGATTTTTATAATTGTTTCATTCATCATCATCATCATCATCATCATCATCATCATCATCATCATCATCATCCCGTTGATCTTCGAATTTATCGAGCAGTCTCAGTAATGTCTCCATTCGCCTAGCACTGAGATTTTAGAAGTTTCTCTTTACTCATCCTTCCCAATGATGCTGCATTGGAGGCTCTTTCAGGGTTAGAAGAATGATACCCAGCTTATTACTGGTTTTGGCATATTAATACACCATGGGGACCTTGCGAGGCTTTCCCATGTGGGCAGGAAACTCCCGAAACTCCCGGTAGTTTGCCAGTCTCTCCCAGAGGGAGAAATAGGCTATAAGAGATAGGCTTCCGGGAGCTTGCTTTTAAGTCTCTGGATGCTGGCCATGGATGGGATTACGAGGTGCTGAAGGCAGTCCCTGGGTGTGACCACCTAGCTACTGGGAAGTGGGAAATCTGGGCGGAGCAGGCCCAGTCCTGATCCAAGGAGCCTTGGAGGTCTCAGCCCTGAATGCCACACACCTAGGTTCCTCTGCCGATACCTTCATGCCCGAGGCTCGTCCGATTGTGTGGAGAGGGGCCTTGAGCATGGCTGTGGCTAGGTTCTGGATGGTCTACGACCACTGGGAACTCTGCTCGGAGCGGGGAGGGAGACTGGAGCCCATCCCCTCCAAGGGGCCCCGGAGAAGACAGCCAGGCGTGCAGGCAAGAGACTCTTTCACTGATACATATTATATAGCCCATATATATATATGTAATTATTGAATAAACTAATTATGTTCTTCATTTGGTTTAAGCTGCTAACTTTAAATCAAATCAGAAATTATGAATTTGGAAAAAAGATAATTTTACTTTTCTTTTCCAATTAACCTTTATCAAACTGTATTCACTAAATAGGTCAACAGGTAGGACTACAGTGTTCTAAAGAGTAGGCTAGGGAAGCAATTTGGAAATTGCGATGCTGAAGATAGTCAACCACAGTCCACCAAGAAAACAGACAACTTTTAAGCCCCACAAATTCAACATTCACAAATATATGTTCAATTAGTCATAAATTTCCCATCCTTTCTCCCTTGCCACAGAGTTTGGGCTTATCTGGTAATAATCTCTAAACATTTTAAGACAACAATGGTATGTCCTGTTCTCCTTGCCACAAGGAGCTTAAGTATATCGGGTCACACCCATCAAAGTGCTCACAAGTCACTCCCATTCCTTTGTCTATCTGTAATCACTTCTATGCTCTCTTTCCCAACCAGTTAATCAGCTTTTCCCCTAATCAGGGCTCTGTTAATTTGTAAGGTCAGACCTTTCTAGGACACTGAACTTGTATTATAAGTTAATATTGCCTTGCTCCTCTCCTCATGTCTTTTGAATAGTTTACTTTAAAACAATGTCCTTTTTGTATGGACAAAGAAAGACAGTTGTTAATATGCTTTGGTAACATGGGATTTAATTGGCTTTGAATATTATTCACTCCCGGGCATCTGCTTTCTCGACTTAAGCCTCAGCTGCCCTTACTTCCTAGCACACCCAAAAAGCAGGGTCCCAACAAGGGACAGGATGGACCCAGAGCAAGCGGTGAGTTATGTGCTACCCTGGCATTGAGATGGGCCTGGCCAAAGTGCCTAATGCTTAACTATAAGTTAACAGCTTGGTCATAGACAAATATTGTCATGACCCAAAAGCAATGACGAGACTAGGACCCTGCTAGGGATAAGAAGGACTAATCTGGCCTGAGCACTGTAGTCTGAGATCGAGATGACCCCAGGAGAGCTATTCTATAAGTTTAATGCATCTCTTGCTGTGTCCATACAAAATGATTGATAGTATGAATGCTTATATGTTAGTTGGACAAGGAGAGGAGAAACACACCCATGGGATTCCGCTCTTGGGTGGGTGTCCTGCTGAAAGAGAATCTGTCCTAGAAGAAGCATCCCCTGAGGGAAAGAACTTTACCCCAATTGATTGTGACCACACCTTGTGGTCACAATCCCCAACCCCTCATTCTTGGGGATTTAACTAGGTTGAAAGGGTGGGCTGGGGCGAGTCCCAGGAGCAGATCTGGAGAAGTCAGATCAGATCCAGATCCAGATCCAGAGGAGAAGGAGAATGAAGTAGCATGGGGAAGGAAGAAGCAGGAGGAGAATCAGAGGAGAATGGAGATGGGAATGGAATAAACTGCAACTGAGATCAACCAGCCTGGCCCTCGTTCCTTCCTTCGCGTGCCTCATCATCGCCATCAAACTCCCCAGGGTGGGGGAAGTGGCTGGAGACTACCGAACGCGGGCGGCGGGAGAGATAGAGTGCCGCTGCCCTGTGCCCAGTGTGGTGCCCTCCTCCCCTCTTTTTTGTGTGTTTACACATCAGTGTAAGCTGATGTTTATATCAATGAGTAGTTTGACCAATAAATGACTAACTTTTGACTAGTATCGGGTAGGGTGTTTGCCTTGCACGTGGCCAACCTGGGTTTGATTTCTCCATCCCACTCAGAGAGACTGGCAAGCTACCAAGAGTGTCCTGCCCACATGACAGAGCCTGGCAAGCTACCCGTGGCGTATTTGATATGCCAAAAAACAGTAACAACAGGTCTCACAATGGAGATGTTACTGGTGCCTGCTCGAGTAAATCGATGAGCAATGGGATGATAGTGATACAGTGACAATGATACAGTGATGATAAAGTCAAAATATAAAGAGAAAAACTTCCTAAAGAAAGCTCAAAGATCTTAGAGCATGATAAAATTTGTCAACTTGGAATTCCTATGCCAGGAACTCCATGTACCAGAAATATCATATGAAAATAGAGAGTCTAAATATAATAGATAGACCTAGAAGATACAAGTTTATCCCCCAAAAGTTTAGCACACATTCTTCTCCAGTGCACACAGGACATTCTCCAAGACACACTACATGCTGAATAGCTAAAGCAATCCTAGGCATAAAAGATCATGGGAGTCTTCACTTTTGCAAACTTTAAATTATAATACAAAGCAATAGTAATCAAAACAGTGTGATGCTGGGATAAATACAGACTCTCAGATCAAATGGTATTAACTCTTCAACAAATGGTGTTGGGAAAACTGGTCATTCACATGTGAAAGAAGATGAACTTATATCCTTATCTCACACCATGAAAAAAAATCAATTCAGAATCAATTAAAGAGCTTGATATCTGACATGAATCCATAAGCTAAATTGAGGGAAACAAATGCAGTACCCTTTATAACTTTAAATCTAGAGGCATCTTTAATTATTCAATGTCATGTTAAAACAAATGGAAGCAAGGATAAACAAATGAGACTATATCAAATTAAGAAATTTCTGTACCACAAAGAAACAATGATCAGAGTAAAAAAACACCCCACAGATAAGGAGAAAATTTTTACCACTACTCATGTGATATTAAACTGATAACTGAGCGATAGTACAGCGGGTAAGGCATTTGCCCTGCACATGGCTGACCTGGGTTCGATTCCTCTGCTGCTCTCGGAGAGCCTGGCAAGCTACCAAGAGTACGCCACCTGCACAGCAGAACCTGGCAAGTTACCCGTGGCACATTCAATATCCCAAAAACAGTAACAATAAGTCTCACAGTAGAGATGTTACTGGTGCCCACTCCAGCAAATCTATGAACAACAGGACGACAGTGCAGTGCAGTGCTACTCATATGATAAGTGGTTAATATACAAGATAGATAAATAGATAGATAGATAGATAGATAGATAGATAGATAGAAAACTTAGCAAAAAAAGCCACAATCAAACCCATCAAAAAATAGGGGAATGAATGAACAGAAACTTTCTCAAGGAATACATACAGGTGGATAATTATATCAAAATTTTCTCTGTATCACTTATCATTAGGGAAATGCAAATCAAATCAATGAGATCTCATAGCTCACCTCATTGAGTCTGGCACATATCAAAGAACAAAAACAACTAGTTTTGTGGTGGCTGTGAGGAAAAAGGAACCCTCATCTACCACTGGTGGGAATGTTAACTGATTCAACCATTCTTAAAACACTATGGACACTTTTCAAAAACAAAAACAAAACAAAGAAAACCTTCCATGTGATCCAGCAAATTCCACTTCTCAGAAAAGACATCTGCACTGTTTTCCCCATTACGGCACGATTCATAATAACCAAAATCTGTAAGCAACACAAAGAACAAGAACAAACAGCTGGATAAAGAAACTAAAGTATATACATATTGGCAAATCCCTTGGCTATAAAAAAAAATTATGCAATTTGCTACTACATGGATGGGTCTGATGAGTACCATACTTTCTCAGAAGGAGAAAGAAAGATGCAGAATGATCTCTCTCCTATCTGGGACATGAAGAAACAGGGTACGGGAATAACAAATGATCAAAGAAGCAGAGCCTGAGAATTGGTTTACAGAACTGACTTTATCATGAGAGGTGAGAGAGGGGGAAAACTGTTGGTAGAGAAGAGGGACCCTCTGGTGCACGGTGTGGTGTTGAAGCATCATATGCATGAAACCCTATCAAATGCTAGCATTAAAGTAATATAAATCAAGGTATCTTAATTTTTTTAAATTTTTTTAAAGTATACTGTCTGGATACAAATAAGAACACCATTGGTCAAGCAAATGGAATCTATTTTAATCCGTTTGTTAACTATGTCTTCTTTCCCCTAAAAACAGATTTCTTGTATGTGCATGAGACTAACATCAAACCAATCTTGGTGATAAAGCAATGAATTCTAGCTGCATTTGGGTGATTTTACATATGGCTAAATCTCTATAGCCTATGCAACTCACCCAGAACAAAGCTGTTTGCTGCCACTACAAGAATAATTGACATCTAAACCCCTTCATTTCCCTCCTCCCTGCTCCCCATCCCCACAGTTCTCAATCTTCAAGATCATTTCTACACTTTAGTTATGAAAACTGATTTGGATCCTTTTGAATTCATTAGCAGAAAATTAAATCAAAGGGGGAAATTTAGCATTGTAGAAAGGGAACATGCATCTAAACTAAAAGCTGTATTAAAACGTTTTTAATAATAACAAAATTGAGTTTCAAAAATATGTCAGTTTCAGGGCTGCAGGGTTAGTACCACAGATATTATTTGCCCTGCATGCAGCTGCCCCAGAGATTCATTCCACCTGGAGCACCCCAGAAGTTATCTCTGAGCACAGAGCGAGGAGTAAACCTTGAGTACTGCCAGGTGTGGTCCCAAAACGGACAACAACAAAATGTCAGTTTCTTGCTGAAACCAGTATTATGAGATGGATATGAATGATCCTGTTTGAAATGGTGTTTTGCCTTCTCAGCAGGATACCGCAAAGGGTGCCCCTAGTTTATGCAAGCTGAGCATTCTCAATATTCAAATGCTAACACCCTGTAAAATGAAATAATGGAAGGCTGCATCTCACCACAGCCACTCAAAAGCAACTGCAGGGACTGTTTTTGCTTCCCTAGCAAAACTTGCACTAGACTGTGTCTATAATTCCCTAAGACCTCGTCTTTTGCATGATGGCTTATTGACACTTAAGCAATAAAGTAGAATAAAGACAACAAATTCACTTCATGTTAGTATGTAACTGTATTGTCTGTGGTGGAAAAATAAGGGAAAAGAGTGAGATCACCAGGTTGGCATACCCATAAATCATCAAGAAAACAACCTAGAATAGCTCAGAACTACCGAAAGAGAAAGCCTCAGTTTCCCCTTGCCAGCAACTACAAGCAGCTCCATTTTAGCTGCCTCCATTGCACATTTTAAACATTCTTGAGCATTCCTGGGCTCCTTCTGAGAATGGGAAGTTGACAATTTCCCTAGGTCATATATTCTGCCCCAGATCTAGGCTCACAAGAAACTAGAAGAAAATGGACAATACCTAAGCAAATAGTCAGGAGAAAACCAAACAGGTTCTAAACTAGCCAGAACACTCTGTACTATCCTTATATTCTCTGTATTGAATTTTTGTCTCTTGAATTTTAGGCCTTACTTTTATTATGATTTCTTTTCTCCTTTAATTTATTATTAGATGTCAGGCAATATGTAAAGCATACAGTGGAGAGCCCGACAGACTAACCCAGCAAGATTCCATGACAATTGCGCACCACAGACATCATGGAGGCATCCTGCTTTACACAATAGGTCATAAAAATTGGAGATAACAAGGTATTTACTGCCCATAACTATTTCTGCTGACTCTAATTCCTTGTTTAACATGTAAGAAAAGTATTTAAATTCATGCTTCCCCCACAAACAGAAGACATCCTCCCTGGGGCATATCTGCTGACATTGTTCAGCATTTCTGAATATAACTTGTTTGCTTTATCTCTTGGGTCCAGACCTATTCTACACTCTGAGTTCAAGCTCCTGAACCCCGACAAAATGGTTGGAATGATGCAAATAGCCATGATCTTTACAATCTATAATGAATGCTATCACATTTTGTTAGTTTATGTGCATATCTTTCTTCCACTGAGATCATAAGATTCCTAAGTAGGCATTATGTCTTAATTCCCTCTTTATAGCTAGTTCTTAGCATAGTACCTAGTATGTATTGATGTCAATACTTGAAAATTATGTACTGTTATATGTATGGGAAGATGAATGGTTAGATTGATGGAAGGAGACTATCAAGAAAGGAGGATAGCAGGAAAGAAGATGGGAGGGAGAGAAAGGAGGGGCAGAGAAACAAAATTCAGGAAGGTCTAACAAGAGAATGAACTTGACTGAGGGCAGAAGACTCCTCTTTCTGATCCTTCTCATTTCTTGGACTATATGATAAACAGAATAAAAATCAATATGTCTGTGTATTTACTAAAAAAAATTATAAAGACGTCTAGCACGGCGACTTGTCTCTCTGCCACCTGTGTTCAGTAGTCTCAGGCCGCTTTCCCCACCCCAGAGGAGGCTGATGGCCATGGGCAGGTGAAGAAAGGAACGAGGGCCAGGCGGGTTGGTGTCAGTTGCAGTTTATTCCATTCCCATTTCCATTTCCCTCTGATTCTCCTCCTGCTTCTTCCTCCCCCATGCGACTTCATTCTCCTTCCTGATCCCCCTTCATTCTCCTTCTCACTCTCTCATTCTCCTTCTTCTCCCCCCGCCCACTCTTACAGTCTAGTTAAATCCCAAAGCATGAGGGGTTGGGGCTTCCACATAGGTGTGGTCATACAATCAAGAGAGGTAAAATCTTTCCCTCAGGAAAGCTGCTTCTAGGACAGATTCTCATTCTGCAGGACACCCACGCAAGAGTGGAATCCCATGGGTGTGTTTCTCCTCTCCCTGTCCAACAAACATATAAAAATTCATAGTACCAATCATTTTGTATGGACACAGTAAGAGATACATCAAGCTTATAGAATAACTCTCCTGGGGTCATCTCGGTCTCAGACTATAGTGCTCAGGACAGATTAGTCTTTCCTATCCCTAGCGGGATTCTAATCTCATTGCTACTTTTGGATCATGATAGCATTTGTCCATGACTATGCTCTCAACTTATAGTTGAGCATCGTGGCACTTTAACCTGGCCTATTTCAATACCAGGGCAGCTCACAGCTTGCCCTGAGTCCATTCAGTCCCTCATCGGGACCCTCTTTTTGGGGTTGTAGGAACTAAGGATAACTGAGGCTTAAGTCGAGAAAGCAGATGCCCAGGAGTGAATAATATTCTAAGTCAATTAAATCCCAAATTACAAAAATATACTGTTAACTGTCTTCCTGTGTCTATACAAAAAGGACATTGCTTTAAAATAAACTATTCAAAGGACGTAAGGAGAGGAGAAAGACAATATATCACTCATACATATAAAATCATAGATTTTTCAGGAATCTGACCTTACAAGTTAACAGAGTCTGACTAGGGGGAAAAGGTGATAGACCAGTTAGAGAAGAAAACATAGAGATGAATTGACAGATAAATACAGTGGAATGGAAGTGCCTCAGGAGCACTGTGATAAACCTGATCTCCCTGTGGCAAGGGAAATAGGACATACCAACGTTATCCTAAAATGTTTAGAGCTGCATTCCACTAGACACAGAGGAATGGAGGTGCTTCAGGAGCACTGTGATGGGTATCACCCGAAAAACCTAAGCTCTCTATAACAAAGGAGAAAGGACAAACCAATGTTATCCTACACATGTCAAAGAAAGATTTTGCTAATGACTGTGTTGCTTGTGGGGGGGGTCTGTCCAGGTTCATAATATCTCAAACAAAGAGTAGAGTAAGACTCAAGAGTAGAAAAGTAAAGCAGAAAGAGAGTGTGTGTGTTTATCTGAAGGTGACAAATACTCTTAAAGCAGGGTTGGCAAAGTAAGTGCTTCAGGCCTCGAGACGTTTCAGTCTCTTTTATTGTCACCTAAAGGGAGGTGTCCAGAATGGCATCAAGATGTCACCCTGGGTGGAGGGTATTGATTGATATGAGCAGGCTGTGCGACAAAATTCCTAAGGGTTATTGGCTATAGTCTCAGATTCTCCACCTCCTGGCGACTGCCTAGAGTTTCCTGGAGAAGCTGTATGTCCAGTCCACCTACAGCCTGTTAGAAAGTCCCAGGCTGACATATGGGTGGTTCTTCCATTACCTTGTTCCTTATCTATCCAGCCTTCACTAACAGTGTCCTCACTCCACGGTGGGACACATGGAATGAGCTGCACATGTCCCTTATAGTGACCACGGCAAACAGAATGTTGCTGCCAGAAGCAACTCTTACTTGCCTCTCAAAGCTGGATGTTATATTTGCACCTCTGGTGCCACTCTCTGCCTAAGTTGTGTGTGACTTAGATCAGAATGGCAAGAGCAACCAAATCTTCTCTACAGAGCAGGTACATCAATTTGGTAACTTCCCAGTGAGTACAAGTCAAGCCTAATTATCCGAACCTCTCAAGGAAAGGTCTTTTGATTTAATGACCTAAAATCGTTGCATTGTTCTAAGATCAAAACAATAAAAGTTAGGCCAAAAGTTATCCCATTCTCTTTCTCTTCCTACCTCACAACATCTAGGTAACGTATCACTACTAAAGTTAATGTATCCTTCCAGTATGTCTTTTGTGAGTGCAATAAATATCCCTGTCACTTCCTTTTCTTAACATAAGTGATTGTCTTATGTACACATGCTAAGTGTGCATATTTGCATTTTAAACTTTGTTTTTTCATTTAAAATGCCCATTTTAAAGAAAACAATAAAATGTTCATATGAATACAGACACTTTCATTCTACTTTGCAGTGGCACAGATGTCTCACCATTTATTTTAACAGCATGTATTGATGTTTTTATGGTTTGTTACCAATTTTTTGTTAACATAAATAGCACTGGAAATTGACATTTTTATGTATGTAGATTTGTCTATAAAAGAAACTTCCAGAAACAGGATTACTGGGTCAAAAGATAGTGCATTCGTAATTTTGATAAATATTACCAAATCACCCATGGAAGTTTATCATTTTGTATACTTATCATCAATATCTGAGAGTACTTATTTTTCCCAAAGCCTTGACAACAGATTATATAGTGCTGAAATTTAGGATGTTTGCCAATCTGATAAACCAAAAATAATGTAGTTTTAAAATTTATGTCTTATTATAAGGAAAGTTTATCATCTTTTCATTTTTTAAGGTCATAAGTATTTCCTGATAACAGTCTTTCTGCTGGAATTAAATAGAGCAAAGTTTCTTTTGCATCATACTATTACTTTGCTAAAGTTCCTTTCTCCTGGAAACCACAGTATTTCTCCATGAATTTTATCCTTGAAGGGCAAAAGTGGAAAAGCTGAATTTTCTCCTAAGTATCATTTCTTCTAGAGATAAAGGAGAAGGAGTTGATGGCAATAATACAGGCACTCTACCTTCCCATTTAACTGGAACTGATGTTAAATGCTTTTGTTGGAAATAAACACTTGGTGGCTCATTTTTATGTCATTTTTTACATATCTAATACATATATGATTCAATAATTTCAAAACAGCCACAGATAATACATATTTTATTTTTATTTTACACTTCATTTTCTTCCTTATTTTAAGTTATTAGAAACAAAATCAATGCTGGTTCATTTTCAAGACAAAAAATTAGCCCTATATGGGGGCTGGAGTGATAGCACAGCGGGTCGGGCATTTGCCTTGCACTTGGCTGACCAGGGTTCAATTCCCAGCATCCCACCTGATCTCCCGAGCACTGCCAGGGGTAATTCCTGAGTGCAGAGCCAGGAATAACCCCTGTGCATCACCGGGTGTGACCAAAAAGAAAAAAATACTAGCCCTAAATGAAAGATTACTGGCAAATTACATACATAATGACTCACATTATGTATGTGAGCAGAGTGTTTAAATCAACAGTAGGTTGGGGACGTGGGGGGCGGTCAACATAGAAACCATCCTCATGCCAGAAAGTACACACTCCAGAATAGCCTTCCTTTCTACATGCTAGGAAGCACAGACCGTCCCCCCCCCTCCTCCCCACCCCACACACACACACCTCAAAGGCAGATAAGAACATACAAGAGAACAGAAGTGGATGAAGACAACCAAAACCTATTTCTATTTTTTTTGTTTGATTGTTTTTGGGTCACACCCAGAGATGCACAGGGGTAACTCCTGGCTCTTCACTCAGGAATTACCCCTGGCGATGCTCAGGGGACCATATGGGATGCTGGGATTAGAACCCGGGTCGGCCGCGTGCAAGGCAAACGCCCTACCCGCTGTTCTATTGCTCGAGCCCCCTAAGACCTATTTCTAAATCGAAACCAATTTCAACCCAACCAATCTTACCCAAACCAATTTCAAGGACTGTATGCATTCAAATTATTCAATAAAAGCTAGGTGACAGCTGGGAAGATAGGACAGCCAATAATTCTAAGCCAGTGAGGAACTGGAGCAGGAGGGAATTAATTCCTGTTCAGACCACTTTATACCCACTCACCAAGGACCTAATTTGCAAAACCATAATTAAAGGCTATTAAAGTCTTATTTTTGCTGATGTTTGAGTCTTTGAGTTTATGCGCTTCTAGACAGGTGGAATATTTTTCACATATGGTGAGGGTACAGATACATTGGTCAAAACATTACAATTTTCTAATTTTCCCCAGTTCTTCTCTAGGTTACTCCCCCTCCCCCCGGTGGTTTTATCAACTTCAACTAAGTCTTGATATTTAATCTGATACCTGCAAGTGAATTCCACCAAGTCAAGATTCAATTCAATCACAGCAGGATTGTTTTGGAAAAATCCATACTGTAGGGAGAAACGAGGAAGGAACTTTCCTGGAATCAGAGGCCAACTCTAATGAACCAAACCAGCATTAAGTCTGGGTACAAACCATGTGGTTGACATTATAAGAGTTTTAAAGCAACAAACAGGATTTAGCACCAGATAATATAATCAGACAGTGTATGCTGCTTTTTACAGAAAGGCTTCAGCCAATCTTCACAGTTGTGGCCGTTTCTCCCAAGAAGGCAGAGTCAGGAGTATATAAATTATATGGGAATCAGCACCAAGAAAGACAAGCACTGCTAATATGGGATTCTGGACTGAGCACTGTTACCAGAGAAGATCATATGAACAGAGAACTACTGCATGAGGAGTCCAGGAAAAAAATTAGACCCAACTGAGAAGATCCCTCCAGTCTAGAACCATTTTCCTAGCAACAGCTATGTGAAAACTTTAAGAAGTGGGCTATCTTTTGATAGTCATTTTTATAAAATATAATTTTAATGTTGCCTATAAATCAAGTTATTAAAATCTGAGTTTTGTGTGATTCTGTGTCCCTGAGCACTACTGGTTGTGGCTTCCATGACAATTTAAAAAATAATTTTTTTTTTTTTGCTTTTTGGGTCACACCCAGCGATGCTCAGGGGTTACTCCTGGCTCTGCACTCAGGAATTACTCCTGGTGGTGCTTGGGGGACCATATGGGATGCCGGGGATCGAACCCGGGTTGGCCGCGTGCAAGGCAAATGACCTACCCGCTGTACTATCGCTCCGGCCCCACAATTTAAAAAATAAATTTTTAATCTTAAAGCTGGCAAGGTTTAAGATGGACCTACAAATCACTTACTTATATCACTTGTCATCCCGTTGCTCATCGATTTGCTTGAGCAGGTGCCAGTAATGTCTCCATTAGTCCCTGTCGGGTGCTAGTGTAGCCCAATGGCGTTTGCTCGCTTCAGAGACATGAAGAGCCTCAAATTGTTTGTTCAGGTTCTTGATGAAGAAGTCTGACCATCTCGTAGGTGGGCAGCCACGTGTTCTTTCGACGTCCCATGGAATCCAATCGGTAACAGCTCTAGTCCAGCGGTTATCTCCAAATTGCATTACGTGTCTGGCCCATCTGATTTTTGATGCCTTGGCAAAAAAGATGGTGTTTACAGTAGGGAGGGGCCAGCTATAGTAGATAAGTGAGGAGTAGGGAGGGGCCAGCTACAGAAGATTAGTGAGCAGAAGGGAGGGGGCCAGCTATCATAGATAAATGAGGAGTAGGAAGGGGGCCACCTCCCTACATGCCACCCGCACAGCAGAGCCTGGCAAGCTACCCGTGGTGTATTTGATATGCCAAAAACAGTAACAAAAATGGGCCTCATTCCCCTGACCCTGGAAGAGCCCCCAGTATGGCAGCGTTGAGGATCTACAAATACATCTGCAAATTTCTTCTCTCTACAAGCACACTGGTTCTCCATCAACTCATAGACAGATTGCCTTTGTGAGAATTTCAGTCAAGAATTTAATGAATAAGCAAAAATAAATAAATAAATAAATAAATAAATAAATAAATCGTCATGGGGCTGGAGCGATAGCATGGCTGATAGGGTGTTTGCCTTGCACCTTGCACACAGCCGACCCGGGTTCGGTTCCCAGCATCCCATATGGTCCCCTGAGCACTGCCAGGAATAATTCCTGAGTACATGAGACAGGAGTAACCCTTGTGCATCGGGTGTGACCCAAATAGAAAAAGGAAATTTAATGAGTCGTTGGACAACTGGAAGCTGGTATCAAGATCTGGGATTCTGGCACAACATAATTATTAGTGGCATGACGCCATCTGACCATGAAAGGCTCTCAGGTCCAGTTTCTTCCTGGTAATGGGAGGTGTAGGGTCATCTAGAATTCAGTCCCTCTGAGTGTGTTCCCGAAAAGACTATCTTCTATCTTGTTAGTCTAGGAGCTCTGCAGCACAACTTGGTCACCTGTGGGGAGAACAGAATTGGCCAGTTGGGCGAGTAGATGCCATAGTTCTTCCTTGCTTCGGCAAAGAGCACAGTCCAAAATCCTAACTACTGACTTTTGCCTGGGGACAAAAAGAGTCATTTTGGGAGTGTAGTGGCACAATTAGACTACCAAAAGACTACTTTCTGTCTCATTTCAAAATATTGAAGACCTGGCATAGTAAGTCTTGTGAAAACAAAAACAGAGTTTGGACCTGTGGTGGTCCTGGCACTTTCTCCCAGTTCAGCCAATCATGGGGGAGAGAACAACTCTTTCTCACAGCTACTCCAGAGAGCAAAAGAGATACAGAAGGATAATTCAACTTCTGGAGGCTATACAAGATGCTAATTTGTCCCAGTATATGAAACTTGATATGCCCTAGATAACTGGAGTCTGCAAAGAACAAAGAAAATGAACTATTATGAATGATGATTAAAGTTTGAAGAAGACCCTTGGTATATTTCTGAGTTATGACTTTGAGTCTTCTCTTATCTGAAGCCAGTTCATAAATACTACAAGAATCAGCCACTCTGTCTAATACATGGTCAACAATGAAGAGACGTTGGGAAAATGAAAAATCTGACAAAATTACTACAAATAAAAGAAAAAGATAAATATTCAAACATTGACCTTATAAAATGGGGTTATATGTATAACCTGGAAGTGAATAAAGCATGAAAATCCCGTGATCATCTTAACAGATTTAGAAAAGGTATTTGATGAAATTAAATATCTTTCATATAAAATAAAAATCTCAACAAGCTGAGAGTAGAAGGAAAATACCTCAACATAATAAAGACTTTACATGAAAATACCACAGCTAACATTATATCCAGTGGTAAAAAACAGAAAACTTTTTCTCTAAGAATAGGAACAAGAAAAGGAAGCCTACTCTTACCACATCTATTAATATAATACTTGAAGCTCTAGCCAAAGCAAGTATGGAAGAAAAACAAGTATCTAAATTGTTCCTGTTTACTGAAAACATGATCTTGCGTAAAGAAAATTCAAATGAGTCAATTCCAAAAGCCAGAATAAACAAGTTTAGCAAAATTGTAGGATAAAAAATCAATATAAAAGCATTATAATAGTAAACAAAATTATATGAAAATTATTAGAAAAGTTATCTCATTTGTAACAGCATTAAAGATATACAAATACTTAGGATGAAACTAAAAGTTGAAAGACATATTCTAAAGAATGTAAAACACTGATAAAAGAAATTAAAGACATGATGTGTTTATAGACTAGAATCATTATTACTAAAATGTCCATGACCCCCCAATCTACAGGTTTTGTGTAATTTGTGCAAAAATTCCAGTGGCATTTTTTTACAGAAGTTATTAAGACATGTATTCAGAGCCACATACAACCACTAACAGCTAAAGTAATCCTGAGAGGGAAAAAATGTTAAAGGTGTTATATACAGAATTTAACAATTATTATGAAATTTAAAATAATCAAAATAAGATCGTAATTTATAAATGAAATAATCAAAATAAGAGCATATAGACCAATGGAACTGAATAGAGAATCCAAATATAGATAGGAGATAGAGATAAAATGAAAATGATTTTATCTTCAATAAGTGCTGTTAGGAAAATTGAATATCCAGATGCAAAAAAGTAAAATAAATTTGGGATACATACAAAAATCAACTCAAAATGAATTAGACTTAAATATGCTTAAAATTGTAAAATTTCCTAGAAGAAAATACAGAAAGCGGGACAGAGAGATAGTATACAAGTAAGGCACTTTCTTTACACATGACCAACCAAGTTTTATTCCTGGAACCATATATGGCCCTCAGCACCACAAGGAGTGAGCCTTGAGGACAAAGGCAAGTCCTTCCATATCAGTCCCTCTGACCACTAACCCTGATTTCATTCTCAGCACTGCAATGATTCCTGGAGCACAAACACTGCTGGGGGCTGAGTGACCAAGCAACACCAGGTGTGATACCCACACATAAAAAGAAAACAAAAAGCTGCATGACATTGATCTTGCCATGCCATTAAAAGCACAGGCAACAAAAATAATTGCATTAAAATAAAAGACTTCTTGGGGCTGGAGTGATAGCACAGCGGGTAGGGCATTTGCCTTGTACGCAGCCGACCAGGGTTCGATTCCCAGCACCCATATGGACCCCTGAGCACTACCAGGAATAATTCCTGAGTGCAGAACCAGGAGTAACCCCTGTGCATCGCCGGCTGTGACCCAAAAAGCAAAAAATATATATATATATACTTCTGTTCAGTAAAGGAGTCAACCAACAAAATGAAAAGTGTCTACAGAGTGAGAGAAAATAGTTGTGAATGATAACAAATAAAGGATTGGTCTCCAAAATATTAAAAGAATTAAAATCAAAGCAAAAAATCAATGATAATAACAAACTAACAATCCAGTTTTAAAATGGGCGTGCACTTGGATCACATTTCTCCAAAGAAAAGATACAAATGGCCATCGGGAAATGGAAAAATACTCAGTATAACTAGTCATCGGGGAAATGCAAAGTAAAGCCACTTCTCACCTGTCTGGATTCCTATTGATATAAACACATGACCAACCATGAAAGGCAAGTATTTGCAAAGATGAGGAGAAATTGGAACTCCTGTTTGGAACTCCTGTTTGTTTGCTATTAGTGGGAATGAGAAATGATGTGGTTGTTATGGAAATGGTACGGAGGCAAATCAAAGAATTAAGAATTATCATATGATCTAGCAACTCCACTTGTGGATATTTTCCCAAAATAATTGAAATAAGAGGGGCTAGAGAGATAGTACAGTAGGAAGGTCGCTTGCCTTAACATACAGTCAACCTGGGTTCAATTTTTGGCACCCAACATCGTCCCCCAAGCTCCACCAGGAGTCATCCCTGAGTGCAGAGCCAGGAGTAACTCTGAGAGATGTGGCTCAAAAAGATAGACAGATTGATAGATTGATAGATAGATTGATTGATTGATAGATATTTGGGCCACACCTCTCAGAGCTTACTCCTGCTCTGCACTAAAGATCTGCAAAGCAGCATTGTACCTATTGTCAAAAATGCTGTTTTTGAAACTTAAAATTTTAAGGTAATAGATTATCATATGTTATATTCTCACTATTCAAACCATAAATGAAGAGTTTCGATATATAAATTATCAGCAGTGTGAATGATGCTGGAACTTTGATGGTGGATGCAGTAAAGTATATTCAACAAAAAGATATGGGTAATATTCCTATATTTATAGGAATATATCGCATGTATATAGTATTGTGAACTAGTGGCATCAATAATTTTTTTAAATTTTTTTTATTGATTCATTGTGAGGTACAGTAACAAATCTTTCATGTTTGAACTTCTATCATACAGTCATCAAACACCCATCCCTTCACCACCAAAATCCCCAGAAACCCCCCTCCCACACCCATTCCACACCTCTCCTGCCTGTGTGGCAGATAATATTTTGCACAACACTCTCTTCCCTACTTTAGTTACCTTTGATATTTCAAGACCAGTCCCACCACCACTCATACCTGCCGAAAAGGCAATGCTAGACAATGTGTTTTATATTGCTTGTTATGGATACAATATAATGTCTAGGAATTCTAAAATCTTAATAATCTTAATCTTAATCTAAAATTTTATAATTAAGGTTTGAAGAGATCGTTGCAGCAAGTTGCTTGGGTCCAAGATTTGTTTGTGTGTCTCTGAATCATGGCCCTGTGGGAGCTTAAGTAGACAGAGGCCGGCTGTGGCGTCATCTCTGAGTCCCATTGGGGCAGGGGGAAGGAGAGGGGCCCATTCCTTCCCTGTCCCGTGAGGTCTGGCGTCTGCCGCCACCACCACTCATACTCAGAGCTTGTTGCTGACCTCTAGAAAATGGCGGCCTCTAGGGCTCCTAGAGAACAGTAGAGGGACAGCGCCTGCCCCCATCTGAAGTCGCCCAGCGTGAACGGCCTATTGCAAAGCCCGGGGCCATTTCTACAGCGAGTTACTCTGGTCCAAAGTTCGTTTGTGTGCCTTTGGATCGTGGCCTTGTGGGATCTTAAGTAGATGGTGGCAGGGATCATCAACAAATTTTTAATCTAATTGCATAATTCAATTATGTGAAATTTATTCTTTCAACTATACCTCAATAAAACTGTTTTCAACATGAAGGAGAAGTCAAATTGCTTCATGGAGCCCTGCTATTTTTCTGTGATAATGTATATGTTTAGAATTAATTCTAAATTAAATATATTACAAAATAAAATATATTAAATAATTAATTAGTTCTTAGTCTTAAAATAACAAAGGACTGGGGATATGGTTCTGTGGAAGAGCACATGCCTTGCCTATGTAAGGCCCTGGGTTCAATTCTGATCCCAGCACTGCAAAATTCAATCAATCAATCAATATTAATAACAAGGCAAGTTGGGCAACGTTTATCATTCCTTCATCACCAAACCTGGAGCAAGTGAGACTCAAGGCTAAATTGGAGTCAAGAGAAATGGAAATTTCTTGCCACGCACAAAGTGGTCAATTTTTGTTGGTTTTTGGACTATACCTACCAGTGCTCAGGGCTCACTCCTGACTCTGAGCTCTAAGATCATTCCTGATGGGGACAAGAGGACCATATGGGGTGGGTTCCAGGAATGGAAAGTCAGGTACTCTCCCACACACACACTATACTATCTCCTCGCCCCCACAAAATGGTAATTTAAAAAATTGAGACAGGGGCTAGAGTGATAGCACAGCGGGTAAGGCGTTTGCCTTGCATGCGGCTGACCCAGGTTCGCTTCCCAGCATCCCATATCATCTCCTGAGCATGGCCAGGGGTAATTCCTGAGTGCAGAGTCAGGAGTGACCCCTGAGCATTGCTGGGTGTGACCCAAAAAGCAAAAAAAATTGAGACAGTATAACTATCCCAGGATAATGAGCTACCTTTCAAAGGTGTGTGTGTGTGCATATGTGTGTGTGTGGTTGTGTGTGCATGTATAGTCACTGTGATTTACACAATCATGAGTGGTAGGGTTTCGTGCCCATATGTTCCAACACCATACCCTTCACCAGTGTTTGCTTCCCTCCATTATTGTCTCCGAGTTTCACCCCCTCAGATACCTCCATCCTCACCAACCTTTTATTCTTTCCAAGAATCAGCTCTTGGTTTCACTGATTTTTGAACAGCTGTTTTAGTCTATATTTTATTAATTTCTGCTTTTAAGTTTTATCTCCTGTCCTCTGCTTCCTTTGGAAGATCTTTTGTTGATTTTTTTTAGCTGCTTCAGCTGTACATAGGTTATTTATTTGAACCCTTTCTTGATTCCTAATTAATGCTTTCATTGCTATGGACTTTAACACTTTTTATTGTGTCCCCTATGTTCTGGTAACTCCTGTTTTCATTCTTATTTTTTTTTCAGGAAACTTTTTATTTCCTTTTTGAGTTCCTCTTTGACCAATTGATTGTTCAATAGTAGGTTCTTTATCTCCCAAGTATTTAAGTTTCTTCCACCCCATTTCTGTTTGTGATTAATTTCCATTTCCAAAGCATCATGTTGGGAGGATAGTTAACACAATTTCTACCTTCTTGACTTTATGGGGATTTATTTTGTCCCACGGTATGTGGTCTATCTTAGAGCGTGCCTCATGAGCACTGGAGAAGGTGTACTTGCTTTCCTCACTCTGTCCTCAAGCAATTCAACAACCACACTGCCCAGATAAGTAGAACAGGGGGTACAAGTCTTCAACACAGGAAGAAGCAAAGACCCAGACCTGTCACTTGCAGGGAAAGGTTAATATTTCAACAGCACAGCCCTCTGCCAAGCAGCTCAAAGAATCCAACAGCCTTAGGACTGTTTCACCATAACTTTCCAGGTGTATGGAAGTCCTGTGGATGCTAAATAGAGAAGGGAAGAAAGACAATGATGAGAAGGTTTCGGTCACAGATTTGGTTAGAACAAATTTTCGAGACCAAAAGAAGAATATAGACCATCGCTTTCCCACCAACTCAGAGCTGGTCTTGCATAGAGTAGCATCTGACTTAGGCCTAGTCAGATTTTCTATTAAGAAGTAAAACTTCTCTCGATTACATATGAGACCTTTGTACAGGAAAATCAGTGACATAAAATTATGACACTCCATATGAAAAGTAGTCATTATTTTTACATGACTTCATCATTTTTTAATTGGCTTCCATGGTGTATTGTAAAATTGCACTTCAGGTAACGTTTTCTCAGTGCAAGAGCAAAAGGGACTATTTCAACTTCCTTTACTCATAATCTACATGACAGAAAGTGTTAGGTAATTTTCTTAAGTATGAGGGAAAAATAAGTTTATTCAGTGTTCTTAACTCTCCGTTTCTTTCCTGTTACCTTTCTTTTATGAGTTTTATGGAATACTGGGATCGTTGGTGGTGGAGAATGGGCACTGGTGGAGGGATGGGTACCCGATCATTGTATGACTGAAACACAAACACAAAAGTTTGTAAGTATGTAACAGTACCCCACGGTGATTCACTAATAAAAAATAAAATAAAAATAAGTTTTATGGGAGCCTGTCAAAGCATGCAACTGTCCTTTTGACACACAGGACCTTGTGTACTAGCTACTGTCATCAGTAGCACCTCCCCCCCACTCCTCGCCCCCCCCCCACCCCATCTCAGTGGGGCTTGGCCTTTGGCAGCTGGGCCTGTCTATAACATTACTAGGTTAAGCTTACAAAGTTTCTTTCTTTTTTTGTCTAAGCCCTCTCTAAGCCAGGCATTTGCAGACCAGCCATAATAGAAGCGTCTGCTGAGCATTCAGCAGACATTAACTAATTCATTTTCTATACTTTTCCTCTTGTGAATGCGGCATGTAATATAATATCTGTCAGGACACTCTTGAGGAATTACAGAAATATTTTTGACAGGATACTACTATTGCATCCTAATAATTTATTGGAGCCACCTGGTTCCAGATATCCTACTCTGAATAATACTTCAATATGTTATTTAGAATTTTTTTTAAGATTTTTAAAAACTGGAGCAATAGTACAAGAACAAGCTATGTACTTTTCCTCTAAATTCACCATTTCAAAGCATTTCAATGCATTTTGTTGTGTTTATCTCACTATCTCTTGTGTTTATGTGTGTGTGTGGTTGTATCATTTGGAAAACAAATTGCAGAAACCACACTTTAATCATAACTGTTTTAGCAGTTAGATACCAATAATATTCTCTCACTGAAACAATACCATATTTGTACTTTAAGTATTTAATTCTGATACAGTATCATCAAAAAATAGAGTCTGTTTGACTTATCCCATACAGCCAATAAAGGCCTTAAAGTTTTTCTTTTGTTTTTGATTCCAGGTTTCAAAGGAGGACTCTTGGATCTCCTTTCTCCTTTCCTCTCATCAGCAGTTTCCATCCTCTACCTTACCCCTTCCATTTTTCCTTTTACTTTCCTTATTGTTGCTGCTGCTTCATTTTATAAAATGCAATACAACCTCGATTCACCTTATTTTTTTCTTGAAATTTGATTCAGGTTAAATACTGTTGTTAAGATTTTGCCAGTTGCAGGGCTGTGGCTCAGCGGCAGTGCACGTGCCTTGCAGGAGACGAGGCCCCGGGCTCGATCCCTGGCACAGTCAAGATTTTGCCAACATTATGTTAGTGATCTGTGCTATTCCCATTGCATAACACTAGGAGATATATGACAACTGGAGCCATAGCACAGCGGTTGGGTGTTCGCCTTTCACGCGGCCGACCCGAGTTCGATTCCTCCGCCCCTCTCGGAGAGCCCGGCAAGCTACCGAGAGTATCAAGCCCGCAAGGCAGAACCTGGCAAGCTACCCGTGGCGTATTGGATATGCCAAAAACAGTAACAATAAGTGTCTCAATGAGAGATGTTACTGGTGCCCGCTAGAAGAAATCAATGAGCAACGGGATGATAAATATATATCATATATATATCATATATATCTATATATACTATCATTGGAAATGATAGTATATATAGATATACTTATCTATATTATATATAGATAAGTATATATTATACTTATCTATATTATATATAGATAAGTATATACAAATGATAGTATATATAGATATTCTCTTATCATTGGAAATCTGAAATATCGCCCAAATGTCTCCAAACACTATACCTTCTGGAATCATCCTTCTCATTATTCAGATTAAACAATTTATGGCCTATTACACAAAATCCTGCAATATATATCTATATATAGCATATATAGATATATATATATATACTATTGATGATGCCAGGTCTAATGATTTGATCAAGCAGTCTGCCACAATTTTTAAAATGACTTTTCCCTTTATAATAAATAAAATGACGATTTTTTTTATATAAGACTAATGTACTGATATATGTAAGGCTACTTTTTATAGCAGTTTTAGGTTCATAGCTACAATGAACAAATAGTATAGAGGTTTCCCATAATTCCCTGTCTTCACACATGTTTCAGATTTCACCCTTATCAACATCCCCCACAACTGGTAAAAATACATTGACTTGTCACTATACTAAGCCCATGGTTTACATTAGGACTCTCTCCGTGATACACTGTATGAGTTTGAACAAATTTACAACTCATAACCACTTTTATGGTTTCATACAGATAATTTCAGGGTCCTAAAAATCCTCTGTGCTCTGCATTTATTCCTCTCTCCATAAAGCCTGACAGCTGATAATCTTTTTATTGTCTCCATACTTTTGTATTTTCCAAAACATCATATAGTTGGAATCATATAGCCTTGTAAGATAGGCATATTTCACTTAGTAGTATGCATTTTAAATCCCTTTCTTTTTATTTTTGAGAATTCACTTAATTTTATTTTTCTTTTTGGTCACACCCAGTGATGCACAGGGGTTACTCCTGGCTCTGCACTCAGGAATTACCCCCCGGCAGTGCTCAGGGGACCATATAGGATGCTAGGAATCGAACATGGGTTGGCTGCGTGCAAGGCAAACGCCCTACCTGCTGTGCTATTGCTCCAGCCCTCACTTAATTTTAAAGTGGAAAGTTCTATTGTCTAGATGGACCACAGTTTATTCACCTACTGAAGCACTCTTGGCTACATCCAAATTTGGGGAATTATGAATAAAGCTGCTATAAATATATGTGCATGTGTTTCTGTATGGAAAAATTTTTAACTCCTTTAGATACAATAATGTGACAGTGGATTGTATAGTGAAAATATATTTCCCTAACAGTCTCACTTACTGACTTAAGTATACATTCTTGACATGTGCCTGCATTAATTATATTATTAGTGGAAAAATTATTTTCTGATGTAATCATTTCTTCATATGTATTACTTGCTATTACTTGTTTAAAAAATTTCCAATGAACCCACAACTATCATTACTGTTTTTCAAACTATGGAACTTAATGATTATTTTAAAATTTGGTATGTTATATGCTTTTACATTTTTTAACTGTTTAAATTTTTTTAAATTCAGTATGTTATATATTGTTTCCTCGATATGCTTAATTTTTGAAAATGTAAATGACCCACTCAAAGCAAGTAAGATTTATAGTCTTACAACTTTACTGTATTATTACATATTGCATTGATAATGTGTGAGCAATTATGATATATTACAACTTTAATTTCCAGTCCCTTATCATTGGAAATCGGAAATATCGCCCAAATGTCTCCAAACACTATACATCCTGGAATCATCCTTCTCATTATGCAGATTAAACAATTTATGGCGTGTTCCACAAAATCCTGCAATATCACCAGTGTTCCAAAGGTTTGGAGCAGTGAGAGGGAGAAAATCACCTGGGATTCCCTCTGTCCTCTCACAGCCACTTGGTTCATCGGGCCTCAAGCCAACCCAGTGCCACAGGTGCGTGTCACAGCCCCATCATCTTGTCCCCAACCCTTGCCTCAGCCACTCCTTTATTTCTCTGAGCTTTGCAGTAAACAGAGTCTTCAAGGTGCCAAGTAGCACCAATAAAAAATAAATAAATAAATAAATAATAGTAAATATTTAATATTTATTAAATATTCCAGACCAAATATCATTACTCTCAGACTCACACCTGAACTTGTCTGAGCTTCCTTCCTGTGCTGTCCAGTACAGGAATGTCCCTCTGCATTCTCCCCATTTCAGGCTATCAGAGTTCCTTCCAGCACCACTGCCACCTGTAAGACAAGCATCCTGTAAGTGGAATAACCATGGAAAATCTTCATGCATGGCCTAAGTCAAGAATGACACATCAAAGAGTTCTGAAGATTTATTACTTTCCTCTTCGCTTCAATTGTCTTACTTTCAACCACATTTCTGCCTCCTCCACTCAGCCACCCATCCTTGCATTTTCAGTTGAGGCCTTTCTGGAAAACTTTCTCCATTGATTAATCCCAGGTGACTATCACTTCTGGCTCACCTTCACTTAAGGGTAAACTCAGCAAGACTTTGTCTTTGACTTTCTATCCCTTATGACTAGCTCTCAGTCCTATCATGAGAAAGTTGTCAGTACAGTGGCTGCATTGGACCCTCTCCCTACAATCTGACTGTTGAACTTTCTGTTGTGACTAATCACACTCATATAACTCTTTATATAATAAGAACAGCTATGGAGTCACAACTGCAATTATGAGTTGGAATATTTTAGTTCCAGGAGAAGGAATATGAAGACTATTAACCTTCCACAAAAATAAGCACATAATATAAGAGTCAACTCCTTACATCAACAATTCACCCACGCAAGCATGCACATTTTATATTTACATTACTGCTGTCTATAGTATCTAAAGGAGGAAGGCAAGTGAAAATTACATCTAAAAGGTAAGAAGTCAGGAATCTAACTTGGCTAATTTGTAATACACGCAAGTGGCAGTCCCACTAAGAGGCGCTGACTGTCCTGAATTATTGTAAATTTTCTGCCTCATTTGGTGCATATCACCTGGCCAGATGCCACAGTAGGAGAACCGTCAGCCAAACAGTTATAAGGGAAACTAATGATCAGGCAACAGAGGTCAGACCTTAACTTTGGACCTAGATTATACTGTGCTACAGTAAAACATAAAACAACAGCTAATGATGTTCATTTATTGATGGGTGGCTTTCATTTTTAGGGGGAGGGGAGCTCCCTAAGCATGAGAGGCCCGAGGACAACTCCCAGAAGACTTGGCCAGCTGGGCCTGGTGCTTCGTTCAATGCTTGGGTTCAACAATGTGGTGCTACTAGAAACCAGCAGCTCTGGGGGCTATCAGGGCCACATCTGGTCGGGGAGGGGCTGAGGCAGTAAGTTCAAGAAAGACCCGGCAATGTTCAGGTCTTACCCCTGGCTCTGCAAACAGGGATCACTCCTGACAGGGCTCTGAGGACCATGTGGGTGCTGAGTACTGAACCCGGGTCTGTCTTGTGCAAGGCAAATTGCCTTACCTGCTGTTCTATTGCTCCAGCCCCATCCATTGTTTCTTTGGTATTCCATTATAGTAGAGCCAATTTTTTATAGATAGAAGGCAACTTCTATCTATTGCAAAAATTAAAAATATTAATGAGCACATATAATTGAACCTTGAACAATGTGGGTTTAACTGTGCAGATCTATTTATATGTATATTTTGTTCAACCACAACTTTTCTACTTTTAATCAGACTACTCACTGTGAAGACAATAGAATAAATACCTTTGTAAAAATCCACTTATAATTTTAATAATTTTTACTAGATTAGAATAAATAGGGTACATAATATTTTAAACATGTGTCAATAACTTATTAGTATCATCAATAAGGCTTCCATTCTATGACCGACCTTTAGTAGTAAATTTTGGGCAACCAAAATACAGGATTATTGACTATGGAAGTCAGTACCCCTAATCTTACTTACATTGTTCAAGTTTTACAGTGCCAACAAATGTAAATATTGCACTGAGATAATATTCTTACAGTTTGGTGAATATTCCTTTAAGAATTCTAATATTAGCATATATGCACATGTTTTTACAGGGCATTTCTAATATTTTTATTGGAATACAGACAAGACAAAGAATTGTTCAGATCTTTGACAAATGAGTTATTTTATGGATGGATCTCAAGGTGATAGCACTAGTGAAATAAGTAAAAGATAATTGTCAGATGATTTCACCAATATGTAAAATATGAATAATTAAAGCAAATAAGTTTGCAAAAAATAGAATAAGACTAAGCACTAGACTGGATAAAAACTATTGTGGTTACTAGAAGGAAAGGATGGAGGTGTGAGAAAGCTATGGAGGCATGAGTGGTGGAATACCACTGGAAATTTGAAGATGGGTGTAGGATTCAGGACACACTCATATAGAAGTGCAAACCTAAACCTCACATTCCATAATACTGTAAAGCCAATAAGTCAATAAAAATGTAAAATTTTAAGAGAGGTTTAAAAGAGTGAATTCCTGGAGCCACCTGAAGGGGGTGGGTGAGTAGCGCTCCCCATCCCAACAGAGCCCCAGCAGCCCGAAAACCTCCAGAATTCAATTGCTGCCTTGCTCGTGGCCTATCTCCACAATCTTGGATGAGCCTCATCCATGAGGGAATTTCCTGAAAACCCCAGGTATGCAGAACTTGTGACTGAAATCTCCAGGCTTGCACAGAGTCAGGGAGGAGTGACTTCCCCCCAGCTCCCTGTGCTTCTAATAGCCTGGCAGTCAGGCCCACAAACTATCTCTAGCACCATTTAAGCTCATTAACGGCCATGATCCAGCCATAACTGTATCACTGTCATCCCGTTGTTCATACAAATATATATATATGTACACAAAGCTCAACCTTTAACAACATGTTGTTACTAATTTCTTATACAAGGGTTTAGTGGTTTCGGGATGAAATACAACAATCCTCACACACTTTTCTCTAAGAAAAATTTTTTGAATCATTTTTAGTGGATTATTCATAACAAGCAATACAAAATAAAATATTTAGGTTCTGCTTTGGGGGCAGGGTTTGGAGGTTGGGGTGGAAACACCCAAGATATGGTGGTAGGTAAGTATAATGGTGCTGTGGTTGGTGTTAGAATATTAAATGTAACAAATTATTGTGAACAATTTTATATAAAATAAAATTTAAAGGTAAATTAATTAAATAAAAGAGTGAATTATTTTGGATAGCAAATTTAACAGTTTAGAAAGGGGTTGATATCAACTGATAAGTACAATTTTTAAAAACTTGTAAATAGTGTTAATTTAAAGATAATTCATCAACTTTATATATCAGTAAATGTGAAGCACTATAGTATCTTTCTGAAGTATAATGTTTGGTGAAATTAATTTCCAGCACAGCATTTGAAATAAGAACACATTTAGCTTTCCATGCATGTCTAGGTCTGTTTTGACGGATAAAGGCATAAATCGCTTCTTCTATACTCTTTTGTGAATAATGATGCAGCATTAAAGGAATTTAGTATATTAAATGTTCCAGTTTGCAAAAATAATCTACATAAATGGCACCTTCATCTTCCAAAGCTTTCTTTGAACTTGAATCTCAAGTATTCAAATTCATCTTAAAAAGTCATTTCTTGAGTAGCAAAATAAAATGATTTTTAATTAATTAGCATCACAGAAACATTTTCCTTGCATATATGGGAAACACCTGCTCACATTTCACAGCTATCATGACAGCTTGATAGAGTAATTTTGAGCAGCTATCATGATTTTGCCCCTTTGATGTAGCTATTTAGTAATGAGGATGTTTTGATGTTGTTTAAATTCCCTCTCTGCTATGAATTAGATGTTTTCTTGTGACATGGATTAACCTTTAAAACCTCCATTTCATCACTAGTGGAACTATCATAGAAGCTTGTGATATTGATTAAATAAAATGTTATTAAGTGCTTATGTGATTCCTGGGACATGTTTGTTGGTCAATAAATGATAGCAATGAAAAAAATTAATGATGGTCATATGATGGTGATGTTAAAGACACAGTAAAGCAGGACTCCAGTGAAGCTCTCCCCTATCCAAGGGTCTGTTGCAAGAATTCCTCAATAAAATCATGTTCGATGATTTTAAGAGATGCAAAAGTATGTTCAATATTATGAGACCCAAAATTAAGCTGAGAAAATTAAATTTACAAAAGTGACAGCATCAGAAGAACTTAGAAACAAAAATAAAACCAGTTATTTGATAGCATCATTTAGACATCAAAAAAAAGCCACATATCAGACACATTATCTATCTCCTTCCTCAACTTAATGAATGAACTGATCAACTTAAAACTGTGATTCATTTTTTGATAGGTAGTTGCCAGGGTACTTTTTGTTTTGGCACACCAAAAGTTCTAAAAATTACCAGCCAATACAATATGCCCACCCATAAAAGAAATATTTTTGGCATAGAGTTGGCCAGATAGAAAGAAACAAAAGCAATGGCTAGGGAGACCCTAATATGCTGAATGCTGGTAACTAATACAGTAGGAAAAGATTAAATGAGAACAACTAATGCACCCAGATAATCCTCACAAAATGTTTGACCATAGCAAGTATGCAGTGCTATAAACACATGTAGCTGCTTAAAACTTCCTCAGAAGCAAGTGGTGTGATAGTATTTTGTCAATTTATCCAAGTTTCTGATCCCAATGACTGTGTAAGAACATGTCTGTAAGGCCATCTGAAATACTAATAAAAAAATACATAAGGAAGACAGAATTTGTTATTAAAGGTAATGTGATTTCAACTGAAGAAACAAATTACATATTTCTTGCTCTCTATGACAAAAAATAGCCATTAAAAAGCGAGGTGGATAGATATCATCATTGACAAATATTGCCCTCCATGGTGATTGTCAGTTACACCATAGTTCTCTAAGTTGTTTTCTAAACAACTGCCATGCTTTTTCATTACGAAAACCATAAGAAACATGTAGATATTGGAAATTGGGCTTGCAGAAGAACACCATAAAACAAAAATTAATGACCATGCCAGTTCCAAGTTCTAAAATTCTCTATCAAATATTTCTGTATTGTGGGACACAGATACATATTAATTCAAGGTCATTACAGTGACCTGATCCAAATTGACCTAATATAACTCAGTACTCATTTTATGCCAAGCCTGACTGTTTTCACCTAGTCTTATTTATGCACTATACTCAGCATAAGATATTCACAGGCTATACCTCCTCCATATCTCCTCCAGAGATATTTCCTACAATCACTGATCAATCACTTCTTCTGAAAGAAATTATCTGGGAAATATTTAATAGTTTCTATAACTAGTATGCAAAATACTATTTGCTCAATATGTGCTATGTGTCAGCACCTTTAGAGGTATTTTCTCTTGTGACAACTAATTGAAATTAATTCTCAGAACAACCTATGAAATATGCATTGCTCTTCTAACTTAGACATGAAAAAAGTGATAAGAAAGTCAGTGAAGGCAGTCAGAGGAGTATAGGGAGAAATAGTTTTTGAATGTGTTCAAAGGACCATTTGAAAGCTTTGAAAGACCTCGAATACTCAAATTCTCAACTCCAGTGGTTTTTTTCTCCACTATCCTATGGATGTTACTAATTGGTACTCTGCAGAGAATACTGTTTCTGGCAGTGAGTTGCTCTTGGCCATAGAGGCACATGTCTTTGCCATCTTCAGTAGCTTTTTTACCTTTCAAGCAACATCCCTTTATTTAGGAAAGAAACATTCTTGTCAGAGCATCCCATGGTATCATCAGAAATCCCTTCTCTAAGTGGAAACATGTTTTCAGCCAAATAACCTGGGTTGTCTCCTTACCCAGGTCCAACAATGCCATGAAATTACCTGTAAGGAATGCATTAAACTAAAATTTTAAATTTCAATTCAGAAAAACTGCTATTCCTATCAAGATAATCTACAGTTGAATGAGGATGGGAGGCACAGAGAACTGTCTCTTTAAACCAAAGAGTACATACTCTGGTGGGAAACACAACCTCAGGAATTAGTCAAGACGTGTAAAGTTTGAAGAGGCATGAGTGAAAGAATGTTGCCTATATCACACCCAGGGAAGACATCAAGAAGGCAAAGTCATGTCAGCGGAGCAGCTTACAAATGTCCTCATTAGTGAAATTTTCCTGGAACTAGTAACAAGTGTACTCTTATCGGAGATATTTGCTGATCTAGCCCCTGGCTGATGTGGAAAGAAAGGATGTCCTGTCATTATTCATCTTGAAACAAGTTCAAGTTTATCATTTCAGATTGCCTGAGTGTCGTTAGAAACAGGTACAAACATTTTCAAAACAGTAATGTTTTACAGTAGTAGGTATCCAGACCATTCAAAACTTAATGAGAATACCACATGGCTAATATATGATATTTAAATAAATAATCAGATCAATGAAAAGCTAATAAGCTAGAGAAAACCACTGATGACCAAGAAGATAGTGTAGATAGTCCCCACTTAGCAATGGTTCATTTGGCTTATGATTTTTTTATAATAGTGTGAAAGCTATGCACATTCTGTAGAAACCTAGTCTTGAGTTTTGATCTTTTAAGGCTAATGATACGCAATACGATACCCTCCTGTGATGCTGGGTAACTGCATCAAGTGAGGGTCCCAATTTTTCATGTGATCACAAGAGTAAATGATACTCAACAGAGTTTTTCTTTCTTACTATAGTTTTCAATATGAGATATGAGATACTCAACATGAGATACTCAAAGCATTGTATAAAATAGGCTTTGTATTACATGATTTTGCTCAACTGGATGCTAATATGTATAATATGTATGCTAAGCACTTAAGGCAGGGTAGACTAAGATATGTTGTCCAATAAGTTAGGCATCTTAAGCACATTTCCAGCTTTTTTATTTTTGATTTTTGTATTTTGGGTCACAGCCAGTGGCACTCAGGGATCAATCTTGACTGTGCACGAGGGACCATATGCCGGGCCAGGGATTCAAACCCGGGTCAGCTGAATGCAAAGCAGGTGCCTTATCTCTTGTACTATCATTCCATTCCCGTGAATTTTTTCACTTATAATGGGTTTGTAATATCAATTAACAAAAGGCAATGCTAGGAAGCAAAAAAAAGGGGGTGAGGGGTTAAGCAAGAGAAAAGAATACTAGACTAGAATAAACTTTGGCCTTATAGCACTTCCTTAGAAAGAATAAAACAAAATAGAAAGATTTTTATATTATTTCTGTTGGAAATTTTTGCATCGCTCTTCTTCTTAATTCCCACTCAATAATACCACTAAAAAGAAGAGAAAAACAGCTGAATTTTTCTGTAAATTAGACACATGAAAAATTGGTCAGTTTTTGCTAAAAGGGTAAATGGAAATAATTCTTTTAAGAGGCAGGGATTTGCTCATCTCAAATGAAATTTTATGGCTTAAAATTATACAAATTATCCACTTCCCCAAGAAAAGGGACAGAGAAGAAATTAATTTCAATTAATTTAAATCTATTCATTGAATTCAAAATGACTTTTCTAAAGAATCTCACTTTCAGAGGCCAGAGAGACAGTAGAGGGGGTTGTGCACTTGCCTTGCACACTTGACCCAACTTCATTCCTGTCACCACATGTGGTCCCCCAGCTCGGCCAGGAATGACCTGTGAGCACAGAGATAGGAATAAAACCTGAGATTTTCCAGGTGTGGGCCAAAAACCAAAACAGAAGCAACATAAAATACACACACACACACACACACACAAAGTAAACCCGCTCTAAAATGGACAAAATTATCTCAGATTATCAAAAATGATTATCATGGTGAGTCTTGAAAGGTACTAGTGGCATACTTGATATGCAAAAAACAGTAACAATGATGCTCCTCATTCCCCTGATCCTGAAAGAGCCCCCAATACGCCATTGGGCTACACTAACACGAGACAGAGACTAATGGAGACGTTACTGCCACCAGCTCAAGCAAATCGATGAACAGCAGGATGACAGTGATACAGTGATACAGTGATATCAGAAATGGGACTTTTGGATATGAGAGTCCTGGTGTGCCTATGATCATACATACCCATCTGGGTACAACATTTTTAACCAGAAGATAATAGAAAAAAATTTTGACTGTGTTTTGAAATATTAATTCTATTTGGGTGACAAGTTTGAGTTATATTTAACATTCTTGTCTACAAATATATAATGAGTCTGGCAGGCTTAGTGATAGCAGAGCAGAAAATTTTATTTTGGCTCATTGTGACCGTTGATATAAACACTCTTTTTTCTATGTAACAAACCCTAGATAATAGACGGGACAGGGTCAGAGGCTGAGAAGCAAAGAAACATCATGACTCACATCAGTCCACAAATACCTCTTTAAAAGCTTTAATGTTCATGTTTCGGAGTACTTTGATATTTTTCATTTAAGCTTACTTTGGTTTTGAAATAAGTTATTAATTTTCAATCACTTGAACACAGGTAGTAACCCTGGTCTCTTTGTCTAAACTAAAAGGTTAGATAATAAAAAATTTAAATTAACACATTTACAAATTTCAGCCTGAAAATTTTTATAGTAATAAAAGTGTCTCAAATCAGGGTGAAATGGAAGCTTTTCAATAACTAAGTCTGTAAGAGGATTCCATTAAAATTTTTAATGTTTACAGGGAGACAGGTGTAAAAAGTGTTCAGAGCTGAGGGCATATAGATTGAAATCCTAGCTTCTTCCGGATTTAGATGCTTTATCTAAACAATTTAATTGGATTTTTGTTTCACCTATAAATTGAATTTGTTTCATCTAAAAATTGGATTTGGGGGGCAGTGTCAGGAATATCTATAATTTGGAAATAGTATTGATTCCATGAAATGATCATGAGAAACAAATAAACAAATGTCAGGAAAGCATCTGACATATGAGTGGTGTGAAAACTTGTGTTGATTTTCTTTCATCACAGACAGGAGAACCACACCTGAGACTGCTGTAAATCACAGACCACAGCTGATATCTACATAATTTTGAATTTTCTAATATAGTCCTTATCTCTCTAAGAATATTTACTTATACAGTATGTCCTATTTTCTATTTGGAAAACGATCCTTTTTTCTTTCTCTTTCAATGACCTGGTGGTTTTATAGAAGAAAGCATTCATCACCTTCCTCCTTCAATCCACTTCATTGGTCATTGCTCATGTAACTTGACACATTCTCCCTCACTGGGTCATGTGTCTTTCTCATATGTTCACACAGTGCAACTGCACATCCTGTGGCTTCCCATTACCCTTAAACTCCTGTCTGTCTTCATCATTGTATTTTTGTAGCACATAAAAAATACTGAACAACTTCTCTCCTCCTCCTCCTCTTCCTCCTCTTCCTCCTCCTCCTCCTCCTCTTCCTTGTTCTCTCCCTCCTCATCCTCCTCTGCCTATTTTTTAAGGGGCAGGGAAGGTGTCTGGGCAGGATCCAATCCTTTTTCTCTGAGATATATCTTTGTGACATTATTTTTATTCTTGTATTCAACCTTGACTGAAAGCCTAACCCCAAACCCTTTTACTAGCACAAAATGACAAATCTCTTTTATTTTCAACTACTTGAACTGGGTTTGTAATCTCCAATGGAAGCATTTGCAAGGTAGAGATATACTGGTTCCTGGCAATAGGGCATTGCCCTTTTTGAACCTAAACTTTACTACTTGAAGAGTTGATGTAGGGTAGAGGATTTTTCCTCTGTTCCAAAGTGAGAGTGAAGGCTGAATCCATCGATCCGATAGCTACGGTCATGGTCAGGGCACTAACCCTTTGAGACAAGATGCTGGTACAACAGATCGAGGAGACAGAGGTTCCAACGGCCCCAGGAAAAATAAAACAGAAAGTAGGAGATACAGAAGTCACTAAAAGCAAGCTTCCTCGGCCCACAGCCTGGCGTGGGAATGGTCATGCCCTCCCACAGGTTGGCATGTAGTTCTGTGAAATGCTGTCCTCTGAAAGGGGTGAGAGAGGAGGATCAAATAGTCCTGCTTCAGGCAGAAGCTGATTTGTCTTTCTAGAGGTGAATGGAACTCATTAGAACCATGACATTCCCGGGTGAGACACCGACACGGAGCTGCCTCGGTGCCTTTGATGCGGGCGCGACGCAGCGGCCACTGCATGTTTGCACAGCAAGTGATATCAGACACCTAATCCTTTCTCACAAGCCATTACACGGTAGAAATGCCTCATTCTCCTCAGGCTGCCTACATCCTGGGACTTGCCATTTTTCTGTTGTTGATTTTTTTCCCACTCAGAGCGGTCGTGTTTAATTCTCTCTCCCTCATATTTCCATGGCATCACAAAACTCACCATAATTAAGAGATTTAAAACAGTGCGGATATAGAGCATGACTTGCTAAGATATTGGGCAACCTAAACTTAATTTTACAGTCCAAGAAATGGGATTAGCCCGAAGGAAATGGACCTTTCCCAGTCCCCTACGACAGAATTGTGACAGAAACAAGTCTTTGAGCTAAATAAAAAGGTTTTGCCAATACAAAAAATACCTTATTTTCCCACTGTTTTCTGAATCTAAGGGTGAGCCCCCAAAAAAGACAGAATTAAGTTCCTAAAACTCAGAGTCACTGATTTCTTCTTTCTTCCTCTCTTCCTTCCTTCCTTCCTTCCTTCCTTCCTTCCTTCCTTCCTTCCTTCCTTTCTCTCTCTCTCTTTCTTTCTTTCCTTCTTTCTTTCTTCCTTTCTTTCTCTTTCTTCCTTTCTTCCTTTCTTCCTTTCTTCCTTTCTTTCTTTCTTTCTTTCTTCCTTCCTTCCTTCCTTTCTCTTTCTTTCTTTCTTTCTTTCTTTCTTTCTTTCTTTCTTTCTTTCTTTCTTTCTTTCTTTCTTTCTTTCTTTCTTTCCTTCTTCCTTTCTTTCTTTCTTTCTTTCTTTCTTTCTTTCTTTCTTTCTTTCTTTCTTTCTTTCTTTCTTTCTTTCTTTCTTTCTTTCTTTCTTTCTTTCTTGTTTTGGAGGCTGCAGGGTGGCCACAGGCAGCAGTGCTCAGCCCTTACTCCTGACTCTACACCCAGGGACCAGTCCTAACAGTGCTCAGGGAACCATGTGAGTATCTGGGGATTGAATCAAGGTTGGCTGCATGCAAGGGCAGATTGGCCTACCTGCTATACTTCTGCTCCAGGCTGATGCTGGTTTCTCACTGGGACCAAATTCAGGAGTGCTAATGCTTTCAGTTTTTCTCAACCTCTCTTCCCTTAAGAAGAGTCTGGCAAGAGTCTGCTGGAGGCCCCATGGTGATTAAAAGTCCTTTATTTACCACCAAAATTTTCCATGAATATTATAATAATTCCCTCTTGCTCATTCCTCATTGTGGGAGGGGGTAGGCACACCCAGCTGTATTTAGGACTTAGCTCTGGCTCTGTACTCAGTGCTCACGGTGGCTGCAAATTGAACATGGATCATTCACACGTTAGGCAAGTGCCTTAGCTGCTGAACTAAATCTCTAACTCCTCATCTCTCAGTGATTATTGTGGAGAAGAGTCTCAGCTAAGGATTCTTTCTCCATTCCCTCCCTGCCTCCCCTTCCCTTCATTGCTGGTATTATTGTTGGCGTTGATGCGGCGGTGCTGAGTGCTTTTACACACTTCTCGCTTTGGTGCTCTCAACTGTCAGCTGGTGTACTTGCTGGGGACACAGGTCGGGCTGCAGTGCCTGCACCCTTGGCCTGAGGGTGGCATGCCATTCGCTGCAGTGCTTGCACACCAGGCTTCGTACTCTAAGGCGAGTTGCAACCCTTATATGGTCGTGGTGCTCACAGGAGGGGGTGGTGTTCCTGCAGTGTTCACATGGGTGCTAGCCAGAGACTGCACTTCTGCGGAGGGAATCACTTGGCTCCCCGGTTGTGGCAACTCCCAGGAATTTCCACTTTAGGCGGTGCTTACACACAACTGGAATTGTGTGTAAGCAGCCAGAAACTTCTGCCTTGGCATCAGGCCTCCCTGGACGGCACAGCTGCTAGGGTGAAGCAGATTTGCCAGGATCAAGCTGGGCACGCGGAACACTGGGGGTTTGAACCCCCAACACTATGCTTCCATGGCAAGTTCTCTAAGTACAGAAGCTTTTCTGGAGGATAAAGGGCTCTGGGGATGATTCTCAGCCCACCAGGCCAGAGGTTCTGTGCAAGGGCATGAGAATATGGTGCTGGGAGGGCTTCAATCCCAAGAATTCCCCAGGTCACCAGGGCAGTGTCCAGAGACCCCCAGGGTGGCACCCAGAGGCACTAGTGAGCATGTGATGGCAGAATCATACTAGGGCCAGCTGCATGCAAGACATGTGCTGTACACCCCTGTATCATCTCTCTGGCCCTACAAATTATTTTTTAAACATGAGTTATTATAGGTAAAACTCAGAGTTCCGTGATTTATTTTTGTAAGTTTGGTGGTAGCTACACCAAGGTCTTCCTCAAGAACTGTAACTTCCATGGCTAGAACATTGGGCTCCAAAGAGTCCCTTTGAACTAGAACAAATTCTCCCTCGATGGTGCCACATCTCTCTTCACTTCATTGCTGGTTTTTCTTTTCTCCTTCGACTTCCCATATTCCTCCTAAAAACACATCCCCCAAAATCTACCAAATTAAACTGAAAATGCATGCTAATTTTAAATAAGCAAGTAGACCGCTCTGATTAGTGACAGAAACCCAGGTCAATTTAGGTTTGGCAAAGCCGAATGTGTTGGTGAGGTCAAGTACTTAGACTGGGCAGTCAGGAAGGCTGAAGGTGGAACAGATAAACGACAATCTGGCAATGGCATGACTCTGGCTCTTGCTTTCTCTCTACCTCTCTGTCTCTCTCTGTACATGTCTCTGTGTTTCTCCCATTGTGTGTATGTCAATCTCTCCCTCTGAGTATGTGACACTCTCTCTCTCTCTCTCTCTCTCTCTCTCTCTCTCTCTCTCACACACACACACACACACACACACACACACACGGTTATCATACAACACACATACCACTCCACCAATATCTGTCTTCCAGTTTCATTTTCTCCTCCCTCAGTTTGAAAGGAAGCCTAACTGTTGAGCCTTCCAAAGTCACCTGTTTTCCCTTGACTGAAGATACCAATAATTCTTCTTGGTCTCCACATTCAAAGCCTCTGGAGAAAAGCATACTTTGAGGTTTAGCCCCGTGACACTCGACAGACATCAAGAGGACCTGCAAGATGATGCCAGCAGCTGCTTCAGCCAAGGGCTCAGGCCTGGGTGGGGCAGATACAGCGAGAGTATATGAGGCTTAACAGCCGAGTGCTTTTGAAGGTTGGTGAGAGATGCCAAAGCACTCTGGTGATCCATATTAAGCAGAAACAGCAGGAGCTTAAACATATTTGTAGTATGATAACCATGTTATTTTTAAAAATGTAAACTTGGCTTGTACCTAATTACCTACTGCCTTATTCACCGCTTTGTCTGAGAGCGGTGCTTGACACGGCCCAGATGTTCAATGAATACTTATTAAATGAAGAACTGCAGTAAAAGGGACGGAGAACAGTGACAGAACTGTACTCTCCATGCACAAAAAAACACTCATCTCCCGGTGTGAGATTACATATCCCTGTTAGATTTTCCTGAATTTTAAAATATTCTACAACACAACGATGTTACCTTTCAAGTGAAGACAGTGAGGCTATTTTTAAGAAATGATGAGAAAATTAGTACTCTGGGTTTAAACAGATAGAATGAATAATAGGAATGCTGTCACATTCCCTTGATAGTGATCAGTGGTTTTTCTGCCTGCACAGGTCCCAGCCAGACACCTGGAGAGCATCAAACGCCTGGGAAGAAAGAGGAGGTTCAAGCTGTTTCCCCTGACAGGAAGACAACAAAGGGCGGATTCTGCACGAAGGCCCCTTGGTGGACCTAATCCACTTCCCAAATCCAGCTCCTTCCGTGGTCACTGCCCAGAAAGCAAGGAATTCTGGCCTAAGCCATACAAAGAAGTCAGTCTACTCTCTCTCCCAGAGAATGGCGAGGTTAGGTGCTGCAGCGATAGCACAGTGGGTGGGGCATTTGCCTTGCATGTGGCTGACTGGGGTTCGGTTCCCAGTATCCCATATGGTCCCCCAAGCACCGCCAGGAGTGATTCCTGAGTGCAGGGTTAGGAGTAATCCCTGTGTATAGCCAGGTGTGACCCAAAAAGAAAAAAAAAAAGGCGAGTTTAAAAAAATAATAGACACAGCCTAAAGTCACCCCTCACTTTTACAGACGCTGAAACTGAAGGGCAGAGTGGTGACATGACTGAGAACATCACTTAAGCCCTCTGAATCTTAGTCTCTACAGCCATCAAAGTCAGAGTAAGACTGGTCTCAGTGTCCCCGCCTGAAGGTCCTCTCAGAATACTAAAAGAGACCCAAATTCAAATATCTGAAGGAAGAACTTGAGTTCTGCGTGAGAAAACAGAAACTGCAGATAACTTTCCTACAAATCTCCGTGCGTCTCTTTCCTTTAAGCCCTGTGCCTGAGCAAGTTTGTCGCAGGATGTCTTCATGCCATTTATCCTGCTGGCTTCCCTCCAGCACCTCCCTCCCTCCCACATGCCCAGCTTTTGTTCCTGTTACCTGCAAGCTTTGTAGGCAGCTTAATCAGCCTCTTCTCCCCTCTGCTTTTCACCACACCCACTCAAAAAATGGCCAGTTTCTGGCAGAGCAATAAAAACAAAAGGGTCCAGACAAGAGAGTACAATGGGTAAGGTGCTTGCCTTGCAGGTAGCTGACCTGGGTTCCATCCCCGGCACCCCAGCTGGTCCCCTGAGCGTGCCAGGAGTGATCCCTGCCTGCGGAGTCAGGAATGAGCCCTAAGTCGCTCCAGGGGTGGTCCAAAAGTCAAAACCCAAACAAACAAAATAAAAAGAGAGTAGAATTAAAATAGTTTAATTTGGGGAGAAAGGGGTTCCTTCAACCTTCACACATGCCTTGGGTGGTAAAGCGACCTGATTCAGAGCTGCCTGGGACAGTACGCAGCATAACCCAAGCACAGTTCCCAGACGTATGTACGGTGGCCACTAGTGAGCGCCTCCTCCTCTCTGACACAAGAGCCTTGGCTGCCAAGTTCAGCTACAGAAAAAAATAAACAGAAGTTTTTGTTTTTTGTTTGTTTGTTCCCTTGCTTATTGAATCTCAGTGAGATACAGTTACAAAGCTTTCATGTTTGAATTTCAGTCATACAATGATCAAACACTCATTCCTCCACCAGTGCACATTTTCTACCGACAATGTCCCAGTACACCCCCCTTTCCAACTCTCCCTCTGCCTCCATAGCAGAAAATTTCTCCCATACTCTCTCTCCACTTTTGGACATTATGGTCTGCAATACAGATGCTGAGAGGTTATCATGTTTGGCCCTTTATCTACTTTCAGGACACATCTCCCATCCCAGATGATTCCTCTCACCATCATTGGCTTAGCAATCACTTATATCACTTGTCTTCCCGTTGATCTTCGATTTGCTTGAGAAGGCGCCAGTAACGTCTCCATTTGTCCCTGTCGTGTGCTAGTGTAACCCAATGATATCTGCTCACTCCAGGAACAGGAAGAGCCTCAAATTGTTCATTCAGGGTTTTAACGAAGAAGTCTGACCATCTCGTTGATGGGCGGCCACGCGATCTTTTGACGTCCCGTGGAATCCAGTCAATAACAGCTCTAGTCCAGCAGTCACCTCTGAATTGCATTACATGTCCGGCCCATCTGATTTTTGATGTCTTGTTTAGACAATGTCCCTGATTCTTGATCATCGACGAAGGTCAGAGCTCCTCATTCCTTCTCTCACTTGAGTGAGATGGATACTCCTAGCATAGCTCTTTTGATTCCTCTTTGGGATACCTGAATAGTGTTCTCATCCTGTTTGCGTAGGGCCCAGGTCTCTGAGGCATAAGTTAGCGCAGGAAGAATGGTGGAATCAAAAAGATGTGCCTGGAGTCAGAGGTCCTTCATCCTCTTAACAACTTCTTCGACGCTCTTAAAGGCATTCCACACTGCTCTCTTCCTCCTGCACAGTTCTGGTGGCAAGTCATTCCTCATGTTGAGTTCTCAACCCAGGTACACATAGTTGCTGCATTTGGAGATGTTCGTTCCATTGAGAGCAAATGGAGCCTCAGGGACTAGTTTGTTTTTCATAAGCATCGTCTTGTTGAGGTTCAGCTGCAGTCCGACCTTTCCACACTTGTGGTGGAAGTTGGCCAGCATTTGTGCCACTTGGCTAATGTTTGGCTAATGTTCACTCATGTCATCCTGAATAGAATAGGCAGAACACTAGACGAAGGACAACCATGCGAGCCAGCAGGGTTCCGAAAAGGATTCAGCACAATCGACCATATCCACACAGTAACTGTGTGTGATACAATTGTGTATTGTATAAATTGTGCTACAATTCAATGTTTGGCTAATTGTGCCGCTTGGCTAATGTATGAGAACGATGTCATCAGCGAAGTGGAGGTGATGTAGTTGCCAACCATCTATCTTCACTCCCATTCCTTCCCATTCCAGTTGTCGCATGACATTTTCGAGGGTGGCACTGAAGAGTTTCGGTGAAATGGTATCGCCCTGCCAAACCCCTCTCTTTTTGTCAATGATAACTTCCTTGTAGAATGGTGAGATCCTGGTGGTGAATCCACAGTACAGCTCTCGGAGGATCTTGATGTATTGAGTTTGAATGCCCTGTTTGACTAGGGCTTCGATGACCGCTTCAGTCTCAATAGAATCGAAGGCTTTCTTTAAGTCGATGAACATTAGACAGAGCGGCATCTTGAATTCTCGTGAAAGTTTAATGAGTTTGGTCACTGTGTGGATATGGCCGATTGTGCTGAATCCTTTTCGAAACCCTGCTGGCTCGCATGGTTGTCCTTCATCTAGTGTTCTGCCTATTCTATTCAGGATGACATGAGTGAACAACTTGTAGACAAACGTCAGCAGGCAGATTGGGCGATAGTTGCCAATGTCGTGGATGTCGCCCTTCTTGTACAACAGAATGGTCCTGCTGGTTTTCCACTGAGATGGAACTTTGCATTCAGACAGGTAGCGTGTGAAGAGCCGAGCCAATGTATTGATGAGTACTAGCAGCACTATTCAGATGTTCGGGTCTCACCTTGTCTGGACCGGGTGCTGTACACATCTTTACCGATGAAATGGCATGTCGGATTTCGGAAGGGAGGACGTTGGGAATGACATATCTATCCTGCGGAATTTGGTATGTGGGCAGGTGGATGTGGTTGTCAAAGAGATCCAAGCAGAAGTCATGAATAATCCTCTCCATTGCCTTTCTGGAAGATGTGATAGATCCATCAGGACGTCGGAGAGCAATCATCTTGGTCTTGTAGTTGACGAAGGATAGGCGAGCATTGAGAATACTTTTCCTGGCTTCTGCTGCATCAGCCAGCAATGCTGCTCTTCTCTCTTTGAGGTCTTCCTTTATCGCTTCTCTGCACAGCTTTGAGAGCTCAGATGTTAGATTGTGGTTGCCTGAGGCTTGCACCAAACCACGTTGATGAATGAGCTTGAGAGTTTCCAAAGACAGGCATCTGTGGCTTTCTCACTCTCGGCATTCTTCGTGCAGTCATGGAGATGCTGAACCAGTCGATTGTATTCCTTGTCGATGTTGTCAAGGATGGCATCTTCCCATGTTGCTGCAATAGTGCCAAAGAGCTTCCAGTTGGTGGTCATTCTGGGAGTTCTTTTCTTAAACTTAAACTTTGCAGACCTTTCTCACCACTCTGTGAAGTAGAATTTTGCACGAAGGAGACGGTGGTCCAATCCCGTTTGGAATTTTGGGACAACAGCAACATCGGTCAGGCAAAACCTTCGACTGAATATGATGGGGTCAATTTTGTTGTGGAACTGTCCACCGGGAGACTCCCATGTCCAGCGTTTAGATTTGGCCTTCTGGAATTGTGAGTTACCATGATGGTCTTGGTCGAAATGATGAACTCAGACAGTCTCTCACCCTGATCATTCCATTCTAGGACACGGGTCCCAATGTGGAGTTCTTCAGGCGACCTTCTTGGTTCTATCTTGGCATTAAAATCACCAACAATGATCTTGTGGAAGGTTTGGTCTTCTTTATAAAACCTCTCCAGTTCCATATAGAACTTCTCAATTTCTTCTTCATCGTAGTTGGATGTTGGTGCATAGATGACGAAGATAGAAACTGCCGGCAGTGAACCACATCTATTCAAGCGTAATAGTGGCCCCTTCTCTATTCCAGCTGCCTTCTCCCCTAGTTCATGATGCAGGCTTCCAGCTATGGAGCAATCTTCCTGGCCCTTGTATATACTGTCCTTGGATGTCCGTCTCATGTTATGTTATTTTATACTCCACAAATGAGTGCAGTCCTTCTATGTCTGTTCCTCTCTTTCTGATTCATTTCACTTAGCATGATACTCTCCATGTCTATCCATGTATAAGCAAATTTCATGACTTCATCTCTCCTAACAGCTGCATAGTATTCCATTGTGCAGATGTACCAAAGTTTCTTTAGCAAGTCATCTGTTCTAGGACACTTGAATTGTTTCCAGATTTTGGCTATTGTGAACAGTGCTGCAATGAACATATAGGTACAGATGTCATTTATACTGTGCTTTTTTGTATCCTCAGGATATATTCCCAGAAGTGATATTGCAGGGTCATATGGAAGCTCAATTTCTAGTTTTTGAAGGACTGCTTATATTGTTTTCCAGAAAGGCTGGACCAGTCGGCATTCTTACCAACAGTGAAGGAGAGTCCCTTTTTCCCCACATCCACTCCAGCACTGGTTGCTTTTGTTCTTTTGAATGTGTGCCAGTGTCTGTGGTGTGAGATGATATCACAATGAGATATTTTAAAGACTTTTCCCTATCTTGCTTTTTTCATTCAACAATAACTCATGAAAATCCCATTCAATCACCTATTATGCTTCTAATTCCTTTCCATTTTTCATTAAGACTCTGTGGTTTACAATGCTAGTAATGATGATTTCTCAGTTATCATAGAGTAAAAAGATTCCATAAAATATTAATCATTCCCTTATTGACAGATATTCTGTTAATGCTGTCATAAACATTCTGAGGCTTATATTCTTAAATCTGAGTCCTTTTCCATCAAAGAGATTATCAGAAGTAATAAAGTGTAAGACTATCTCCCTTTATCTTCTTTTGACTTTAGTTTGCATTTCCTTGGTCTCTTGTGAGCTTGAGGTTTTGGTTTTTTCTTTTTAATGAATTGCCACTGAATACCCTTTGCCCATTTTCCCACTGAGTATCTTATTTGTTTGTCTGTTTTTGTTTTTTAGTTTTGGGTCCACATCCAGTAGTCGTTAAAGGCTACTCTTCACTCTGTGCTCAGGGGACCATGTGGTGCTACAGACTTAACTCAGGCCTCCTGCATGCAAAGCTGTCTCTCAGGTCCCAAGTATTTATCCTCTTGTTGGCGCTTAAGAGTTCATTTTATATTAACTCTATGTTATATCATATATAAAATCTTCCAAATCTATTTTCCCTTTTTTACAAAAATGTTTTTAACTTTTAACAATACTAATATTACTGTTCTATACTTTTAGCGCTGTTACACTATGTCTGTCACCAAATGCCAAAATCCCTCCACCATTATCCTATGGTCCCTTCTCCTCCCAAACGCCAGTCACCACTTTGATCCTCAATTCACAATTCTGTTGCCAATATCTCAGGGTGTGTTTTACTGGGAACTGTCTAATACTTTATTTATTTACATTCTTCATTTACACTTTTCATTTTTGACTCATTCTATAAGTAACCTTCTAATTCTATCCAATTTGCAGCAAACTGCAAGATTTCATCTTTTGCCATTTTTTTGCCATGCTGCATAGTATTCCATATATATATATATAAAGGGATGCTCTTTCATTGTTGGTAGCAATGCCAACTGGTCCAGCCTCTCTAGAAAACAATATGGATATAGCATTCCATATATATATCCAATACATATATACACATATAGAAATAACAACTTCTTTACCCATTTATCTGGTTTTGGACACTTGAATCCTTTTCAGATTTTGGCCATTGTAAATAATGCTGCCAGGAAGATAGGTGTGTCCCAAGAATACAAAAACATTAAGTTAAAAGGATAACAGTATGCCAAATCTATTATTTATGTATTTAGACACATAAGTGATATGTATCTAAATCCATAAACATATTATTTATGTTTATTCACACAAAGTGTTTCTTTTGTTCTTCAATTTTACAGTCGGTCTTTTTATACATGTGTATATAAGTGTGTCTAAATACACAAATTTCAAATGTTCAAACTTCTTGAAAATCCTCATTCCCAGAATGTACATGCATTCGTACATACAATAGAGATCTATTATGTTTTCCTGCAACTACTCCTAAATTGCCTTTCAATCTACATTTAAATATTTTGAACATCCAGTATTAATAAAATATCATACAAAACATGGAGATATAACAAAAGAATGACATCAAGACCATTTGTTGTCATAGTAGGACATTGTCCAACAGGTCTGTTAAAGCAGATGGTTTAGGGCCGTGCACCCACCTGTTTGCCCCCAAGAGATTCAAAGGGAGCCACAGGTGAAGATCACATAAACGGGAAAGCAGGCATATGCACGATACTAAGGGGCCCGCTGGTAAGACTGATAGACCACATGATGTAAACAAGGTCAGAAAGGGCCTATGGCAGGGGAAGGGTGACAAGCCCTAATCAAAAATTAACTTTCTCAGTCCCAGATATAAGCAGATGTGCCAAGTTGTTATTTCTGCTGATTAGGACTTAGAATCTATGACTTTTCATGACTTTCTCCAGTAAAGATAAAAATTATTTCTCCCCAATAAATATTACTTTTATATCTATAGGACATCAACCAGTTTCGTGTCCAACTGTTAAATCTGTCCCAGCCTGTCTTTCTCGACTAATTAGATGAATCTCTGTTCTCCAAATGTTCTTGGAACCAGTTTTATCATCTACTAATTCCTCATTAATGAGTCAAACTAATCTTTGATTTGTGCTTAATTTATATTCATATGAGAATCATGCTTTAAACTTTTAATATACTTTGATTTTCCAATGTATTTCATAACTAATATAAAAAGGGGTTTAATTTCACTTTCCTCTTCAGTATTGATCATTTAAATCCAATCTGTTAAATAGCAAATACTTTCCCCTCTAAAAAGCAACAATTTATTTTTAACCTTGTGTACTCTGTACATAGTAGGTATGCAATAAGTATATTTAATAAAAGCTGCACATTTTCAAGTGTACTAGTTTTGTCTCTTGATTCTCTGTTCTTCTCAGTATTTCTTCTCCATTTATACTTATACTTCTTTATAAACCTGTAAGATCATATCATTCAACTCTAAGAAGTACCCTTTTGAAATTTACTGAAAACTGTAGATTGAGCTATTAATTTCTATAAAATTGAGATTTTTTTATGTTTAGTATTTCTATCCTAAAACACCTATTTTTCTATTTCCTTATATTTATTTTCAAATTTCTATTTCTTCAGCTCTCGCTTTTTATCTTTCAAGAACTATTTTATGAATTTCCTCATACAGGTTTTGTAGCATATTCTCTCCATTGCCAAGTATTTTATAGATCACTGTATCACTGTCATCCCATTGCTCATCGATTTGCTCGAACGGACAAAAGTAACATCTCCATTCGCCCCTGTCACGTTCAGGGTCAGGGGAATGAGGCTCATTATTATTATTACTGGTTTTGGCAGATCAAATATGCCACAGGTAGCCTGTAAAAAACTAAGACACGCTGATGGGCGTGTGCACTCGCGGGCTCTCGGGGAGCTCTGTCTCACGGCCCGAGTTAGGTGCTCTGGAACCGCAGTGTGGGCTGGATCGGGACGGCGGGTGGTCAAGGACAGGCAAAGGAAGAACGAGCTGGTTGCTGATTAGTTACCGTTTATTCAATCTTCCATCTTTCTCATTTCCCACACTCCTTGCTCCATCCTCTCTGCATCCACTGCAGCTCTAGATTCTCCCTCTTCACTAGTCTCTCCCCTTCCTTTTCTCTCCTTACCTTGCCCTCTAGGCTACACAACTGGGTAGCAAAATCAACATAAGAAAGCCCTTCCTGAGGGCCAGGCATTCCAAAGCCCTTCCTGACTGCTAAGGTGTTTTTCTCCTTTCCTTAGTCCAAACACTCATTAACATCTTAATACTAGTTATTTTTGTATGGACATAGCAAGAGATACATTGAGGTTTGCAAGGCAGCTCTCCTGGCAACATCTTGCCACAGACTCAGACTACAGCACTCAGGCCAGATTAATCATTCCTAACCCTAGCAGGGTTTGAATCTAGTTATCACTGTTTGGATCATGACAGCATTTGTCCATGACCAAGCTCTTAACTTATAGTTAAGAATGAGGCACTTTGGCCAGGCCCATCTCGATGCCAGGATAGCACACAACTCACCACTTGCCCTGGGTCCATCTCATCCCTCGTCGGGATCCTGCTTTTGGGGGTGCTAGGATGTAAGGGCAGCTGAGGCTTAGGTTGAGAGAACAGATGCCCAGGAGGAAAATATCATGTAGAGTCAAATGACTCCCAGGTTACAAAAGCATAGCATTTGCTAAGTCTTCCTGTGTCCATACAAAAAGGACATTGCTCTGAACAAACTATGCAAAGGACTCAAGGAGAAGAGGAAAACAATATTTACAAGTCAACAGAACACTAAGAAACAAGCTACAAATAAACCCAGAGGAATGGGAGCACTGTGATGGGAGTAACCCAATAAACCTAAACTACCTGAGGCTATGTTATCTTACAGTAGCCTGCTTTGCCATGCAAGATTCTGCATCACTCTCTTCTGGGAGCTTCATTTTATAGTCTCTGGATCTTGGCTGTTGATGAGATTACATGGTGCCGGGGCAGTTTGTGGGTGTGACTGCCAAGCTACTGGAAAACTAGGGAATCTGGGTGGAGGAGGCCCAGTCCTAATCTGAGCAGGCTTGAAGATCTCAGCCACAGGTCCCGCATACTTGGATTCCTCTGTTGGTTCCCTCATGGGTGAGGCTCATCCAAGAGTGTGAAGAGTGTCCTAGAGCATGGCTGTGGCTGGGTTCTGGAGGTTTTCGGCTGCCAGGGCTCTGCTTGGGGTGGGGAGGGAAGCTCAACTTGCCCCCCTCCGAGGGGGTCCTTGTGAAGACAGCCTGGCATGGGGGCAGGAGGTTCATTTTATAGATATCATTACTATATTAAATATAGGACATTTTTCTTTCAATTTCATAAATACACAATTTTTGCTAGAATAGAGAAAAGACTCCCCCCCGGAGAAGACTGTTAAAATGTCAAAAGCCTCTGGAAATAGACTAGATCTGCAAAAAATAAAATCCAAAGTGACAAGAAGCAGCAGGAAATATGCAACTAAAATGAGAGCAATGTACATGGAGTGAGAGATGATATGAAATTAGAAAAGATGGATAAAAATATATGTTTACACAGGAAAAAGTCCCACAAAGAATACTTTTTTTTCCAAATTATTTTTCCATCCTGTTAGCATTTTTAAAAGAGACGTTTCCAGCTACCCTAGATTTGCTCCAAATGTGCTGAGTGACAGGCTTTTACCTTAGAGGAAATATCTTCATTTGCTATCATATGAGTCAATATTGTTGCAAGGGACATTTGTTCAGAGTAATAAAACACTGGAGTCCTTCAGCTTGGAGAAACAGAAGACTAGTAAAATACTCTTGGTTTCATTTTTCATGGAGCCAAGAAAAGAAATTCTGCAGACAGAACAGCTGTAATGCCTTTGTACTTAGAATAGCCCAAAGGATCATCAATGCTTTCTAGGTTTAAACTCATGAATATCTGACTTCACTTTCCATGTCTTCTTTAAAACATAGCAACTATGCCATTCTTGTATTGTCTTAGGTATAAACACCACCAGCCAAAGGTTAGATTTTGTGGAACTATTCTCATCATTCCTTGCCCTTCCTTTATCAATCCAGCTATAGGGAAAGAATGTTTCTGCTTTGGTCACCATGTACAAGAGCTATTCTACCAGCAAGAGATATTTGACCTTTTCTGACAGAGGCCCACAATTAAAAAAATAATAATAATCTTACAACTCAAGGTGGCCCACAAACACAAAAGAATAACAACAAAAACTTTTAGAAACAATGTGTTTTCACTGACAAGGAAATATAATATCCTCCTGACAAGGAGTGATGTACTATAATTTTTCTCATCTATTTTATCCTATTTCTGTATATTATATCCTCTCTGAGACTCTCTAAAGCAAAATTGCAGAATCAAATCAGGGTCACGGATTTTAGTTCTAAGAAATCTGTTCATCCAAACTTGAGAACGGAAGAAAGTGCATAAGTCCTGAATGTGAAGATCTGGTGGGGAAGGAGAGCAGGGTTGGAGGGGACTCCAGAGCGTTAAGAGCTTGCTCGTGTGGTCATAGTTATGATACGGAGAGCACAGAAGGCAACTCCCACACATTTTTAAAGAAAACAGATAGGCAAGTTCAACCTGAAAATTCACTGAATTATAATAATACCAAGTATAGCTTCCTCTTCAGATATAAAGTCCCACTTGTAAAAGTTATTTACTCATTCATTTCATTTGAACACCTACTGCACTCTAGAAAAGAGAAATTAACAGATCACTATCACACAATATTCCACCCTTTTTATAGTAAGAACTTTAAGTGTTATTTTGTGTTTGCTTTGGGTTTTTTTGTTTTTTAGCTTTTGGTTTTTTGCTTTTTGGGTTACACCCGGCGATGCACAGGGGTTACTCCTGGCTCTGCACTCAGGAATTACTCCTGGCAGTGCTCAGGGAGCCATATGGGATGCAGGGAATCAAACCCAGGTCGGCCGTGTGCAAGGCAAATGCCTTACCCGCTGTGCTACTTACTGTTCCAGCCCCCAAGACCTGGAAGTGTTATTGAACCCTACCATGTACATGAAATCTCCTGATGATGGAGACATAGTCTCAGTAAGAAATGTTTTTCTCAATGCTGCATTTGCAGGAGCATGATGTGATACTGTACTTTTCATATTTTTCTATCCCATTGATTCTTGATTGAACTTCAGTTTTGCTCTCCAGAGGACATTTGACAAAACCCAAGGACATTTTGACTAAAGTCATTTAGAGAATAGAGGCCTGGAATTCTATTAAACACCTGACAGTTGTATAGTCCACACACCCCCTTTCAAACAAATTATTATTCAACCTAAAATGTCAATAGTTCTAAGGTCATGAGCCGGAGCAATGGTACAGCAAGTAAGGTGTTTGCCTTGTATGTGGCACACTTTAATTTAATTCCCTGCACCCATATGTGTCCCCAAACCTTGCCAGGAGTGAGCTCTGAGTGTAGAGCCAGAAGTAAGCTCTGAACACCATTGGGTATTGCCAAAAACAAAAACACAAACCAGTTTTGAGGTTAAGAACCCCTATTGTCAGTTTAATATGTAAATAAATAAATTGTGTGTATATATACATATATATGTAAAATCATGAGATAAATATCAGGTAGATCAGTGGCTCAGTAGCATTGTCTTCCCTGAGATGCTTAGTGGCCTAGTACAGGTGGTTAGCAAATAAATTTTGAAGTGGTAGAAGGTGAGTGAGAAGAAAGATGAGCTGATAAACAGCTCTGTGCAGAAGCCTGTACCCAGTAGTGTGTGAGTCCATGTGGAGGTGAAGGGAGGGGACAAAGGAAGAACAGGGCTTGGTACCCACAGCTAAGCCAGACAAGACAAGCCTGTGTCTTAACTCTGACCCTTTTATGTCTGATATGCAATTGAATTCATAACTGATTTCATTAACCAATAGAATTAACAAGTACTGGAAAATGGAAATCTAGCTACAAGCACATGTTTTAGGAAGCAATTTTTCAGGAAGAATATAAACACATGAAACTTTAAAAACACATCAGGGGCTGGAGTGATAGCACAGCGGGTAGGGCGTTTGTCTTGCACTCGGACGATCCGGGTTCGAATCCCAGCATTCCATATGGTCCCCTGAGCACCGCCAGGGGTAATTCCTGAGTGCATGAGCCAGGAATGATCCCTCTGCATTGCCGGGTGTGACCCAAAAAGCAAAATAAATAAATAAATAAATAAAAATACATGAGATTCATGCAGACTTAAAGTAGCATTTCAAGCCAATAAAAGCAACACAATAATATTTCAAATGCACAGCACTAGAGGAAGGGAAGAAAAAATCATCATAAGTAATAATAAACAGCAGCAGGTCTAGACCATAGAAATAACTAAACTTCATTTTTCTCAAATTGTTCAGATACTGAAGAGACTATAAGCCCATTTACTTACAACTGAATTGTCAGCAGGAAAAGGATGCACTAGTCAAAATCTGTCTGGAATAACTCTCCTGTCCAGTCTTCCAGGAAACAAAATTTTCTGTTTCATTTTTCAAATTCTTGAGTGCTGTTTTTAGATCTGGAATTTTGTCAGTGTCTTTTATAAGCCTTCAGCTCTTATAAGTATTTGTACAACTTGGTGTTCAAAGAAAAACACGGTGTTCAAGCAAGAGATGTATGTTTAGAAGAAGCATTCCAAAAAGTGCCTTTCAATCCTGATAATCCCCATTCTTCAGTGGAAAACAAGGTTTTAAACAGAAAAGGGGAAGTTAACAGGTCTTTCCCTCTGCATATTTTTTAGTAATGTCTGCTACAATGCTGAAAAAGTGAAAAAAATATCTAACTTATCCAATGCCTATGTGCTATGGACCACATCAAATTTGCCCTTATTCTCACCACTTTGAAAGCTACGCATTATATTAAAACCGCTTGGCATATACAACAGTATTTTATTTGCTTGTTTGGGGGTAGTTTGTTTGTTTGTTTGTTTGTTTGTTTGTTTGTTTGTTTGGGGCCATACCCAGCAGTGCTCAGGGCTTACTATTGGCTCTGTATCCTGGTGGGGCTCAGGGAACCCTATGGGGTGCCAGGGATCGAACTTGAATAGGCCACATGCAAGGCAAGTGTTCTAATCCACTGTGCTCTTAAATATGAGACCTGTTTGTAGCACATTTCTTCTCTGAAGAGTTATAAAATTAGTGACAATTATTATTCCTCATCTGGCTTCAGGGTTTTTGAAAAAGGAACACAGGACATGAAGCAATTACACATAGCAGACACAATGTCAGCAAAGCAGGAGAATGTGGCACCTTGCGGAATCGCCAAGGAGAAGGATTAAGGAAACTCATCCAAAGCAATTATTCCAAAAACCAGTGGGACAAGGCAAATCTCCTGCAGTTTCTTAAGATGCATCCTAAATACTCTGAACCCAGGAGGACTCAAGGAATGTTTGCCTGAGTGAGCGGGAAGAATACAGTTCAGAAAATCAGCAATTAGATGTGCACCTGTGAGCATTCTCTACCCACAGAGCTTTCTTACTTTATAACCTGCAATCTCCCCCATCCACACATGTTTGTATGCACATAAAAAGCATTAAAAATGTTTTTAAATTAACAACATTTTAGAATTTTCATTGCCTTATTATTTAAGCCAATTTGCCATTTCTCAGTGAGACATTTCACATTTTATAGTGTGTTTGAATCAGCTTCCTAATGAATAACCCTTTTCATTTACACTCCTAATCGATTAAATATATATGTAGCAGTTAAGTCTTATATGTTATTCAATTTTCAGGAAAATTATAAAGACAATAAAACTAAAATACATAGCAGTGATATAACTTTGATTGGTTTGATTTTATTTGGTTCTCCAAAACAATTGAGTTATGAGTATCAGATCATTTCCTAGAAACCAAGATTATAATTTCAAGTTTGGGTTGTTGCTTAACCTGAAAGTTGGTGTTATTTTCAACTTCATTAAGATTCTGATAAGACTTTCAATTTGATGGCACTCAACAAGTTGATGGAAAGTCCTTTTCTTACCAGTTTGGCTTCCAAGGAGAGAGTCTGAAGAAAATGTGTTACCAAGTGGGATCAAGGTCCAAAGCATTAGCAGAGCGGGTAGGTTCATCCTGCACACTGTTGACCTGAGTTCGATTCCCAGTACCACCAAGAGAGATACTTGAGCACAGAGCCAAAGATAAGCTCCAAGTACTGCTGGGTATGACCCCAAAACTGAACAATAAAAAAATAAAAAGTGGGCTGAGATTTTATATATACCTTAAGCTGCCAAACACACTCCCATTTTATTTTGCATTAAAAAAAATTTATCATATATTATTTCTACTATTGTTTGGGTTCTATTATAGCTTAGGGACACAGAAATGTTCATGTTTCTGGTACTGATGTCCACAGTCACTACACACTCCGCCGCCAGAGAGTTGTGACCCTCCTGCCATCCCTGTCACCTCTGGTCCAACTTTCCGCCCCTCCCATGCCTGCCCCCAGGATTTGTCACTGACAGATATATTCTGAGTGCTGACTGTTACCTCCCTTAGCATCAACCAGGTGCTCAAAACCCTTCGCTTATGTTCCTGTGCTTCTTCCGGTAAGCCTATTAGTTCTCCCCTCCCCCCCCCCCCAAAAAAACCCTGGCACTCCCAGGTCTATATTCTAGTATCCAAGGATTATCATCGATATGGTCCATACCAATGATTTGATTCTCTATGTATCACAGATAAGATCATCTCGTATTTTCCTTCTGCCTCTGACTTATTTCACTCAGCACAATCACTTGTATCACTTGTCATCCCGTTGATCTTCGATTTGCTAGAGCAGGTGCCAGTAACGTCTCCATTTGTTCCTATTGCGTGCTAGTGTAGCCCAATGATATCTGCTCGCTCCAGGAATAGGAAGAGCCTCAAACCATTCATTCAGGGTTTTAACAAAGAAGTCTGACCATCTTGTTGGTGGGCAACCATATGCCATCTTTTGACATCCCGTGGAATCCAGTTGGTAACAGCTCTAGTCCATCAGTCATCTCTGAATCGCATTACGTGTCCGGCCCATCTGATTTTTGATGTCTTGGCAAATGAGACAGCATCCCTAATTCTTGACCGTGGACGGAGGTCGGAATTCCAAATTCCTTCTCTCACTTGAGTGAGATGTGATACTCCTAGCATAGCTCTTTTGATTCCTCTTTGGGATACCCAAATAACATTCTCATCCTGTTTGCATAGGGCCCAGGTCTCTGAGGTCCTGTACGTTAGTGCAGGAAGAATGGTGGAATTAAAAAGATGTGCCCGGAGTTGGAGAATCTTCATCCTCTTAACCACTTCTCCGATGCTCTTGAAGGCGTTCCACGCTGCTCTCTTCCTCCTGCGCAGTTCTGGAGCCAAGTCGTCCCTCAGCACAGCACAATATCCATCCAACTTACGGTGAACTATAGGAGTCTTTTTTTTTTCTAGCGGCTGCATAATATTCAATTATGCATATATGCCACAACTTCTTCATTCACGCATTTGCTTCAGGACATTTGGATTGTTCTTGTATTCTGGCTCTTATACTAAGAGCTGCAATGAACATAGGTGTGCAAGTATCTTTACAAATTAATGGTTTTGTGTTTGGGGGGTAGACATCTAGAAGCAGAATAGCTAGGTCAAACAGAAGTTCCAGTCTTATATTGTTATAAACAAATCTCCACACCACTTTCCATAAAGGCTGGACAAGGTCTCATTCCCACCAGGAGTCAATGAGGCCTCCTTTTCCACTGCACTGTCATCTACATTTTATTGTTGTCACGTTTTTTAATATAGGCCATGTTCACTAGTGTGAGGTACACCTCATTGTTATTTTGATTTATGTTTCCTTCATACTAAATGATAATGAGCACTTTTTCATGTGCTTATTCACTATCCATGTGTCTTCTTCATGGAAGTGTTTATTCATCTCTTCTCCGTATTTGTTTTTTGAAGGGAAAACTGGGTTTATTTTGTTGTTGTTGCTGTTTTTACTGCACTTTGTGAGTTTGTAGATTTTGGATCTTAGTCCTTTAATCTGAAACATCACATGCTAAGATCTCTCAGTTTGCGGGTATTTTTATTTTAGCTCACATTTCTTTTGCCATGCAAAAACATTTCAACTTCATATAGTCGTACTTTTTTATTTTCGTTTTTATTATCTTTCCAGAGGAATCAAGTCACTAAAGATCCTTTGAAGTCCAGATCCTGAAAAGTTCTGCCCATGTTTTCCTCAATGTACTTTATGGTTTCCGGTCTTATCCCTAGGTCATTGGTCCACTTTGAATTCATTTATTTGTGTATGATGTAAGATACGAATCCAGTTTCATTTTTTAACACATGCTTATCCAACTTTTCCAATACCATTTGTTGAAGAGATTTTCTTTGCCCCAATTCATGCTGGAAAAATTTTCTAGGCTCTAATGAATGCCTCTAGTTGGAACTCACTTTGCCCAGAGCCCCAAATGCACTTAGAGAACTTAGTCAGGAGTTAAAGGATAAATGAATTAGCTGTTACTCTCATTTATGAACAAGATATTCAAAATATTGACTTGATCTGAGCACATCCTGTATCTATCTATAACATCAGTCCAATTTCTTGTTCTTGAAATCTATGTTACCCACCTGTCCATACTCTATAATCACTTGGATTAGCCCACACTTTGCCTGCATGGATTAGCCCACACTTTCCCTGTGGCAGACTCTCAACAGCAAGATCTCCTCAGCACCCAGGAGCTTATTCTTAGCTGCTTTTCCTCAATCCAAACTTTTGTATCTAGACAGAGCAAGTTCCTTTTAATATTAACTCCTTTTAATATAGGAAACATAATTGGAAAGATAAATATGTAGTGGGAAGATTATCGTGCATACACATGTCAAGGAAAAAATTAATCCAAGAGTTTCAGTCCTACTAATTCTAGGAACAAGTATCTCTATCTCTATCTCTATGAGTGTCTCTGTGTATCTGTAATACAGATCCCTATCTATCCTCCTAAGTCAGCCGTCCATTCCCATTTGTGCAGATATGACGGGCTCAACCATGACTTTATGCAATTTTGTTTTAAAGAACAGACTGCCTGGCCTCTCGGAACAATGATTCTCCATGAAAAACCAGAAGCTTATTAGGGTCGTTTCTTCCAATAACCAACCCCACTAAATAACCTGGTGAGTTTCTCACGTCACAGGCCATTTTCATGCCCTATGTCTGTGACCAGGTGAATGGCAGCCTCCCAGGAAGACACGGATATGGTGTTGGTCTGTTGCACTGTGCACAACATGAAACACAACTAATAAATTTCCTGTAAGTTTTTCTCATCCCCTTTAAGCCTTTACTTTCTCAGGGTGTGTTTGGTGCCGCTGAGCTTTCATAGAGCTGTCCCTAGAAAGCTTCTCATTTTCCTTTTAGTGCCGGTTCTTAAAAAGTCACAAAGCAAAACAAATTACCACCATAAAATTATAATAGCTAACAGGAAAATTCATGAGAGCCATCCTCCCCGGTCGCAGCTGCCACAGCTCCTGCCCACCCACATCACGTGGCTAACTACCCATTTCCTGCGCACACGGAGGGGGCACAGGCTTGGGGATGAGGGTCCAGGACCCAGGAGTCCAGCATGCCCATTCCACAGTTGCCCAATCCACAGACCTCTTCAGACCCCCCGCCCCACCCAACCTGCACCTGCCAAAGTTGTCAATGACGGAGAGTTCCTCTAATTCAACACACAGTTCTCAACTATTATTTTTGCTGAGTCTGCAGGATAATGTATGGCTCTAGATTACTCTCTTCTAGGAGAAAAATATTCTCATCCATTAGTGCCAAACATCTCCGCAGGACCTGATCTTCATTTCAGTATTTTTCTGTTTCTATTCCTTCAGCTTCTTTTATTTTTTTCCTTTTTAATTTTATTAATTTATTTTAGGAACTCTGATTTACAATAATACTGTTAATGGTGGGGTTTCATACACAAAATGTTCCAGTACCACAATCGCCACCAGAGTACCTGCTCCCCCAACACTGTTCTACACCCCTTCTTATGTCCCAAATATCCCCACTGTGGCCAGCTTCCTACTGAAGACCAGTTCTTAGTTTCTGTTGTCTTTGACCATACTCAGAGGTGCTTAGGGGACCTCATAATAATAGACTGAACCCAGGCTCCTGAATATAAAGTACGTAAGCCATCTCTCCAACCTCGAGGAATGTCCTGGTGGGGCCCTCTGTACCCCACCAGGTAAGAGAAGATTGCTAGAGGGTAGAAGGGTAGAAGATTAGAACCTTTATCTTCCAGGGAAGGGAAAGAGGCTGGAGAGACAATGTTGAAGATGTTTAATAAGCTCAAAGAAACAATGGCACAGGTAGAGAGGCCAAGTGCAAGGAAGTGTGAGACCATAAATAAGAAAACTATAGTCAGAGGTGACAGAAATGTGTGTGGTAGATGATATTAAAAACTCAGTAAAAGCAGAATAACAGCAGCTAAGGAAAAGATTGGTAAGCTCTTATAGGAGATGCAGAAAACATTTTAAAGACAATAGAAGATGGAAGAAAAGTCTGAAAAATACACAGCATACAAGAAAAATGAGGACTGCGTTCAAGAGGAATATAAGAATCATCAGAGTCCGAGAGGAAGGAAAGCTATTTTGATAAAGAAGCATTAATTAAAGAAATATTAGATAAGAATTTTCCAGGACTGGGGCTGGAGCGATAGCACAGCGGGTAGGGCATTTGCCTTGCACGCGGCTGACCCGGGATCGATTCCCAGCATCCCATATGGTCCCCCGAGCACCGCCGGGGTAATTCCTGAGTGCAGAACCAGGAGTAACCCCTGTGTGTCGCCGGGTGTGACCCAAAAAGAAAAAAAATTTTCCCAGGACTGGAGCGATAGCACAGCGGGTAGGGCATTTGCTTTGCACATGGCCAACCTGGGTCTGATTCTTCTGTCCCTCTCGAAGAGCCCGGCAAGCTACCAAGAGTATTCCACCCGCACAGCAGAGTCTGGTAAGCTACCTGTGGCATATTTAATATGTCAAAAACAGTAACAACAAGTCTCACAATGAAGACATTACTGGTGCCCGCTCTAGCAAATCAATGGACAACAGGACGACAGTGCTACAGTGCAAGAATTTCCCAGTGTAGATGCGTGCAGGCACCCATATCCAAGAGGCTGGAATGGACTCAGGGGAAAAGAGACCCAAGTAGAATAGCTCTGAGGCATACTTTACTCAGAATGATAAAAATCCAAAGACAGAGACAGAAGGGGCAAGACTAAAGAAGGAACTTGCTTACAAAGGAACTCCCATAGACCACCAAGTAAAATGTGGTCGGAGGTCATGTGGGGGAAGGGTGATGCGGGCGGAATACAGACTAAAGATTGAACACAATGGCCACTCAACACCTTTATTGCAAACCACAACACCTAATCAGAGAGAGAGAACAAAAGGGAATACCCTGCCATAGTGGCAGGGTGGGGTGGGGGGAGACGGGACTGGGGACGGGGGGGGGGGGGGGGATGTTGGGTTTACTGGTGGTGGAGAATGGGCACTGGTGAAGGGATGGGTTATCGAACTTTGTATGGGGGAAACGAGCACAAAGATGTATGGATCTGTAACTGTACCCTCACGATGACTCTCTAACTAAAAATAAACTAATAAAAAAAAAGGAACTCCCATAATATTCCCAGCGGATCTGTTAAATGATTCTATAAGTTAGAAGGAAATGGTGAGACATCAGATAAAGGTTTGATATCCAGGATATATAAAATACAAAGATAAACAAGAAGAAATTCAAAAACCTTATCAACAAATGAGGAGAGGAAATGAATAGGCAATTCTCAGAAGAAGACAGCTGTATGGCCAGTAGGCACATTAAAAAATTGCTCAGCATCACCATTAGAGAAATCCAAATCAAGACAACAATGAGGTACCACCTCACACCAGCAAGAATGACACATATAAAAAATAGTAGGAATAAGCTCTGTTGGTGGGGATGTGGTGAAAAAGGAATTCACATCCACTGTTGGTAGGAATGTTGTCTGGTACAACCCCTGTGGAAAAAAGTTTGGAAAATTCTCAGTAAACTTAGAACTGAACTGCCATTTGACCCAGTAATTCCATCTGGGGGCATTTATTCCCAGGACATAAAGTTATTCTCCCAAAAGGACATGTGCCCACCATTATTTATTGCGGCACTCAGTACATAGCTAAGATATAGAATCAATCTAGGTTTTAATAACAGATGAGTGGATTATGAAGATGTGATATGTATGCACAACAGAATACTACACATCTGCAAGGAACAATGAAATGACACAATTTACTGCAACATGGTTGGAACTGGAAGCTATGATGTTGAGTGAAGTAAGCCAGACGAAGAAAGACAAACACAGGGTGGAGTACAGAATACTGGATGAGGAAATGTATTGTAGTGAAAGGGGGGTGTTTAGATGATCCTTGACCCCAGTGTTCAAAAAGGAGATAGACAGAAAGGAAAATAAATCAAGGGGGAGGAGAAAAGAACAATAAGTAATGAATTAATAGGAATCAGAGCTTCAACTATACCCGTGATATGAGTGAGGGGTGTAGGTATATAACCAACACACAGATTCAACATAACTCAAACATGAAATCTAAGCGGGGACCACTGAAACTCTGTAATGTGACTGTCAATTTGACAGGCAAGAGTGGAGTGGGGGTTGGAATGGGGAGGGAATCTGGGAACACTGGTGGAGGGAAGTTGACACTGGTGGAGGGATTGGTGTTGGATTATTGTGTGCATGCATCAAATGCGACTACTTAGTAAATCGTGGGTCTTTAAAAAGATTAAAACAAAAAAAATCAAGAACAAATCCCAAAAAGTGATCTCAATCCCACCCCTTTCAGAAAATTCCTAGGTTCTTTATGCAGATCCATCCCATGAATCCTCAGAGCTCTACCCCAGAAGAATTTGGAGGAGTGGCATGATCAAATCCAAGAAAAATAAAATCTTTCCAATTTCTTCTTCTCCAGGGCATTGGGTGCTTTTCTTGACATAAGAAAAAAAATATCAAGTGTTTTGTTCCTCACCAAAATAAAGACTGTTTTCTGCTGAATGATAAAGGAGGAGGAGGAGGAGCGAGGAGGAAGAAGAAGAGGAGGAGGATGGTGAGATATACTAAAAAAATAATAATTAAAATAAAACCCAGCACCTCAAAGACCATCTCACCATCTCTATCCAGCTAGATTATCACTCAGATTTGAAGGAATGATGCAAAGCGTTTATGGAGACAGGCAATAGCTTAGGGAATTTATAGCCTGGGAACCAATTTTGCAATAGACATTAAAATAAAACATTAAAATAAAGGAAGTTTCTTTGAAATACAAGACAGTTGTCAGCACTCTTTGCCATTGAGTGACCCTCACTCATGGTGTTTATGGCATCCCTCAACTAGATTAAGAAAGATTTGCTTATCTTGGCTGGTTAAGGGTTTTTGTGCTTATTCAATAATGAATAAATGTTTTATTTATATTGAATATATTGATGTCTGTTCAGGTGATTTTTTAAATATATTAGGGGTCTTTTATTTATTAAAGTAGATAAAGTATTATTTATTATATTTTTCTAAAATAAAGCCAACATTCATTTTATAAGACTAAATACACATTTCTATACTTTTATAGGTCTATTCATATTTTCCTTAACTTTTTTTAGATTCTTCTCTCCACTTACTAAGCACTTATAGGATTTGTCTATTTCTTATTTTTTAATATAATTTTATATAATTTTTTAATGTTTAGCGTAAAGTTAAAATTTACATTAAAACTATCTGCAAAAAAAGTTTGTGGAAAAAATTTAATCAAACTTATTAGTTTACAATTTTGTGGAATTTCAGGAACTTAGCTTTATTCATCTATATGCGTGTGGGGATCACCACCTGCACATTCCAAAAAATTCTGAGAGCCGCCACCATCAAGTCACCCACCAGCCCTGCTCTTCAGATTCACAACCTAAACCTCCGAGAGATGCAAGACAAACAGTTGAAAGGCACGGGCACACTGGTCCTCTGGGATGAAAACTCTGGGGTCTGAAGGAGAGGGGTGGGTCATGTCCTGCCCTGCCACAGCCACATGACACCACTGCCATGCCAACAGCCTCGGGCCTAACCTCACAGCTTCACTAGGCATCTCTGCAGACTCATCCCAGTAATACAGATTCTGAAGTCTCTAAACCTCCAAATTCCACAGTACTGAAGTTCCAGTAGGAGTACACCAAGTTAGGTAGCAAGTAACACAGAAGCTAACTGAACTCAACAAACAATAACACAGAAGGCTCGGTTAGCGAGGAACAGCTCAAAGACTCAACAACCCCATGTTGAGATATATCAGTTTTCACAAATTTTCTTTTACTTTTGATAATTCCATTAGTCACTTTGTTGTGATAATTAATATTAAACAAATTATTGTGTGCCTGCTAAAAGGGCAGACTTGGAGGATGGCTGGAAAAAATGGGACAATGGCAGAACAATGGTAACTCAGGCAGTGATGGGACTAGAGTTGGAACAACTTTTGTGAAGCAACGTGTTTGAATAAAAAAAAATCTCTCATATGTGGTATATAAAAAATTAATAAGGGAATGACAAATGGTCAGAGGCATCAGAACTGGAACTACTATCTAAGGAATTGAGCTTGGTTAGTGGACGGGTGTCAACAGAGGAGTCCTTGGGACCCTGGCAGAGGAAACAGGAACTGAGTTGATGAGTGTGGTGCTGGAATGATGTTTGCATGAAAAGTATAATTAACCATGATGTCAATCAGAGATAGTACAGTGAGTACCATCTGCCTTCCATGTTTGCAGGTTTGATCATAAACATCCCGGAACCCTGCCAGAAGTGATCCCTGAGGGCAGAGCCAGTGAGAAGCAAGCCACGAGCACCACCCAGTGATTCCCTCCCCCCAAAAAATTTTAAAAGGATAAGTGTTTCAAATCACTGAACCTCAATAAGAACGGTTAAAACAAAGAATAAAGAACAAGTTGATCCCCAATAATGTTTTTTTTTCCTTTTAATTTTTATTAGGACACTAAGATTTACAAAGTTGTTCATAATAAGATTTTTTCAGATATTCCAACACCAGTTCCACCACCAGTGTCTCCTTCCCTCAACCCGTATACCCAGGTTCCTTCCAACCCCAGCCTGTCGCCATGGCAGGCATATAACAATTATTCCTTTTCTTTCTTTTTTTTTAATTGAATCACTGTGAGATGCAGTTATAAAGCTTTCATGATCAGGTTTCAGTCACACAATGTTCCAACATTCATCCCTCCAATAATGAGTTTTCTAATCAATCATATTGCCCCTTTATAAAAATCCTTTTAAAAAGGAGGTCAGGGCCGCCCAGAGATGAACCAAGAGCCGCGGCACGAGAAGCAGAGCCTCCCGCCTACTGACTGTGATCCTGAGGTCTCCTAACCCATTTTGGCACCAGAGCGGATTCTTGCAGCCATGCATTTTGACTGTGAACTGAACTACAACCTCGTGCAGCCCGGGGAGGGTTTTTTTTCCCTCTCCACCCCATTTTTCTGAGCGAAAATGGCAGCAGCGGCAGCAGCCACGCGGTGAGAGCCACCCTCTAAGACCCCTCCACCAGGAGGTAGGACTTTCTTTAGTGACGTAGCCTGTAGGTGATCCTGGGAGGGGAGGTGTTCCCGGCGCGCCTTCCGCCCAGAGATGAACCAAGAGCCGCGGCACAAGAAGCAGAGCCTCCCGCCTACTGACTGTGATCCTGAGGTCTCCTAACCCATTTTGGCACCAGAGCGGATTCTTGCAGCCATCCATTTTGACTGTGAACTGAGCTAAAATATTAGAAACCCAAAACCCAAAGACTCAAAGTCTTCACTTTTACCAAGGAAGAGAAATTATTAGATGATGCTTATTCAGCAGGCCTGATTGTTGGGGAAAATTTCCAATCAACAATAGTGAGTTCTGTATGGAAATATGAAATGTACTCAATATATAGAGAGAATAATGGGAATATCATTAGCTACTTAGATGGGGGGTGGGGTGGGAGGGGGGTGTATTGGGGACTTGGTGATGGAACGGTTGCACTGGTGAAGGGATGGTGGTTTAATCAGTATTTGACTGTGACTTAAACCTGAAAGCTTTGTATTTTTTTTCTTGTTTTCACGGTGGTTCAATAAAATATTTCTTTTAAAATAAATAAATAAATAAATAAAAAATAAAAAGGAGGTCAGGAATATAGCTGAAAAACTGAGCATGTGCCTTGCATGCAGGAGACCTGGATTTAGTCCCCATCACTGCATGGTCTCCTGAGCACCTGTCAGGAACGGTCCCTGAGCACCACCTGATGTGGCCCCAAATAAACAAAAATCCTAAAAGACACTATTCATATCCAAGGTGGTAAATCTACTGCTATGTCATAAAGATATGACTTATTAAGGTGGATCTCATCTCAAATTCCCAGTATGTCTCGCCATACATACCTCTGTACCTGGCTTTTCATTTATATTCTTTACAAAAGTGATTTTCAGCCAATCCATGAACCACTGCCGGTCCGCAAATATATTAAGGTTGGAAACTTCATTGGAAACCTTTATAAAATTCTTTACTATAAACAGGAATAAACTAAATGTTGGAGTTCTATAAGGCATTTTAAAATTGTTGTCCGAAGAGTGACTCATGAAAAAACCCTCAATTTATAGCCCCATTGGACAGAGTCTGGGTAACCTCGGGGCCCACACTGTGGCAGATGACTGAAGTGAGGCTGGGGCAAAGGGTGAGTCTTGTGTGGTTCCGAGCCCTTCACCTGTGAGATTCCGAGATAGTGCATGTTCAAGTTGAATTAAACTGTAAGATACCCAACCGCTATTTGCAGAGAACTGGATCATTGCACAGTGCAGAATTCAGTGTTATCAATGAAAAACAGATCTGAAATTGGTGCTATGATAGCTGTCAACATTTTTAATTGTTATTCATCAATTTCCAGAAAGATCCCTCCTCTCTAATGGAGGAGCAGATGAAGTTGGGAAAGGCGAGCCTTTCTCCTCTGTTATTAATAGGATCCCTTTTGCGTGTGAATTATAGACCAAACCCAAACCTTTTATCTTCTCTGCTTTCTACTGAGAATCTCTCAATTAAAGAGTGGGGGAATATTTCGAGGCAGCTGTCAAGAATGAATGGTAGACTGAGATGATTTCTGTTCAGACTTTAAAGTGAATCTTTCCTTAGAAATAGTCATTCTCAAAGAACTGTCAAGTCATTCAATGCTGAATGACTTAGTAGGGTGCATGTCCTCTAGGAGGCTCCTTCAGGGAAAGGAGGCAAGCAGATTTACCACCATTACTAAGAGTATATGTGGCTTCCATTTTATTCTCTTGCTTGAAAACTGATGTGGTAGCGCAACCAGACCCAGTCTACTTGATATCATTCTCTTTTGGGCCTTTCATTGTACACCATGCTCGTGGTAACCAGACAGAAATGGGCCCACATAGGATTCTGCAATAAAAGGGAGGGGGGCGGGGAAGCTACTTGTCTAATTCTGCACCATCTAAGCATTGTTGCCAGTAGAATCTACCCTGATTAATTGCTTTTCTGAGAAAACGATAAAACATTTTTATGTCATTCTGAAGGTCCCTGTACTAGAAAAGTTACTTTTATAAAATGTTATAATTGGACATTTACCACAAAATATTATGTACTAAGTTGCACATATTAGGCAGCATACTATATTCAGGACTACAGGATAATAGTGGGCACCTTTTAGGATCTATGGTGGAATGGAAAGTCTGTGCCCTAGCCAAAATTGCGTGATTCATAGAAGATGATTTCCTACCTCGTATTATCTCAATGAGAAAACAGTCCCATTCCATAAAACATCAAAATAACCAGCTTTGGGGCCAGAGCAATAGTACAGTGGGTGGGGCATTTGCCTTGTATGCAGCTGATCCAGATTGAATCCCCAGCATCCCATATGGTCCCCAGAGGACGGCCAGGACTAATTCCTGAGTGCAGAGCCAGGAGGAACCCCTGAGCATCGCTGGGTGTGACTCAAAAATCAAAATAATAAATAAGTTTTTAAAATAAAATTTAAAAAATATAACCAACTTTTTCTAGTGCTTATAAAATGCTTTTCCCTTACAATCCTATTTTATTTTAGTTCCCGTTTGGAAATTGGGGATGAGCCTCACCCAAGATGGGAAGAACCTCACCAGAGAGTGAACTGGCAGGAAAACCCAGGTATGCGGGAGCCCGTTTGGATCAAGACTGGGCCTCCTCCCCCCGGGTCCCCAGACTTCCAGAAGCTTGGCAGTCACACTCACAAACTGCCCCCGGCACCATGTAATCTCATCAACAGCCAAGACCCAGAGACTACAAACTAAAGCTCCCAGAGAGAATGACACAGAATTTCCTGGACAGTATATTCTATCCATAACAAGCAATACAAAACAAACCTTCTAGCATTGCCTTTTTGGCAGGTTTGAGTGGTGGTGAGACTGGTGTTGAACTATTGAATGTAACCAAAGTAGAGAGTATGGGGGAAATTGTCTGCCACACAGGCAGGGGAAGGATTGGAACAAGGATGGGTGGTGGGGAGTGGGGGAAATTCTGGGGATTTTGGTGGTAGAAATGTGCACTGGTGAAGGGATGGGTATTTGATGATTGTATGACCAAAGGTCAAACATGGAAGCTTTGTAACTGTATCTCACGGTGAATCAAAAAAAGGAGGAAAAATAATAATAAAATAATAAAATAAAATTAACATTCAGAGTAATGTGGAGTTCATGCTCAATTCAATCAGCTTAATAAATGGCTGAATAAATGGCAGTACTCCTGCATTATCACTGGGTCACTGTCATCCCATTGTTCATAGATTTGTTGGAGCGGGCACCAGTAACATCTCCATTGTGAGACAACTTGTTACTGTCTTTGGCATTATCAAATACGCCACGGGTAGCTTGCTAGGCTCTGCCATGCAGTCCAGTAGCTTGCCAGCCTCTCTGAGAGGGACAGAGGAATTGAACCCGGGTTGACCGCATGCAAGGCAAACACTATACCCACTATTCTATTGCTCTGACTCCTACATTATATATAAAAAAGAATATTTACTTTTTATATGACTCAAAGAAAAACAGTTGATGCATATACAGCTCCTTTCCATTTCCTCTCCATGGAAGTGAACTCATTTTCTCGGTAATCTGACTTTCCACTGTCTCCTGTTCCTTCTCCAAGTTTCTCTTTGCTTTCTCTCAGTCAGTACTTGCAGAGATGCTTCAAACCTTGATTGTTTTACCCATCATTGTAGTCTCTAACCAGATATGTAACTGCTCTGTACTTGGCAAGTACTATGCCAGAGCCATCCCAATCCCTGCCTTAGTGATTTCTAAGCTTATAGTACTGGGTGGTTTTTGCCTGCTTTTATCTGAAGCCATGGTCTTTGAGCTTCCCCAATTCCTTGCAGTCACAACTCATTATCAGCACATTTTCTACATGGGTGTAGTGGTCCATTTAATCCCTTTAATCTCAGTCACAGAATATGATCAGAGGAGTCTCAGGAAGCCCCAAGAAGAGATAGAATTATCTGTAAAGATATCTACCAGGTTATGAACCCCCTACCTTATTAATTCCCAATCTTTCCAAATCACAACTCTTGTCACACAATTGCTCTTTCCCTTCATAGTCACACCAACTTGAGTCTTTGGAGAACAACATGATGAGCTCAAAATTAGGCATGATCTTCCTTGGAAATAACAATAAATTGTGTGACCACCATGGTCCCTTCTGCAGGTTAGAAATTATGACATCTGTAGAAACAGAAAAGCTAGATAATCTCTGAATCCCTTTTCACATTCACTTGCTACTATGAAAGCTAGAAAAGGAACAGAGAACAGGGTAAGAATGAGACTTGATTAGAATTCATGTTTGCAGATCTGATGCTATTTTCATCAGAGATTTAATACAGATATTAATATATATTCAGCTATGTTCAAACAGCTTTTTCCTTCTTTCTATTCTCTTCCAGAACTCCCAGTATCTGCTGGAATGTAGGACAGAATTTCCCACAAAACACAGATATCACCCATCTGTCTCTAATTTCAGAAAATGGCAAACTGGAATGACCCTGAAAGCTAAAAATTCAATTTTATTTTTCTCTCTAATATGCTAGTTATACCAATAGATTTTTTTCTTTACTATAAATGAGCCATGTAAGGAAGACTTGAGAAAGAAAAAGAACAGATCCCAAGTAGCCTGTTGCCATGCTGCTGAGAAAACTTGCAAAAGGCTGGACCAGTCCTACCCAGCCTAATTGCAGTCAGAATTTTCCTGCAAAATAAAAATTAAAAGGCCCCAATTGAAACCCAGAGGTTCTCTCCAAACTGGAGCAGGATATATTCATGATAAATGTCACCTCTTCGCTTAATTTTGTTCTGCAACGACAGGCGATTTTATTCTGCATTTTTATGTCTCATGACATAAAATTTGTTATGAAAGCCAGCATATCTGACACAAAATGATTCTGGATTCTTTTGTTCAAAGTTCTTTCAAACACAGCAATGTGTACTCTCTTGCATGGTTCATTTCAAAACCTCATGCATGTGGAACAGACAACACTTTCAAATGTTTCCCATCTGATTGAACTATCCGTTTGAAGGGGTGACTTCTGACAAATTATGTAGAATAAAACTTAGGAAATAAGTACAGACTTAGTCATTCTGAGAAGTGTAATGCCGACAAAGACAGCCAAGACTATTTTTATTTGGATTTTTCTTTCTTTGTTTGGGAGTCACACCTGTGATGGTCAGGGGTTCTCCTAATTCTACAGTCAGGAATCACTCCTGGTGGTGCTCAGAGGGACCCTATGGGATTCTGGGGCTCAATCCTGGGTCAAATGCATGCAAGGCAAGCACCCGACTCACTGTACAATCTCGCAGGCCCCAGACAAATTTCAGTTGGAAGTCCTGAGTTTTGATACTGGGCTTCACTTGAAGCACACTGAGTCTTAGCTTCAACAACCTACAACAACGGGAATGAATAGAATTCCTCAGGAAATGGGGCTTCCCAGTTTCTTGAGGAAGACTACTAAGATATGCCACTTAACCAAATATAGAATCAACCTAGCATCCCACTGACTGTCAGGTTACTGGATAAAGATACTGTGGTATGAATGCTCAATGGATTATAAGCTAGATCTGTGGAACAAAATAGATGAATCTAGAGGTGATTATACTAAATGAAATAAGGAAGGGAAGGATAATCACCAGAAAGTTTCACTCATATGTGGAACATAACTAACCAAAGCAAACAACCATACAACAATGAAACTGACCTAGGCTCTAGGCTCATGAAAACGATGGTGGCTAACAGAGGAAAAGGGAAAATGAGAGGAATAATCAGGTCTTATTTCTTTCTTCCTCTTTCCTTTGTTGTCCTTGCAATTCCTAGGGACTACACATGGTTTGTTGTGGTACTTAGTCACAGTCTAAGGATTTGCTAGGGTGTGGAGCATGGCAGAGAAGATAAGATCTGTCCCTGCATAGCAGATAAGACCTGTCTCTGCATAGCGACCCAGTAGGGAGTATCTGGGAGCATTTTACAAGCACCAGGTATCCGGACTTGAATCTCACCCAACCCCCCAAGAATTGTTGCCTACCTTAGCAAGTTCCTAACTGCAGCATCTAGCCCTAATTGGGATTGGACCAGGGTGAAACAGAATGGAAAGGTGGTAGGTCAGTAATGCTAAACTTTATATGATTGGACCATCCTCTTCAGCTGAGACCCTCTATAAAATATGCGTGTATTTGGCAATAAAGTGAATGGCCATCAGCTGTCTCCTGGAGTAGTTTCTCCACGAGCCTGTCATCCTTTGCCCCACATCTGCCCAGACCCAGTGCACAACGTGTCTGGGCACATTGGGCAAAAACTGGTTCCCAACACTAGGGATAACACACTGCAGTTGCAGTTCATACATGCCTGTCAGGGATTGCACCTATTCAGCTGTGTCTGTGCACATTCCAATTGTAGTGCTCATTAGAGTATAAGCTCCTGGCCACAGTGCTCACACATCTTTAGTTGTGGTGCTCACTGCAGGCTACATATTTCAGCTGTGACGTAGAAGAGTCATTTGGATGGTGGAATCTTGATGGTGAGAGTGGTGACAATTACTTGAAATTCTACAATATTGCAGATCAATGGCAGAAAAGTAATGTCATTTTAAAAAGAAAGTCACTGAACCTCTATTCCACTTGGCCAAGAATTGCCTGGAGTGACCCGAAACTCTTGGAGCACTACTTGGGAGCACCTCCTCCCTGCCCCTCCCCCAAAATAAAAGAAAGAAAAGAAAGAAATGTTCATCTTCAAGGTCACTGTTCTGAAAGGCACATACGGTTTACCTGGATTCCTGAGAATGCATGCTAGCACTCCCGGAATTGATGGGATAGAGCTTATACCCCTTCTACTCTCCACCGGCAGAAGTTTGGCCCCAGGGGCATTAAGTCCGGCAAACTCTGGTTATAACTAGAGAATAAATTGGGGGGAAATGAAAAGTAATCCAAGTTGAGAGCCCAAGTGCATCCTGGGCAGCCTAGAGTGAATGTGTGGTTCCCCAGGGCTGATTACTGCAGCTGAGGCTAAAATCAATGAGCTCTGACAGGGCCTCATGTGGGCACCAGTATTTCCTACATTGACCTAAAGTTACTTATGATATTTATTGGCTTATTCAAATCTCAGAGGAGGTAAACAAGACCTGAAGATCACTTTCCTTATTGTAACTGAATATCTAAAATGACTGCTTGAAAATCAGATTTCTTTACTTCCAGATCTTTGTATATATAACTTCCTAAAGCACTCTCCTTGCCTAGTCTTTACACCACTACTTTGATATCAGATCTCAATTGAAAAATTATTTGCTATAGGGGCTGGAGCAATAGCACAATAGATAGGGCATTTGCCTTGCACGCAAGCCAACCCGGGTTTGATCCCCAGCATCCCATACGGTCCCCTGAGCACCGCCAGGAGTAATTCCTGAGTGTACAGCCAGGAGTAACCCCTGTGCATCACTGGGTGTGACCCCAAAAGAAAAAAAAGCAAAAAAAAAATATTTGCTATAGAAAGCTATCCTTAGTAGCCCACACTATATGCATTCAAGGAACACTGGCTTATATGTGTTGTATAAGGAACACTGGCTTAAGTGTGTTGTTTATCACATTTTTTACTATTTTTGAATATCTGCTATTCTACACACACACACACACACACACATACACACAGACCATTCCATTTATCAGCTGTTAGTCAAGAAACTTACTCTCTTAACACATACATATCCAAAACAACATAGTACCTAGCCAAAAAAAATAATGATAATGAATAAATTCTTGTAAAGAAAAATTAATGAAATGAATGAGTAAATTAATGAATTTTTTGATTGAATCATATCGAGATATACCATTTACATAGTTACAAAGCTGTTAATAATTGGGTTTCATATATTCATATATTCATAGCAGCACTGTTCACAATAGCCAAAATATGGAAACAACTCAAGTGCCCTAAAACAGATGACTGTTTAAAGAAACTTTGGTACATCTACACAATGGAATACTATGCAGCTGTTAGGAAACAGGAAGTCATGAAATTTGCTTATAAATGGATAAACACGGAGAGTATCATGCTAAGTGAAATTAGTCAGAAAGAGAGGGACAGACATAGACGGACTGCACTCATTTGTGGAGTATAAAATAATATCACATGAGGCTGACACCCAAGGACAGTAGATACAAGGGCCAGGGGGATTGCCCCATAGCTGGAAGACCACTTCATGAGTGGAGGGGAGAAGGCAAATGGAATAGAGAAAGGATCACTAAGAAAATGATGGCTGGAGGAACCAGTTGGGATGGGAGATGCCGAAAGTAGATAATGGACCAAACATGATGACCTCTCAGTGTCTGTTGCAAGCCATAGAGCCCAAAAGTAGAGAGAGTATGGGGAATATTGTCTGCCATGGAGGCAGGGGGAGGGTGGGGAAAAGGGGGGGTACACCCGGGATATTGGTGGTGGGGAATTGTAGGGAGCCAGAGCACATTGCACATGCGTGGCAGCCAGAGCACATTGCGCATGCGTGGCGGCCATGACAGAATGACCTCATATGGGGTGATTGGCGAGAGCCAATAGATGAGCACCACGCCAGAGGCGGGGCAACCAGGCTATATATAAGGACTGCCATTACCCGGGTTGTGGTTCTTTTCTCTTCGTCAGTTAACTGAATAAACGGTTGCAGAAGGATCCTCAACCCGTGTCATCTCACTCTTTGCTGGCGAAGGGAAATCGCGACGCGGGCTACGAACAACTGGTGCCGAAACCCGGGAAATCCATCTTGCACCACGAGGAAGAACCCCTCCTTTTGGAGGGAGGATTCAGAACTGCAGGGACGACTGCTCGGAGAGGCGTGCTGTGGACCACTGCCCAGTGTTGGTAAGAAAAGAATGCCCGTTTCCTGGTGGTGGGGAGCACTCTTTGTCCTCCTTATTTGGATTTGCCTTCTCTTTTGCTCTTGTGTCTTTACTATGGGCACTGAGGCGACTTGGAAGATGGTTCAAAATTGTTTGGAGGATGAGGCATGCTCCATAGTGGTCAGGGAAGGCCGGCAGGTGTTGGAAAAGGTCCAAGACAGTTTGTCAGAAACCGAGCGATCAGAAGGGCTGGGCGCGCATATGAAAATACCCAGCAATAAGGAAAAAGGACTGCCCAGTGGGGGCAAGAAGTTAGAAGGGAGAGGGGAAATAAATAAGGAAAAAGGACTGCCCGGTGGGGGCAAGAAGCTAGAAGGGAAAGGGGAAATAAATGAAACAAATGACCCTCCCGCTGCTTGTGCACCTCGATCCGCCTCGGACGAGGCCGGGGACTTGTACCCCAGGCGTGACGTGGCTGCAATCAGCTTAGACCTTAGACATAGACCTAGACATAGCCCCTCGGAGGATTCCTCCCTTAGTTCCGAAGAGGAGGATTTATTACAGCGAAAAGCGGCCCGTTATGAAGCAACTAGGTACCATCCTCTGGAGTCTCGGGCTCGCGGTGAGACGGGCTCGACATGCCCCTCGCCTTCCGCTCCTCCCCCTCCACCCTATCATGATCCTCCCCTGGACAAGGCACGTCCATCTCGTACTTCCCTGTTTCCTGATAATCTTCGAAGGCAGATGCGATTAGCTTTCCCCGTCTTTGAGGGGGATGGGGACGAGCGCGTTTACGCCCAGGTGGAGTTTGCTCAGATTAAGGAGCTAGCGGAGACGGTCAGGAAGTACGGAACAAATGCCAACTACACCATTTCCCTGCTTGACAGGTTAGCGCGGGATCGAATGACCCCCAGGGATTGGCAGGACGTGGCCAAAGCCACGCTACCCAATAACGGGAAATTTCTAGAGTGGAAGGCCCTCTGGTATGATGCAGCTCAGGATCAGGCTCGCCTTAACCGCAATGCCCGCGATGCCGCGCAGCATGCGTGGACCAGTGACATGCTTACTGGCCAGGGCGTCCATGCAGAGGATCAGATTAACTTACCCTGGGGGGTATATCCCCAGATATCCTTGCTTGCCATAAAAGCCTGGAAAGGCCTTTCCGTAAAAGGTGAGACAAGTAACCAACTCACAAAGGTCATTCAGGGGCCTCAGAAACCCTTCTCTGATTTTGTTGCACGCATGACAGAGGTGGCGAGTCGCATTTTTGGTGACTCGGACGCAGCGACCCCCCTTATAGAGCAGCTCATTTTTGAACAAGCGACTCAGGAATGCAGGAATGCCATAGCCCCGAGGAAGGCTAAGGGCTTGTAGGATTGGCTCAAAGTCTGCCGCGAGCTCGGGGGCCCCCTCTCCAATGCTGGCCTAGCGGCCGCCATTCTCTGCTCACAGCGGCAACGAAGCTCGGATCCCTCCTGGGACCGCACCTGTTTTAATTGTGGGAAGCGAGGACACGTTAAGCGTGACTGCAGGGCGCCGCGGGCGACCCCCTCTCTGTGTCAGCGCTGCAAGAAGGGCAATTACCCCGCCGACCGTTGTCGGTCCGTCCGTGACAATACGGGGCGGCTCCTCCCACCTCTAATCTCGGAGGAGCCAAAAAACGGGAGGCGAGGCCCATGGTCTCAGGGCCTGAACAAGTATGGGACCAGGTTCGTTCGGGAGGCTCAGGAACAGCAACCCAGTGCAGAGTCACCCAACTGGACCTCCGTGCCACCTCCTCCCTCACCATAACCCCTGATTCAGGAGTCCAGCCTATTCCGGTAGCACCCGTGCAAGAAGCCCCTCCTGGATGCATTGGCCTTTTAGTGGGAAGGACAACCCTCGCAAAGCTGGGTCTTATAGTTTACCCAGGTACACTAGATGTCAGAAAACCGAGCATTCAGGTTTTATGCTCCTGCCCGACAGGCACCTTTGTAATTAAGGAAGGGGACCGTGTCGCGCAGGTGCTCCTCTTCCCGGCTGGTTTTGAGGACCCTAAACGGAGAGGCCCCTTGGAAATCCCCGCCACGAACCCGGTGCAAGCTTACCTAGTCATGGACCTGGCCAAGAGACCTAAACTGACCCTTTCCATTCAGGGTAAGCGTTTTGAGGGCATTATGGACACCGGCGCTGACCGGAGTATCATCTCCTCGCACTGGTGGCCTAAGGGCTGGCCGGTGGCTGAGTCTGAGCATGAGCTTCAGGGTCTAGGTTATACCCAATGCCCTTCCATGAGCACCCAGGTCCTCACCTGGCGTACTGATGAAGGGAGCAAGGGTTCCTTCACCCCATATGTCCTGCCTCTCCCAGTTAACCTTTGGGGCAGGGATGTCTTAACAGCCTTAGGCATAGTCTTAACCGATCAGTACTCCCCTCAGGCACGTAAAATGATGCAGGGCATGGGGTACATACCAGGAGAAGGACTAGGAAAGAATTCCAGTGGCATCACAGAGCCTATCACTGCGGAGGGAAATCAAGGCAAAACGGGGCTGGGTTTTTGATCAGGGCCACTGGGGCGGAGCTACCCATTCCCTGGACCACGAGATCCCCGGTCTGGGTGCCTCAGTGGCCCCTGCCCCTAGATAAGCTCCAAGCATTAACAACTATTGTGGCAGAACAAGTGAAAAAAGGATGCGTTGAACCCTCCACTTCCCCGTGGAATACCCCAGTTTTTGTCATTAAAAAAACGATCAGGCACCTGGAGACTTTTGCACGATCTTCGCGCAATTAATGCCCAAATGGAACTCTTAGGCCCTGTACAGCGGGGCCTCCCCTTGCTTTCCGCCTTGCCCGCTAATTGGTATCTCTATATTATTGATATTAAGGATTGCTTTTTCTCCATTCCTTTGCACCCTGCAGATCGCCCCCGCTTTTCATTTACTGTTCCTGAACTTAATCATAAGGGTCCCGACTCTCGATATCAATGGAGAGTTTTACCCCAGGGCATGGCTAATAGCCCCACTATATGCCAGCTATATGTCCAGCGAGCCCTGCGACCACTTAGAAAGCAGTTCCCTCAACTTTATGTTATACATTATATGGGTGATATTTTGTTAGCATTTCATAATAAGGATACCCTGCAGGAGGCCTTCAAGGTCCTCAGAGATGCCTTTGACGAATGGAACTTACAATTGGCCCCGGAGAAGGTGCAATTTTCTGATACTGGCTCCTTTCTGGGAACCACTATCTACCCAAAGTACATCATGCCTCAAAGGATTCAGTTACAGGCGCGAGATCTGCGCACACTCAATGATTTTCAGAAGCTATTAGGGAACATTAACTGGCTGCGCCCCTCCTTGGGGGTCCCTTCTGGGGATATGGCCCCTCTATTTAAAATATTGGAGGGGGACCCCGCCCTGGACTCCCCCAGGGAACTAACGCCCGAGGGGCGGGTGGCACTACAGAAAATTGAGCAAGCGATTAGTAAAGCCCAGCTGTCCAGGATAGACTATCATCATCCCTGGCAATTATGTATTTTCCCTACTCAAGGCACTCCCACAGCTGCTCTGTGGCAGGATGGCCCCCTTCTTTGGATCCATCCACATGCATCCCCTGCAAAAAATATTGTTTCCTACCCTGCTGCTGTGGCTGATTTGGCTCTAAAGGGACTTCAGCGCTCTTTGGAACATTTTGGGCTCCACCCGGTCAAGTTAATTACTCCCTATACTCTGCAACAGCGTCAGGTTCTGGCGGCCGAACATGACTCTTGGGCCATATTGTCCGTGGTCTTCAATGGGGACATTGATAATCATTTCCCCCAACATCCCCTGGCCCGCTTTGCCACCTTACATCCTTTGATTTTCCCCAAAGTTACAGTAAAGCGCCCTGTCCCTGGGGCCACCACTGTCTATACTGATGGCTCTAAAACAGGCATTGGGGCGTACTTGGCCAAAGGACAGGTGGTTCGTAGGAACTACGGACCGCGCTCACCACAGGTGGTCGAGTGCAAGATTGTAGCAGAAGTCCTTAAACGCTTCCCGGAGCCTTTGAATCTGGTGTCTGACTCCATTTATGTGGTAAATGCCCTTGAAGTCCTTGAGACTGCTGGCGTTATAAGGGGCAGAGGCCCCGTGTCCCAGATTTTTCAGGAAATCCAGCGCAGCCTTTTGCAGCGCTGCAACCCAATTTTTGTGACGCACATTCGCGCTCACAGTCACCTCCCCGGCCCTATGGCGTTGGGCAACGCTCTTGTAGACGAGGCTACGCGCCCACTGGCCTTACTAGCTGAGCCGATCCAACAGGCGAAAGACTTCCACGAGAAGTTTCATGTTACAGCTGGAACTCTGAAGCACAGGTTCCAGATTACTCGCCAACAGGCTCGGGACATCGTGACTGGGTGTAAAGACTGTGTCCAGTATCTCCCTGCACGGGCTGTTGGGGTTAACCCGCGGGGCCTGCGACCCCTCCACCTCTGGCAGATTGATGTCACCCACGTCCCCAGCTTGGGTAAGGCTCAGTTTGTGCATGTTTCTATTGACACCTGCTCAGGCGTTCTTATGGCCACGCCCCTGGGTGGGGAGAAGGCCACTCATGTTATCCAGCACTGCCTGGAGGCCTGGAGCGCCTGGGGCAAGCCTCAGGTCTTGAAGACTGATAATGGACCGGCCTATTCCTCCCAAAAATTCCTGCTATTCTGTGCTCAGATGCAGGTAACCCACGTTACGGGCATTCCTTATAACCCACAGGGCCAAGCCATGATTGAACGAGCACATAGGACCCTGAAGTCTTACTTACAAAAACTGAGAGGGGGATGGGAGGACGTAGGGTCCCCCAGAAGTGCTCTTGCACTTACTCTTTTTGTGCTCAATTATCTGATTTTGGATGACTCAGGCAATTCGGCCGCAGACCGCCATGTGGCCCCTCCCCGCACTCCACCTCTGCTGGTTAAGTGGAAGGACACTATTGATAATACCTGGAAGGGTCCTGACCCTGCCCTGATCAAATCAAGAGGCGTGGTGCGCGTCTTTCCACAAGAAGCCGCGCAGCCTTTCTGGGTCCCTGAAAGATTGACGCGGGCCCTGAAACAGGCTACCCCGACTGAGGAGGCGGTTGACACCGAGTCCGCAGAATGCTCCAGGGTGAACCCCTGAGAGGGATTCTCTCTTTTCTTCTTACAGAGAACATGCGGCTCGTCGTCCGGTGCCGACCCTGCGGGTTTGCAATGATGATCCTGCTGCTGACTGTGCAATCGACGGAGGCCGGATTGGGCCGGCCGGCTGACCCTACACGCCTCCTACAACAGCTGTATGGGATCCCGTGCAACTGTCAGGGAAGACAATCTTCGGTGACCCCAACGAGCTACACGAAAACCGTGGACTGTGGGACTCTGACTATATATCTCGCCACGCGGCCCAGTGCTCGGGGCGGGCTAACCCAGTTTTGGCAGTGCGTGCCCAAGCCTACTTTTATAAATAAGGGGGATCCCTGTCCTCAAAACTGTCAAGTGGTAGACCAGATGAATGCCATGTGTTATACCAGCTATATAACGAGGGAACGTCCTACAAGGGAACGTTCGGGGGTGACTGGTCAGTCGTTCCCTCCAGCAGAGGGAACCCTAAGTATGCTGCTGCCTCATGCACGGCCCCAGTGGGCAAAGATGCCTGCTGGCCCACGCGTGCCCCCTTGCATGTCACTGACGGGGGTCCCTCCGATGTGGTTCGGGAAAGGGAGGTGGGACAGCAGATTCAGCAACTGATTTTGGCTCTCTATCCCCAAATTTAATACGCAATGCGGAGAGTGTACCATGACGTGGAAACCGCTTGATGCTATGTTGGTTGATTGCATTTCTGATTTTGTTTTGATGGTTGTATTTTTGATTGTTGTTTTGATTATTTGCTTTTACCTGTGTTATAGCTGACTGCTGCCTGGTGCCCCAATCCTCTGACGGGGGCTCGGACTCGTTGGGCTCCCGCTATCCCCCTCTATCTTGCGCTCATGGCTCCTGCTCTGGGAGCAGCCCTTGCACGCTCGGAGCCACAAGGGCTCATTGCACGAGTACGGGTGCTCCCGAGTATTCTCCCTGAGAAGGGTGTCAGGCCGGAGAGCACTGCACTGAGTTGGCCCCCGACTCAGGGTGGCGAGCCACTTGCATAGGGCCGCCGTCGGATTTTGCCCTGCCTGGAAGTGAGGACGGTGGGACAGGTGGAGCCTTGGCGCGACCTGATGGGGATGTGCGGAGGCCTCCTCAGTCCCTTGTAATACAGGCAGTGGTGACCGCCACCCCCTTCTACCAACAGGATGGCTCCATAAATAAAGACATAAGGGGGAGATGTAGGGAGCCAGAGCACATTGCGCATGCGTGGCGGCCAGAGCACATTGCGCATGCGTGGCGGCCATGACAGAATGACCTCATATGGGGTGATTGGCGAGAGCCAATAGATGAGCACCACGCCAGAGGCGGGGCAACCAGGCTATATATAAGGACTGCCGTTACCCGGGTTGTGGTTCTTTTCTCTTCGTCAGTTAACTGAATAAACGGTTGCAGAAGGATCCTCAACCCGTGTCGTCTCACTCTTTGCTGGCGAAGGGAAATCGCGACGCGGGCTATGAACAGGGAATGTACACTTGGTGGAAGGATAGGTGTTTTATCATTGTGAGATTGTAACCCAAACATGAAAGCTTGTGACTATCTCACAGTGATTCAATAAAATTTTAAAAATTTTAAAAAGGAAAAATTGGGTTTCAGCCATAAGTTAAACATCAACTGTTACTCAAATCCTAGTCCGTTCCCCCTGCACTGTAGCCTTAAGAGTATAAATCCAGAACTTTCTTCTCCAGACTCTTTTACCTGGGCCTTTTCAGAAAGTAAAAAGTGCTGGAGATGCTGTGACACAGTCCTCAGCATTCCTGTCCCAGGCATCTCTATAATCTTTCCAGTCATCCATGTCCCAAGAGTCATAATGATGGTGGACTTCAGCATTGTCCATAGCATTAAGTAGCAGTAAGTAGACAGAAGTGAGGTAGACTATTTTTATTACTGATCTGTCTTTCACTTTCCATCCTCAGCTTTGGACAAGAACATTTGTTATCCCTAATGGCAGAGTTGGTCTCTGTCACTGACAGATGGCCTCTGTCGTTCTCCCCTCTCATTCCTCTTAACCTTGTCATTTTCAAAGGATTCCAACCCTGTTCAAGAGTAGGGAGAAGCAGCAGCCAATGAAAACCTTGTCAAAAACTGCACTCCTACCATCCACAGAGGCTGAGAAAAACATCTTGGGTGCAATCAGAGTAAGGGTTACTTCAACTCACCCCGTATGACCTATCAATGAGAAGAGAAGTTAGAATATCTGAAACTTCATGGTGGAAAAGAAGTACAACATCAGACTTTGGCAGGGAACAGTACACAGTTTCAATAGGTGGGAAGAACAAAAGGAGAGAGAGAGTATGGTGGAAATTGTCTGCCATGGGTGGGGGAGGGTTGGGACTGGAGAGGGATACTGGGGATATTAGTGGTGGCAAACGTGCACTGGTGGAGGGATGGGTATTCAGTCATTGTATGACTGAGACTCAAACATGAAAGCTTTGTAACTGTATCTCATGGTGATTCAATAATAATAATTTTTTTAAATGTGCATTTAAAAAAAGTGGCAGAAGAGTCCCTTCTAGGAAGTCTCATGGTTTCTATAGACTATTCTATCTTGTCATTTCACTTACACATCCTGCCTTCTGCTCTTCTGTGAATATCAACTTTATTTATCTTTATATCCCAACTATGTTTCCTAGAGTGTATCCCTCAATAAAATCTAAATAAATGAGTTGGATGGATGAAGGCATTCATAAGAATTATTTGGATCCTCATCTTCAAGAGAAGACAGAATTTGTTTACCAGAATAGACATTAATACCAAGGCTAGACCACCAATGGATATAAGTCTTAATCCCAAACCCTAGAAAATGTCTCCTAAAACCCTGCTACCAGAAGTCAAGATTGTTCTCAAGCTGAGATTCAAAAGAATCAGTTTATGGATGAAAGTTCCATAGGCTCAAAAAGGACATCAGAGACACAACCTAGGTAGACTGACACTATTTATAATGGTCTGACTCTCATTCCTTTGACTTGGCAAGAGCAAGGGAAAATTTGGAAGTGACAGGTGGATGGGAGGAAAGTGATGTAACTGTTTGTTATTGAGTGTGGAATCAGTACAAATACTATTGACTGGATCAAATGTCTCCAACCTAATTGTTTTCTTCCTCATACAATATGTTTTAGTCCCCTTGATTTCTCTGTATACTCAGTATGCCAATTTCTTCTTTGCCTCAGGGCCTTCGGACATGTTTTCTCTCTCTGCATATTCTTCTATCAACAGTCAAAAGATGAACTCCTCTACACCTCAAATGTTAAATCCTTAGGGTAGCTTTGATTGGCCACGACCGGTCATCCCTAACCCCCCATCACAAGCTCTATTATTCTTTTCCAACAACTATAACCTAAGGGTATAAAGAGCACCATGTAAATAACTATATACATATACATATATGTGTATACACACACACACACACACACACACACACATATATATATTTCTTACAGATGTGGAGGCTAAGAAGCCCAAGACCAAAATAAGCTGACAGAGTTGGTGACTGACCCTTTACAGGCTCAAACATGCTGTCTTCCCACTGGGTCCTCAGGTGGCAGAAGAGAGGAGGAGGTTTCCAGCTGAGGTGTTTTTTATAAGAGTGTTAATCACCTCCCAGGCATCCCAATTTCAAATTCCGCATTCGGGACTGGATTTTAACCTTTGAATCTAGGGGAAAATATAAGCATTCAGTCTAAGTGCAGACTGTTAATATCAACCTCTTCTCATAATATTTGTTTCTCATAATCTTTGCTTCATCATAATATTTATAAGTTATAATTACCCCTATATTTACCTATACACTGGTGATACTATAGCTGTGGGAGATGATATGACATATTGAAACATATTTTTTTAATGACAGGGATCTTCCCTGGCTTGTCCACTATGTTTTGTTTGTTTTTACTTTTTGCTATCTTCTTTCTTTCTTTCTTTCTTTCTTTCTTTCTTTCTTTCTTTCTTTCTTTCTTTCTTTCTTTCTTTCTTTCTTTTCTTTCCAACTTTCTTTCTTTCTAACTTTCTTTCCAACTTTCTTTCTCTCTTTCTTTCCTTCTTTCTTTCTTTCTTTCTTTCTTTTTCTTTTCTCTCCTTTCCTTTTCTTTTCTTTTTTCTTTTTTCTTTTTTTAAGCACTGTGATTTGCAATACTGTTAATGATAGTTTCGTGCAAGTAACCTTCCACACCACAACAGCCACCACCAGAATGTTGACTTCCTTGCACCAATGTCCCCACATCCCCTTTTTCCACCCCACTTTCCCTCCTATGGCTAACTCAATTCTGTGGACCAACTCCCAGTTCCATTGCCTTTGACCTTCACTGCTCCGTTTCTGTGCTTCTTGATATCCCACATGTGAGAGAACTCATTCCATATCTGTCCCTCTCTTCAGAGTTCATACTCTCTCTGTCCATCCACATAAGACAAACTGGAGGATTTCATCTTTTCTTATAGCTAAGTAGTATGCTATTGTATTATATCACAATTTCTTGATCCAGTCATTTGTTCCTAGACACTGGATCAGCTGTTAGCTATTATAAATAATGAGTGCTGCAGAGAACAAAGGAGTACAAATGTGTTTTTGAAATAGTGTTTTTGGTTTTGGGCACATTCTAGTGGTAGAATTTTTGGGTCATATGGAAGCTCAGGACTGGAGCGATAGCACAGCGGGTAGGGCATTTGCCTTGCACACGGCCAACCTGGGTTCGATTCCTCCATCCCTCTTGGAGAGTCCGGCAAACTACCGAGAGTATCTGGCCCGCATGGCAGAGCCTGACAAGCTCCCTGTGGTACATTCAATATACCAAAAACAGTAACAAGTCTCACAATGGAGATGTTACTGGTGCCCACTGGAGCAAAAATCGATGAACAATGGGAGAACAGTGCTACAGTGCTACGGAAGCTGAATTCTTAGATTTTTGACAAGTGTCTGTATTTTTTTCTAAAGAAGCTGAACCATTTGACATTTTCACCAACAGTAAATGAGGGTTTCTTTTCCCCCACATCCATGCCAGCACTGGTTGTGTTTTTTCCTTTTAATGGGTGTCAATCTCACTGCTGTTCACTGCTTTATCTTTAGCATGTCATCTATATCTTAGCAAAAGATAAATTCTTGTTCTCTTGTTGAACTTATTGTTATTTTCATAAGATTTTCTTTAGTTTTAAAAATAAGAAGCATGAGTAGCTAAGTTTTTCTGTGTATTTTTCTTATATCTGAAAGACTTCTTAATCTTTACAGAATCTATTCAACATTCAATAATGTATATTAAAAATATCATGTATGTAACCTTACAAATAAACCCTTCCTAATGTAAGAAAATTATATTTTTTTAATTAAGGGGGTTAGAAATAATAAATGGGGGTTAAAATAAAACAGAGGCAGAATAGAACAAAGATAGCTATAAGCATGCCTTCAAAATAATGTCTCAGATCATAATTTCATGACAAACATTATAAAATTAACTCTTGAAGAACTTAGAAACTCAACATTAATGAGTCTATATCATCTAGTTTATCTTAGCAACCTAGAACTATCCCAGATCCCATTTTTTCAGGCTATTGTGTGTGTATAGTTTATTTTTCCCATAATCCCAGTGACATGGTACCTTCAATGGTCTGATATACATTATCCAAACCAAACTTCTGAATTAAGAAAAATATACTGTCCTAAGGAAATAGAAAATGAATTCTTTTTTGAAAATTCTCAATGAAATCCCTTCTCAATCCCTAAGCAATCTAAAACTTAGCCTGTCATTGTAGATATTGTTTTCTAATCACAGCAAGCAAACCATGTCCCACCTCCTAAAGCTAGATTTCAAAACTAATGAGTTGTAAACAAAATGTTCCCTTCCTACACAAAATGCCAGAGGCTTTGTCTTTATCTTCAGAAGGCTTGAAAGCAAACTTTCAAAGTCAGAGAACAAACTTTCCTAACTATCCCTGCATTCATTTCAATCTTATCCCGCTTAAAAGGTTCAGGCCAGGTCCTACAACCTCTGGTAATCTGTTATTGATCCTGCCCACAATGATCATTCCAACTTCTCTCAGGTGGTTCCATGCAGCTCAATTGTTTAAATTTTTGTTTTCTAACTGTTTAAGATAAAGGACACACATGATGGGAGCTAGCAGGAAAGAAGAGATATTTAATTGTGTGTAGGCTATGTTTGCATATCACATCAATAATTTTGCTCAATTCTCACCATAACCCTGTAAATCAGGAATACTATTCACTTGTTTTGGGTGAAAAAAGTGAGATTCATGAGAAGCTAAGGAGCATCACTGTGATTCAAAACCAGTACAATGAAAAGTCAGCATTCAAACCCAGGTCTCGGACTATACAAGGCATGCACTTCCCTCTTTACAGAGCCTTGCCACCTCTTTGACGTCACCTCTAGGCATTTATCGTACCAGGAATGAGACCAGAAAGATGTAGAATTATGAAAACCACTGAATAAATGTTGTATTAGGCAACTCTGGGTATGAAGTAGCTCTTAGAGCTTTGGAGAAAGTTTACCAGATGGTAAAAGAAAATAGTATTTAAACAGTATTGGAAATGTGGACATTCTTCTGACAAAGTAAATGAAATATTTCCATGGCCTAATATCGAGAAGATGAACAAAGGCCTCTATAGACTCTACTGGTCAAACAACATCCTGTAGTATTTTGCAGTTTCAGTCACCAACAGATGTGTGCTATGGAATACAAGAATATGATGAAGAGCTTAATGGCCATGACACACAAAAGAATCTCCGAACTGAGCAGCTTGCTGAAGAGATTTTCCAGATCCTAATTACCTATAATTTTAGAATTCCAGGAGTGTTCAGAAGCTCTCATGGCTGCTCAACATCTTATGCTACTTACAACAAACAATACAACAGAGAGGATGGGGGTGAGATTATGTGCCATAATGACAGGGGGAGGGATGAGATGTGAGGAGGATACTGGGGACATTGGTGGTGGAAGATGTGCACTGGTAGAGGGATGGGTCATTGATCATTATATGGCTGAAACTCAAACACGAAAGCTTGTAACTATCTCATGGTGATTCAATTAAAAAAAATTGGGAGAGGCCTGGAGTGATAGCGCAGAGGGTAGGGCATTTGTCTTGCACACAGCTGACCCGGGTTCAATTCCCAGCATCCCATATGGTCCCCCAAGCACTGCCAGGAGTAACTCCTGAGTGCAGAGTCAGGAGTAACCCCTGAGTATTGCTGAGTGTGACCCAAAAAGAAAACAAAAAGTAAAAAAAAGATAACAATAATAATAATAATAATTTTTTTAAATATGGTGGTGGGAAGGTGTGAAGGTGGTGGAACTGGTGTTCAAATATTAAATGTAATAAAATATTATATGCTACTTTATAAAATAAAATAAATTTTTTTAAAAAATAAATAAAAGAATATGATGAAGATCCATTTGCTGTCACTGTCACTGTCATTCCATTGCTCATCGATTTGCTCAAACAAGCACCAGTAACGTCTCCATCGTGAGACTTGTTGTTACTGTTTTTGGAATATTGAATATGCCACGGATAGCTTGCTAGGCTTTGCCGTGCGGGCGAGATACTCTTGGTAGCTTGCCGGGCTCTCCAAGAGGGGCGGAGGAATTAAACCCGGGTCAACAGCGTGCAAGTCAAATGCCCTACCACTGTGCTATTGTTCCTTTTTAAGAAATAGTGGTTAAATATTTGAGTATCTGAAAGTCAATCTTTCAGAACGCAACACTTGGAAGTACACTTGGAAATACTTTGAAATTTTCTGTGCAACTCGAAAAAATAAAACACATATTAATGCTACAGGAAATGTCATTTCTGTTTGCTCTAGGAAAGGAATTGGAGAGTTCAAACCATTCAAAATGGAACAAACCACCTCTGGACATTGATAATTCCCACTACTGACAGTTCAGACAGCTTAGGAGATCATTTATCACCTTTTTGATAGGGAGATGCAAGTGTAAACTTGACTAAATCTCCCCACAATTCCTTCAACAAAGTGATTCTGATTCAACTGTTTTTTCCCAAGGCAAAAGGAAATCTGTATTGGTTTCCTACTGCTATCATATCAGATTGCCAGAATTAGTGAGCTAAAAACAGACATGCGTTGACTTAGCATTCTACAGGTAGAATCTGACACAGATATCATATCTCACTTGACTAAATCAAGGTATCAAAAAGACAGGCTGGAAGGAGAATCTATTTTTTGGATTTTTCAACTTATGGTCCCCTGATTAGCATCTTAATTTCCTTTGCAACTTAATTTACCTTTGCCATGCAACATAGCATGTTCATAGGTCCTGGTGGTTAGGACATGGATATCTGGGGGAGAGAGGGGAGAAGATAAATAATGAGTACTAGTCTGAGTACTCCATACTCAAAAACAGTTTTGAGAAGAGTCATCAGCATATTCTACTAGTTTGAACTGAACCTGACTCTACTTTCCATAAAGAGCACTGAGGACAGAAAAAAAAAAAGAAAAAGAGCAAACTAGGCTTATATCCATTCTTGTGACTCAGTGGCTACCTACTGCAAAACAACCAAATAAAATGACAAAAAACATTTTCCTATAGGGTAGATTTTATCTCTTGCTATGGGATACCAAACTCTAAGAGACTACTGAACTCCAGCCATTGCTGGGGACTAAGCAATCAACTAGAAATATCTAACCAGAAAGCCTCCAACACGTGTAGGGTATGTCATAAATCAAAGTAAAGAGAAAGTAAAGTGAAATTTATCAGCTACACAGGCGGAAAAGGGGGCTGGAGGTGTGGGGGTGTGGGGGGGAGGTTTACTGTAGTTCTTGGTGGTGGAATATGTGTACTGGTGAAGGGATGGGTGTTTGAGCATTGTGTAACTGAGACTTAAGCCTGAAAGCTTTGTAACTTTCCACATGGTGATACAATTAAAAAAAAAAAAAAAAGTAAAAAGGCAATGCCCAGTCTCCCTTTATGTTACCACCATATATTAGAAACTGGATGGTGCTTCCCTTCCCCCTCCCTTGCCCAGAGCAGATGTTTCGGCTTCCCTTTTCCACAACCTACAACAGGCTCAGAAGTCTTCCCCTGTCTTTGCCTCAGGCAAGTCTTAGCAATAAGCGTAAACGGAACATGGGAGAAAATGGATTTGCCTTCTCAGAAAAAAAATCTCTTCTGTGGATTGGGATTCAGGATTGTTGCAATATCTCTTTCATATACAGTGCAGTAAACCAAAAGCTGTGCATTCAGAAATAAAGTGTTAAGTCATTGTAAGTCATTGTCTCAACTATCTGATATAGTCTAGTAGCATTTAATGTTTTTAGTTTTTTAAGGGCAGAATCTCCTGTCCCTGCTCCAGGCTGTCTGCACCAGGGCACCTTGGATCAGGGCGGGTTGAGTTTCCCTCCCCACCCCAAGCAGAGCCTCAGCAGCTGAAAACCTCCAGAACCCACCAAAGCCATGCACAAGGCCACTCTCGACACCCTGAGGAGTCTTACCCATGAAGGAATCGACAGAGGAACCCAGGTATGCAGTACCCATGACTGAGATTCCCAAATCTCCTCAGATCAGTACTGGGCCTCCTCCACCTGGGTCCCCATTTTTTTTTTTTAGTAGCTTGGCAGCCACACCCACAAACCACCCCAGGTGCCATGTAATTTCATCAATCACCAAGATCCAGAGATTATAAAAGAAAACTCCTGGAAGAGAGCGATGCACAATCTCACACAGTAGAGCCTGGCAAGCTATCCATGGCGTATTGCATATGCCAAAAACAGTAACAATAATGGGCCTCATTCCCCTGACCCTGAATGTGACGGAATGAATGAGACGTTACTGACTCATTCATATCTGTTAGAGCAAAACGATGAGCAATGGGACAACAGTGATACAATGATTATTTTTTTAACAGAATTGCTGATGTCACATCACTTTTATATATACTGAATTGAGTTTTATCTCTGTATTTCTTTAGGCTTTCCATCATTTGATTCCAGTAGAATATCTAAATTATAATTTTTTCCACGAGCATTTTTATTGTTGAAGAATTTTCTAATAATTTTTCAGTCAGTAAGGTGGTGTCATTTAGGATTCCATTGTAGGTGATAGAAAAATTTAGCTAGAAGTAGTTAAAGCTAAAGTAAATTTGTTGGTTAACACACTTAAAAATCCAGTGGTGGCGCTGGTTTTGGTTCTTTCTAGGGCAATAGACTGTCTGACTTTGGTAGCACTATTTCTTTGCTTCCTTTTATTAGTTTTATTATTCTCATGCATGATTTTTGTTTGCAGGGACAAGATGACATCCAGGAGGTCCAGGCTTATCTCTCATCTTCCCAGAAACACCAGTAAAATGCTGCTTTTCTGTATTCTCCTCCAAAGGTCATGAACTAAATTTAATTTTAGTGGCTTACTATTTAGTGGCTTACCTCATTTAGTGGCTTAGCTCATTACCATTTAGTGGTTCAGCCCAGGTCATGTACTACTTATGTACCAATGACTATGACAAGAAAAATGAAAACCTCTTATTGATCAGCCTTCAGCACCTGCCACCCCCTGGTGCAGGGATTACATTCAGTATCATTTAGAAAACACAAGAAATAAAGGAAAGGAAAAAACTGATTATCCAAGAGAAAGTTATGAAAAAAGGAAAATCAGGTAGGCAGGTATATGTTTACACTTATACCTAGTTTAAACAAGCAAGTTTAAAATTGTTATTTACTTGTTAAATAATTACTAATATTTACTTGTTAAATAAACACTAGTTATTTAACAAGTAATTACTAAATTAGGTGATTCTTTGAGTCAAATTATTGGTTCAGTGTTATCTGAGCAGGACAGTAAAATAATTTCATTATTTGAATAAGAGTAAATTTGAAGAGCCTATGGTATAGGTTAAAGATAAGGGACTTCAATGTGAAACCACAGTACAGAGCCATGAACAATTGGGATAACATATAAGAATTAAAATCTTTGGGGCTAAAAAGATAGTACAGTGAAGTGGATGCTTGCCGTACATGCAGTTGACCCAGGCTCGATGTCTGGCATCCCTTATGGTCCCCCAAGTACCACCAGGAATAATGCACCAGGAGTGCAGATTGAGGAGTGACCCTTAAGCATCACTAGTTATGGACCGAAAAATAAATAAAACCCAGAATATACTCAATAGCCACTATAAAGGCTGTACACACCAAACTCACAACTTGCATTAATACTGAAATAACTTCTAAGTTAAGAAAACAGAAAAACAATATAAGAGGACAAAAGAATTTGGAATCAGACAACTTGGCTTGAGTGTCAAGTTTAACTCATATTATAGATAGATACATGTTACTTATCCTCTCAAAGTCTTGGTTCTATCTGCTGCAATATTAGATTAGCAATAATTCCTACCTCATGGAGAATTCAATGCAATCACATGTGTAAGGATCATTTTTCTAAATTGAGTCACCATGAAACACAGTTGCAAAGCTTTCATGATTGAGTTTCAGTCATGCAATGATTGAACACTCATCCCTCCACCAGTGTACATTTTCCACCACCAATGTCCCCAGTATTCCTCCTGCCATTTCCACCCCATCCCACCCCCTGCCTCTATGGAAGATAATTTCTTTCTTTCTTTCTCTCTCTACTTGGGCATTGTGGTTTGCAATAGATACTGAGAGGGCATCATGTTTGGTCATGAAAATTGCTTATAAGTGGATGGACATGGAGAGTATCATGTTAAGTGAAATGAGTCAGAAAGAGAGGGCAGACATAGAAGGACTGCACTCATCTGAGGAATATAAAATAACATAATGTGAGACTAACACCCAAGGACAATAGAGACAAGGGTCAGGAAGATTGGCTCCATGGTTGAAGCCTGCCACATGAGCTGGGGAAGAAGGCAGCTGGGATAGAGATAGTTGGAGGGATCGCTTGGGATGTGCTAAAAGTAGATAAAGGGTCATTTCTTAATATTCTGCAAAAAAACCTCACATCCACATGGCTATTGCAATGTGACGCTGCTGTCCCTTTCTTCTATTTACCCTCCATTTATATGACATATATATGTCATAAACACAGGCAAGACTACAGACTTAGGAGACAAGACACTAAACATATAGCTACATAGACATTAGACATATATAGACACTAGACCATGGGATGTCATCTTTTTTTTTCTTTTTGGGTCACACCCGGCGATGCACAGGGGTCACTCCTAGCTTATGCACTCAGGAATCACCCCTGGTGGTGCTCAGGGGACCATATGGGATGCTGGGATTCGAACCCGGGTTGGCCGCGTGCAAGGCAAACACCCTACCCGCTGTGCTATCGCTCCAGCCCCCGATGGGATGTCATCTTAAATGTTCCAAACCTACTTGCGCTCCTAGCTGAATGTAATTACATGATTATTCTCAGCTGTACCACATGGAGCAGAACAGTCTGGCTAAGCCCAATCAGCCCCAGAGAATCATGAGAAATAATAAACCACTGTTGTTCTAATCTTTGAGGTTTCAGGATGGTTTTTAATATACAATAGGTAAATGAGACAATGTGTAGACAGTGTTTCTGTGATTTTTACTGTACTTTTTCCTGTAGCATTTCTCATAAGGAATATTACATGCACTTTAAGTAAAACAATTCCTCATCTGTAGGACTACCTTATGCTTTGCTGGACATTCAGCAGTGCTAACACTTATCTCTAAAACCCAATGGCTCTTCCCAATCAATAGAAAAATTGAAGGACCACATACCCAGAGCCCAACCCCCCACTGCTATAAACAAATGTCAGAAGAGCACTTCTGGTGAAGTGAGAACTAGTTAGATTCATGAATACAAGACAGGAGCTGTATTTTTTTTCTTGTGTGTATTCATCTTCAATTTGAAAGGAAACGTTCATTCCTAGTATTTCAGGCTATCTTTAAAAACAACAGACCTCATAATAAATGAGTTTATAATACCTATAAAATTATATGATACTATCTGGTTGTTAATTCAACTAGATATGATCAATCTAGATGTATATAGCCCTAAAGGTGTTCCATAGAAAACTGTCATCCACCATCAAGAGCAGTAAGTGTTCTTTTTCCAATTTTTCCCTTTTTTTAACAGTTTGGAAATCTAGAGAATACAAGTAAAATGACATTTCACAGCTTCAAGATTTTCTGGCCTTTTTCTTTCAATGGATCTCTGCAATGGACACTCCTCATTTAACTGATTGACAACACAAGGCAGGGTATTGTGAAGATGAAATTTCTCTGAGGTAAATATCACTTTCCAGGAGGCAAAGTGAGAAGTGACCTCCTAAAAGAGAATGATATTACTCATCAATATCTGTTCTTTGTAAACACTAAGGAGGGCCAAAACTATCTATTAATTTCATCACAGTGGGATTCCAGGGCATATGTTTTCTTTCTTGAAGACTTTCAGATGCCTAAGGTCAGTTTCATTCAGTCAATCTGAGGCATTAGTAGCCTTGTCTTAATAAGACCCTAAATATTCCCCCACTCCCTTCTTCTACATACAATAATTTTAGGTTTTGCATCTCCTTCATTTTGTAACTTTGTGTTCCTGTTAAAGTATTAATTGAGGGACTGGAGCAATAGCACAGTGGGTAGGGTGTTTGCCTTGCACGTAGCCGACCCAGGTTCAAATCCCAGCATCCCATATGGTCCCCTGAGCACCGCCAGGAGTAATTCCTGAGTGCAGAGCCAGGAGTAACACCTCTGCATGGCCATGTGTGACCCAAAAAGAAAAAAAGTATTAATTGAAATGGAAACAGTCATTTATTTGAGCATATCTGTCAATTTATCTTTAACAAAAGATACTGGTAGTCTAAACAAGGACACTCCATCTAAAAAAGGACATGGAATATGAAATTTGAATTTGGGATTAATCTTCCAAACTTAATAAAATTATACTTTAAATTCCTGTGTCTGACTCATTCAAGATGGCACAAATTCTCCAGTGGTCTTAGAAAAGTGGAAGAAAAAAAGTAATTCAATTATTAGGGGAAAAAATAGAAATTACATTAAGAATAGAGACATCTGTGCTTCTTGTTTGTAGTGCTATCTGTAAGTGGTATTAAACGTACAGGTTGTACAAGCTAAAATAAAAAGGAGAATGTCAGCACTCTCATCTTTGAAAAATAATTGCTAAATTAAGGAAAAAGATTCTTGGTTTTCTCAAATTTGAACTTTAAATATATTCTTAGAAAAATGCACATATTAGAATTCAAGTAGGTGACAATTTTATGGTCTATTTTTTAAAAATCTGCTCCTTGGTAAAATAATAATGCATTTATATTTATACTTCAAGTATATTTTAATAGCTAACATTTAAAGTTCATATAATATTTATTTTAATAAAATTTGACAGCTTAAAAATAAGAACATTTTTCACTTTATGCAAGCAAAAACAAGTTTTATTATGTACCTATTAAAAATTTTTGGAAAAGTCTAATGTGATTACACTTCTTAAGAGTTCATGGATATGCAATTTTTCAGATATCAATCACTTGTGTAAATTGATATCCACCTCTTTGTCAATTGTTATAATCATTTTAACACCTGAAATGTTTATCTCGCAAAAGCCCTCTCCTCCTTCCTGACATAAATCCTCTGTTATTAATTTCCAGTGACCTCTCCCAAAAGACTCTTGCTTGAAAACCATAACTCTTTTTCCCAGTGTCTTCCAAATGATAGACATTTATTTAATTAGGGAATGTGATATCATCAATCAATCCAAGAAAACTGCACAATCTAAACTTCAAAATAATTCAAGGGATTTGAAATATATGACAGCTTATAATATTTACCTGTTGAGACTTCAGCTAACGTCCCTACAATAATTTTTCATTTTCAAAAAATTGAACTTTTCTGTCTACTGAGGAATATAAAATCCTCCAGCACACTTTAGCTTAGGTAGACCAAAATATAAGGTTTTCTACCAGTCAAAAAAAGTAAGTAAAAGAGGTGACTAGAACTGATTAACTATTATCCTTAAATTTACCCAGATTTCCACAACTATCAAGTGGTGAAGAAAGACCATTAGGTAGTCTAAATCAAATTCAACGCTTCCATACTGCCTACTAATTTGCCTATAAGTTTTCATTTGAATTACTAACATCATAAGTAAATGGACTTTACTGTTGGTTCCTGGTAAGATTATTCTTGTGGTTGTATGTGAGGTCTTTTTTTAACATTTATAGGTATACTGATGTTCTTAGCTTCCACCAGACTCACTTGTTTGACTTGGTGATGAAACATGGTATAATTTGAAATAAAATACAAAAGGAAAGGGGGGATTGAGAGTACATCAGCATTAAACCTGAAAGAAATTACAAGCAAAATGGAAGAAAAGAAATAATGAATAATAATAATGAAGCTAGATGAAGAAGAAAAGAACAGGAGAGAGAGAGATAAAAGAGAAATAGAAAATAATAAAGTGTACAGATCCAGAATATGGGGCTGAGAGATGGTAGGGAAGGTGAGTTTCTTGCCTTGCATGTGAATAACTAATTTTAATCCCACAGCACCATGCACAGTCCCCTGAGCACTCCAGGTGTCACCCCCAAGCAAAAAGATAAGAATAAAATCTAAGCACCACAGTAAATGACCCAGAACCACCACCCACCCCCACAAAAGAGATCCAGAAGATTTAAAGACAAAGATGATGTATTTATTTTATATCCATAGATCATAGGATGGGTAATTTGGACCAAGTATCTTGCTGAAGGAAACTAAAACATCCGAGTAAAAATATAAAAAAGTATACCTATTTAGAATATCAAAAGCTTTAAAAAGGGAGTATGAAATACTAAGACAAGTTCTATGAGAAAAAAATAAATCCAAAAAGGTGAGTCTGGCACTTTACCAAAAGCATGCTAGTCAACCCTTGAAAGACAGTTAACCGTGTTTTTGATATCTTCATTGGGCCAGAGGCACAAAATGCAAAGTGTCTGTCTATAGAAACATTAAGCCTCATTGAAAAACAATAAGATAATATTAACAAATATAGAGTCAGAAGAATAGCACAGGGTAAGGCACTGACCTGCACAGGGTGAGGTGATTACTGTTTCAGTTTGAATCCTAGGCACCACATATGATCCCCAGAGCATTGCTAAGGGGCACTCTAAACTCAAGTCAAGAATACCCCAAGTGTAGTCAAGTGTGCACCCCATACCCCAAAGAAAAAGAATGACAAAAGTAGAGACATAGAAAATTAATGAATCGGAAAACTCCTATTATACCAATGTCCCATAATATAAATTAAACTGTGGATCAAAATAGAAATATTAGACATGGACTCACTAATAATAGAACTTGGCATATTCAAGATGTCACATCATAAGGAAAGAATGGTTGACACAATTGAACATCCATATGGAACAAAACTAAACAATTTCCAACCTCATGCTCCATCACTACAAGTACCCCATTAGAAAAATTCTTGAATGTATTAAATTTCTCCCAGAAGTGAGAGATCACTGCATCTGTTCCTCTTCTGCTGGACTTCACTCAATATGACTCTCTAGAGGTGAACTGCATGACTTTATCTTGCCTCAAAGCTGCATAGTATTCCATTGTGTATATAAACACAACTTCGTGATCCATTCAGCAATCTTTGGACATTTGTATTGTTTCCACTTAGCATAATGGTAAGAAGCTTGCTTTATATGTGGCCAAACTGGGATCAATCTCTGGTATCGCATATGGTCCTCTTAGCAAAGAAGATTAACTTCAGGAATCACTCTTGAGCAAAGGTAACCAGATGACCCAGGAATGATCTCCTAAGTAAGTCCTGAGCACAGTTGACTGTGGCCCAAAACTCAGAAAAAAAAAATATATCCAAAAACATCAAGGACCCAGGAACCAACTTAATAACAGAGATGAAAAATTTCTATAGTGCAAACTATAAGTCACTACAGAAAGAAACTGAAGAGGATACCAAAAAAAAAAATAGAAAAACATGTCCTGTTCCTGGACTAGAATAATCAACATTGTCAAAATGACCTTTCTACCCAAAGCATTCTATGTAATCCCTATTAAAATTCTAATGACATGCTTCAAGGACTTGAAACAAACTCTACTAAAAATTTGTTTGGAACCATAAAATTCCCCGAATAGCTAAAGCAGTTCTAAGAAAAAAGAAGATAAGAGGTATTGCATTTCCTGACTTTGAATTGCATTACAAAGCTATAGTAAAGATAGACTCACAGACCAATGAAATATAATTGCCAGTCCTGAGAAAGATGCTCAAAATTATGGACAGTTAAATGGCAAAGTTACTAAGTATACAAACGTAAGTAAGGAAAGTCTCTTCAACAAATGGTTTAGAGGAAATTGAACAGTCATATATAAAAAAAAAATAAACAGGAACTATATCTAACACCATTCACAAAAATTCTTAATTTTATGCATTTGTACATATAACATAAGAATATCATGAAAATAATTGTTTTAAATAAAAATGTGTATGTCCATTTAAAAATAGAATGAATAGGGCTGAGTGATAGCACAGCAGGTAGGGCGTTTGCCTTGCACGCGGCCGACCCGGGTTTGATTCCTAGCATCCCGTATGGTCCCCCCAAGCACCGTCAGGAATAATTCCTGAGTGTATGAGCCAGGAGTAACCCCTGTGCATCTCCAGGTGTGACCCCCCCCCAAAAAAAATAGAATGAATAAAGTGTTGAATTCTAAATTTTAAGATCAGTTTCAGTTTACATGGCACATTTTTAGATAAATAATGATGAAAAAGCACTAATTACCAAAAGAAGAGAAAAAACATTTAAAACCAAAGGGATTAATTTATTCACTCACCATTTTTAAAATTACCTTTTGCATGTCAAACTTTAGATTAGCCACAGAGGATGAAGCAAGGAATAAAATAGATCAAAGTCCCTTTCCTCACAGAGCTTATATTTAATTCTAGGGGGAAAGAGAACAATAATGAAAAGAAACAAATTTTAGTTGATGATAAATGCTGTGTAGAAAAATGAAGAAAAAGGAATAAAGAGTAGATGGAGGTGAAGGGTTGAGCTATTTTTATAAATCATGCTTAGGAAGGTGCGAACTGATAAGGTAACATTATTTAAACCAGTTGTAATAAAAATATGCTTTTAAGTCTTCAAAAACAATATTTGGGAAAGATTTGGGGGTCCACTTAGCAATGCTCAGGGCTCACTCTGACTTTTAGCTCAGGGATCACTTGTGGTGAAAGCCCACCACTCTATGTGGTCTCAGGGATGCAACCTGGATCAACTACATACAAGGCAAATATTCTACCTTCTGTACAAAAAGAAAAAAAAAACCACAGTATTTTTTTTAACAGAATAAATAAAATTATACCAGGCTCATAAAATTTAAGAAGAAAATTTCACAATAATGTTATCAGGCAAAAGCAAAATTCAAATCCAAAATTGTTTAGAAGAGCAAAAATCTTGCTAAATCGAAGACAGAAAACTGTTAAGTCATAATAATTTCTAGCATTAAGTAATGAGAAACCATTAAAATATGACACAACTACTCGCATCAAATAACTGAATTTCAAAAGGTCACATAATCTAATGTGAAAAAAATAACTACATATGTATTTTGTTAGTCTGAAAGACTATGCAACAAACTTTTGATACTGGCACATGGGGGAAGTAAATGCTTAGATGTTAAAAACAAGATCTTGGCTCCTACTTATGCCTGCTTATATTATTTTTAAACTCAATATAATACTTGCTGTGTAAGTGCTTTTTTGTAATACAAATGGGACTTGAAATGATTTTATATTGAGAGAATGCAACTCAAATTAAGAATACTGTCATAGACCTCTTTATTAAGTAAAAACGTGTAGAAAAGCAAGAATAACTTGACCTAAATATAATACCATTGGAAGGATTGCATTTATCATTATAATCTTTAGTGAATCAACTGGACAAAATAATAACCAGGGGATCTGGATTCTGTCACTACTAAACCTAATTTAAGTGCTAACAGCTAACTCTGAACTCTATGGAGAAGAGAACTTATTTCCCATGCCCATGAAAATATAAAGGTGCATCAAATATAGAGCTACAAGAAAATAGTCTTCTGGGTCTGACAGATAATAGCGGGGGTAAGGCACTGGCTTTGCATGCAACCAACCCCAGTTCCATTCCTGGCACTGCATATGGTCCTAGAGTAATCCCTGAGCACAGAATCTGGAGTAAACCCTCAGCAACACCAGTGTACTCCACTCACACAAAAGTCTTCATAAACTCCCAAAAGTAGAAATTCTGTAACTCATTTTATCTATTTATAAAACAGAAGGTTGATAAAGTTTTGAAGTTAAATGAAAAGAAATGATACCATTTAGAATTCAGTGAATTCTCACAAATAACTCTAGATCAAAAGAAAATAGACCATACAACACTATATATTAAATTATAATACTACTGTGTCTTAAAATATATGAAAGCAACAAAAGTTGTTATCTGAAGAAAATTAGGAAATTTTTATGCATCTAAATGTTTGTCTTATTAAAGAAAATAGTTCCTAGTAAAGTATAGAACTGAGGCACTAAGGAAAGATAAAATGAATGCTTTTTTAAATTTGTTTAAAATTTTATTGTATCACCGTGAGATAGTTACAAGCTTTCATGTTTGGGTTACAATCTCACAATGATCAAACTCCCATCCCTCCACCAATGCACATTCCCCACCACCAATATCCCCGATATACGCCCCCTTTCCCACCCTCCCCCTGCCTCTATGGCAGACAATATTCCCCATACTCTCTCTCTCTACGTTGGGGCATTGTAGCTTACAACACAGACACTGAGAGGTCATCATGTTTGGTCCATTATCTACTTTCTTTTTCTTAATTTTTTTAACTTTTATTGAATCACTGTGAGATAGTTACAAGCTTTCATGTTTGGGTTACAATCTCACAATGATCAAACACCCATCCTTCCACCAGTGCACACTCCCCACCACCAGTATCCCGGGTATACCCCCCTTTCCCACCCTCCCCCTGCCTCTAAGGCAGACAATATTCCCCATATTCTCTCTCTATTTGGGGCATTATAGCTTGCAACACAGACACTGAGAAGTCATCATGTTTAGTCCATTATCTACTTTCGGCATGCATCTCCCATCCCAACTGGTTCCTCCAGCCAAAATTAATGCTTTTTAAAAGCTCCGTGTAAAAAAAAAAAAAAAAAGAATACCAAGCCTCTGAATATCCCAGGAAGGCAGGTATGGGCTGACAACTCTGCTTCCTTCTCAGAATGGGGTGGAAAGCATCCCTCCCCACCCCCCTGCCAGAAGAACCAGCAGCTTCTGCCTACACCCAACATTTTTTGACATAGAAACAGTTCAGCTCCAAAAATGAATCACATTATTTCACCAAATTGCTTTAGTTCCTAGATTGTACGGCCTCGTATGACACCTCCAAACTTCCTAGTACTGAGTCTCAACTGCTACTCACACTGACTTTCAGTTACCAGTCTTTGGGAAGCCCTCCTTTGGGACCCCTTCGGGGTGCTCTTGTCCTTCCTTGTGTAATGGCATCCTGATCAGATTCCATTTGCTTCCCAATACTCGTTATTTCTTTTTGGGTCACACCTGGTGATGCACAGGGGTTACTCCTGGCTCTGCACTCAGGAATTACTCCTGGCGGTGCTCAGGGGACCCAATGGGATGCAGGGAATCGAATCCGGGTTGGTCGCATGCAAGGCAAATACCCTACCCGCTGTGCTATCTATCGGTCCAGTTCCTGCTTCCCAATACTTTATCTTAAAACTTCATCTACTTTCATTTGAAAACTACAATTTCAGATAGAATTGAAGTCATTTCCTTTCCCCCAAAATATGCTGAGCACTTAACTGCTGACACTTGGAACTCAGAAAGGCCATCCATCATCTATGTATTATGTGCTTGGTTGTTCTTTTAAAGTTTCTTCCACCACTTCCAGTTCTACCACCCAGAACTGGTGAGGCTATGAAGAATCACACCCCCCGCCCCTCTATCAAACATCTATCAAACACGATAGGGAGCAGGGATCTGCATCACCGGTCTGAAGGTGCCAGAGTAAAGTAACTGTAATGCTGACACTGGCAAAAGTGGAGTGGGGTGATGGTCTCAAAGGGTACCAGATGTCAGCCATAGCCTCTGACTCCACTTGAAAGGTGTCTGTGAGAAATAGGTTGCTTATTGAAGAGGCTGTGGAACTTGAAGCTAACTGATCTTGAGTGTGTGAAGGGCATTTCCTCCTCCAAACAAGTAAGAAGTGAAATTTCATCTGTGGACTCCGTGTCCTAGTCTGACAAACTAGAAGGAAGTTGAAAACCTTTGGCTTACCTGTTTCTGTGTAGGAGGCTTGCAGACATAGCCACGTGTCTGTAAGAAAATGGAAACAACTCCATCTCTGCTGCTGAGCAGAAGGCAATTACAGGAAGATCAAAGAAAGAATATCCAGGGCACACAACTTAGAATTTCATAAGGAAAATTAGAACGAAGTTTAAAACCCTAACATTTGCCTCCTTTGATGTACAGATAACATCAACAATATTCTAAGTCAGAACAACCAGGAAAGTTCGACACTTCAAACCCTACAAACAAGAAGCAGAAGCTCTGTTGGAATGTACTGTAGTGTTTTTGATCACTACGGTGATTGATGGAAGAGGTTGATTATTCATCCCCCTTCCTTCCTAAGCATAGAGTTACCTTCAAACTTTTAACTGGTAGAGCCGCTCTCAAAGTAAATTCTGGCAGACTATTTCTGAGTTTGAATCTTTGCTTTAATTATCCAATAAACTCTTTGTCTAACTTTCATTGAGACCGTTTATCTCTGTCAACACAAAGTTCACTGCTTTCCACTTACTGTAACCCCAGATGGTGGTGGGAGATAAGGGAAAGCACAGGCCCACCACAGTGCCAGGGTTCCGCACTGTGACGTGGGCAGCAAGCAGTCATTCTGTCTTCTGGGAATTGCCTGTGTGAGTGTTTCAGAGTAAAGGTTATTACCCGACTGGGACTATTTTGTTTAAAACTAGAGACTCAAGGCTGGAGCAATAGTACATGCAGTCTAGCACATATCCAACCCTGACAACCTGACAGGTTCGATCCCTGACAACCCATATGGTCCCCCATGCTTGCCAGGAGTCATTCCTGAACACAGATCCAGGAGTAATCCCCGAGCATCACTAAGTATGACCCAAAAACAGACCAAGAAAATTAAAAGAAAAAAGTCTGAAGGTACAGGGCCAGAGAGATAGCACAGCGGGTACGGCGCTTGCCTTCCAGATGGCAGACTCAGGTTTGATCCCCGGCAACCCATATAGTCCCCCAGGCACTGCCAGGAGTGATCCCTGAGCACAAAGCCAGGAATAAGCCCTGAGCACTGCTGGGTGTGTCCTCACCCTGCAAAAAAACTGAGATAAACTGGAGTTCCTGGTGCATAGCCACCATGCCTCCAGAGTGAAATGCCCGACCAAGAACTGACAATGCAGCATCACAGAACTCTGGAATATGTCTCAGTTTACTGAGAGAAAACTCAACTGATGTCCTAGATGAGCTTCCAGGAAGATATAAAAGGTGACTATTGAGGGGTAAGACTTTTCATTGACTGGCCTTTTGAATTTGATGATCTACTGAACATTGGAGTTTCACAACACCATTGGTGGGACAAGAAGGACTTTGGAAATGAAGGAAACATTACAAGAGATAAGAGATGACTGCAGAATTGTAACTGCTCCAAATTTGTCTTCAGTTTAAACACCACCACCGTCCCCTGCCCTCACTCCCAACCTAGCCCTTGGGCTCCCTCTCGGGCCACTGGGTCATCAGAATCCACTTCCACATTGTCGTTGGAAAGAATATCTTCACTACCGACCGTTAACCATTTGTAGCTGGAGAGTGCCACTTAGAAATAAAGAGACACATTTGGGGCTCCAAAGACTTGTCCGCTGACTGTAACATGTTTACTTTTTTGCAAGTGTGGATCTAGATTGTTGACAAGATTCTTAAGTTGTGATGATCTCAGAATTAAGCCTAGAACTTTCTCTTTATCTTTTTTTAAAGAAAATTTGTTCCCTCCACAAATGATACTAATGACATGTGGAATCTAACTTGCAGATTGTCAATAAGAAAACTGATCACAAGCTGTAATTTGATTCGGATTCTCTTCGCTCCTTCCAGACACACCTAGATTTCATGATACTTCCCTGAATGCATCCACTATAGATCTCTTAAAGAAATGCACATTTTTATTTCCTCAAAGTATATTTTGGAACAAATCTACTATTTGTACACTTTGCTAATTTGTTTTTTTTAATTTTCAAAAATGTAAAAATAAGTGAAAAAAATAACTCACTAGCTTCTCTGATATGATGGCCAAAAACAGGACCCCTGGAAAGCAGAGGCCATGCCTTTCCCTGGTTGAAAGAGTCACTCTTATTTCTTATTAGTTTGCAATTCCTCTAACATATGTCCTCACAAGCAAGCATCCAAATATAACTATGTGTTTCCCCCATGCACTGTTCCATGCTCAGAGATCTAGCTTTTCCTCGGAGTCCTTCACACGTCCCTTCTTTGGCCTCAATCAATAATGGTTCACCTGACACTTCTGGAAGTTCAAGCTGGGACTATCTTGGAAGAAAAGAACAACAAATAGCTCGAGTGGTGTGTGCAAGGCCAGATCACCATCAGACACCTCACTGACCTGCCATTCCCACAGCTACAAGAGCATCTAGTCCAGCCTGAACTTGTTTTCTGATTTTCTTCTCCTCTCAGAAGGAACATATACAGTGCATCGGCTTCACTGCCCAAGCAAATGTGCCTGTAAGGAATGGAGAGCTTGCCTCTTCCACTCTTGAAACAAGTTCTTTGAAACCAGCCTCTTATAGTTTCTACTCTCCTGGATCTCTGGACACAGTAATTTTTTTACCACAGACACTACATTCATGAAAAGCCCCAGCTGTCAGATGGGCTTCAGACTCCAGCTCTCCTTCTATAGGCTGAATAAGACAGTAAAGTCTGATTGACTGAAATATGTCACTTAGACCCCATTTTAGAACGCCTTGCTTCCAGGTAAATTAGAGTGTTCCTCCACCTTGTTCTCTAGACAAAATTCTAAACCAAAGAGGAAGATTCCTGTCAGCATCCTATTGCACATATTTGATGATTCCCCCAAGTGCCAAATGTCAGCTCTCTAATCAATGAGATCATGCTCTTGTTTTCTCCATAAATCAAAGCTCAGTGAATCCTACACAATAAAATGGACCCAAGACTTATTTTTTCTTTTATTAAAAGTATTAAAAGTCTTAGTAGGACTAGAGAGATAGTACAGTGTGTAGGGCATTTGTGCTGCGTGCAGCAGACCCAGGTTCAATCCCAGGCATCCCATATGGTCCCCCCAGCACTGCTAGGAGTAATTCCTGAGCAGAGAGCTAGGAATAACCCCTGGGTATCGCCTGGTGTGGCCCCAAATCCATAATAAACATAAATAAGTGAAAGTTTTAAGAAATCTTATCTGCTGTCAAGTCATCACAGCTTTTGCAGGTCTTACCTCTTCCCAACAGTGTTCTGAAAAGAGAATAACCAAAAACTTGCTAACGTGGATTATTTCATCAGAAATTGTTCCATCTTCAAGCCCCACTTTTGGAGAGATAACTATAAGAAAGTAACTAACAATGTTGTTGGGCCAAAACACCAGTTTCTATCCACAAGGGATCTGACATTCCTGGGTTTGGCGTCAAGAATAACTTCAATATTTTCTGTTGGGAAGAAAACCAGATGCTGCCAATGATCTGACCACACCTAATTCCAGCCTCTTCTGTTTCCTAAGGTGCCTCACATGTCCCTGAAGTTTTTCTTATCAGTAACATCCCATCATACTTTGCCCCCATCACCTGAAGTTCATCCTGGGGTGGGGGCAGGGGTATAGGGGAAATACCTCAAGGGATGGCATATAAAGACAGCAGCGAATCCAGACCATTCCAAATATATATATCGGAATTCTTTTGTAAGTTCCTGAATGCCTCTAACAAAAAAAGAAGTCGCTCTCTATCAGGGTTAATTCCAAGCCTCAGAGTCTGCTGCTGAGAGAATTGGCTGCTGGCACAGAATGGGAGCTGGGCATTATCCAACATTATCCAAAATGATTTTGTCTGAAGAATTTGAAAAGCCTACATATTATTGTGTAACCTGCATTGCAAAGGTCCAGTTGGGGTTCACTATTATTTCATTTCTTCTCCATCTCTCTTCCTAGCCGCACAAGAGAAAATCATGTGTGATTACTGAGTGAATTCTGGTATAGGATTCTGTGCCTGTGTAAGAAAAATAACTTGTTTCATTTCTATTATTGATTCTTCTTAGAACATAAGAGTGTGACAAATGCTGGAAGTTAAAATTTTCTAGTAATTATACTTTTCCTTTGCTTTCTTTATAAACTACCTAGACAAATCACTTGACAGTGTGGGAAATGTTGGAGAAAAGTTTAAAACAATCTGTGAAAACTGATATTCATAATATAATATGGATTGGAGCGATAGCACAGTGAGTAGAGTGTTTGCCTTGAACACAGCTGACCCAGGTTCGATTCCTCCGTCCCTCTCAGAGAGCCCGGCAAGCTACTGAGAGTATCCCGCCCGCACGACAGAGCCTGTCAAGATATGCGTGGAGTATCCTATATGCCAAAAACAGTAACAAGTCTCCAATGGAGACGTTACAGGTGCCCGCTAGAGCAAATCGATGAACAACAGGATGACAGTGACAGTGCTGTGCTACATTATATAATATATATTGTTAATTACCTGCTCCAGAAGATACCTCAAGATTCAGTTATGTTTATGTACAAATTTCTTATCAACCCACAAACCTAACCACCACCTCTTTCACTAGAATCCTGGGCTCACTAATTTACATAACATTTCTGCCTATCTTCACTGCCTACAAAGGCATATCTGGGTATGCATCAGAGTTGTTTTGCAGAAACAAAATATTTGCTATCTAGATCTTTACAGTAAAAGTTTGCCAACCCCACTCTAGAGAAATATCAATGAGAGAATCTGGAAAGAGGCCTGGTTTTGTCTCTCTTAACCTTGGCCAATTTTCAGTACATAGGGCAGGCTAATCAGTTTTATTAAAGCGTTACCTCTACCTGTGAACAAGAGAGAGCCTCCAACTGCTTCTTTCATCTGTAACCCTACCTAATAATGGTTATGAAGAGCAAGTGAATCACTAACTATAAAGCACTCAGACCCAAGGTACTAGCACTCAGTAAAGGTTCCTTCTTGTTCCAAACTTGACACCACCACTGGCTTAGCATGCTTTTCTACAAGGTAGACAATTTGGCTTGATTGCAGAACGGTTCTTCTGATGTTAGCCAAAGTTGCTCTCACATCTACAAATAATTGCAAGCCAAACTTCAAACTTAAGTTGGATAGTTGAAGTGACAGAACATTGAGTAGGGTGCTTGCCTTGCACACAGCTGACTGAAGTTTGATCCCCGGCATGCTATATGGTCCCCGAACGCCACTAGGAGTAATTCCTGAGTGTAGAGCCAGGAATAACCTAAAACATGGCCAGATGTGGGAAATCAGCTTTTGATTAAGTAGAGACTAAGTATTCCCATGTTGAATGGGACTTCTCACAGGGGCAAGACAACCTGAGCTACCCATGATGGACTGTGCAATGTGTGAGCACTGAGTCACAATGTCAGTGGTACTAGGAGACCAGACCTAGATAATACAAGAAGCTGTAAGCAGTGGACATGCATAGGAGATCAGACTGATAACTTTCTATCTATCCACATGTTTGTATTCAGGCAGAGTTCTCCATGAATTTATTAAAGGAAGAAAAACCTTAGGCATGGTTCTCAGACATCAGGATTTGTTGGTACTAGCTGGAAATGAACTGCTACTACATTACAGTCCCACTCAAAAGTATGCCTAAAAGTATACTGGTAAGGAAAAGCCTTCCAATGGCAGATAATTATGCAGACATTTGGTTGCAGAGCTTACACAAAATATTGCAGAATTGACATGAAATATGGATAAAAACAGGCACCTACACAAATGATTTTGACAATTCTTCAAGAACCAGGGTCTGAGTGATCTATTATAGTGAGGTCTAGTAAAAAGGTCTATGGATGTACTTGGCACTAAATGTGGATAGTTTTGTCCAAAGTGAATGCCCACTGAAAAATTATCTACCACAGAGGAAGAAAACCAGATGGATAGAATGATGAATTCCATATGGATGTCAAACACCATCCATCAGCCAAATGTTGATGAATCCCTTAATCTGAATTGAGTATTTAAGGTGGCAGAGATAACAACTGTGTATGAACTCAACAAAATAGAATCCCTTTCACCAAGACTAGATCCAGCTACTGCCCGTTAAGTGCTCACCCCCCGCCAAATACAGACATTAGTCCTAGCAACTCAATGACAAATAAGGCCATTCATTCACCAGACATCTTCCATCTTAAAAGGCCAGAAATTTTTCTTCATCAGAATCAATATCTATTCCATTTCATCTTCCCTACCTACATTCTCTATGTAAACTCCAGTATTTTAGAGTTCATACATGCCTAATCCATCCACATAGTATTCCTTGCTACATTACCTCAAAGAATCCATTTTAAAGTAAAAGAGGTATAAAAATGAGCCCATGACCACAGGATTCACATTCTCTGGTCCTGCTACCTATCATATTACAAGAAGCAGTCAGCCTGAGAACAAAGGAAAAACTTAGTAAAGAATCTGTCAGGCATTCAAAGATGGGATTCTCGAGGATATCTACATAGAATCAAAGACCCTAAAAAAAAAAGTACAGGCTACATGGATCTGGAAACCAGGAGACATAAGCAAGAGAAGCAACTCTTTTTTTTTTTAATGTTTTATTTTTAATTAGTGAATCACCGTGAGGGTACAGTTACAGATTTATATATTTTTGTGCTCATGTTTCCCCCATACAAAGTTCGAGAACCCATCCCTTCACCAGTGCCCATTCTCCACCACCAGTAAACCCAGCATCCCTCCCACCCTCCCCAGTCCCATCTCCCCCCACCCCACACTGCCACTATGGCAGGGTATTCCCTTTTGTTCTCTCTCTCTGATTAGGTGTTGTGGTTTGCAATAAAGGTGTTGAGTGGCCATTGTGTTCAGTCTCTAGTCTACATTTGGCACGCATCATCCTTCCCCCGAATGACCTCTGACCACATTTTACTGGGTGTTCCTTTCTCTGATTTGCCCAGAATGAGAGACCAGCCTCCAAGCCATGGAGTCAACTCCTGGTACTTATTTATACTATTCTTCGATGTTAGTCTCCTAGTCTATTATTCTATATTCCACAGATGAGTGCAATCTTTCTATGTTTTTCTCTCTCTTTCTGACTCATTTCACTTAGCATGATACTTTCCATGCTGATCCACTTATATGCAAACTTCATGACCTCATTTTTTCTAACAGCTGCATAGTATTCCATTGCATAGATGTACCACAGTTTCTTCAACCAGTCATCTGTTCTAGGGCACTCAGGTTTTTTCCACATTCTGGCTATTGTAAACAGTACTGCGATGAACATATAAGTGCAGATGTCATTTCGACTATACTTTTTTGCTAAGAGAAGCAACTATTTAACTTAACTCTCCTTAGCCAAATTTATATCTGTTGTCCTAAAAAGTCAAATTCTGCCAACTTATATTTCCAATTTCTCATTAAGGGTAAGGGGGCATACAAGAAGGTGGGGAAACTCATACACAAGTGAATCTATTCCTGGACCACGGGGCCACATTCACAGCTGCACAACACATCATAAGACATTTCCTATCCATTCTCCGAGAATACCACACCACATTTGATGGGGTTCAAATAGTAGACAACCAGTTATAGAGGGAGATATATATATATATGCATATATACATATTTTCAAATATATATGAAAGCTCACATCAATCAACCTTTAACAATATGTTAGTGATATCCTAAAGAATGTCTTGATGGCCCCTTCCAAAATAGAAAAATCTTCACTGTTTCCTCTATAGATACTTTTTTGTGGTATTTTCAGCAGTTTTTCATAACGAACAATACTGTCACTGTCATCCCATTGCTCATATTTGTTTGAGCGGGCACCAGTAACGTCTCTCATTGTGAGACTTATTGTTACTGTTTTTTTGCATATCCAATACACCACAGATAGCTTGCCAGGTTCTGCCGTGAGGGCGCGATACTCTCGGTAGCTTGCCGGGCTCTCCGAGAGGGGCAGAGGAATCAAACATGGGTCAGCCACGTGAAAGGCGAATGCCCTAGCACTGTGCTATCGCTCCAGCCCAACAAACAATATAAAATATGTTATTTCGGTTGTGCTTTGGGATAGGGATTGGGGCTTGGGATGGAAACATCCCAAATATGGTGTGGGAAGGTGTAATGGTAGTGGGATTGGTGTTTGAATATTAAATGCAATCAAATATTGTGAACTACCTTATAAAATAAAAAAATTTTAAAAAAAGAAGGTGGGAATAAAACACTTCCCCCAAATAACTGGACCTGATTGTTACCACCTGGCCAATTTAGGTGAGCACCTTATGTTCAAGAACCAGCAGGTAAAGAAACATTACTTACCCCAAAGGTAATCAACACTGATTACCACAAGGAATTCGGGCTGCTACTATACAATGAAAGAACTTAGAGTATTCCATAGTTCATCTCTTATTATTTATGGTGTTTAATAATAACTGTTCATAGTAATGGTAAATATACAATCTACAAAGACAAAACAACCAAGCCCTCAGGTCACTCAGATCTGGAATTCCTCCTAGACTTACTACCCAAACCAGCCTCTGTACCTGTCTAGGAAGAAGGAAACTGAAATTAGGAAGTTAAAGAGGCTGAAGACAACATCAAAATTAAGTTTGCTGTCACAACAGTAAGCACTGGAGCTCAGCTCACAAGTTTTCTGAGTATATTCTGGGAGATTGCAAGTGAAAAGGTTCTGTGACCAGTTCTTTTGTTCCTCTTCTCTCTGGGACAAAGGGCATACTCGTCTTCTACCAGAAGTTTCATCACTATAGCACGAATCTAGATCTCAAAGGAAGGCTGAGTAGGACATCAGACACAGCTTGTGCATCTCTCCAGCTCTGCCCAGCCTCGCTTCCCTCTTGGGCCGTGGACAACAGCATCCTTTATGTGCTGTTTTGGCGTTTCTGAAGCTAGACGTTGGGAGAAGCTTCAGCTGCTCGGGCTCTCAAATTTCTCTTAATCACTACAGAAGCTTTAGCTTCTCCTACAAGTCATGCAACAAATTTAGGACTGCAAAAGTTAGTGCTCCATGAAGAAAATGCCTGACTGAACTCTCAGGAAAAGTAGCCTTTATTACTTGTCTGGAAGTAGAACACATAAGATAGAGATGGAATCAAATTTTGTTTTAGCATGAAGCTATAGTCAAGAGGCAATGCATGACCTTATCTCTGTACCCCCTCCCTGCTTTTACCCCAATATCCTTCTATTTCACCTCCCCATATAGCATTGGCACATAAGCTTTGTTTAAATTGTTGTTTCCTACAGAATATGAGCTAGAAAAACAATGGTAGTATCATTGGCTCTTAGAGTCTCTTTAAAGCAAATGCAGAAGGCCTATGGGGCAGGTAGCAATAGCTATACTGAGAGTATTTGGCATCATTATTCAAGTCTTCATTTGAAATAAATATTCCAAACGCTTAAGTCTGAAGAGGGTGCATTCTTGCTCAAGACTCAGAACAGATTTATATCAGGTCACCTTAACTATAGCACGTGCTTGACTATGATTCAAAGTAGCCCCTTGTGCAATATAATTTAAAATATAAAGAAAATAGACTTAGCAAAAATGACTCATCAGACACATTATGTAATCCTTACAGATTTGTGTGTGAAACTTGAGTCTCTTTGGCTGGGCAGTCTATTATCATAGTAATCCGAGGAGCAAGCACTCATCTAGTCCTTCAACAAATAATTATGTGATGTGAGAGAGAGGAGCATCAGATTTTGCAACAGATTCAGGTTCATGGATATAATAGAGGAGCTATTTTTCCTTTGCTCTTGACTTGATCTTGTTACCAATTACCCATGACCTCAGAGAAGCTAACCAAAAAAATAAATTAAAAAGGAACCACTAGAATCTAATTCCATCATGATTCAGCAAAGATACAGCTTAATGGCTGCCGAATCACATCGTACCGTCCACACTGGCCCTGTCCAAGTTTCAGTACATGTTAACCCCTCTCTGAAATCCAATCCTCCAAAGATATTTTTTCCTCAAGAGGTACCAATGTTACTCTGAAACACTGTAATTCATACAATTATTGGTTTATTACAGACATCCAGCTAACACTGATTTCACTGTTTGCCTGTACTAAGGGCTGCCTGTTGCCAAGGCACTCGAGTAATCTCTCTCGTTAATTAATGTTTTCAGGCACTTGACTGGAAAACAACAGTAGCTGCTATGTAATTGGTACTGGTTACTGCAAATTACAGAGTCCCATGGTTACTTCATCCCTGGCACTATAATCATCATCAGCAGCATCATCATCATCGATATTTATTGAATGCCACTTAAGTGCATTCATTTCCACTAAATACTTTAATCTGTCCTAAGGCACAGTTGTCCAAAGAAGGCTAATCACAAAAAAAAAAAACACACTAGTCCTATAATTGTTTTATGACTTTTTAAAATAAAAGTCATCTTATTATTTTTGCAAACGAACAGTACAGAGATACAAACATCAATGGTTTTTACCTACAATCTAGTAATCTGAGAAGCAGACCTGGTAGTCAGATGCCTGACAATATAGAATCTCTAATCATTTGCATAATAAATGAAGGCATGAAAGCATGAAAAGGTAGGAAAGATTTAAACAAAAAGTTTAATAAATAAGTATGCAGATGTTTATGGCAAAAAAAAGGTATACAAGATCTAAGATCTTATAATAAAAATGAGTTTTATTTTAAAAAGCTGATGCTTCTTAAGTCGGTACTCAGGGGCATAATATCATCCTCCATAAAGCAGTTTGTTCAAAAAAAAAATCAAATCTTTTAGAGAAAAAAATAATCCAGGGGCCACAAGTATAGGATAGCAGTTAGGATCTCCCTTGCATGCAGCAAACCTGGGTTCAGCAAATTATGGTCCCCCAAGCACTGCCAGGAGCGACCCCTGAGTGCAGAGCCAGAAGGAAGCCCTGACGACACCACCGAGCCCCCGAATTTTTTTAAATCTGGCCCCGAGATAGCTCAAAGGGCTGAACATATGCTTGCAAGCAGCAGGCCTGGGTTCAATATTCAATAGCACCTTGTCCTCAAAGCACCTCTAGGGTCAACTACCAAGCACAAAACACAGGAATTTCCTGCTGCACAAAATTCAGGGTTTTTCCCACTTCAAACCTGACGTTTTCACCACTTCCGCATAAGATTGTCAACCCTGATTCATTTGAGATCTAACGATAAACAAGGGCTCAAAGAAAAATGGTGGAAAATAATTCTACAAGCAAAGGTAAGCTTAAAAAGCCAGAGGCAACCCTCCTGCTCCCTTCTCCATCAGAACTGAACACTGGTCTTAGTGGTTGTAAAAGGAGGAAGAATAATAAAAGCTGGCCTCAAGGGGCTAGTAGTCAACCAGATAGCACATGGGCTAGTTTTAAGCAAAGTATAAATGAAAAAAAATAATAATAAGGCAGAGATAGCCACACTTAAATGAAATTGGCCTGGGTCAGGGAGATAGTACAGCACGTACTATCTTGCCTTACACATAGCCAGCATTGCTTATGGTCCCCTCATGGCCAAGAGTGATCCAAGAGCACTGAGCCAGGAGTAAGCACTGCCCTGAGGTCCCCATACCAAATAAAATAAAATGAAATAAACCTTAAGCTAAAGAAAATAATAAGATAGGTCAGTTACCTTAAATGATCAATCAAAAGACAATATTCATTAACATATATTATCTTACAAATAGATACATAACAAATAAAGGCGCATCAAAATATAAACAGACCACTGCTAACAGGCTTGGTGAGGCACCCAGTGAAGCACAAAGGGGGGATTTTAAGCCCCCGTTCTCATCAATTGATAGATCAACCAGACTAAAATCAACAATAAATAGCCCCAAATAACAGATTAGACCAGAGGAGTTTAATCAATATCTGCAGGACTCTCCACCTACCCTCAATCACCTACCCATCCCCAACAAAAGTCAAGTAAAAACAGTTTCTTCTCAAGCACATAGAGCCTACATCAAAAAAAAAAGGTGTTAGTAGGTTTACCAGACTAAAAATATACTAAGTATCTTTTTTAAAATCTATTTTTGTATAAAATCAAACACCAAAGAAAACTGAAAAAAACTCAAACATATGGAAACTTAGCAAAATTCTACTGGACAACTACCAGATTGATGATGAAATGAAGTTAGAGATACTTCAATATCTGTAAACAGAAAAACGACAAGCAAAGCTCCACACTAAAGGACAACCTGAAATCAACTCTGTATCACCCACTCACAATCTGGTTTGCCTGAGAGACACTTGCTCTGTACATCCATGTAAGCTACGTGAATGTGGGACCAAATGAAATCAAGATCAACTGTGAAGAGACCATTGAGCAGTGAAGGGCAGATAAGCTGCCATTAATGTGGGCTGACCTTCTCTGGCAGGACAAAGAACATCATTAAAGATGACAATCAATCCCTTCAGTCAAACATGAAGTTTGTGCTACAGACAGATTCTGGGATTTGGGGAAAGAAAGAAAGAAAAAGGAAGAAAGAAAGAAAGAGGAAGGAAGGAAGGAAGGAAGGAAGGAAGGAAGGAAGGAAGGAAGGAAGGAAGGAAGGAAGGAAGGAAGGAAGGAAGGAAGGAAGGAAGGAAGGAAGGAAGGAAGGAAGGAAGGAAGGATGGGAGGGAGGGAGGGAGGGAAGGAGGGAGGGAGGGAGGGAAAGAAGAAAGAAAGAAAGAAAGAAAGAAAGAAAGAAAGAAAGAAAGAAAGAAAGAAAGAAAGAAAGAAAGAAAGAAAGAAAGAAAGAAAGAAAGAAAGAAAGAAAGAAAGAAAGAAAAAGAAACAACAAAAATTAAGAACAACAAACCCTAAGTCATGTTTTCAAGTAACATCAGGATCAGCTGAGCTTTCTCCCTTCCTGAGAGAGTAGCAGAGCAATCAAGACAGAGACTGACATCTTAGTAGGTGCAGAGGAAATGGGAATTGGGAGTGACCACAGCATGGAGTTGTTCCTGTTCCCTACACACTCTTCACAACGGGCAGCATAGTGAGGGGCTATGGAGGTTTTCTCTCTCCTCAGAGCCCTCACTCTCACCATCCCCCATCATGGCCAGAGACAAAGGAGAACTCCAACCCTGAAGCCACAGTGCCACCTGCAGGCAAACAAAAGAGGAAAACCCAGATGATGCAAAGCAGGAAACTGCTGTAGGGCAATCTCCGTGAATCGAAGCAGGAAGTCCTCAAAGAAAAGGACAAGTATTCAGAGGTTAAACTTGAAGATGCTGAATTGGAGGAGGTAACAAAGAATGGAAAAGAAGAGCCACCAAAACAAAGCAAAATTTAGAGACTCTACTAAATACAGAGCAGTAAATTCAAGATACATCTTTTAAAAAATGAAAAGGAACTTTCCCCAAGAGACTGATGATATTTAAATATCTCAAAGATATTGAGTATGAAGGAAACATTGAATGAAGCCCTATAAAACATGAAAAACAAAACAAGCAGACTCAATCTTGCAGAAGAAAGAATATTGGAAATTGAAGGTAAAATCATATTAATGATTCAAATAGAAGAAGAGAGGGAAACACGATTTAGGGGAAAAAGGGAGGACATGAACAGGAAATATCAGCGTCCATAAGGATAAACATCGGAGTCATGGCTGTATCAGACAATGAGCAGTAAGCAAAGTAGCCTGCAGCTATATTCAAAAAAATGCTTCCTGGGGGCTGGAGTGATAGCACAGCGGGTAGGGCGTTTGCCTTGCACGCGGCCGACCCGGGTTCGAATCCCAGCATCCCATATGGTCCCCTGAGCACCGCCAGGGGTGATTCCTGAGTGCATGAGCCAGGAGTGACCCCTGTGCATCGCCGGGTGTGACCCAAAAAAAGCAAAAAAAAAAAAAAATGCTTCCTGAGAATATTCCAAATCTAAGAAAAGAATTAACCAGAGATGTCTAAAAAGTTGAGAGAACACTCAACAGTTTGGTTTGGGGGCCACACCTGGCAATGTTCCGGGGTTGCTCTCGGCTCTGTGCTCAGGGACCCCTCCTGATGGTGCTTGGGAGATCATATAGGATGCCGGGAATTGAGCCCAGATCAGTCACAAAGCAAACACCTAACCCTCTATACTACTACTCCAGCCTCTAACTTTCAAATTTTAAGTTTAAAATTATCCCCATGAAGACACATCATTGTTAAAGTATCAAAAATCAGAGATAAGAGGGTGTGGCCAAAATTTTTTTAATTAATACTCCTGTGAGCATTGCCGTGACAACAACACAAAGAATATATAAAAACAGAGCACAGCATCCCACAAGAAATGTCAATGCAGAAAATAGTCATCACCTTAGGGAAAATTCATTGAAGAAAATGGTCATCACCTTAGGGAAGATGCGACTCTGCAGAAGGCAAAAACACAGGACAGATAAGGAATGAAGGGGAGGGAGAAAGCAGTGATTGAAAAAGTAAAGGGACCAGCAAATCCAGCAGGCTGGTACCAGACAGGAAACAACAACTGAGGGTGAGAGGCTGCCAAACAGAAGGGATTTTAAAAACATCAGGGACTTTTTATTTATTTATTTATTTATTTATAGACTAACAACTTTTCGTCCTTGTGTTTCAGTCATACAATGCTCAAGTACCCATCCCTCCACCAGTGCCCATTCTCCACCACCAAGGATCCCAGGATCCCTCCCACCCCCCACCCCACCCCCACCCCACCCTGCCTCTGTGGTAGGGCATTCCCTTTTGTTCTGTCTCTCCTTTTGGGTGATGTGATTTGCAATAGAGGCATTGAGTGGCCATTGTGTTTGATCTATAGTCTACTTTCAGTACACATTTCCCATCCCCAGTGGGTCCTCGAACCACACTTTACCTCGTGTTCCCTTCTCTATCTGAGTTGCCTTTTCCTCCAGCGTTAAAAACATCAGTTGTTAAACAACAGCACTAAGTTGAAAGAGATTCGGGTTTTGTCAAGCTCCTAGTGGTAACTGGGAACAGCATTACAGAATAAGCCATGGCCAATAGTGACAAGCTAATGCCTGGTGGGAAAAGGGAGACTAGTGGGATGGGGGGCGGGGGGGGGGGGGCTGTCATTGCTATATAAGCCCAAATCAAAACAAAAAGAATGTCTCAGATAAACAATGCAACCTTACACTTGAGTATCCAGAAAAGGAGCAACAAAGAGAACCAAAAGTCAATGTGATAAAAGAAATAGTGGAGATTAGGATAAATAAATGAAATAGTTCTATGAAAGAACCAAAACAACTCTATAACAAATCAGAGAAAGCAAGAGCTGAAATTTGTATGAAATACAAAAGACCTCAAATAGCCAAAGCAGTCCTGAGACAAAATAAGAACAGAGGCACAACCATGCCTGACTTCAAATTACTACAAAGCTGTAGTAGTCAAAACAGTATGGTGCTAGAATCAAAATAAATACACAGACTAATGACATAGAATTGAGAGCCAGAATTAAACCCTTTACAACCTGATGGTATTTTACATAGTCATCAAGAATATATAATGGGGGGGCCGGAGCGATAGCACAGCGGGTAAGGCGTTTGCTTTGCACGCGGCCGACCCGGGTTCGATCCCCGGCATCCCATATGGTCCCCCAAGCACTGCCAGGAGTAATTCCTGAGTGCAAAGCCAGGAGTAACCCCTGAGCATCGCTGGGTGTGACCCAAAAAGCAAAAAAAAAAAAAAAAAAGAATATATAATGGATAGTAGAAACTATCTTCAGTAGATTTTTTGATAAATTATCTTCTTTTCCCCAAAAGGTATTTTTTTGGGGGGATTGGATAATCAAATATGAAAGAATGAAATTAGATCACTATCTCAAGCCGTGAAAAAAATTCAACTCAACAATATATGAAGGACTTGAATGTT